>NW_020897721.1:2165019-2838432 GCF_003984885.1 Neopelma chrysocephalum
GCGTGGCCCCGCAGGTGTGGCGGCGCTGCCCCGCGTGAGCCCCGCGCGGGGCCCCGCGCCGGGAGCGCGGCCGGAGGGATGCGGGGCCGGGCGGGGGGAGGGCGGCGGGTCACGGCGGGGCTCAGCCCCACACGCGGGCCTCTGGGCGCCCGTGGGCTTTGCTTCGCTGGGGCTTGTGCAACGACGCGGGGGAGCGGGATCCCCGCTCCTCCTGCCCTGAGGGCAGACCCGCGGGTGGCATCGCTGTCTCCTGCCCTTCCGTCCCTCCATCTCTGACCGGCCCCGCTGTCCTCCCCGCAGCAAGGAGAGCTCAACTCCTTCCTCTGGACCATTCGCCGCGACCCCCCCGCCTATCTCTTCGGCACCATCCACGTGCCCTACACGCGAGTTTGGGACTTCATCCCTGACAACTCCAAGGCCGCCTTCCACGCCAGCTCCAGCGTCTACTTCGAGCTGGACCTCACGGACCCGTACACCATCTCTGGGCTGGCCAGCTGCCAGATGTTGCCCCACGGAGAGAACCTGCAGGACGTGCTGCCCCGGGAGCTGTACCGCCGCCTCAAGCGCCACCTGGACTACATCAAGCTGATGCTGCCCCACTGGATGACCCCGGACCAGCGAGGCAAAGGGCTCTACGCCGACTACCTCTTCAACGCCATCGCTGGCAACTGGGAGCGCAAGAGGCCCGTCTGGGTGATGCTCATGGTGAACTCCTTGACAGAGACGGACATCCGCTCCAGAGGGGTGCCAGTGCTCGATCTCTACCTCGCCCAGGAGGCTGAGAGGATGAAGAAGAAGACAGGAGCTGTGGAGCGGGTGGAGGAGCAGTGTCACCCGCTGAATGGGCTCAACTTCTCCCAGGTAAGGAGGCTTCTGGGCCTCGTGTCTTATCTCAGGACGTGAGGGCCATTCTCCTGGCATTTCCATCGGTTGATGGGGGTGAACCCCAAGCCTGTTGCAGCGGGGTGGTCACTCATGGGCCTCAGCAGCCTTTGTGTTGGGCTGCCCGCTCTCTGTCACGCCGATCCGTGCTGCCTGCGGAAAACCCGCGATGTGCGCAGCGTGTGTATCATGAGTATAATTTATTTGAGAGGCAAATGTCCGGGGTGTAAATGTGTGTGCCTGCTGTCTTGCCACTTGTGAGGGAAACTTCCATGCCTCCAGTCCTGTCCCGGAGCTGGGTGAAAAGGGCTTTTTTTGTTTGTTTGTTTTGAAGTAAAGCAGCTCTGTGGTACTTGTCAGGAAGAGGATGAAGCATGAACAATGAAAATAGAAATTTCGACATTGCTCAAAATGATTTAAGTACATGCAAACTGTCTTTTCAGTGGTCACTCCAGGTCAAAACAAAGTGGCTTATGTTGCCCTCATGTACTGGGGGAAATTAAGTGTGTAATATGCATGGGATTTTTTCATTTTAGAGCAGGTAAAGTTCAGCAAAAAGAAAGGGACGTAGGTTAAGAAACAAAAGTTATTGGTGTAACTGGACTCCGGAATTCTTTCAGTGGATTTAGCTTTAAAAAACCAAATACTAAGCCATGAGATCTATTTCATTTCAGTGGATTAATCAGGAACACAGTAACAGCTATTGACTTTGCTTTGTGGAACTGTTTATGTGAAATCAGATTTACTAGAAATTGAGGAAATGAATGTGTGTGGAAGAAAACAAATAATCCAGGGGTGATTTAAGATGGTGTCAGTTACTGCTATGATATTTTGTTTTTAACTTGCTTTTTGTCATTAGTTTGGGATCAGCCTATTTCCAGCCTTATCTTACTGTCCTAGTTAGACCAAAAAAATTCTTGGTGATGTGGGAATAAGGATTAAAGGACTGATCTTTGGTGTGATTAAAATGTCCTTAGAGTGCCTTCACCCCCTGCTCTCCTGAAGTCTAGTGGGAACTATTTTAAGGGGAAAAAGTCTGGCTTTCACTAACATTTGGTTCATCCAATATTTCAACAAGGCGTCTAACTCTGCGTACAGCCTTCAGAGGAGAAGATTGGTTATATACTCTTTTGGAGAAATTTTTTTTGTTTATCAAGAAAAATAATTATAAGAAAGTCCCTCGGGATTTTACATTAATTAACACACATCCAAAACAGGGAATTCGTTTTTCCCTCTTCTGTCTGAAAGGTTTAAGTGCCTATCCTCTATGTTCAACTCCTTCTTTAGGATGAGGTAAAAATAATTAGCCCTTCCAGACATCCAGTAGTGTTTGGTTGTGTTGGGTCAAAAATGGCAGTTAGAATCAAGCACATGAAAACACTTGGTTAAAAATGTACCACTTGGAAGCCTTTTAAACGTGAATCATATTACATTTTTTTCTTTTTAGAGAGAGAGGGAGTGACAAAGAAAGAAAAAGGGACAGACTACAAAACTCACTGCTGCTTTTACCATAATTGTTTTTCTCTCCAAGTTTTAAATAGAAACAAAATATTTCCCTTTGTTTTGTCATAAAAATAATCTAAAAAAGAACATCAAAGGTATTACTGCTATTGGCAAGTAAAGGACAATCATTCAAAACATTTGTGCTGATTAAAAAAATACACTACATTTTAATTGTTCAAGAGAATTGACAAGGCTGCTAAAATAGATCAGTGTTCAGGAGGATTTTTCCTAGATTGAAACTTCTTCTGGGAACAAGGCCACCAGAACAACAGGAGACAAAATTAAACGAAACAAACCAGATATTTATTTTCTTGCTTCCTCTAGATTTCATGCATCCTGACACCTGGCTAGTTGTTTAACAATAGTAATTTGTAATGTTATCACATCGTCTGGCAGTCCTACTGCTTGGTGTATTACTGTGCTAATTTAGTGGAGTGGATTACTATTGTGAGGTTGCACCTCCCAATTTCAGGTTTTGTAGCTGTCCTTAAGCAACACGTAATTAAAACACACTAAAATGGAAATCAGAAATTGAGCAGCTTTTGTCTCATAGGGTGTTTGCACGGTTTGATGAGAACATCTGTGATAAATTACAGTCCCAAATCTGCTAAGGGCATCAGCGGTTTCTTACCTGTTTTCAGCATTACTGTTACGGGAATACTGCACATTATTTCTGCATTCAGAATTCAGGTTATAAAACTGTGCTTCGCTGAATCATGTCAATGCTTTTGTTTCCCACGTCCCCAAAGTCCAGTATTTTTACCCTAAACAAATTTAAAAAAAAGGAAAAAAAAGTTTTTTCCCCTACTTCTTCCCCTCAAAGGCAGCTTTGTGCTACTGCAAATATTTAATCTGACTACATGCACCAAATCTGTTAATCTGATACCGTGAGGAGGAGGAAATCTAGGAGTGGTCCCAGTGAGGAACTTGGTTTTCATCTGCTCTGAAAGAAAGTGGATACACTTGCATTTTTGACCAGGAACAATCTTTGAAATGTTCTGTGCGTGGCTTTGAAATGTTGATTGTCTTAGCCGGATAAAAAGATTAAGGTGGCTCATATAATTAGCTGCTTCCTGGAGAGCCAGCTCTTGCAGGTAGAAGAGGACACATTGTTTTCTATTGTATACCCTGAAACTTTGTAGTTTGATGCTTTGCTCCCCCTGAAATCTCTGCAGCATTTCCTGACAGTCTTCCACACCAGCATCACTCACACGACCTTGCTGACCAGCCGCTCTCCTGCTTGGATCCTGGAGGGAGTGTTATCCCACCCCCAGGGACTCTGGCAGCAGCTGTTCACACAGTCTGGGCCTGGAGAATGGTATAGCTGGTGTCAAGGTGTCTGAATCCCAGCAGAAGGCTGTGTTGGGAGCCTGGCAGCAGGGGAATTCAGATCAGGTTTGGGTCAGGTTGAAATTTCACCTGCTGTTTAAAGTTTCAGGGTTTTCATGGAAGGTGAGACAGAAAGAGCCGAGGCAACGCAAAGAAGAGGAAGCAGACAAACTCTGTCTGACAGCACTGATGGTTACTTACAGAGTGGCCAGAAAAGGGCAAAATCAGGTTGGCCAGGACTGAGAACTGGTGAGGGGCAGATGTCATTCAGGGCCTTCTCTTGGAGTCCTGGCAGAAGCCCTGCAGCCAGCACCGTGAGTGGCTGTGAGGACTTGTCCATATGTCTGCTGAGGGCCAGCTGAGTATAGGGCTGAACTTTCCCTCTTCTTTGGGACTGTCATGTGGGTCTGTGATGGGAAACTCTCCCCAGGCTGACATACAGTTGTTGGAGTAAAGGAGAATGGTAACAGTGACTCCTGCAGTTGCTCAGGTCTGTGGCATCCACCCTGCTGGCCCAGGGCTCTGGTGGGACCCCCACCACCCCTCAGTGAATGCCCTTGGGCATCAGTGTGTCCCCACTAAAGGTCTGTATGGTCAGCAAGGGGAAGGTCTTACTCCTCTACTTAAACCACTGTTCCCTGGGGAGGTGGGTGACAGCTCTTGTTTGTGTTTGATCCTGTTTCTCAGCAGCATCCCCAGCCTGAGACAGTGTTCATATCCCTTCCTCCAAGTTATAAGTAAAGTCATTCTCCCATCCCATCCCATCCTGAGCTTGCTCTCCTCAGGGACTGTCTGCATTCAGCTCATGCCAGATGCCCTGAATCCCAAGGTTCAGAAGGGGGATTTTGTGTCAGGGCCCAAATTCATCCCAGCCTGTTGTGGGGGAAGCTGTCAGGCTGGTGAGGAGCTGCCAGCACCCCCTTTTCTCTCCCTTGGCTGTTTGGGGCTTCCGAGGCCTCGACTCCAGTCTCCTCTGGCTGGTATAATTTCCAACTGCAGGGGGAGATGTTAAATATCAAACCGGTGTTGATTGGATCAGAGACGGCCTCAAATAAAGAAACCTCAGACTGTGCCAGATTAAACTTCACACTTCACCATTCTCCCCCTTTCATTTCTTTGCCGCCTCATTCTCTGCACAAATAAACCTCGTCTCCCCCGCTTTCTACCAATGAGACAGCATTCATGAGGCAGGAATGACTTTGTTAACAAAATCAGTCTTCATTTCCCAGGTCCTGCTGTTCCATCAAACCCTGGGACATGGCAGCTTTGATTACACTGGTGATAGGATTAGAGGGGGAACAAGTGCTGGTTAATAAAAGGCCGATGGGTGGTCCATCATGTTTGGTCACTGACAGATCTGCGGCCTCCAAGCTGGACCTTCAGTGGCAAACAGTAATATACATAGTAATATATAGACAGGGCCACGTCCTGGACTCTCTGTTCAATCTCCCCTTCCCCTTGAAAAATTAAACGTTTCTGTGATCACAAAGCTGGATTCTCTGAGGTGACAGAATGGGTATAACTGACTTCAAGGGAGATTTGCCTGTTTATACTAATGAAAGATCCAGGCTCAAAGTTTTCCGAACCGAATTAAGGGGCTCAGTTTTCAGAGCTAGTTGGCTTTTGATAGTGTGTGTAGTTTATATGAGGGAATATTACTGAATTTTTTTTTTAGTGTTTTTTAAATAAAAGTGGTTTTTTGCCTAATAGAAATGGCACCCTTTTGCTTTTAAAAAATTTCAGGCCTTTGGAAGAGAGCAGGAGTCATAAAAAATAGCTTAGCATCATCTGTTTTGATTGCTGAATGTTGTTGAAAGAAATGTTGTTAAAAGGTTTGATTATACATAGTTATACATAGTGCACATAGTTTTCAGTTTGTTGGCTTTTCTTTAACTATCAGTCCCTTCATCCCCTTGCACCTCAGGGTAAAAAAAATCCCCCAGCAAAATTAACCTTGGGGTAGAAATTCATACAGCAGAAATAGAAATCCTTCCATTTAACTCACTTTGTATACTCATGGAGCTGCTTTACATCTTCACCAGGGGAACTGTTGAGGGTGAAACTATGCAGGTATTAAAACTACAGTAGTCCCAGTAACACCTGAAAGGATCAGCAGCTGACGTTTTATAGCTGTAACTAACTGTACGTGTTGCTCTTTACAGCCAGTCACTGTGTGCTTCTTCACAACAGCCCCCTTGGAAGGCCCACCCTGGCATTTGATGCCTATTAAGAAAACAGCCAGTCAGTTAATGATGGCTCAAGGGGCAGCTGGCAATTCATCTATTGTATTTATTGTGTATATAACTGCCAGAAGTGTTTGTACAACAGGTTAGGTGTGAGCCCTTCCTTTCCCTCTGATCCTTCACACCTCCCTCGGTAAGATCCAAGTCCAAGACAGGTGTACCTGCCTTCCACGAGCAGATCTGGAGGATTCTGCTTGTTGATTTTGTTTGCAGAATTATGGATGCTGCTCGTGATTGGTATTAGGCAGTAATTGCACCTTTATAAGGTGGGTTTTGAAAAGAAAAATTCCCCAGTCTGATATTCAAGGGAGTCCCTACTGTATCTGAGGCAGCTTAACATTAGCAGCATATAGAATTCACATAGCAGATTTGTGCCCTTTTTCCTGAGTGAGGTGAGAGGTGAGTGTCTGGCTCCGGCAATGCCTGGTCCTGGCAGCAGGGGAGCCCTGGCACTGGCGTGGTGTGAGAGGCACAGGGAGCACCCTGGCATGCACTTTGCTCCCTGGAGGAGATGCACTCCCCGAGATGTGCTTTGGGAAGGGGATCAGTAGAGGGAACAGATGAGCCAAATTCATCCCCTATTTAGACACTGATGCTGCTTTCAGATCCCTGTAGGATCTCCCCTAGAACAGTTTGCCACCTCTGAGCTGCTCACCCCATAGGTGCAAAATCCTCTCTTTGGTGAATGATTTTTCCACAGCGGTGATTTTCCTTCTGTTTGTTATTTGCTGTCCGTTTCTGACGCTGTTGCAGCAGGCCCAGAGTGCTTTGCTTATAAACAGAACGAACCATTGACCTTAAAAACCTCAGCTCCAAGTATAGCAACCTACAGTCCTCAGAAAGTCTTTAACAGGCTCCCCTCAGCTCCCTAGTGAGTAGCAATCCACGTTATAAAGCCAGCCCACATCATTCAGGCAAGTCAGAGGTTCCTGTATTGAAAAGACCAGAATGATGTTAAGCAAGGGCACTCCTTCACCTTGCACTCCTGTGGAGATGGTGATCAGTGGCAGGGCTCCTGGCAAAGCATATCTGGGAACTTCAGAGGGACATCCTGTAAAATAACAGGTTTCTCCTGTGCTAGGCTTTACACTGCAAACCCTTATTAATCCCTTCACTGTCATTAGGAGTTGATGACACAGGTAAAAGGCAGAAGAAATCACAGTGTTACTGCTTGAGCCATGTGAAATTGGTGTGATTTCTTTCATCTTTTGGCCCTATTAGGGAGGTTCCCTGCCTGCTTGGATGGGGGACTGTAAACTGATTTCCCCAGAGCACAGTGTTTAGGATAGCACAAAAATGGGGATTTTCAGCAACGACTGGTGTTTTGGAAACTTCATTTTTTTTTAATTTTCAAGGGTCCGTGTTAGAAGAGTCCTGTTTTGCAGGGAAAGAAACATATCTGCCTTGTGTTCACACACTTTTCCAAATCCTTCTTTGAAGCAGACAAGCAATACAGATGCTAGATGCCACTAGACCTAAAATCTGCAGAAAGCACTGCGGGTTGAACATAAGACATCAATACCTTTGTGAAGCTCTCAAATTATTTCTAGGTTGTAGTCACTGAGACATTTTTTCTGAACATGGCAACAATTTGTGAACCTAATACTCTTTCTGTAACCCAAAAAGCATTATGGTTTCCAGCTCTCTTGAGACACCAGAAATTAAACTGGTGCCTGCAGAGCTTAAAACTGCAGATATCAGTGTTTGAATTTAATACCTCAGTTCTTGGACTGGAATTGGAACAAGACTATACTCTCTGCAGAGTGGGAACAGACATGCAACTAAACTGTAGGACTGGTTGTATCCATCCCTACAGCTTGCAGTTGTGGTGCCTCATCACCTGCATGGATTTGCTTTTTCTGGTGCTCAAGAGAACAATATAGCTACCTTGTTTATTGTTATTGTTTATTGGTTCTAATTGTCATTTAAAGGCACAGAGAAGGAAAAGTGAGATGGTTAATACCTGTCAGAAGCTCAAGCAGGAATTCACAAAGATGTTATCTGCTGCTTTTATCACTAGTTATTCCAACAGCAGTCCTTCCCATTTGGATTTCCAATATTTTAGAGCTTCTGCTGCAAGTAATTTCAGGATTTCTAGCACAATATAAATGAAAGTTTTTAAAAACTGTAAATTAAAACCATGTGTTCAGCATTTTGGAATGGATGTTGTATGACTTGAGGAGGCTCATTAGCAAAAGTATTTTTGGTTTGAATGAGATCAAAGACCCAAGATTTTCCACTCTGAGGGTCATTTAACATAGTCCTGGACACCCCATTTCTCATCATACATAGACTCCCATAGACCAGTTATGCCTGAAGAAATCATCATCCCTGAAATATTGTAATTAAATTTAGTATCAGTGGACCCTGCTGATCACCTCTGTCCAGGCACTGCAACAACACTGAGGGTTGAAGAGTCTTACAGATGTCAAAAGCAAGTTTTATTACTGACTGCTTAAGAATCAGGATTACAGCCTATGCTGGTGGGTAGCAGTGCTAGAAGTGAAAGTCCAAATCCTGTATGTTGTACTCATTCCAGAGTGTCCCTTGAAGCCAGGGATAACACTGAACCATTCCCAGAAACGCCAATTGGCAAACAGAGAAAGGATTGTAGAAAAAGAAACTTTTCTGATTTCTTCTTTTCCTAGGCTCAGTTAACATGCAAGTTAGGAAACCTTTCACACAAATTCCATTGCAGAGGTTCTTCATACTTGGGTATCCCTGCAAAATCAGTGTTCACTGAGATAGGCATGGAGAAAAGATAGGAATTCAGTCATAGCCAACATGTTAGCTCTATCAACACAATTAAGGGAACAGCAATAAATGCTTTATGTTTTCCCCAGATTTAATTAAACTTGCTGCTTCTACCCTAACTCTTGCATTGGGGCACCTGTTGGCAGATACAGATATCCCCAATACATAAAACAGAGAAGAAATTGCCTTCATATACCAAAGCAATATTCATCAGATTCCTTTTGTGAGCCAGGGAATGAGAAAAAGGAAAAAAATCTTCAAGTTATTTTCTAACCTCTTTCCATTTTAATACAAGTCAAGTTACGAGGAACACAGGAAAAGTATTTCTTTAAAGTAGGCAATTCTGTGTCTTGAAAGTATCCCCTCAATACTTTAGAGACTGTACTAAATCCAAGGTCTCCATTAGGCTCCCTTACTTTTGTTAACAGTCACAATGAAGACTGATTATTCTCTGTACACTTTCTGCCACTGCACAAATTTAGCTCTCCTTTGATTTCTTGCAGCCTTTTCCTATTACAGGTGACAGCATAATAGTGATGGGGAATATTTATTTAAATGTGAGACCAAATGCTCACAGTACAGGAGTTTGCAGAGTCAGCAGAGGGGGAGAGGGCAAAAGGGTGATTTGAGAAACATGTCCAAATTTTTGAAGGGCTTTGTATTTCAGGCATGTGATTGATTTGCAGTTTTAGAAATGATCATTGAGATAAATGTTATTCCAGCAGTGAAGTGTGATGGGATGTCCCAATGTGTCCCTTTGGTTTTAAAGCACTGGTGAAATCACCATAGCACTATAATTGTGAAAATGCTAAGCCTTAGACCATGTGAGAAGCTGGTCCTGACATACTGGGGGTCAAATGGGATGCTAACTTGTAGTTTGCTTTCAAGCTGAGGTAATTCTTGGTTTTTGGGATATCACAGGAGCAGGAGTGGTGCAAGTATGCTAAAGGGCCTCAAAATTATTGTTTTTATAAGAGTTAAGTATACAGAAAGCCCTTCTTTTTCATAATGAATTTCCTGATTAATACAGGAAAAAGCTAGAAAGAACATTCTCAAGAAAGCTCATTATTTGTTTGCTGGAGAAGATAACACACATAACTGTATGTTTCTAATACAAAATTATGGCCCAAACAATTCTAATATAGCTTTCAAGCAATTGGGATGCTCTGTTGGGAGACAGTTACCAGCAAACTGCAGTTTGGTTCTTTCAGCATTTTTCCTTTACATTTACAGAATACCAGTGAGAAAATACCTCATCAGTCCATGAGACCAGGTCATACCATCCTGAAATAATCCAGGCCTTTTGGTGGTGAGCTGAAGTTCAGAGGCTCAAGGCAGCAGGCATTTGCAGGCATGAAACAGTTTGACTTCATGGGTTGGCTCGTCACTGGCTGCAGACTGGCACTGACCAGCTTTTTACCAACTAATTGTGTGAGGCCAGAGAGGATTTTCTTTATTAACTTGACTGGCTTGGCTGTGAAATGGGAAATACTGTACATTATATAATTCAAGCTCACTTTCAAAGGCAATTTTGTTGAAGCTGGGTATCCAGAGAGACCTGAGCCTTTAACACGTAGTCATCTGAAACACGCTCTAGAAATTTCATAGTTTAAGGCCAGCATTTACACTGGTTTGTGTTCCAGTAATAGAATAGTGCTTACTTTTAAAAAATATATCTAAATGTATAAAGGTGTGGGTTTTTTTCTGGGAATGAAATTGACTGCTTTGAGCACTTACTGTGTGTTAACTGTGGCTGGATAAACTTGGAAGGGATGTACCGTGTGGAGACTTCAGCAAATTATGTCTCTGAAGTTGAAAGAAAGCATAGTTGATATGACATTCTCAAACCTGGAAGTATTAGTTGTAGAGAATCACTTGTTGTAGTACCCTTTTCTATCTTGGGAAGTACAAAGAACTGCAATCTCCCAAAAGGTGTCATATTTTGGATGGGTTTTGTCATTACTGACAAAGAGATCCCAGTGGAAGATATTCCTAGGAATGCAAAACACAATCACTAAACCCACACAAGATCCCTTATCATGCTCTCTCCAAAGCTGCTGGAGATTCATTTGAATCACACTGGAAAGATTTATCTCCTATTAATGGAGCGCTCTTCATTTTTTAAAATTGAGTTGTTGTGCAACACATCAAATAACAATGTCATAACACATCGTAAATCAGTTTGTTCACTGAAGGATTCCACATGAGTTAATCTAACATCCTGGACACAGTTCATGAGCAGTTAATTTTAGCAGTTCTCTTTGATATATATCAGTTAAGGCAAAGCAACTCCAGCCATTACGGAGCAGAGTCAAAACTGGTTAACGGCAAAGCAAGTACAGACAAAGATTGTTCACAGATAAAGCCTTTGGCAAGATCATTCAAGGGATCTTTGCTTTAAATATAGAACAATTGTAGCTCTAATACCAGCAGTGCAGACACTCTGGGACAAAGAGAAAACACACACACACACCCCAAACCACAGAATAAAACCACACACACCACTTGGTACTTGCGTCTAACAAGAAAGTCAAGCTAAAGTTCACCAACCCTGACGTAGTTACCAAAGAACTCCATGGCAGGCAATGAGATGGGAAGAAACACCCCCAAAAAAGCATTCAGGAATTATTCCCATTGTCAGTGGGAGAAACTGAGAACGTTTGGTTTGAAACACAGAGTCATCCGGCAGGCTGCCAAATGCCATTTATCTCAAGGTCAGGCAACATAAATAACCCCAAGGGTTAGCTCCAAAGCGGAGGAGCAGGAGGTAGCTAAACAAGAATAGAGGAAGGGGTTCCTCTCTCTTCCCTGTGGATGTTCAGCATGGTACTGACGAGGTTTCAAGGCCTGGCACTCCTAACAAGTCTAGTGTATTAAAGGGCAGTAAAACACACCAAGAGCAGGGACTACAGCTGAACGTAGAATCACGGAAGGGACCGTGGTTTGAGACCAAGCCGCTAAGCTGTCATGCATTTTCTGCAAGAATCACTCAGGGAGACTAATCAGAAAGGAAAAGTCTGCCAGAAAAAAAAATTTCTCTTGGAAGTTTTAAGTCTGAAAAAACTGATCCCTGTTATACAGTAGGGACAATCAACATTTATTTACTGTTTGGTTGGGTGGTCACATAAATTTTTCCATTCTTCCAGGACATTAAATATCAGAACCTTCTTAACACTTTTTAAGAGAATAGCAAGTTTAGCAACTGTCACATCTAGTAATCCATGTCTATCAGTCAGGGAAGGGAGGGGTGTGTTTTCCCAAGATCACTTAGACCTGAGAGTATAGCTTTGAATATACCAGTGGGAAAATCCCAAAAGAGTTGGTACCCATTTTTCTGTTCTCTGGGGCAAAGCTCAGTGTAGTTCCTGTTAAAACAAATTAAACAAGTATGCAATCCTTGAACCAGGAATCCAGAACTGTATCTCTGTACCTCTTGAAACTGGGCAAGGTGTCTTTCCCACTGGTTTATGTAAAAAGGAGTTTCTGGTAGCCAAGTAATTAATTAAGAGAATTAGGAAGAAAAAAAAGTTAGTCAATATTCTTATAATTTATTTGTGATTTTGGCAGGCTTAAAAACCAGACTGAGTAGATTCACTTGTGGTTTCACGTTGAATTTTTATGCCAGGAAAGAAAGTGAACTCAATAAGTCAGAAGGAGGGCTTCAAACTAAGAGTGTTTTGATTCAGCCAGCACCGCTTGAGATCATTATGCAGAGTCCTGTACCTCTGTATGGTCTGAGCATCATTCCTTCCAAGCAGAAAAGAAGCACCTGGATAAGGAACCCTGATCCTTTACATCAGACAATTTTATATCTATAAACCTTACATAACGTATTGGAAACTGAGGCATGACTTCGGAGGTGGAAGTATCCCAAATATGTTATTACATCTGGGACTAAGACTGTGATTTTTCCATCTATAAATTTCTCTTATCCCTTTCAACTTACATAGTACTCTTAGAAAAAGAAATATTTGTCTGTGGAGGGGCTAGAGTCAATGAGATGGTGATGTGAAGGGGACATCTGCAGAAGTCCAGGCTGATTGTGAACTCCAGAATTTACAGTTCTTCAGGCGAGGGATTATAGGACACATCCCTTGATGAATAGAGTGGCTCCACCCATCTTTGCACACTATTTTGGTCCCTAGTGGAACTGATTTTCTCAAATGCAAATGGTCTTGAAAAATGGCAGAGATCATGGACTTGCATCATTAGCAGTGAACCAAAGGCTTTGTGTTGCAACAACTTTTGTTGAGGGATTATTGTGTTGAAAGTCCACTGATTTTGGCACAAGCCGAAGAACTCAGCAGTTCCACTTTGCATGTCCTGCCATCATTCAACAGGCAGACCCCGTTGTTAGACATCACAGTAGGGCAGCCAGTTGGCTTCTCCCAACCTCCTTAGGTTTCCAGATGTCATAACAAAATGAGAGAGAGAGACTTAGCCATCTTCCATGTGTTTACGCTGGAGCTGCTAGGCAGAGACCAAGCCACAACACTGCACAGCTTTTCAAAAAGGACTTAATAGGCCTCTCTGTAAACAGATCTAAATATTTGCTCCAGTGACATTTATCGCATCACACGTCTGGCGCGAGTGTTTTGTCCTTGTTTTGCTTGCGTGTTTGGATTCTTTTATAAACATTAATGAAGTGCTTGAATACAAATGAATAATCCTCCCCCCTTCTTCCCACCCTGGAGGGGAGGGGAATGGGAGGGCATGAAGTAATAATAGTTCAACCTTCAACCCGTAATTGCTCTGTACATTTTGATGACAGCTTTCTTTCTCACATGCTTTAAAAGACTTTATTCGGCGTGCACATCCATGCAGAGGGCATTGCACCTTTCTTCAAAGGCAGCTGCAGCTGGAGTTGGAGTGGGGGGCACTTAGCACGCAGCAGTGTGTCATTAGATGTTTGAGTAGTTGTAGCAAGTGGACTTGCTGCTGGGTTCCCAACAGGCTGGCAGAATTGTGCCCTTTCTACAAGACTTTTAGCAGGAGGTTTATTTAGTATATTCTTTTCTAGGCATCTGCTTTTGAGCTGGACAGAATAATGGGCCTGAAGCACCTCAAATCTGACTCCATATGGCTTTTTACCTACCTCTTGCTGGAGAATTAGGGTCATGCAATAGGTATTTTCCGCTCACATACAGCTTGAATATGACTGGAGACAACGTGCTTCCATATAGCCCCTCCTGATCTCTCAGTGCCTTTATGGAGGCCCTAGAAAGTGGTTGTCTTGGTCCTGCTTTTGATTTTGTCACTAAAGGAGAGGGAGGGTACGGGTAAGGAAAGACTGACTGAATTTTGTATCCACAGGTGGTTTCTGTGGGCCCAACCTTTAGAAGATTATTCTGTTGTCTAGGGTATGAGGCCATAAATGAGTGTATTAAATGCCTGTTTCCTGATCATAAGAGAGGTGACATTGTGAAGCAGATGGAGGCATCATCTCTGAACCTGCTTCAGATTGAGAAAACATTGAGTATCTCGTTCCTGTGTGGGAACAGTTATATTACTGCTCCTTTCTTCCTGTGCAGTTCAATATGTCACAATATCTTCCATGCACAATAAATTACCGTCATCTCCTGCCAGGTGGGACAATGCTTTGCTCAAGACCTTTCTAAGCATCTTTAGTTTCTGCAGCTGGGCTTGTAGAAGCAGTGGTTTGGCTTGCTTGGGAGCCAGTAATAAAAGAAATTTCCTTTTAGCCAAGAGGGTCTCTTCAGAAATTCCCTGAACTCATGCAGCTAAGCTCTCTGTTCTTTGTTAAGAGCAAAACTGCTGCATTTAAGCTGTGGGACATAAAAGAAGTGATCAATGCCTAGAAAGTAATCGAAAGTTCATTCTTCAAATGATCTTTAAGAGAAAAATCATCCTGTGTAAGACATCTGTGGGTCTGCTGTCTGCAATAGTAGTAAGTGCAAAGGATTTATTTCCCAATAGTCAGGCTTTGGGAGGTCAAAATTAATACCCAAGAGGAAAAAAATGCATGTGTTTCCTTCATCTGAGTGATTAGGTATAAAATGGGTTAAAAATTAATACTGTCTTTGGTTCAGCTTGTATATGAAACTATTCAGTCTGCACATACTTGAGTACTATTAGAGAGTGCCTGTCAACTCCATTAATTATCAAATTGCTTATTCAGTCTATACATTCCTTGCATAAATCCATATCAACTCTGCCTCTTGTAACAGTGTTTGTTTATATGAGCCGGAACTCTCCACCCTGAGCAGTCTGAAATGCTTCTCGAAAGAATTTCTTCGTCTGCACCTACAGGGACCCAGACTAATAGCTATTGAGAGGATGCTCTGTGGGGTGCTTTTTTTTTTTGGTGGGGAGTTGGGAGAAACAAAACTGTCTGGAAAGGTGTTCTCTTGTCACTTCTGTCCGTAGTTCAAGTAGAAGAGACTATAATCGTTGCAGTTCTCAGCAGCTGTGAAACGCACACTGGAAAAACAAAAAGCTGGGAGAAAAGAATAGAAAAAAGAATTTGCCGATATTTTTGTCATCCTCTGCCTGATGTGCCAACACTAATGGAAGCTGCTTTTTTTTCCCCCCACTAATTTATAGTCCAGTGCATTCCTGCGTCCCCGTCGCTCAAGCATTCTGCCTTTTGCTCGTTTGCTGGAACACAAACATGGAAGTGTATTTGGAACTCGCTTGAGCCTTAAAAAAACAAAATTAAGGCAAGCTGCCAGATCAGAATCTAATACACAACATATGTTTACAGGGTTATAGTCTCTTGCCATACTGGCTTTCACAGCACTCCAGTGTGAAGTAGAGTAAATGCCTTCCAAGACCTTTTATCATCCATCGTGCTTATCAAGACAGTAAAAATACTGTTTTTATTTCAGCAAACGTGCCTTTCTTCTTGTCTGAAGCCCTTTGAATTCCCTGCCACATTTGGGATCAATGGAAGAGTATGTCCTTGGTCTTCACAAGAGCTTGTCTGCCTCAGGGTTGACTGGGTTCATCCTCCAGTTTGGCAAGGAGCCCTGAACAGGTCCCCTGGTTTGAGAGGGGAGCAATGTTGGCCCCCATGAGCCTTGTGCATTTGTGGTGTAATTCACGGCACTTCATGAAGAGCAAAGGGTTGTCCAAGCATAACACACAGGGGATTGAAGTCAACGAGGTATTTTAAGCTTACTTGGGTTACCTCAGCTTGCACAAGTGCAAGAGGTGCCATTGATTCTCACTTGTTTGCTTCGAACTTTAGCCCTTGCTTGGGAGCCTTCTGCACAGCAGGGAGGCTGGCATTTGGTGTGATTAGTGAGCCCCACCAAGGCTCTGTGGCTCCTTTTGGGCTGTTACCTTTGCCTTGCACGGTGCTGGTGTCTACTCATCCCACAGTGCCTCCAGTCCACCTACAGCACGACAGGACCCTTGTGACTGCAGTGGGGAGCTGCAAGCTCAAGGCAAGGACTTGAGTGACAATTCAAGATGTAGGAGCGGGATGCGAGGCAGAGGGAATAGAAAACAGGGGCAGTTATACCAGACTCCTGTCACCTCCCGTGGATGCTCTGCCCAGTGTGCAGTAGGCAATGCAGAGCCACTACAGGAGCAGCTGGATGTAGCTCTGCAACGTGGAGAATCCAGAAAAATTAAACTCGAAGTGTCTAAAAATGTTGTGGGATGAGACAGAGACCTGGTGGGTATATGAGGCTCTGAAATAGCAGTAGTCCATGACTTTGCTTCTGCTGCTCGTTTTCCATGTGTAGGATATACCTTACATGATCCATGAGGCATGCTAGGCCAGCTGGATCCCATGAGCTCTACATGCATTACTCCAGGCTTATCAAGGGCTGTGCTTGCAAGTGAGCTCCATCAGCAGGAGGCAAGGCTTGTTTGGAGCCTCAGAGACAATCCTGACATGGCTCTTTGTGTTTCAGTTCTCTGTGTGCAAGATGGGCAAGATATTAGAGCTATTTATTTTTGGAAAATGCCTTTTTTTTTTTTTTTAAACAGAAACAGTGCTCATGTAATTTTTTCTGTTTGAGGGAAAAAATGTTCCTTGAAATGTCTCAATTTCAAATTTAAAGTGAAAACCCAGGAGTCTCATCATCAAAAGAACAATCTGGTGACTGAGTCAAACATTTTTGTGCTGTTAATTCATAACAAGACATTAAAGATAGAAAAGGCTGAATTCTTAACTTTTTTCTTGAGATACAGTTGTTCCCTGCTAAACTGTGGAAAGCAACAGAGTTTGAAATCTTGTAGCAGGTTTGGATGTATGTGTTAACAGAGGAGAAAGTCCTCAGGTGCCTCCTTGGTGGGAGCTCTTTTGTACAGCTCCAGGATTCCTGACTGGTGGGTTGTTTGAGATGTTCTATACCTCTATAGAACATGTTCTTTACAGACATCAGGAAAGTTATAATGTTTACAGCTTAGGAGTTATTCTTGCCCATAAGAAACTTTAATATGTAATTTCATCTGATTTCCAGCTGGTCAGATCTCTGCTCACATTAGTAGTGTGATGCTGTGCACAGCCAATGTTCTTGAAGTAGATTTGAATGACCATGGGAGGAAGGACATGGCAGTTTCACCTCAACATATCATCAAGGAGGTCCCTCTTAGATTGTCATAGCTTGAAGTTCATTTCAGAAATAAAAGGAAGCCACATAGGCAGTAGTGTAAATACAGATCTTGCATCTCTTGTAGCTCCAGAACTTCATTCTTCGTAGCTCAGATGTCCCAGATCTCGCCTTTACCCTTTGACCACAGACAACCTACTTGCCCTTTCACTTGAAGAGGCAGACTGAAGAGGTAATCATGGTTTGCACTTTGAGAATTCATCTTTTCCATTGTTCTAAGAGTGTCTTCTTTCTATCACTAAGGAGATTAGGTGCCTTTTGGGTCAAAAGTTTAGCCTCCTGCTTGTAATTCTTATTTGGCTTTACCATTTAGTTCTAAAACAATTTCTGTATCTGTTCCCCATTCTGTTTCAGTGATACCTATTTCTGTTTGACAGGGAAGTACAGAGTAAGGTTTAAGAGAGTTAGTTAGTAAAGTCCACGTTGCCTAATTCCATGCACACGGTGACTATTGGGACAATGACCTCTCCCTGACACAGGTTCAGTTTCCTATATTCCAGCAATATTCTAAGTCCTAATCACTTGCTCTGTGCAGAAAGCATTTGCTGTGTGCTTTGCTGCTGCCCAAATGCAGATGTAGGTTTCGGATTATGAGATTTCAAGTTCTGAGAATCAGCATGGGTTTTAATGCTCTTGATGACATAGCCAAATAGTGTTGTTATGATAAAATTCAAAATTCATCTCTGAAGCACCTCTTTTGAGCGTTGCCTCATGCATTCTCAACTAGCAACGTATTCCTTTGTCTAAGTGACTTCCACTGTTGGAACTTTTTCCTAACATATTTAAGGTTTTCCTTTACTGCTTCCAGATGTAGTCCCTTGTTTTACCATTCTTTGACTCTGTAAATATATTTTCTTTGGTGAGAGTACTGCTCGGTTACTTGATAGACAAGATCGTGCTCTCTCTTTTAAGAGTCATTTATTAGAGTAAAATTTTTACAACTGCAGGCAAACAAACAGGCTTCTTGCAGGGATTGAATTTCAGTTTTGTCTTGTCAGTTAACCACGACTCACACCCTTTCTGGGACAGTTCATAGAGACACCTCGTGGCTGTCAGGAGCTCTTACAGAGCCCATCGCCATCATGTCAAATTGATTTACACTAACCCTCAGCATCCAAAGTCGTTTGTGAAGGAGTTGTGAGGGAGGCTGCCAACCTGCTAATTAAAAGCTAGAAATATTTTCAAGTTCTCCTCTGATGGAAACAATTAGGCAAATCTGTTCTAAAGTGGAATTACCCCCCAAACCCAACAGCAACATGTTGTCTGCCTGACTGTAATTAAAACTATCGAAGGAAATTTTCTATTTCAAGATAAAAAAATTGTTGGTTAGTTCCTAGATTCCCAGTTTACACTCCATGCTGTAGTAGAAAAGCAGGCGGCTCAGGCTGCATGGATGCAGTTTGTCTCTGGGATTCTTAGTTTCTCAGTGAAAACCACACTAGTCAGTGTCAGGAAAACAAAAAAGCAAGCCCCGTTCCCTTCAAACACACAAGTCCAGAGTGAATCAGACAGTAAGCTTATGAAAGAGAAAGCCAGACTGACTTCTTTAAGTTTCAGGTCATCCATTAATGTAGATAATTTAAACAAGTAAGTCCTGGTGAGATTGCTTACCAGGCAGTAAGTCTTTCTAATGGTAAGTGAGCAAGACCTCAAATCCACTGTTTCCCTGAACTGGCAAAGCATGCAGCTTTTCTTGTGTTTGATACAAACTCTTCCATGAAAATGGTATTTTAAAGAACAGAAGCCCTTAGAGGAATAAAGTATATAACCAAGCATTTTTAGTGGATGTAATTGCTCCAGACCCAGCTGAATAGAGGCCTTGTGATTTCATAAGTCTTATGCGTTTAGATCCAATTATTCAAGATTATATCATATCATAATCAAATCACAATTTTATGTATATACATATAAATCAAAAGGACAGGTAGGGAAATGGAAGTAGTAAAGAACTATTTGCCATTTGTGTTACCTCTCCTTTTCTCACTGAAAACTGAATCATGCAAAATGTTGGAAACCATCTTTCCATAACCAAGGAGAATAGTGTCCAATTTGCATAAGGCTCAAAGAGGCTTTGCCTGAAATTAGTCAGAAGTTCCAAAGAGTCCCTCAAATTTAGGGGTTAGTTCCTACTTACAGCTGGAGTAAGGAGGTAAAACAGTAGCAAGAAGGATAGAGTTATGGAAAGTATGAATTCAGAGTGTTGTGCTGTTAATGATAAATCCCCATCTTCATGAACATATAAACATAAAAGCAGTAAAAACTCTCTGTCTGCTTTGCTGATTTTCAAAGCATCTCGAGTGAGTGGGAGAGTCTCATTACAGAAGATGACCACTCCAAGTCAGTAGTGGGACTTCATAAGGATTTTTGGCCTTAATCAGAACCGAAAACCACCTAGAAAGGGTTAGTTATGTGTGCATGTTGAGTATCATGCTTGAGCTGAGACTGTTTCTAGGGGTACTTCCACACATTTTCCTTAAATGCCTATGCAGTCTCCTTGCACTGGGCTGCAAGTCCACCTACTACTCCTTTTTATTCTATGGAAAACCTACACTATGTAGGGGAACATTCAGGTCTTCCAAGCATTAAGGCTTAAAAAAAAAGTCACCATGTTTACTTCAACTTTCCCTTTCTAAATTGCTTTGACAGCCCTGTGCTTTTCTAACTCGTTTTGGGGAATATCCAGTCTGCCATTGGAATTATTTGAATTGTACAGAAAGAAAGGAGGGCCTGTTTCCCTCCGAATTCCATATATTGTGTCGCTGGAGCTTTTCATGTTCCATAAACAATGCTCTCTTTTTCTAACCCTCTCCCCCTCCTGCCCATAGCCTGACTTTCTATAATTTTCTTGACATGGACAACTCAGCGTTTTTGTGAAAAGCTATGACTGATTTTCTGCAGCTTTACAAACAGGAGCTTGCTGGTGATTTCAAGAGGATCAGGTAGTTTGATGCAAGCGAGTCTGGGTCGGGTCTCTGGGACTTCAAACACGTCTCAGCAGTGCATCTAGTTGTGAATGATTGTTTTCCCTTAAAGCATTCATGATCTCCAATTGGCAAGTCTCTTCTCATAACTAAGGAGACGCTTGGAAAAAAGTTGGTATTTTTAAATGTCTTCTTAATCCCTGTAGGACTCTAGCCACATACAAGCAAGTGGCTTCATTTTTCCACACACTACTCTTTTTTTAGTTAATAATTCAGTTATTATGTGAGTGAAATCTCAGGAGGTACTCACAGTTGCAGGCACTCTGCTGTTTAAGTTCATTTCAAGCTTCCTATGAGTCTTTTAATATTTGAATGGTGTTTCATGGTCTGTCTTTGGCGACTCATGAAGCTGGATCCCAGGAGAAAGATCACAGCCTAGATAAGCAGCCGTGGTAGATATTGCAAAAGCAGTAGTGCTTCTGTAACACTTCAGTGGCTTGATGCCTCAGTATATTTTTGTTTCTTTCTTTACCAGGAAGATGGATAATTTCCAATCTTAACGACCACGCATGGGAAAGATGAATAAGCAGTATTTGGGAATGGTGTCTGATTGGTCACACCCTTGTCTGGCTGTGCTTGCCGGTGTGTTTTGCATAGCATTTCTGGAATACTTTTCTGTTGAAGTGAAAGGGTTGTTGCAGCATTTGATTTCAACCTTCTAAAGGCTTTTAAAGAAGTGCCAAGCCCCTATAGTCTGGAAGCAGCAACACTGAGCGTGTGCCATGTCACGGAGAGGAAAAAAATCCTTTTCAGTGTTTGCACTGAACATGAGTGTCACTTTAAAGCTCCAGGTTGCTCTTAAACTGCCTTGCAGCCTGACAGCTTTGCGGTGGACCAAAGAGGTCTTGGGTTAATGTCATCTGATGCATCCTAATGAGTACTCTAATTGTAACTGCCATTCCAGCTGTCCCTTGTGTGTTTAACTTATGTAAATGAAAAACACAGCTTTCCAGTTTACTTTTCGGCTTGAAATATTATATTCTCCTTAAGTTATGTGTTTTAATTGCAGAAGCAAGATATGATATATATATGTAAAGAGTGGGTGAGAGCATGAAGGTTGTATATAAATAGCAGGGCTTCTTAGCTGTTTCTTTTCTTCAGGAGTGACCTGTCTTCTCTCAGCTGGCTGCTGACTAAACAGACACCAAGCAGGCCCCAGCTTACCCAGAGGGGTAAGACAGCAGGTTGAAATGTGTGGTCACCTATCCCAACTCCCATCTGCTCCAAGATGTCCAGATAGACACAGCACTCTGAAGCGTGCACGTGCCCACTTGATGTCAATCTGGAGCGACTCTCTCTCTGATTTATGCTGGCAGAGAAGATCAAAACCCAGCTTAAAAATTAGGTGACAGAGATTTAAAAAAAAAAAAAAAGAAAAAAAAGAAAAAGAGAAGTCAGCAGACACTTGGAGGCTGGGAAAGGCTGCCAAACAAGCATTCCTGCCCTTGCTTATGATTCTCCCCCACATACAACTGGCTGTGTACATCTGGGAGCAGCCAGCATAGTGATCTATTCATAAAGGGCCAAATTCAGGAGCCGACCTGTAAAGCTTGAGTACACTGACTACACATGGGGAAGGTGGAGTGAGGGCTCAGAGGGGCTTCTTGGAGTTGTGCAGTACAAAAATCCCCTTCTTTCCAGCTAGCTGAAAAGCGGGCACACCAGAGGGAAAGAATGGTGTAGTGCTTAGGGCTTTAACCTGGGGCTTGGGGCAGCAAGAACCAATTATCTTGTTGGTCAGAGACTGTAATTTCTATGATCTGCAGCTGCCTGGGTTCTTGTCACTGCTTAGAGCTCCTGCAGGGATGCTCTAATTCAGATACTCATTAGAGGCATAAGGCAGAGATTAGCCAACACTGCAGGGCCATGGTTTGTTCTTCTTGCACTTGACTGGTTGACCTGTGACATGTCCTGTCCCAGCAGGTCATGTATGGAGACATTCATGGAGCACATGAACTGATGTCTTCTAATGATGATGGCATTATGGGGGACTGCATTGAGACCCAGTCATTGCTTGATGTAAAGCCTCCGAGTTGGGCAGGACAGAAGTTGTGAAGGAAACAGAATATTCCTCAAAATGGGCAGCCAGCTGTTCTTTTCAGGACAAGGGTTTATGTGTTCTCATTATAGTTGGTTGCATGCTCTTATCCTCACCTCATGGGGAAAGAGCTTGCAACACCACATGTTTCTGTGTCTCTTCTCAAGTCTGGGTATAAACTCCCATGTGTAGTCCACAGCGTTGGATTGCCCAAATAAAAATCCAAGGCAGAAAGTTATTACATAAAGAGAGGAGGAGATCTGAGTTAAACTCTCCTTCATATATGCAGGAATGATGTGTGGCTTCTGGGTTTTTAAGCTCCTATGTTAGAAATGGAGAAATATGGGTAATACCATTGCACTAATGGTTGGAGAGAGAGGAGAAATATTTATCAATAGTTTGTTAACCTGAATATGTACGTGTAGGCAGGAGAAGGTATTGATGGATTCTACTTTTAAGAGGTTAGGTCATCACAGGTATGTGAGTAAAAGCATAATCTTGACTCAAGGTTTTGCTTGTGATACATTTAAGAAGTAGCCTGCAAGGTAGATTTGTGGCAACCCTAGGTGGGTTGCTTCGAATACACAGGTTCTGTCAACATTCCTTCTTTCATATCCCTGAGGTATGTCAGGCTCTGCCAGGTTTTAGCTTTGGATGATATGAAATTCAGAAGTCAGTTACTAACGGTTACAGCTTGATTGCATATGTACACACAGAAACACACATGCTGAGGGAAGCTAGAAAAACAAAGATCTACAAAAGAAGCTCTTCATCTCGTTCTTTGTTTTCCTCCTCCTGCGTGTGAGCACAGCTGGGAATCGGGCTCGGCTGGGTGTCCGCAAGGGGCAGAAGGTTCATCCAAAGCCTTCTGCTGAAGGCGAGCTTGGGGTTCAGAGGTGGCTCAGTGTGAGGAGCAGAGCTGGACTGACCTCACATCATGAGAAAACCAGGCTCAGAAAGACATTTGGCTGAGAAAAAAAATGGTAGAAGAAAAGAAGCTAAAGAAAGCTTTGTCTGAGAGGGGGGTATGTCAGTGGTCTATTTTCCACTGATCATTAGAAGATTAACTGCTGGTCATGTTCCCAGTTAGGCACTCCCAGAGCTTTTTTGATCCTGGGCAACAGGTTTATTTGCCTAATTTATTGTTGCTCTTAGAATTTTAAACTCAAATATAAATTAAAGGCTTTTGTTCTGTACAATCTAAAAGCATGTCTGGGATGGGGAACCCAATATTTGGCTTGGCTTCGTGTTCTGAGATGTATTTCAAGAGCTTCTGGGCATTACCAGGTTGAGTCTGGGGTTGTTGTTTGTTTTCTCAATTATTTTGGTGCTTGATGTTTCTGCATTAAGAAGAAAGGTCACTGCCAGCTGTTAAGCACTGAGGAGGAGCAGTGGTTGTAAGGAGCCTGTTAGGCAAGCCAGTTATCAGAGGCAATTTCTGGAACCATTAGGAATAATGCTCCAGTTTGGAAAGAAGACTTCCAAAGAGGTGGAGAGTACACAAAACCTAATGAGTTACAGCTAAAAGATCTGCTGATTATCCTCTAAGACAACTCAGAATGTATATGCATCCAAGAAACTGAGACTCTTTCTGTAAGCTTAATAAATGTGTGGGGAATGTGAACAAACTGGCCCTCAGAACAAGCTAAGATAGAAATACCTCTAGAAGAAAAAAGTACGATTCATGCTGAGGGAACAGAAAGAATAATAAAAAATGTTCCTCAAACCTTATAAAAATGAGTTTCTGCTGATTGGAGGTTCAGTGCAAAATGGCCGTGAGCTCCGTTAAATAAATTTGATTTTTGTGACAGAACCTTAGGGTTTTTTTCAGACATCCCAACACTGAAACAAGGGGAACCTTCCTATGTAATAGTCTTGCATGGAGGTATCGTGGCTCAGCTGGAATAAGTGCTGGCTTGGGACTGCACCATTTCAGCAATGGTTCATCATTGTCCTTCGTGTGCTGGCTGAACCAAGGCAAGTCACTTCAGCTCTCCCAGATTTTGTTTACTGAGGTACACTCTGAATTGGGATGGATGGTAGTTATATCCCCACTGTGTGGGGAGATTGTGGGCAAGGAGATCACATCTTCAAATCACTTCCATCCAGAAGTGTCTTTGCAGTGCAGTGCCTGCCAAATTTGCTAAGCTCTTGAGGGTACCATGCCTCTTCTCTCTTGGAAACTTGTTGAAATATCCTATCCCTCAAAAAAGATACATTTGGGATGTCAATAATTGGAATATATTGTTCTTGGCCCACAGGGAGTCTGACACAGCAGCTCTACCTTAAATACAGCGATCAGCCTGCAAAAGCCAACAAAATCCCACAGACCAAGTGATAACAACTGTTTCACTTTCTTAAATCTCCCAGTAATCTGGGGGATGAGTGAGCTTCGTAGCTGAGAATTGCTCTTAAGTACAGTTTACTGGGGTTTGTTTTTTAATACCCGCATTTATTACAATATTTTTTTTCAGAGAAGTCTTTTCACAAGATTTGCCAAAGAACACAAAGGTTTGTCGTAACGGATCAAATCACTTATCCCTATAAATCCAGTGCCCTATATCTGCCAGTGATGACTTGTCTCAGCTTGAGAATCAGCTTGTGTAGTACAGCTGGGTTCAGGCATGGCTGTACTCAAGGGCTAAAAGCCTCCATCCTTCCATCTCCCTCATGCTGACCATGGTGGCCTGGTGTTAGCATTCTCTTCTTGATATTGTCAAGGCTGCACTGCCTCTGGTTGGGAAAGGCTCTGAGGAAACAGGGAGGCTCCAGAGAAGCATGGAGGCAGCTTTGTACTCAAAAGCCGTCCTGTGGCCAGGTAGGCAGGACGGGTCTTTCCTCTCCTTGTGTAGTGCTTGAAACTTTGAGAGCATTTGATGTAGAGTTTTTTCTTACAGTGGGCCCAGTTGCTTTGGAGGTTGGAATGATGGGAAAGAAAAGACCAAAATCTGAGATGTGATGTGTGGATCACAACCATGCTTAGTGACTGCCAACAATAATAGGATAGGTCTTGTTCTCTGGGTAATCTAGAGTCAAAACAGAGACTGACTAAGAACTTCATCAGTGATCAAAGGCTTTGAGCTCTATTTCCATGTGTGTTGGTGTCACAGATGCTTCCTGCACTTTCCAGAGATGAAACTGCGGCAACTAAAAGGAGGTGTCACACATAGGCTGAAGGGGCACCTCATGCTGCTGTTCCTAAGGTTGCAGAAAGCCTGAAAGGCCTTTCTTTGCCAGGATTAGACATTTGGCATGTTTCCCTTGCACGTTACAGAGCTATAGCATCGTAGAAAATTAAGATTCCTATTGGAGCAAGGCGCTGCCTAAATTCATCTGTCCTGGGACAGTCAGCTCTGTGCAGGCCTGTGGGTGAAATACTGTTCTCAGGGAAGAAATCCAGCTGTTCTCTGCCCTGAATAGGCCACCTAACCTTGGGACAGTTGTGCTTGGTTTCCCTTTTCCCTCTGTCAGGCTTTAACCATGTGCCACAAGACAGTTGCCTGTTGAAGGAAGGAGCTCAGCTTGCCAGCATGGGGAGATGTGGGAGAAGAGGAAGAATTGAAAACCCTCATGTTTTGGATAGGAAAAAATATCCCAGTTGTGATCTACTGTTGCACGCATAGGTCAGGGGAGGATTACCCTGCGGTTAAGGAAGAGGATTGTATCAAGGGACAAGTTCTGTTCCCAGCTCAGCCACAGACTTCCTTTCGGACCCTAACACTTAATTCTTTGTGACTTTGTTTACTCACCTGTCTGATGGGAATAATACCGCCTACATCAGAGGCAAGTTGTGCTACTCTGTGTTGATGCACGTGGTGTTAGTTAGGAACATTAAAATGCTTTGTGATCCATGGATTTAAAAAAAAATGCAGTGTAAATGATCAGGGCTGTTACTTGAGATTTTAGTTCCAGACACTGTGGCACAAATCAAAATATCTCCTTTTATTTCTTACTGTAGAGCATTATAAAACATCCGGTGGGCATAAGGTTGCACTTCAGAAAGCAAGTGCAAGTTTTGGACAGTCCACCTAAAATCTAGTTTCATATTTAAGCTTTATATGTTCTAGTTCCTTTAGATATTTTTCATGTTACTTTTACTGACAAAATGCTCCTCTGAGTTTGTTAGTGTTAAGAGTTTGTTAGTGTTAGATATCCATTGTGCAGTATCATTTGCTGCAGTGTTTGATATTTCAAGTTTTAGATTACATCTCCCTTAGCTTTAGAGGACTAAACTATTCCTGTGCTCATTACTCAGATAAAATTTGGAAGGAGCTTCAGATCTTTTTTAATTTAAAGTCTGTTTTTGTTACAGGCTTCACTGGCTCACTGAAAAGTCCTTCAGGGAAGACACCAAACAGGAGCATGGAAGCCTCAATTCACTAATCCTTTCTGATCTCAAGCTATCTGACACCTGAGGTCAGCTACAGAATATGATTTTATTCAGGAGACTTCCTATTGTATAAAAGGTATAAGGTTTATATAGTGTATAAAGGCACATAAAAAACTCCTTCAGAATAGGGTGTCTGAGATCACTAGGAAGGCTGTAACTTCCAGAAGGGCCACCGATTTCAACAGCCTCACAGGTTTACAGTGGAGAGCAAGCCTCTTGCCCCCAATAGCAGTAGAGTGTTAGGTTGCAGCTCCACCAGCCAAAGCTCTTCATCAAGCCCCATCTTACTAGTAGGAAGAACTTTATTGCGTGATCAGATGACAGAGATGCCAAGCAGGCAGGCCAGCCTGTCTCCCAGGGCCACCTGGGAGTCGTGGTCCAGCTGAGGTTGTCTCTAACCAGTGTGAGTCCAGCAGCCCTGACAAAACTAGGCTGAGGCAAGTCCTGTGATGCCTCACTAGTGTGCTGGAGAGGAGTCAGGTAGGGAAGGGCTACTAGGGAAGCCATGGATGCTGTTGTCTCCCTCTCTGTCGGGATGTGGCCACAGCAGCAGACAACCCCTCTTCATCTCTTCAGTGCTGGCACAGCTCCCAAGCCTAGGAGTTAATATCCTGCAAGGTGCCTTTCAGAAACAACGGGGCCTTAATATGCTGAACATGTTGGGGAAAAGAAACAACTCTAGAGGTTTGTGTAGAGAAACTCAAGACCAATAATCAAGTCCCTTTCTCACCTCATTATTTCCCTTTCAGAAGAAAGCACATGGAGAATGCTTGAAAGCAAGGATTTGTGACTCAGTGTTAAGAGGCAGTCTTGTATTCCAAGAACAGGGGAAGTATAGCAAACATGTCACTTGGGCAGGGAAAGCCTTGAACATCCCTGTTTATTCCACATTAGTAACAAGCTCCTTGTTTGCCGCAGAAAAGCCCAGTTCCATTTGGTTTGAGGTCAAGGCAAGTGACAACCTTGGCAAACTTCATCTGCATCTGGGTTCCCCCCAGCCTTCATCCAGCTTTAATCTTAAAGCTCAGTAAGGAAGGAGCTTTGTATCTGGTGTTATGTGTAGCACAAAGAAGAAGGAGTCAAAGGGAGAGCTCCACAGACAGTGTCTTCTCCATGATGAAAGACTGTGATGTCTTTTAAACATCCTAATCTACCTAGACTTCTTTTTAGTACTTTACAAATCCTTACTCTAGACTAGGACATTTCATTTTGATTCTTTTTTTATCAGATATTTTCCTGGATGTGAAACCAGTATTTCCGTGTTGATGTGTTGCCCATTCCCTTTTTCTTCAGCTAGCTTTCGGGTCTGCAAGCAGGACTCACAGCACCTTCCGCTTCAGCAGGGGTCCTTTTCTTGTCCTCACCAGGATATTCCTGGCATTTCATACCCCCGTTATCTGTTGTCCATGCAAAATTAGTCAAAGCTACTTGCGCACTGCCCTTGTATATGAGAGACACTTCCTCGGGAGTGGAGACAGGAAAATGGGGGAGGGACTGGAGGTGGCGAGAGGGAGCAGGGGGTCCATCCCTGTGGTGCGCGTCTGGATGAGGAGGGAAGAGGTGATGGAAGGGGGGAGGCACAGTTTATTGTGCTAAAGGGAAACAGAGAGGACATTCTGCCGGTGCTTATTGACACAAGGCTCGGCGGTGACTCGGGGCTTCCCCGCCGGCTGTGAGTGACGGGCAGAACAGGCCGTCGCCTTGTTCGCTGGGATCTTGTGCAGACAGACTTCTTGTGGAGGGATAGATCCTCCCTGGGGAGCTGGCGAGAGGACAGAAATACAGGATCCGTTGGCTGACAGTCTGCCTTCGGGGGACAGAGATTTTAGAAAGGATGCAGGTAAATTAGGAGCATCTTCCCCAAGGAGCCACCTTTGAGTTCTCCTCAAAGCCGACCGCTCTGGTGCTCAAAAGTAAGAGTTATTTCTGTCTGGGCTGAGCATATGGGACACATTCAGCCTCAAGCTCATGTCCATGACCACTGTTAGTGTCCAGGCTGTCTGCCCTTTGCTGATGCTGTTCCTGGTTAGCAATGACAGGAGTGGATTTACAGGCAGAGTAGCTCAGGCACAAGGCAGAAAGTGGCTCATCCAAAATGTGCTGGTTTGGTCTGTGAGCTGATCCTGCACAGGCTGAGCCTGGTCAGGGGACCTGAACCTAAGCCATGGATGCAGCATGTCCTTGGTGCATGCTGTGCCCTGGAAATACAGCCAGAGAGTGCTGTTGTTCATTTAATTGTAATTTAGGTGAGGATTTGTATTTTTTTTCCCTCAGAAAAGCCCCCAGAAGAACCCTGTGTGCCCTGGCAATTTATCTTCCCCATCATGAACAATAAACATGCTGTTATAGATTGAGAAAGGGTTATGAAAATCTTACTGCGGTTGGCTTAGGCAGAGAAATCAAAGCACTACAGGAGTCAGTTCTTACATTTTCATAGGAATTTCCCTCAAGTAAATGGCTTTTGCTGAACGGTTGGAAGACCAAACTGGACTGGTTTGGCTCTAGATGCACATATATCTTGACAGGAAGAAGGGAAAAGAGGGAGCATTTATATCTGAATGAGCAGGCATAAAATATGTAGTGAGGTGGAGAAGGATAGGGAGTTAAGGAAATCAAGATATATAGGAAAAAAATGTCGGAGAAAGTACTTGCTGTGGCACTTACTGGTGTTCAGGACTGTATTAATTACTGTTAAAAGGAGGTGATGGAGTTGCAGGTGAATGAGATGTAGATCAGCTGGAATTTGCAGGAAAGGCTCTGCCTTTAAGATTGCCACTCTCCTGCCTTGGCAGGGATATTTGGAGTTGTGAGGACCTCTGGTTACAGGTCTTTGTGTATGGGAAGGGTTCTACATTTGGCTCAAAGGTCCATTAATCAACAAATCCAGTCCCTTGTTTATCACAAGTAATGGAGAATGGCAGCTCATTATTCCAGTGGAGAAACCCATAGTGGTTGGGTGGCTGAAGCATATTTTGCAGAGGATTGGCCAGTCTTGATTTGGAAGAGAGAAAAAGACGATCCACCTTTTGTCCTGGGAACTGAATTGTAAATTGCAACCTCCTTTCCAGATTTGCACCTATGTTGCTTGTTTGGATTTTGGAGGCATTAGAAGCTTTGGGGTGGCTTCTTAAGGGGAACCTCAGGGAGGCAAAGGCTGGACGAGAGCAGCTGATAGCGGGGGGAATTTTCTTGAAGGTGGAAAAATACAGGCAGCTGGCTTTCAAGGAGAAACATCCCTTTGCTAGAGGTAAACTCGGGTGCTGCCATCCCTGTGAACTCCAGCTGTGTGAATTAGGACCAATAAATGCGGTGCTCTGCCAAGGTCTGGGCTAATTGAGGGAATGCTCAGTGTTGTTTGCTGACCTTGCTGAGGGAACACAAGTCCGTTTAGAGAAGCAGAGTGCTGTAGGTATTTGAGATCTGGGGTAACTGAGGTTTTGCTGTAACCAACTTGGAGCCCTAAGTGTGCTAAAATGTCACCCTGAAGCCACAGACATGTGGAGAAAACCCCATTGTATCAAAATTGCAGTTAGGACAGTCAGTGAAGGTCAGCGGAATACAAGGCAAATATTGTGTATAGGGGAAAAAACCACATATTTTCTGGCAGTATGAAACCAAGACGAGGGTGTTTGTTTATGGAGAGAGCCATTTGCAAACAGGGAAAGGCTGCCAGTGATAGGAGGAGCTTTTCTGATGCATAACAGGTGCTCCTCAGACCTGAGCAAAGAAAGCGGCAACTGGGGGGATGTTTTTTATCTGCACATTGTGAACTAACAGAAGACAAACAAGTCTCCAGGCCTGTAGGAAGTAGCAGGGGAAGAGATTACTGCACTGAAATAGGCCAAAGGTTTGAGCCATGGGATGTGGGGTATTTATCTGGGGCATCCAGGGGTCATGCAGTGGGAACACGTGTGCAGGGAGGTGTGTAATGCACACAGACCTGATCTTGAGCTGAAAAAAAAGCTCAGGAAGGAAGTTTAGAAGGTCTTCTCTGAGTGTGAGCATCAGGCTCATGACTCTTCTAGCGTTCTGTGTCCTACCCACCAAACAAATTTTGGCTAGTTGTGGGTGCTTTATGCTGCCTTGCTCCACAACAGTTTTTTCCCCTTGCATGGGGAATATCAGTATTTCTAAGTAACTTCCCTAATAAGAGCAGGAAATCAGAATACTTGCCAAGGATGTGGGAGATGCAGTGAAATGAAAATTTCAGGAGAGTTTTGAGTTAGAAAAGTTGCGCTCAGTGTGTTCAACCTAAGGAAAACACTTAGATTTGACAGGATAACATTATTCTTCTACGGACAACAATTCCTAATGAAACACGGCAGTGTGCTGGGACTAGCAGATTTGGAACTATTTTATTTCCAGTGCTGTGGATGGGAAAAAATAAATTAGGAAAAAAAAAAGGCAATTTGGAAATGTATGTTTTTCCTGCTTAACTTATACTAGGTGAGAATTTGGCTCATGCAGCAGGTCATGTCTGGTCTTATGGGAGTTTTAGGACTGAGACTCTCAGAGTACTGGACATTTTTGAATTGAGGCCACTTGTAGCCTAAACCTTGAATCCAGTAGTGCTTTGCAGCTGCAGATAAGGATGAGGTCATATACAGATTGTGGTCTCCACAATACATCATTACCAGGATAATCACATCTGCAAGGAGAACTCATAGCATCATGCATTATTGAATTAGATCAGGTACTTGTATTTCTGAAATAGGTCCAAGACAGTGTAATTTGCTTGCTTATTAGTTTCCAGGGTGAAGCTGCCAAGAGACCATTACCAGGAGTTACGTGAATTGACAGGGAAGGCTCAGAGGACAGTTTGAACCCTGTGATGGACAGGCATAGATTTTGCAGTCAGTGGGCTATCAGTGTGGTTAAAAATGATGGTCTACAGACATCCCATTTCTGTTATGTTTGCTATATCTTTCTGTTTCCTTAATGGCCTGATTTCCAAATGTGACTATCTCTGATACTGACATTAGGGATCAAATCCAACTGGTTTAATTGGATGCTGTTTTTTTAAGACAAAGAGTCTTGGTCCTGAGAGAATTTCATGTTCTAAAATTCCCACTCAGCTTTTTGGTGTCGCTGGGGTATGTCTTGTTCCAGGCAAACTCACTGTGTCACTCTGCTTAATAGATGCAGCTCTTCTGCCTGCATTCACCCTGATGGACACTGTATAGGCATATTGGCTCCACTGTGGGCTTCAGGAAACATGGGATGGCTTTTGGCATGGTACACCCAGCTATACACTCACAGCCAGCGTTTGTTTTGGAGCTGGCTCATTTCTAGACAATTTAGAACATAAGGAAGTGCAAGACCATGTCTGCTGGCAGATTCCATCTGGACATACCCAAAGACAATTGTATTTTTTATACTGTGACACTGAGGTCTGAAAAGTAGGGTTTGGGATTTATTCTTTATACCAGGCATGCAAGGGATAGCAAACCAGAGCAAGGAGACTGAAAATTGGATGACCAAGCTTAGGCAGTTGAAGCAAAACCTGCCAGAAATGGCCAGTTGTGCTGACTGTTTCAGCTGGAATAGACAACTTGAATCCTTTTTAAAAAGTCCTGAATTTTTTTTTTTTAATGGCAATTCACGGCACTTCTTTCAGATGAGAACTTCTAAGATATCCTAAAGGGAGCACTTCAAAATGGCTAGACTCTTTTCAGGAAAGTAGTCCTAAAAGCCATCCCATGGGCCCTAAATGAGTGGCTGGAGCTGCACAAATACATAGTTTTATAATCCACGAGGAGCTTTCTGGTCCAGCCTTTGCATAACTGATGGGCTTTACTCAGGAGTTTAGCTCATCGCTTCTTTTTTGAGATTTAGCAGAGTGTTTGGAAGGACTTCAGCCTTGATTTGAAAGACTTTGCTAGAAGGAGGATGTGTCCCAGTTCCAGCAACGGCAGTGACGCATTTGATCTCCTCTGCTTCCTTCTCCTGGCAAGTTGCAGTTGTGACACTTGGTCTATCACCAGAGTCTCAAACTGTAGGTTTTTGGGATCTCTTTTGTGGCCTGGAGGAGGGGTGGCATATGGAACAAATGTTCTGCATTGGATTGCTCCCCTGAGCTTCAGTGCAGGCTCAGCACACTAGCAGATCTAGACAAGGGAACATGGTATTTCTAAATTTTGAGATTCAAAACACGATTATAGTCTGTTTTCCCACTGTAATGTTCAAGAATTCTTGAAACGAAAATAAGTTCCTGTCTCTGCCACTTACCCAGAGCCTTAGAGATGCAATCAACCCAGCAGCCATCCCCTCGCCAGAAATAAAAATATCCATCGTGGGGTTTTATTTCCTTCTTCTGGAGACCTGGGATAAGCAACACATGATTTGGTGCTGCTGACATCTGGCAGCATCGTTCCTATTTACTGTAAACACGAGTCATCTCCCATGGAGTGTTTTATTGCTTGTGGTTTCCATCTTGTTGTATGCAGCAATTATGCACATGGCGCAATCTTTCCATGTCAATAAAAATGTTTCATTCTCAGCGAGGAGCATAAGAATGAACCCAGCAATTCTTAGGGGCTACTGTGCTGAGTTAAATGGGATGTGATGGGGAGGGGAGCATCAGGGGGTGGTTGCAGAGGGCAGGGTGGCTTTCAGGGTCACCTGGTGGGACTCGGGGACAGCGATCAGAAAGTTGGTGTGAGCGTTCACTTTTCCAGCCTGCGGTTGAGAAAAGGCCTCACAGCTTTTGTTTGCTTTGTTGGCAAAACGTTGTGCAGCAGGATGCCTTGGGAGTGCTGCTGGAGACTTTCCTTCTTGCTAATTTCTGTTTCTGTCTTTATATTTTTTTTCTGGTTATCCAGGAGTTTGGAGATGTTTTCAGTACAGGATTCATGAGAGAATCTTCAAAGGGGACCACAGCCAGGGGAAAATCATAAGCATGGCTGGAAAAGTAGTGTTTTAAATTAGTGTAAAAGCTTGGGGGAAGTCACTTAGGTCTAAATCCACAAGTTAATTTAAGCCTCTTATTGCTGCTTAGGTGCCCTGTGTTCCCTTTGGAGTTAGACATCTAAAGGTCTTTATGATAAAGCACTTCCCACTTCATTCTTCCCTCAGCTTGTTGGAAAACGGAGTCCAACGTTTGCCTGCTTTGGTGGGAGCAGGAGTGCATTTGTCTGGGGCTCCAGACAGCGGAGCTGGTCTTGGCAAGTCATCCAACCTCTCTCTGCAGTCGCTGGGGAGGGACAGGCCCTTCTGGTGGGTGACTCATCTCCACAGAAGATAGATGTCTGAGATACGGGGCATGAATCGCTCCCTGGAGGTGCCAGCCTCTCTCCACTGGCTGTCAGTGGAGCTTAGCCAAAGAGTTTAGACTCGACGCCGAAGTTTTAGGCAGCTCATGGTATGGGAGGTGAATTTCACCCCCGGGAACTTTGGGTGGAATTTAGGCTGTCTGAAAATGACAGTTGTGCAAGCAATAATAAACAGGCTGTATAGTTCCATGTCTGGAATCTCCTTATAAACAGGGGCATGCAAATCAATTAGATAAAAATCTGAACATTTCTGAATCTCCTGCCCAAACTTGAACAGAATCTGCTTTTGGATTTGATGAAAATCCCCTTCACTCTCCAACCTATATATGTCTTATTCTGCCCCACAAGCAACCTTCTCCTTGTTTCACATGGGGATGACAATGCAGTAGCCACCTTCTCCTTGAAGAGAGGGATTGACAATGCAGTAGCCTTGGGATGCTCTCAGAGTGACCCATCTCTGGACACCCCTGACTTCACCAGGATGGTTGAGAGTCAGCGCTGGGAATCTTCTGGGAAGAGCCCAAAGATGTGGCATGATTCCTGGCTCAGTGCTGCTGATCGAAGTGCTCCAGATAAGCTGAGATGTAGATAAGCACCGCAACTCCCAAGAGCTTATCCAAACCAAACCTTTCAACATTTATCCACCCTGACTGTACATGACTTTGCCCTTAGCAACGGAGATTACACCCACTTTTTTCTTCACTACTGTCAGCAGAGGAGCAAGAACCTACTTGAACACAAGTAAAACACCTTAGGCTTTTAGGTTCCCACACCTTTCTTCCTTCTTTTTCAGAAACTGGTCTCATTATGTATTCATTTCTCATTGTAGTCACTACCTGAGAAACCACAAATACAGGTAGGGGTGCTGGGCAGCTCCTTTGGAAGGGAAATGCTCCCTGACTCTACCAGAATGGGCCAGGGTATGTGGGTCTCACTGTCATCACCTGCCCTTGTCTAATGCACTTCGGTTCTATTAGCTGCCTACAAAGGGCAGGATTCTATTTATTTGTTATTTATTATTTCCTTCTAAATTAAAATGTTTTGTTGGTCCTGTTTTCCCCCACCCCCCTTTCTTTTGAATCCCTGGAGAGAATAGATAGATGTCACCCCATCCATTGCTCCCTTTGGTGTCATAAAATCACTCAGGTGCCTTGTGTCTATGTCTTGCCTGTGTACTCAGGGTAAAACCAGTGTTTGACTTAGGAAAAATCCCCAAGAGTGACAGAAGGCACTCTTTTCCTTCCTTTTTTGTGTGTTTGCTAAGCAACATGGGGTATGGGCCACTCTTTCTGACCAGCAGGCATTGTCACCTGACAAATCACCTGTTCTTACAGGGATTAGGGTTTCTTCTTTCTGCCTGTAGTGCATTGTATTTTTTTTTTGTGGCTTTTGGTTTTTCAAATTAGAGATTTTAAGTTGTTATAGATTATGTGGAAGTGTTTTGTGGCTTGTGGTGTGTCAAGTTATGTAGAGTCAAGTCTGGTGGACCTGTCTGAATAAATGTTGTTACACATTGACTGCAAGGGGCTGTGTGTGATGAACCAGGAGATTTGTGTTCGAGTCCAGGGATTCTCCATTCATTTGGACACATACAAGTAAATGTTACTGCACTCTCTTTCAAAAACTGCCTTAATCTTTATATTTATGGGGAATTCAAACTGTCCAGAGGTGCTAACTCACCAGGCAGCCTCAGACATTCATGTTCTCTCATTCCTTATTCATAGATCAAGTAACTCGTTGGCAACATTATAAGAAGCTTCAGTTCTTACCTGGAAGGTCACCTCTGAAAAGAAGCCTTTCTTTTCTCACGTATCTTTCCCCTCAGCCTTTCCGTTAGGGAGAACTGGGCCAAGAACACAATTTTTTCTGCACAGCAAACTGAAATAAAAGTAGTTATACTCATAGAAAAATATAGTTTTATTTATTAAGAAGTAAAAAATATGTTGGATGTGTTCTGTGTATCCATTATATTGTAAATACTAAAAGGCTTCCATTCTACATCCTCCTACCTTTTTTTTTTTACAATAAATATTTTGGTTTTAACCCCTTTTTTAATGGATTGGACAATTCTGATGCAAACAATTTATTTTAATCCTATGAAGTGTTAATTTTTTACAAGCCCCCCCCCTTTTCATCAAGCAGAATCATAGAATCATTCAGGTTTGAAAAGACCTCTAAGATCATTGAGTCCAGCCATTAATCCTGCACTGCCAAGTCCACCACAACACGTCCTAAATGCCACATTGACATGTCCTTTAAATACCTCCAGGGATGGTGACTCCACCACTTCCCCTGGCAGCCTGTTCCAACGCCTGACTGCCCTTTCAGTAAAGAAATTTTTCCTAATATCCAGTTTTGTTTAAAAACATTTCAATTATCCTTACTGTCAGGACTCCAGGCACAGATGCTAATTGATATAAATTGTGGTATAAATGTGTATGCACAGCAGCTTATTTCCTGGAATCCTTTGAACGGGCATCAGATGGAAAAATAGTGGAGCAGTAGTGATGTGACCTGCATTTGACCACAGTACCTAGAACCAGTGGGTCCATATCCTATGAGTTATTCAAGTTTGGCTGTGTTTACTTTTAAAACATTGAAACAGTTTTCTGAGTAAGTGAAAACTCTCACTGGCACAATGTGCTGAAATACATGTGAGTATCAGAGTCTTGGACATACACCTTAAAAGTAACGATGCAATTGTATTTTGTTTTGCTTTTCCTCAGAAATAAGAGCAGGCACACCCAGAGAGGTTAGAGAGGGAAGGTGCGAAGGACATTTGTAATGTCAGTATAAAAAATTTTGCTAGTTTTATCCAGGACCTGGGATTGGCTTGGAGGCACACTCTGGAGGTCACTAGTTGAACTTGCTCAAAGCAAGGCTCACTTCAAAGTCTGGTCAGGTTGCTCTGGTCCCGTTGAAGTTTGGAAATTTCTAAGGAGAGATTTGACAAAGACCTCTCTGGACCCCTGTTCTAGTGCTGGACCACTCTCCCTGTGAACAGTTTTGTTTCATGTTTCATATCCAGTTGCAACCTACCTTATGCTGTTTGTGTCCATTGCCTTTTGTAATTTTTTCCAGACACCTCTGAAAGGAGCTCAATTCCATCTTCTCTGTAACTGCTTTCTAGACAGTGGTTAGCTCTCTCCCTTTGCCTTTGCTCCTGAGTACTCAACTAGAGAAATATTTAAAAAAAAAAGCCCCAAACACAACTTATTAAACCGTGCTGGCAGTTTTATCAGTAATTTCCAGGAGAGCAGAGTTAGCCCAATAGTAAATCCTTTCATGAGTCCTTTCCTTCGTGTTTTTAACGCACTTTCCAAACCAAAGAAAGATTAAATGCTCCCTAATACTCATCCTAACCAAACAGAAGTTCTGACCTCTCTAAGCTGAGACCTCTAAGGGCAATATTTGCAAAACAAAGCTGTCTGACCAGAGGTGTGAGGTGTTGGTAAACGTTAGTGGTCAGCTGCTGTGCAGACATTGGCCACAGCTCTCTCAGACAGTTTTGGTTTCAGGAAACTTGCTTGACTTGCTGTCTTACAAATGACAACAAAATGACAGCTTTTGGTGGTCAGCCTTCTTCTGTGGACAAACTTACAGAAACCAAACAAACATTTGGGTCTGTGTATGTAAAATACTTATGGCACTCAGGAACTTGTGAGATTGCCTCAGTGAGGGGAACCTCACCAGCCCAGACAGACACTTGCACAGAGAGGGGAGATTGGTGGGTGGGGATGTTTACCTGCTTGGCATGTGGCACTGCAGCATGTCTGCATTTTTATGTGTTTATTTTCTCCATGCAGACTTTACCTGTCTGCCCAGTGTGCTCAGGAGCAGTTCCTCTGCTGCTGGATGTGCCTGCAAGCCCCAAGGAAATCAGCTGGAAACTTGTCCTAATGTTTTCCATTGTCTTTCCATGGGGTAGGAGCAACTGTTTCCTAGGTATAAAATGATGAGCATTGAGGAGATACTTGCTGAGATACTCAGAAAAGCTAAAAATGGCTTCCACAAGTGCAGCTGGATGGTGGTCAGAAGGATCTATTTTTACTTGACTTGTGTTTGCAGAGAGGCATCCATGCACGACTTTCTGTTGTTCCTGGAGTCTTTCAAGCATATGGTAAATAGAGTTTCAATGGGTTGGAACCTATTGCTTCAGGAAATGTTGTTACAAATTGTTTTTCCACTGCAGTGCATCAAGGGTTTTTCATGTGTTCTGAAATCCAAGTGGTCTCCAGAAGGGAGTGGCCAAGACTTTTCGAGGTGACATGAAACCTATTAGGCTTGCAGAGAAAAGTGGTAAAAACAACACAAAACATATCAGAGTGTAAAAAAAGCAGGGGCTGTTACTCAGAATGCAGTGAAACCATGTTTCTCTAACTAGATTAGTTTACATCCTGTGGTATATAAAGAAATAAAAATTACTTAGATTGCAATAAGCCATGTTTTTCTAACTAAATAGATTGAATTACATTTTGTGGTGGGGGGAAAATGTTGATTAAGAGAATGGCTTTTTTTTTTTTTTTTTTGTGTATTCCCACTTGCCAGTCTGGATTTCTGATGCCTGTGTTGTTTACTAATAATCTTTGGCTATAGCTGTCTTTGGGGCATCTTCTCTTTTGGCTAGCTCTTCTTCTTAGATGCTTATGAACAGAAATTGCCCATAAACATCTATGGGAAAGGCATATTTTCCTTTAGTGATCACTTTTCATCCATGACAACTGTTCTCCATCTCTCTTGAACCTTGGCCTCACAGGATCCTTTCTATTATGCAGGGCATCTCTTGACCATGAGATCCTTTTCCCTCCACATCAAGTGTCCTCATCTGTTTTTCCTGGAAGAGCTTTGTTTTGAGCAGTTCTTTCACGCAGTGCACCCTTTATGATGTCAAGGTCTCATCAAGCCTTCCTCCCAAATTACAAAAAACCCCACTAATGTATATGGGCAGAGATCCAAGGGTTCCAGTGTGTTTTCCATTTATACCAGCTGGCAGATGACATTTAGTGAGTGAAAACATGAGAAACTGAGCTGAATACCCAGCACAGCAAACTGTCATAGGTAGGACTATTATGATGGAAAAGAGGGGTGGATTTGTTGCATTTGGGAGACATGCAGAGAACTTGAACAACAAGATTGTCTTACTTCATGGAGAACCTTTAAATCCATGGTGCTGGGGTAGGATTTTAAGGATAATTTTAAGGCAACAAACTGGGATTTAACATTTTTTGGTAAAAAATTGTATCTCCTCCTTCTGCTTGACTAAGATACCCTTTGGCTTTTGTGGCATCACACCTGTGACATGGGTTTGAAGGACAGCAGTCAGTGGACTGCTGGAGAATTATAGTTTTGATCAGGATGATACTTTCTGTTAAGTGAGCACTATAGAAGTCCCTGCTTTTTCCTCTGAATTTGCTGATACTGCCTGTGACAGGATACTGGATTTAGAGGCACCACTGTTGTGATATATCTGTCAATTCCTGCATTTCTACAGGTTAGGAAAAAAAATCACAGTCTTCTCCTACAGTGTGTGTAGACTAAGAAATGATTACCTTCTGGCAAATTGTGGTGCCTTCATATTGTTCTTTGTAGCTTGCTGAAATGCCCTCTTCTGTGAGTCAGCTTCATAGAGACAAGGTATGCACTGCACACCAGCATCTGTGGAACACAGTTGGGTGGGTAGAGATGAGTCAAAATAATGAAACTCAGGAAAGTGGGTCCTCAGCTCGTATCCAAAATGGAAGAGCAGGCAGAGAAAACCTGGCACAGCAAGGTGTCTCTGTGTGGATGAAGTAATTAAACAAAATAGAAGAATATATCTACCTTGAAAGCCTGTGAGAGTCAAATCGAAAGCAGATGGAAGGCATTTAGAAGAAACTCAGGCTGGCTGAATTGCATTCAGGCAGATAAAAGACTTTGCTAAAGAATATATCTTCCACTTAACACAGAGAGGAAGTCCTACAACTCATGTGGGCTTCAAGTGATGACATCTGGTTCAAGTATCATGGTCCTCTTCTGAGGAAACAGCACAAAGGCTTGTCACCACCCTGGTGAAACATTCAGAGGCTGCAACAGGGCTGAGTCTGTTCTCTTGGAGCAGAAAGCAGAGCCAAGTGCTCTACTGACAACAGACAGACAGAGCTGATTTTTTGTTTAAGGAAAGCAGGTCATAATTAGAAGCCTTGAACCCCTCACCCATAAAGGATTTGTCCTTATATCACACAGATACGGGCCAGGTATTTCAACTTACTGATCTGTCGTCTCTGAGTTCCATGAAGGAAGAATTGGCCTTGGATGTCTTTGTATCCCTCTTTCTTGGTGTGAAACTGCCTCCTTCATAAACGCATGCAGCAAAATAAACCACATCTATGAGGAAACAGTTTTTCTTTTATGCATTGCTTTTGTGAGACTGTAAATAGTACGTGCCCTCTTGTTAGAGTTGAAGATTAACTCTTCTGACTGTGTGAACCGCTTTTGGGTTCACTGTGATTACCAGCAAGTCTCCTTGTTAACATAGCAAAGTTTGTGACAGTTAAAAGATGCTTGTGGATAACCACTTCCAGATTTGAAGTGGCACCTGCTGGTGTTGAAATTTGAGCCAAAATGTGACAAACACCACAGTGTAGAATTGCAGTATGTGAGTCACAAGAAGAACCCATTGAAAAGTCTCAACTCTCAAAGATAAAATGAACCCTCAAATTGCGTGTAATTAAGCCTCTTCCCCCATTATTCCTGACCCTAATTACCAAGGAAGAAATTTCAAGTACATGTAAGGCAGTTGAGGGTGTGTGTTAGTCACCCCCAAAAATAAATAGGGAAATTAATTAAAATAAAATGATTCAATATAAATTATTCTCGCAGCTACATTCATAATGATGTGAGAAATATTCCAAATACTATTAGAAAAGCACTCCCTCCGCCCCTAGTATTTCTGGCACCTCTAGAAACAGCAAGTGCTGAAACTCCCACGTGAGGGATGTTTCCTGTGAGCTGTACTGCCAGATTGTACCTGTATTTTTGGATAAGTATTTGAACATTTGCCTGCTTGTGGAAAAAGAGCCTGAAGCCTGAACTTTTCTGAGGGTAGCTGTTACCAGGTGGATCCCCCATTTCTGTGCTGGGGCCAGCCACAGGTAGTTAATTGGAAGCAGTAAGAAGCGATGCCTAGAAAAGGTGAAACGTGAGCTAAGGCAGTTCCTCAGGATGGGGCCCTGGAGAACTGTGATGGGATAGTCACCAACCCTGCTTAACTCCTGGAGATCTGAAGAGCCATTGCATTGATTTCACCTCTGGCTTTTTTAAAGGGCAGTGACTTCTTCCTGTCCCGGTGGGCTTTCAGCTCTGCAACATGGCCCATCACATCAAGTCCTTCTACTTGCTCATAGTAAAAACCAAACATGCTTCCTCCCCCTGTCCAAAAAAGATCAATCCCCTTCCCCCCCCCCAGTTACTGTCAGGGTCTCCTAAGGTGCTCTGAGTGAGTGTGTGTGTCTGTCTGTCTGTTACACATGTGTTTAATTCACATATTTTCTACTGGAAGGGATGTGAAAGTGTGAGTTTAGAATTTGAAACAGAACGTTTGGGGTTATAAAAATTTAGCTTGGCTCAGAAAGGCTGTGTGTAAGCAGAGACTTAATTGACTTCTGCTGCCTCCGATGGGTCTCTGCCAGTCATTCAGGCTCCATCGACGGGCTGTCACGTAATTTCTGTATTTGGGGGAGCTGGACCAACAGTTCCACAAACTGGGCATTTATTTTAGGCATCCCAAAGGAATCCTGCAGGACCAGCTCCCACATCTGTAGCGTCCCTTGGGACATTCTTTGTGAGAAATACATTCACCTGTTCTGCCTTTGTGACTTTGTTGCCAGTGTTAAATCTGCAGCTGTTGCCTCGTCTTGCCCCTTTTTCCTTTTGCTGCTGTATCTTGAAATCTCCTTTCTGAAACTGCTAAATAAACACTTTACAGCAGAGGTAGAAGTTCCTGAAGAGTGAGCCTACCGAGAGCTATAGAAGGAGAGGTTTGCAGTACTGCTGGAGGTGGAAAACAGCACCTGGTAACTTCACGTTGATTTAAACAACAAAAAGAAACCCAGCAGAAAAGCCTGATGAGTAATCTTTGTTCAATTCCTATGGGAAGTTTTATAATAGCCCAGAACTGTTTAGCAATACCTTTCCAGAGTTCTTTTCTATTTAAGGTGATCTTCACGTCCTCAAGCTCCTCAGACCCTGTGGTCCTGCATTAGTACTGTCCAACTCCTAAATCCCTCCCAGCAGTAAGAGTAGAAGAAGTAGTTTCAAGCCAAGCTTGAGGTCTGGTCTGGCCTGTATATCTGGAGAGGAATCCCTTCAAGGTTACTGAAGCAGTTTTGCCATTCACTGAAACACAGTGTTCATTTAAAAACAATGTTCCACCAAAACACTGAAGGGGAAGTTTTATTCTCTTTTCATTTGTTTAAGACCAGGGATTTGGCTTGGGAATTTTGTTTATTGAAATATCGAAGGAAAGTCTGTCTGGCCCCATCTCTGTAGTAACTGAACTCTTTCCAAGTGTTTGAGGGTGGGGTTGCAAACTCAGTCTTCTCAGGCCCTTTCTAGTTTCTCACCCTAAAAGTGGCATGGCAGTATTTTTTACTGCATTTTCGCTGGCATAATGGGGTGTGTTTTTACCCAGTGGTAACTCACACATTGTGGTTACGTGCAGTAAACAACCAGCAGTGTGTTGCAGAGTGTAACTCCCTGAGATCAGACAGGGGTACTCGGAGATCTGAACTCACCATCTCACAGGGGAAGATGGCAAACAGCCTGGTCTTGGGTTAGGGGTTTTCAGGGATATGTAGTACCTATTAAAAGTCTCAAAGTACCTTAATACAGCTTTACAGTCTGTTGAAGGGTAAAATTTTTATCACTGTTCTCCTGTATTGTGGGAAAAGCCCTAATTATTATACAGCATTTGAAAATAACGTATGAAAAATGTATCTTTTGCACGTAAAGAAGCAACCAGAGGGAAGCAGAAGGGAAAACTTCTGTGCTTAATCTTGAAAATAGCAAAAGTTGATGCCATCTTTTGTGGGAGTACAGATGACCAAAAAATGCTCATTTACTTATGGTAGAAGATAATATGTAATTTTTATTTACTCTAAAATATTGCTATTTAAATTCTTTAGGTTTTCAGTTTGCCTTTTCAGTTAAAAAGTGCCTTCTACTTTAATTTCTTTTATAAACTAGTTTGATTTCTAAAGATGAAAACCTGAACCTGTTTTTTAGAAGATTTGTTTTTCATTACTGATTTTATTTGTCACAGGAACTTTTTCACAATTTATGAGTTTTTAGTGAGAAATACCCCTTTTCATTGAAATATTTTGTGAAAATACATTGCCTAGTTTCTTGGCTCATCCGTGTTTGTTCCATTTAATTTAATGTGTAATTTAATGATCACAAGATTGCTAGATAGCTAAGATAAGTGGGATGTGATTTTTTTTTAAAGCTACTAGAGGAATTTATTACTCAACTTCCATGAAATTAATGAGAAAAATGTGGACTTTGAAAAGCACAAACACCATTTTCCTTGCACTTTATTTTGACACTTGGTGGGAGAGAGATGTAGCCTTGATTTACTTCTACTGGAAGGGTGCTTGTGTTGCACAAAGAGGGCTTCTTGTCCAAAATTAGACAAGAATATCCAAAACAACTGTAGGAAAAGAAAAATCTCGGTAATCAGGAAATGAAGAGACATTCACCTCTCATTTCACTAGTTAATAACGGTATTTTAGGTGCATTCCAGCAGGGAAATCCTCTGTTGCAAACATGAATTCAGGTGAGGTTCCTCAGGGTCCCATGAACCTCTCAGCAAACCTGAGTCCATTTGGATGCATGAATGCTGGAATGAACTTGACCTGCAGATGGCCTGGAATGAGTTGACGTCTCCAGCTGGAAACCATGCTAAGTGTGATGGTTTCATATGGCTAGATATGACCCTAATCCCAGCAGGGTTGCTCAGGCTGAAATCAGCAGCTGAAGATGTGAATGTTTCCTCCAAACCACCTTCCAACGCTTCCCGAAGCTCATCCATCATTGTTAAGGCATAACAACTCTTAATGGAGTAAATTAGTGACCTTAATGAAGAACAGAGGTTTAGTTTGATACCATTTGATACAATTTCGGTTGGTACAAGTCAGTTTGATTAATATGACAGAGTTAACCTCCCCTGGAGGTTGCAGTGATAAATCAGAGGAATGGGTGATCCCATATGTAGAGTTCCCCAGCTCATGATTCTGGTGAAAATGGGTAGACCTGATGTGCCCATGGTGGAAGTGAGGAAGTGTGGATTTGTACTGTCTTGCATCACTGGATCCCTTCTGGTCCTGTGCATCATATTCATTGGATTATCTGCACTGTCTGTGAATGGAACAAAAGCCCATCTGCATCTCCAAGTGGAGACAATGCTCAAAGTGTGACAGATCACTGAGATAAGTGAAGCTGCAGGTGGCAAACATGCAGTGTAATGGCAGCAGGGCTAAGGCTATGTAGGAGCCAGCGTAGGAAATGTGGGCTAAAAGCAACAGTCGTCAGGAAATGAATCTGGAAATTATTGTTGAAACAGCCCAGGGCAAAGCTGTGGAACAGAAATGCCTGCTGACCTCCTAGGGTAAATTGTAAGAGCTGGAATGAGTAAGTAGAAGAAAATACATAGTCTGGAGATCAGAAACTTGTATTTGCTCTGCCTCATAATGAACAGAGAAGGGGACATCTGATTAAAATAGAAAGGTGATGAAAGAAGCACTAATAAAAGAGTAATTTTTTACAGAGTATGTAATTAAAAAGGGGAGCTCATTGCTTCAGGAGAGCTCATTGAGATCAGAAACTTAGCAGAAATTAAAAATAAACAAACACTGAACTCCAAAACTTGTGATATTTCCATGGATAACAAGAATATCCAGTTTTGTCAACAGTTCTGCTTCACTACATAAATTCATCTCTGGCTCGTCAGGGTTAATATTAATACTCTGTTCCTCTGAGAAGGATACTTGAACTTACTGCTCGCAGCTTTCTCTGGAAATGTTGGCATCATCAGGAGCCAGGCACAGAACAGGGGACTAGGCTGACTACTGATGTGCTACAGGATCCCCAGGTGGTGTTTTTAAGGCGTCTGGCTCTCGGTCTGTCCTCGTCAGGAACATTGTTCCAACCGGGGACCGCGGACAAACATTATTGCTTTTGGAAGCAGTTGTCTGGGATAATGAGGTGATAGACAGCCTCCATGAGGAATGCTTTAAGGATGTTAATCTCACCTAGTGAGAAGGGACTGCAGAACTGTGGCACATATCACATAATTAAATAGCTCATTGCTACAGGATATTGTGGAGGCCAAGAGCACAGATGGATTTAAAAGGGGAGTAGACACGTTCATGGAAGGTAAGTCCATGAGTAGCTCCTGGTCCTGGTGTGACCTCCAGTTCAGGCAGTCCTTGGAGTGATGGTTTCCAGACACCAGGAGGACGTGCCATGAAAAGTGACCATTTTCCATGTGACATTTTCTTTCATTCACTTTCCCTTTCAGTCAGCATGGAAGACAGAATAGTTAACTAGATGGATGTAGACTCTGATTCTTCTTTTGGTTTTATCTTTATATACTTAAGAGGACTTAGAAATTCCTGAAGGGCAGATGACTCACATTGGCAAGGGGTTCAGAAATCGGAGGATAGTCTGAAAACCCTGGGAAGCTAGATGGGAATAAGGCAGACATATTATGCTCAGAGTACTTAAACATATGGAATAAGTTACTGGGGAATGGCAAGCAATGTAAAGACATTATACTAAGACTTTAAGATGATACTTTAAGGCGAAACGTTCTAAGTTAACGGGACAACTCCATCTCTCTTTTGAGGAGGGGCTTGGGAAAAGAGCAGCCTTACGGAAAGGAGTAGGATTAAGAAGATTGCTGGGAAATGGCAGGCGGATCGTGCTGGATGCCCTTTCCCTGTTCCTAAAATTTCTACCGTCCTCCTGAGAGGAAGAGAAAACAAACCGAGGAATGGTAATGCTCGGGGTTACACAATCAGGTCGGAGGCTGCTGACCTTGCCGCTAATGGTTTATGGGCAGCCACAGGCGTCCGCCGCTGCCCCATGTTTTTGTTACACATGATCCAGCAGTTGCCAAGTGACTCGGTCCCAATATGCAGGAAATTACTTGAGAGCTATATTTAGCAAGATGAGCCCATATCTTGATTTGGCTGGAAGCTGAGGCAGATTGAATTAATCTAGGGGAAAGATGGAGTGTGTGGGGTCCCGGCGGAACGTTTTCCCCCAAGTTTCCTGGGGTCCTCTGACCTCCCTGGGGTTTCTGTTGTGGACCAGGCTGAGGGTTGTCAGTGAAGGCTGAAGAAAAGGGGGTTTATGGGTTCTTAGTGCAGGATGTTGCGATACAGCCCAAGGTAGCTGGTCCCGCCTCTGCCGCACAGCGAGGACAGCTGTGGTGTGAGTGAGTCCTCCTGAGGGATCACAGGGTGGGCTCCATCCCTCTGTGGTGGCCCTGAGGCTGCAGTCTCAGCCAGCTCCTCTGCCTAAAGCTGGACATGGTCCACCCATCAAGCACAAGGCTTCCCAGCACTCTCCCACCTCAGGCTCCCTGACAAGGTCCTTGGCTCTGACACAGCTCTGGTTTCTCAGCCTCTTTCCCACCAGCAACTGGAATTAGGAGGTGAGATAAAGGATACCCCTCTGGGTGGTCGCCACTCAGAAAAAGACAGCCAAAAGTCACATTCTTCAAGAGCAGCCCTCATCCCTCCTTGTCCCACCTGGCAGTACATCAGGCTGATCCTCTGTCAGGGGACAAGCTGTGGCATTGGCTCAGCCCCAGGAGAGAAGAGACCCACAAGGCTCGAAATCTGCACGTGGAGGATTTCTTGCTGTGTTCCCACCTCTCTGAAGCTGTGCAGGGAGGCTCTCCTTGCGGTTATCTGCCCTTCCTGCAGTTGTCTTATTGGAGATGTAGGGGGAATTGTTTGCAACAAGCCTGATTCACAGCCCACAAAATCAGATTGGTTTTGGATCAGACCCTGCAAAGGGTTTGTATTGTATTTCAGTGCACAGAAACATAAAAGAGCAGAGTCTGGTTATTTGCTCAATAATTAGCAGCTTTGTCCCCTAAGGGGAGATGGATCAGTTCTGGGATGAGTCTGTAACCTAAGTGCCTGATTTTCCCCTGCAGCTACCGTGCAGGAGCCAGGTGTTGTGGGAAAGAGGGATTTTATCAGTGCTGTGCACAATGAATGAGTATTTACTGTGCAGGAAGCTTTCAATGAGCTACAGTGGTTACAGCTCATGTGAGGCAAGGAACGCGGTGTCTGGGCAAACGTAGAGCCCTGAGATTATATTTAACATACTAAGGTGTTTTGCACAGCCTAAATACACAGTGGAAGTGTGACAGGAAAGAAATGACATAATAAATACTCAGTGAGACACCTCCCAGAGAAAAATGCTAAGACAAAACTTTTAGCTTAAAGAGTTGGTTTGAAATGTCACCGTTTATTTCCTATCCTTTCATATTTTCATTAGAGAGTGAGTTTGCTGATCTTAAAACCAAAAAACAGTGTCCTGCAAATTGAATGGTCCACCCAGAAGGTGGGCAGTGAGGTTGCTGTGCCGTGGGCATGGCTTCAGCAAAGCCCCCGAGGTCTTGCACAACATCCTTCACCATGAGGGATGACTGTGTTCCTGTCACTGGAGCCAGGCCTCCGGGAAGGAGGACAGTGTGAGCTTCCTCATGGTCAGCAGCTTCTCCCAGTTGGAGCAACTAAATGACAGTCTGTCTTTGCTGGAGGTCTGAGGTCCTGTGAGCTGTTCAGAGATGGTTGTCTTCATTCAGTGTAGTATTAAAAAATATGCTGAGTTCAAAGGGAAACCCATATTGGGTGCTTTTGTAAATCAGAGCTACACTGCCTACTTTTATTCTTACCAATTTAATTGACAAGTTTCTTTATAAATAGTGTCCCAGCATTTGGGCTTCTGACATCTGCTCTTTCAAGTGGGCAATGCAATGACTGAGTAGAGCAGTTGCATGAATTTATGTCTTGTAGGGGATTGTAGCATTCAGTGCAGTCAAGGCATTTCAAAATCTGGCAATGCTAGAACATAGATGGCTATTGGCATGGCTCTGATGCCAGCTCACAGAGAGCCAGTCCCATCTCTCATTGTCAAAAACATACCCTTGGTTTCAGCATTCATCACCATTTGTCTCTCGTAATTGCATTTTCCTGAGTACCAGAAATTAAATCAGCAGTGACAGAATATTTATGGCTCAGAAATATTCTGGATGATTTCTAGAGAAGCTGTTTCCAGTTTGGTTATTTATGTCCTTTTATCATGGATTTCATAGTGGGACTGGGGAACTTAAACAGCAGAAACCATATGAAACATGCTGAATGATTTCATCCTTGAGCCAAACATACATTTACTATAGGCAAAGAGATGCTGGTATGAGCACACGTGCAGTTTAGGGCATCCAGCCTGTGGCCAGTCCTTTACCTCCTACCATCAGTCTGCAGAGAGGTGCAGGCTGGTTGCTGAGCTCACCTGGCACATTTTCTTCACGTGGAGGTTGCCATCATCCCCCAGAGAGAGGCTGGGGCTGATCTGGGAAAAAGGGTGGACTCACATGGGTGCACTGCTTTGATCTGCTCCCCAGTGTCAGTCCCACTCATACATGGGCATTGCAGATGAAGCTTGTCAAGGGCTCTGATTGCTCTCCCACTGGGAGCACCACAGAGCTGGGCTTTTCCTCGCTGGTCACAGTGTAAACTGAAATGTCTAAATTTTCAGTGAAAAAAGAATGGGCAGAATGCACTCAGGAAATTGAGAAGTGAACTTGTCAGGTCTGTTTCTATGACATCAAATTGTTTAAGGCTGACTCGCCTCTCGCAGTGTCCCACTCTCTTCTTGTCCATAAGACAGTTGTAATAAAGCACTTTGGCTTTGCTGAAATCAAAGATTTTGATAATTTTCCTTGCTAGAAATTTTGCCAATATCAACATACTTCTGTGAAATGTTCTTGTATCGGTATTTTCTCATATAAAACTGTTCCTTATGCAAAACTGACTATTCTCAGTGATAAAATCTTTTTATAGTTCCTATCCTGGTCTCAGCTTTAGCATCCCTGTGATACTGTAAATTTTTATCACATGCCATACATAAATAGTAATCATGTGCAGAAGGAGCCTTGATCTCACCAGGGTGTGTCACGATTTAGCCACGACGATGACGTATTGCCAGTTGAACTGATGACCCTGTTACTGATTGCCATTTTGCACATGGCTTAGACAGGGTTAGAAATATGAGTGGCCAGTCTTCCTGCAGGATCTCCAAATTTTCTGCATGTCCATGAGCCACAGGACGTGCTGCATATCTGAGAGAGCTGAGGGAAGCAGTGGCTGCTGGGCTGGCTCAGCAGCAGGCAGAGGCAGTCCCAAGTGCCCTGGGATCCCACCATGGCTTGTACATGGTGGCCCTTGCTGCCATGCTGCATCCTTTAAGCATCCATTCATTGCATGCCTTGAGCAGCCCTCATTCTTAAAGGCTTTTGGGAGGTGTGGGTTAGGGGCTATCTGTGTTTCAGGACCTCAGGCAGGGTACAGCTGTGAAGACTCACCGTGGCTTCTTCCTGCTCCCATCTATAAAGTCCAAAATAAATCACAGCATCAGTGCTGACAATCCTTTTCAGATTTTCTTCTGGATAGCTGTTATGGCTGGAGCTGACTTTCAAAAGGCCCAAATTGCTCTTTTCGAGATACTGTAAAGAAATCTTGTGCAGCAAACAGTGCACATAAAATGAAAAATAAAAAAGAGGACCTTTGTCTGCCTTTAATAGTCTGAGTGTTTCCTCAGGCATTGCAGGCAGCCTGCCCTTCCTGTTGGGAAGGCTGGCTGCAGCAAGGCAGATAACAGCCTATCTTTTTATAGGATGCTACAGACCATAGGTGGAGAGCCCGGTTCAAAGTGCAGGTCACGGAGCTCCTATAAATTGTTCCTGACATCCCCGATAAAACCCATGCTCTCCCTTCCTCCCCACGTCATCTTTGAGCAAGGGGAAAGGGCTGCTAGTAAAGATACTATTTTTCCACTTCAGTCAATACTTTGATGTTTAAAGCTGTTTAACATTCATTAAAACTGCTCTTCAAATGTAATTGCAAGAATTACAATTCGGTTTTTACGACTGTCTGTAAGCGTTATGGGACAGGCAGTTAAAACCATCTCCGTGATGGAGAGGTAGCATATCCAGCACAGGGCTCTCCCCCCAGAGAGGGGCAGGATCAGACCTGGGGTCCCCCTGCCCACAGACAGACATGAGATGTGTGGGAGCAGATAGATTGTTTCCTGGGAAAAGTAGTTTTTGTGAGTTAATTGAGAGTGTTTGGAAATCTGTACCGAGTAGTGACATCCCTGCCCTCCCCTCGCACGCTCCACTCCCGGGCAAAGGTCTGTTTTGATATTTTTGGAAAGAAACATTTAGATTTCTTATTTCAACATAAAATTAATTTTGAAATTAGTTGAAAAGTTGTATATACTTACTTGTCTTTAAAAGGGTTTTGTTTAAGGGATGGAAAATCTTTGAGAGATGAAGTGAGACACAAGTTTGAGAATTCCGAAACAAAAACTTTTACTTGACTACAACTAAGAAGATTTGAAGGAAAAACTAAAAGTCTTCTCAAGGCAACCTAAAGCAATATTTCTCATTATTGCAGACATTGAGTTAAAAAAAAAAAAAAGAAGTCAACTATTCACCCACCTTGGGATTACTGCTGCAATTACAGATCTGTTCCCTGAAGAACATCTCTGAAGATCCTTTCATGTCTCGCTATGACAATGCATCTGAACATTTGACAATGTTTTTAAGTTTTCATCAGAATGTGCTCACAGGGAAGTGCTAATAGCTGTTTTTTCAATGGGAAAATGATGAGAGACTGTTTTATCTCATATAATTTTAGTTATCTGAAAATTAAACATCTTGTCTAAGCTGCTTGTCTAAAGCCACATTGTAGTTGATTTTCTCCCACTGTTAGATCTTCTCATTGGGACTGTGGAATGTGGGCAGGGAGTCTGTTTCTGCCTTTAGGAAATTTCTAAGCCATATTATCAGGGGAGGAAGAAAAGAAAAGAAAAGAATTTTTTATTTCTTCTTTGGAAGCATAGTGCTCCAAGTGTCTTCTGAGATGTGAATTTGGACTTCATGTTGCAGCTGTGAGAAATGCTGCTCCTCTGGCCATCTGCTTTTAGTGGATGTGTGGTTAGTGAGGCTGGGGAGCCATGAGTGCTGGAAGGGAAGCCAACCAGTTACTGTCTTCATGAATCTGTGCCTGCAAGACATTTGCTAAGGAGACCAATAAGCCAGAGAGGCTCAGATGGACCTTCCCCTATGACTACACCTAAGAGAGAGGTTGCTTACAGATGCAAAAGCCTTGAAACATTTAAACTCGGCAATTAGAGCAGGTGACAAGATCTTTCAGGAGACTGTTTCCACCTGTGATGTTAAGCTCCATTGGGATTTCTTTGCAGTCTGACTCCATGCTTCAAGGACTGTCATTCAGCTCCAAATGCACTCCAGGAGCTACAAAAGAGCCACTGTCCTCTGGTTAATCCGTGGATTGTATGTCTCTGTTGGTGCCTGGCTGAAGTATAGTACACACAGCCCTAATAGAGGCAATTAATGTCAATCAAATGATACCTCCTCCCACACAACATTTGAACTAATACAACCATCTTAATTGCCCAGTTTCTTTGCTTTCAAAAGTATGTTATGCTTAATGATTCCTTTTCTAACACTCAAAGTCTGTTGTAGCAATGCTGTTTCTACCAAAAATAATTTTCAGCAACAATTCTCTCTCCCCTTGCTCCCTTTCAGTCCTGTAACTTTTGCTCCCTTCATCCCCAAGCTGTGCACAGACCAGTTGGCTCCAGCCAGTACTAATTTCCTCAGCTGTCCTGGTGAAGCACTCGCATAAAGGCTCCGGCGTTTGACAGGGTGGTATTGTTCTGGTTGTGTTAGTAAAGCTTCTGAGTTGTACAACAGGGTTTGGAAATGCTCTTCTTAACTCAGGGAGACGTCCCGAGAAAGGAAAAATGAATTGGCACACAAGGAGAGTCACATTAAAGCTCAGACGAAATGTTTCTTTTTAAAGAGCTTTAAAATAGTCCCTGATGTAAAAGCTTAGCAGCTGCAGCAACACAGAGCCTGAATAATTTCCACGTATTTGCTGCAGCAACACGGAGCCGGAATAATTTCCATGTATTTATGTATGTGCGTGCTCACATGTGTGTGCATTTCTTTCCCAATCCGTTTGCAGCAGTGCTGTGATAAGCAGCACAACATCACGTGCTCTCAGGTCAACACTGATTTATTTGCCACTCAGGTGTGAAGAACAACCCATTGTTATGTCAGTTCGAAGTGGCCCATCTGATTTCGATTCCAGCTCCCAACAATTAATGCCTTACACACAATTTCAGCACAATACCCAGCTTACGGCCTATTATGTTTATCATCAGACCATGAAGTATTAGTTACAACAAGCCAAAATATGTCAGATACCCCTGGCTTTCTCTGGCATTCTCGAGAGTGAGTTGAAAAGAAAATGTTTCTTCTATGAGCAGGAAACTGAAGCTTTGAAACCCCTGAATGCACATGGTCAGCCTGTGAAATCCGGCTTCGATTCTGCTCGCCAAAGTGGTTGTAATGGATTTCAGAAAGAAATCAGATTTCCAGCAATGATTTAGAAGAAGAATGGTGTGTTCTATGCAATGGATGGAAAAAGGCAGACGTCTAGGTGTATGATAGGAATGTAAGATAGGAATCACAAGGGAATTGATGAATTCTTTGGGGCATGGGAATGCACAAGTTTCTAGGCAGGACACAGGTTTGCAGTATTCAGTGAAAAAGCTTAAATTTACACATTAAGAAAAATATATAGGGAGTGCATGCTAACACTATGGGCCAGGTGGGATAGGGAGAGAGCATCATGGTGGGGAGAGCTGAGAAGAAGGATGTGGACTCATGCAACATTTTGGTCAAAACCCATGCCAGATGTTTACATTCTGGCAAAGTGAATTTTCCTGGATATATACTTTTTATCCTACACTTGCTTTTGGAATTTCTGGGAACTCTTGAACTAAAAAGTGCTGATTTATGGGTCTGTAAGTTTCATGCTCTCTGAACTTTTTATGTACATTGTTCTGTCTAAGCTACAAGATTTTAGTGCTGTTTTTTCCCATATTTTGTACCAGGAAATGCAGAATTATCTTACAAGTTCTTACCCTGTGCTTGTATTGATAGTGCATAAGTGATCCTATGGTTATAAGGGAAAAATTGAAGTGTGGGTAAGTCGGTCGGCACGTTTATATGATTTTAGTGGAATAGATGGAAAGCAGGTGCAGAAACAGTCCATTGTGTCTCATGAAGCAAGTCTGGAGAATCAGACACCTGTCCTTCCATTTGTCTGCTAGTCTGTCAGCATGGTCCTGCTGTTTGTCATTAAAGAGCTGGATGCTCCCAGGTGAAAGTACTTACTGCACTCCTTGTGCATTCGTGACTCTTGGGTGAGATATTGTACCTATAAGAACTGTTTGCCTGAGTTTCCTCTGCATGTGGAGAAGCCCAAACATAACAGTTCTCACATAAAGATCTTAATCTCTCTATATTTCAAAATATTAGTTAAGGAATTGCTTTGAGGAATGGTTTTGGTTTCTGTTTGTTTGTTTGTTTGTTTGTTTGTTTTTCTGAAAGGAGGCTGAAGATGTAAATCCTTTGATGTATCCTGCTCTGGATGGAACAAGGTATACTCAAGAAGAGTGTATATTCATAAATGTGTATTAGCAACTCCACAGATAAGAAGGGAAAGTAAAATTCTAAAGTGACTGGCCCATCCAGTAAGAAAAGTGATGTACCAGGGCTATGTGTTTGTCTTGTCACTTGGTGGAAGTGGAGGAAGATTTCTCAGATACTGTCATGATACTAAGAGTACTAAGAGTGATTTAATAACAGGTATTTTAGAAATAGTATGGGCAATCCCAGCAGTGTGTTTAGAGCACAAAGCTCTCATCACATCAAGAGGATGCTTCACAAGTGAAATATTGATGTGAGACATAAGGATTTTTACCACCCAGCGGTACTCTTCATCTTATCCCTTTGTTTTTTGTTCTATCTGTCGGTATAAATAACCTTTGAGTAAGCAACTTCAATTTAGCAGGCTTCTGACTCTTAACTCAGCTTTATACATTTATACACCCAGTAGCTGTGGAGGGATCTGCCAGTCTCCAGTTTTTCACTAAGGATGGAGACTGTTGTCTTTTGAAGAGATCATGGGCTGTGTGTTGGGCAATAGGTCTCAAATGGGTCATGACCATGAGAAAGTGCTCTTTTACTGATGCGCTGATTACTAACACTGCACTACAGAAGCTCCGCTTTCTCTCCTGTGGTTTTGTATTCCTGATGTGCTCACCAATTCTTACAAGCTACAGAGAGGAACTCAGCCCTGCTATATGAAAGCTCCTTGAGTCTGCAAAAGAGGATAGAAGAATTTTGAGGAACATGTTTTTCTGTCAGTCAAGCATTTTCAGAATTGACCAGTGCTTTTAGGTCATATTTTGAGACTCTCTTGAATAGTTCAGATACTCAGAGAGTACTACTTGCTTTCAGTATATATTGCTAATGAGATATTCAGGTTTTGTTGGTGTTTGAAGTTTCAGTTAAATGGGTAGTGAAAATCAAGAAGGGAAGAGTGAGAAATTTGAACACCTATTTGTATGGCTTCCATTATCTTGAAGCACAACCTCTTCTCAGTAACTTTATGATTTCTCCTCAGCAATATTCATGGCAGTAGGAAAGTGTAATCCTCATTGTATACAAATAGGCACCATCTAATGATAAAATGGTAGAATAATTTAGTTTGGAGGCATCTGTGGAGGTCAGCTACTCCACTTTACCACCCAAGTGACAGACAGCTTCAAATCCAAGTTCAACACTGACGATAATGTTGTTCAGGTTACCAAAGAGTTATTTTGGCAAAACCAAGAATTAAAAAAGTTTCTTGTGTCCTGGTGGGGAGCCCCTCAATTACACCTTTCACCCATATTTTTAAAGTGGTTTAAAATAACGAGTTTGAAAAACAGGCCAGTCTGGCGTAGTTTATGAGTTGGTAGCATCATCTATACATGGACAAAGGGTAGGACAGGGTAGGACATGGTAGGACACCAAGTCAAAGGAGCAAGTGGTAGAAAGGGTGTATGAAAAAATGGGCATTTCACTCAGAATGCATTCGGGAAAAAAAATTATGGTGCACACTGAAGGTTTAAGAAAGGAACCCAAATGCTTTCATTTTATACAGCTGATTACCTTGCGCAGTGCTCCAAAGTTCAGGCTTTTACTAGCTGACTAATATCTAAGGACATTTTCTGCTTGTTTTCTCTGAAAACCTCGTTGAACTGACAAGAAATACATTGTCCATATGGGGTGAAGAATGGCATTTAAGTATCGTGTGTTGAAATCCCACTCACTTTTACACATTATGCGTCAAAGCCCTGCTTCCTGGATACAAAAGTAGTTGTGTTTCCAGCAGAAGGTTTACATAGTTTAGCATGAACTAAAAGCACCAGGGTATGAAGCCAGTTATGTATATAAACCATTAAACAATTTCAGTGCAAAGCTGCACAAAATGTCTATTAAATTTAACAGTACTGTTAAAAATCCACATTTAAGCTTTCATTGTTTCTAGGAATGAGGCTTTGAAACATGGAAGCATCAGTTAAAAAAATCTCAAACGATAAACAACCAAAACCTGGCCTTTGCTTGGTCCATAATTTCATAGCAAAGCCGAAACATCCAGGTTCCAATGCTTCCCAATTGGTCTTGCTCCAATCCTGAGCTGACTTTTAAGTTTTCTGCAGTGTAAATGTTCCCTTTATGAAGTGGGCTACAGCCAGTGCCCATGGAAGCCTCTCCTAAGGAGGTGTTATTTTAATATATGAAGGGCAGTCATTTCATTCCATAAAGATAGCTTGTTCCATGGAGGAAATAAACATCACACTTGACAGATGCAGGGACGCTCCAAGATCCTCAGCTCCTGTGGGGGCAGTGGAAGGCCTATAAAGCTTTTCTGTGTTTCCTGCATTATGGTGCATGGGGCTTTAGATGTCTTCCCTGAAAACCAATTCTGTGGTATAACTGTAGCCACCTAATAATTTTATTTTACTCTTAAATACCGTGTGTGAATGCCACAGAATGCAGGGAGAAGCATGGTATTATGTGGAAGGGTGCTGATAGCAAATGGAGAAGGGTCCCAAGGTAAGTACATAACCTTCTCTGTGTTCAGTTGTAGTGAACTTGCTGGGAACTGTATCAGGCAAGGTGTGAGTGGTTCAAAACCAGCCTACACATGGCCAGTTTGTGGGAATAGCATCTCTGTTTGCATAACGGAGTGCAGGCTAATGGACTTCTGCAACCCTTGTTTCACTCAGCAATTCATCTCACCATCTGTCCCAAACATGTAGGAGTCCGAGATCGTGGATTGCCAAAAAAAAAAATTAATATTTTAAATTCCCTCGTGTCGAAGATGTTGTGTTCCCACCCTGTTGCGGGGTGACTGCCCCTTTTCAAGATGGGCACAGTCTGTGTCTTTGGTTGAATTCCTTTTGGATGTTGTGTGTACTCTGGGCTAATCAACGACTATTTCTGGCGCAAGGTCTAGAGGCCAAAACTCTGGCTTAGCAGCTGGAGTGAAGAGTTCAGATGAAAGGGATGAGAAACCTCCTGCCTTATCTATTAATCCAATGCTGTATTTGTTATCCAGAAATTATGGGGAGCTGGCTGCCAAGCTGAGGTGAAGCTTATCCAGAGTTATTCCAACCACATTTCTCAACGTCATGTTTGTTGTGCTTGGAAAGAACTGGATCGCTCTGTCGTCTCTCTCTCTCACTCCCTCTTGCTGAGCATAGTAGCTATACTATGTTCTTACTGGAGAGCTGTGGCACTTAATGGTGAACCAAAGTTGCTTCGTTTTCCCCTCATTTGATGAATGAAGCCAGGGTTGAGGCGGGTATTGGGAGTGGAAGTAAGGAGAGAAGGAAAATTCACCTTGAGAAAACTCAGTTTTCCTTAATGAGTGAAAGATGTTGTGCTGAGGACAACATGTATTGCAGGAACTTCGTTGGCCAAAAGAAGGAAGAATGTTCTGTCTGTCTCACAGTGCTTACAACCTTTCTTCTGAGGATATGGGAGAGAAGAAAACTGAAAGAAAGCTTAGGGAAATTCCCTCTCTGTCATTCCAGTAACCTATATAATACTGTTCTGTCACCCAGCATCGCTGCTGATTGAATGGATGCAGAAGGGAGAGGTTGTGCTGAAATCCATAGTACTTTCTAAATAAGGCTTATAGTATAGGAAAACATAATTTAATTCCCAGGATAAAAACCCCCAGAAATTGAAGAATTTGCTTTTTCATGTACAACATATAACTTCTCTTATAATCGAAATAATAATTTCATAATCAGTACATGCCGTTGGCACTACTTTAGCATGGTAGTGACAGTTCTGTGATGAAACAATTCGTTATTTTTTTTCAGGTTTTTTCCCCCCATGATTCATCATATATTATGCACCAGCCACAGGTCTTACCAGTAAAGGTTTCTGTGGAAGTGACCTGTCAGAACACTGTTGTATGATGCTGATCCATCAGTGTAAGGGAATTTCTCATGGAAGAAGTAAATACCACAAAATTAGTCATACAGGCTTTCAACATTTCAATTAAACTTCAGTTTCTTTTTTTCAAAAGCTTGCAGAAATGGCAGCATCTACTGTATATTTTTTCCTTGCAAATTTTTATTTCCTCTTTGGATTTTGCTTTTCAGAAGTTCATATTTTTATCTAAATTAGTTCAAGCTGTCACCAAGCATTTTGGGCTTTTTTTTCCCCAAGAAAACAATGCTTAATTCACTGCTTTGCATTTTTCTTATAGATGTTGCATGTGTTTATCACATTATTTATTTCAGCAGCAGCCAGACAATACTATCGCAAAGGAGATTTGTCATGATGGAGGATCTTTTTTGGGTTTGGGAAAAATCTTGGGGGAAGCCAACCAGTGTGATTTGGCAAATCCATTCCTTTTGCTTTTTTCCTCCTTGGACCAGATGGGTTTCTTACTCACTGCTTCCAGTGGGACTTCTTGTGGGGTAAAATGCTATATAACATCAGTGGAGTTATGACAATCTATCTGGCTCTCCCTGTGCAAAGAGATACTCAAAGCCCACTCCTCCAGGGGCTAAGAAAATTAGAGAATCTGCTAAATAACAACTTGGAAATGCTTTTTCCTATATACATGTGGTTGTTTTGAATGGGGAGTGGAGTTTCTTGGACTAACTCCCAGCTCAGTAGCTGGTTAGGTCCTACACAACCAAAATTGGTCAAGTCTCAGCCATCCCAGCCTGGACCCTTGGTTAGTCATTTATAACTGTGAAAAGTAAGGACAAGGTGGCTGCAGGAAGTTCTGACTTTGTGCTGGTGGTGTATTTTGACCACTCTGTGTTTATTTTGCTCCAACATAAGCAACAACACAAGATGTAGGGCACAGTGAAGCAACGCCTGGGAATGTTGCCACTGATGTAAATGGTGTTGGTCTCTAATCCTTTTCCAGCAAAGGCGAGATGATGCATCAGCAAAATGGCCTCCCACACTGGGAGAGACACCAGGACCATTCACAGCTGCTGAGACAGTGAAACAGTATTTTGGGGAGGAAAAAAAAAGAAAAAACCCTCATTCCTTAATACACAGTCTTTTAGGGAAAATATTTATCCAGCCATCTAAAGGCAGGAGTAATCGCTGCAGTTTTCCCTTCACTCAGAGACTGGAGATTTTTCCTGACTGAAAAAAAAAAAGAAAAAGAAAAAGAAGAAGTCCAATTTTGTGTATGTGAAGAAATCAAAGCATTGCCCTTGAAATGGGTTTTTCAGCTGTCCCCTGGGTATTCTGGGGTTAGTTTTCACCACGTGAGGTTCTGAAGTGCATACTCAAAGGTTCAAACACAGGAAAATTGGCTATCACTGCCAGCTCTGTTGGGTGGGAGAAAGAAGTTCCTTTATAGAAAAAGGGGGGGGGAAAGGAAAGACTCTTTTTCTTCTTCTTCTTCTTCTTCTTCTTCCAAGGGACTTTATGAGAATGAGCTGTAAGAAGTCTTGACTTTTATTATATCCTGTAATCAAATTTGAGCATCTTATTTGCTTCTTTTCTCCGAGACCACCCTGGCGGTAACAGTCCACACACACACAATTTTGGTATGCATAAACCCATAAATTTCATAACAAAATATAGGAGCTGAGGTTGTAGGAGGACTGCAAGGCAGAAGGTGCTGAAATGTAAAGTCTGTGTGTGTTTGAAGGGATGTCATTTATTACATACTTCTGCCTTTAAAAAAAAACAACAACCCTTACTGTTACCACACAGACTGTATAAATATATATTGCCTAATGCAGGATGGTGTGGTGTGAAGATTTTATTGGCATGCAGTAGCTTAGCCTGAGTAGCAAAGGCCTGAGCAAGCGCTGTATCACCTCAGATGCGTGCCAAGAAAACATGTCCTTGGCATGAGCAATGGGAACATCCCCAGTGAGGCTGCATAGGTGCAAATCTAATGAGGATAATAACCCACATGCTCCAGGGCACCAACCCATTACTGGCTGCCTGGGATTAGGGAGGAATTTCTCCTTTGGTTGTGTTATTCTAAAGCCATTTATTGTGGGCTCCACGCACTTCTCTCTGAAGCCTCTGCCACTGGCCACTGTAGGAAGAGGAGGATGAATTTGATTGACTGCCTGGAAGGGCCTGATCTGGGAACTCACACGCTCTTCTGCGAATTCTGTAATGATACCTGTTTTATGTGGTTTGGAAAATGTTCTGCTGGGGCACTTTGTGCACATCCCTCTGTAATGCCAGCTCCTGTAAAGCTTCTTTCATAAGTGTGTGGAATGATTTAGGTTGGCAGGGCACTCTGCAGATCAGTCCAACACCCCACTCCGGGCAGGGCTGACTTCAAAGTCGGTCAGGTTGTGCAAGTGACTTGCCCGGTTCAGCTCTGAAAATCTGCAGGGGTAGAAACTTTGCTGCTTCTCTGTCCATTCCTCTGTGGACAATTTCCAGCAACTTCAGTGAGAGTGACACGTCTGGATACATCTTTCTTGAGTTGTAGAAAGGTGGAGTCACTCTAGTCACAGCAATTTTTTCTTTCTCCTATAATCAAGGACAGAAACACATGTCTCCTGGTGGAGTTTCTTTCATCCAAAGATGAGTGGCTGAGACCACTCTTGGTCTGAATCATTTCTGGCAAGGTCTGTCTTGCTCCAGTGAACCTGTGAGGAACACAGATGTCCCCCTTATATTTAATACCTAAGTACTAATACCTGGAATGAGTCTCAGCCAAAATACAAAGTCATCCAAGGTGAAGGGAACAGTGAGTTTATGTAATGCAGTGTTATGAGCTGACAATGAAAAAAAAAGCCCCAAAACACTAGAGAAAGTAGTTCCTTTGATTTTTAGTCATGTAGAACTACTATTTTGAACAACAAGACCTTAAAGGCAGCAAGTTTCTTGATACTGCTTTTAATCTAAAATCAGTGAAGCTTTATCCTCTTGAAAAATGGCTTTGGATTTCAACAATTTAGCTGATATTTGAACTCTGAAAGTTTAATGGTCTATCCTTATTACAGCTGGTAGAAAAAATCAGACTGTTACTCTTTCTTTGGGAGAGAGAAACACATTTCAAATAAGATCTTGTGAAAAATATATCTGCATTTTAAGTGGCAAGGAAAAAACAGTGGGAGGAAAAAGTAGGAAATTCCATCTGATAGAAAAGCAAGCAAAAAAATTACAAAAAAATTTAAAAGATTCTGGCAAAAACACGTTGGCAGCTCCTAAAATTCCACTGACTTCTAAACTTGCCTGACGAAATCTGCTTCCCTGGAACTGGATCTGGAAGATCGCTGGACATGGTGCTCTCCAAACAGAAAACAAAACCACAGGTGCTGTCACTTGGGAAAGAGTCCCCAAGATTTTGGGAAAAGATTATTCCAATACATTTCTCTAACAGATTTCTATTAATTTCTTTTTCTACTTTATGAACAGAGGCTTAATGCTTGTCATACAGTCTTGTATATCTCAAAAAGTTACAGTGAATTTCTTGAGAATGAGTAAGTTTTTCTATTCCAGCCTAAAGAGAAAAACAAAAAGTCAAGGACAGTTGAAAAGTCGCTTTTTTCCCCATCTCAGAAACTTCCATGGCTTTCATTAGCAAATCCAGTTGAAGTCCTTCCTGCAAGGCAAACCCTTCGCACACTCTCTTATTTTTAGGATGCCAAGGGAATAAATGGAGTGATGGAATCTGGAAAGATCTCACTGCAATTTTGAAAAGTAACTTTCTCCTTCCTTTACCCCCACGTACTGCCACAGCAGGGGAAAATTATGGGACTAAGAAAAATAAAACCTCCACAATGTTGAAGCTTGCTGCTCTGTCAAATAAAATTTTCTATATTTTTCCATGAATTATGAAAAAAAAATTGTTAAAAAAAAGCATTCATGTGTAAGTGTGTTGCCCGGTGTGCCAAACTAGTGTGGGCAACACACACTAAGAGTCCACAGAGCTGCTGCATTCCTCACTCTGTGCACATGGGCAGTACTGGATGGGAAGGGAGGAGAAGGAAAGCTCAGAGGAGCAGCAGCTTTGGCTTCCCCGGCCTGGGCACAGGCCAGCATAGCTGTGGCTGGTGCTCTGGAGGTGGGAGAGCCAGGACCCAGCCAAGGGGGCTGCCCTCTCCCCCCAGAGCCAGAGAGAGACCTCGAAAATGGCAGAACTAAACGCACTTTTGGTTGCTTTTTTTATTGTGGGAAAGGGTCTGCTCCTGGAAAGTGGGGGAAAAAGTTTGCTTGTCTTCAAAATCCTGAAAAGGAAGATGTTTCAGGAAAAAGGAGAAAAAAAAAAAGGAAAGGGTAATGTTTCAATTTGGGTACATTTATATAATATCCCCTTTGGAGCTGTAGTTTGGTTAACCTCTGTGGGTCGAGCTCCCAGCTACAGAAACCTCTCCTCAGGCTTGCTGGCCAGAGAGCCTTGTGGAACAACCACCACCCTGGTGCTTTGTGGAAGATTTAAGCAGGGAATTTAATCTCCGGAGAAAAAGGGAACAGGACACACCCAAGCAATCATAGCACTGAGATTTTTTTTTTTTAATTTTTCATGGTAAATTTTGCAGGAAGACATTTTTATTTCCAATTAACTCCATGTGCAGTTAAACTTCTCTTCCTGTCTTGATCCCCAGGCAACTACAACTCACGTGTTTTCCCCTTTGTTCGAAGGGACATGAAATACATGATTAAGGCCAATGGGGATGTGTTGGCTTCTGATGGGAAGAGTCTTCCATCCTGTGCTTGTAAATTGTTCCTCAAGTCTCCAGCTTGTCCTGCAGGAGCTGGCTCCTGCAGAGCCTCTCCTAATGCTGCTGGTGAATCCTCTGATGTGCAGCGTGTGTGCATGTCAACAAAACACCCACTGGTGTACTTTGGTGGCCCTGGGTAAATCACCTCTCCTCTGCAATGGGGAAAAAAACCCAACTTCCTTTGTAAGGGAGATCTACTGGGGAAAATATACTGTGAAAGTTAGGAAATGATAATAAAATAATTGGAGTAGAAGTTTAGATTGGACCTCTCAGAGGGGAGTTTTAGGGATAAGTCAGTTGGGGAGTGAATACCAAATTTTAACACTGTGTAGTTTAAATATACAGCCCTGTGAGTATTCAAGCTACTAGTGAGTGATGTTGTCTTTTCAGCCTCTTTCCTCTGCCCTGTCTGTCAGTTATCTGGGGCCTCTCATAGAGCAGCACACAGTGGTAATCTCTTTCAGATGCTCCCAGTATCTGTCTATATCTTGGCCAGATCACGAGTGAAAAGGGGATCATCAAAATCAGAATAAAACAACACAGCAGCCATCCAGCACGAAGTGATGGGAGTGTGTGGGTGAGAGGAGCTGAGTTTCTGCTGTTGCTGTTGTGGTTTGTTTTTAAACACAGAGGGCATGTCACTGTTTCTCAGCTGTCACTTGCTAAGTCAAAGCGATCTGTGGCTCCAGAAAAGCTGTGACGTAAACAGAATAGAAAGGAAATATTCTGTCAATTGCTGAAACTGGCCATATGTTGCAATCAGATTGCAGGAATTAGAAAAACAAGAACAGGGAAACTATGTGAATAGCATCAAAGGCAGTGTTGGCTCACACTTTGAAGAGCACAAGCGTGGCCCATCGTTTGTTGATTTTCTCCCAGTTTGTGTGCTTGAAGCCCTTGAGCTCGTGGGCATGTTAAGGGTGTATTGATATTGGAAGGCAAAACCCACGTCCCATGGGTGCAACGAGCCTGTTAGGCAACTGGGATGTCAGAAATAGGTTTATAGGGACATCCTGAGTACCCGTAGCTGTGACAAGGATACATATGCAAAAAAACCAAAACAAACAAACAAAAAGTAGTCTCAATGGACTGCACAAAATCAGAGCTGATATTCAGAGCTGTGTGGCTATTACAGAAAGTTAAGCTCTCTCCCTTGGGCACAGGGTATCTACATACAACTATCCAGGACTGTGTTTGCAGATGCTGAGCAGAATCCTTATCACTTCTTTTGTTCTGTATCAAGTTGTTGTTGTTCTTTGAAGGTTTGACCCACTGTAACCAAGTTTCTACTGGCAGTTATTTTTGGCTGGGTTCTCAGTGCTGGTAAGGGTTGATTTTGTGCTTCAGCCACACTGTTTCTTTAGTGATTTTTAGCAGTTTTTTTTCTCCTGCACTTGGTTATTTCTCTTCACAGAAGATGTGGGAGTTAGTGACCTTACTCTCCTATCATTCTGATGGAAATGGGCCTAGGGAGAGCCCTGCTGTGGCAGGTAGATCCAAAGGAAGCACAGTTAGATAGGGCAGAGGAAATTGGGCTATAAAGAGCATTGAATGAGGAGTTCAGGTTGCCTGGGGAAAAAAACTTGCAAAAAAAAAAATTCCTGTATGATTTGTTAAAAGATGGCAAAGCATTGCCAAAACACGGTCAATGTCTTATGATGGGACGTGTCTGACAGTGTTGACTGTTGTCTGGAGGCTGATGGAACATCTGTGGAAGCACGTTAGAAATCCAAGTCCAACATGTGCTTCATCTCTCTTCCTACCTAATAATCCATATGTGCTATTTCAGACATTCCCATTTTCCAAAAATGATCTGCTACAAAATGCTCCTTCTTTGTCCCTTTCTGGAGCTTGGATTTCTCTCCCAAACCCACTGTGCTACTAACCCATAATGGATGAGACAAACTGCCCATCTTTCTGTTCATCCCAATGTCAAGCATGCTCCAAGGGACCTTTAGTCCTGAACTATCCTTTTTCACACCAGGAACAAACCAACCTGCCCTTGATTTTTTGCTGAATGATTGGGATGTTGACATAGGCAAATTCTCTTTTCCATGATGACTCTAACACAGCTCTTGAGTCTGTGTTCACGATTTGAGGCACACACAGCAGCTCTCCTATGTCTTCTCTGAAGACTGGATTTTGTCTTTTATGTTTGTGGACACAATCTCAAATTAATGGCCATGACTGAAAGCACTGACCATCTGTATTTCCTGAAGTTACAGCAAAGGAAACAATGGTTAAGGTGGGGAAAAGGAATGAAAGGGCACTCATTGCGTTCAATAATTTTTAAGGAATCATCAGTTTTACTTAAGACTAGCAATAGAGATTTGTATCTAATAAAAGTGGCATTAGTGCAGAGCTAGATAATTAACATAATCACATCTAATTTCAGTATAATTATTGTGTTTTAATTAGAAACATCATTATTATAATTAGAACGTATAAAATTAGCACAGAGGTATTTTTAGGGTAGGATCTGTTGGTTAATTTGATGTGGTCAGTAAAACTGTTGTCATTCTGCATTTTAGGTGGCTTCTGGTGGGTAGTTCATGCACTTGCATGGCAGAGGACCTGGTGGAGGTTGTCAGTGGAAGTGATACAGCTGTAGTTCTCTGCTGGGAAGTCTTTGCTGGTGGAGAGTGTGTTGTCAGGCCAGTAATTTTCATGGGAGGATACTCAAGCGTATAAATTAGCCCTATGTGGATTAGCAGGATTTTCCTGCCTGCATCCAGCAGACAGCACATTTTGGGAATGGGCATTGTTGTACTTCTCTGGATAAAAACCCTCCTGGATCCTGTAGTCTTTGGTGGGACTGTGTGAGTTTTCCCCAGCCAGAGGTGTGGTGACCTTCTGCATCGCGTCTGGACATTTGTTATTGGAGAGGTTAAAGCTGCATGAGGGCTATTTAATTACAGGCCTGCAATGGTTTCTGCATGCTTTCCCTGGAATTCATTGTGCGTTCAGGAAGGTGTGTAAATCAAACAACCAGCACATCAGGCAGGGGGTGGGGGCTGAGCAGGAGGAGTTATTGGATGCCCTCATAAAACTTTAAAAGGCTTGAATGTCAAGTTTAAACTCCTGGGGCCTTAAAACTTGAGTCTCAAGGCACTTCTACCTGCTGTTTCATCACATAAGCTTTTCACTGTTCATGAGCTGCAAACCCAAGATGATTATGACTTCTATTTCCCTGCAGTGTATTTAATTTCCCTTTACTGTTGTCATCATACCCATGTCTGAACCACCTTTCATCTCCTCCTACCACTCATCATCCTTTCAGTCGGAGCCAGTGATGCATAGGCTTTTTAAATAGAGTGTTCCTTGTAGGCTCTTATATCAAAATCTGTTTAACCTCTGGTGCTTTCAAGCTTAAGGCAAAATCACTGCATATTAGCAGTTCTAATGCGTAACTGCACTCAACAGGAGAGTTAGCAAATCTGCAGAGTGATACGGCGGCGCGGGGGGATCAGCTGCTGCCAGCTGCGTCCGGCTGCTCCGCTTCCCGCTCCTGCTGCAGCCCTGGGTGCCCCACGCCGGCCCCAGGCAGCAGCCAGACACCTCCTGCACCACTCTGGCTGACCCATCCTTATAGTGGAAGGACTAGAGATGGTCCTAAACTCACCTGGCACTAGGCTTTTCCTGCCTGTCACCACATACAGATTTCCCAGACATTTCCTTGCAATGGTTTTGTCGAGGGGAAACACCAAGTGTGTCAACCTCTGCTGTCCCAGGGAGCCCTTTTTGCATCCTGTCTCATTTATCTCTGTGTGAGCTGTCTGTCCCCGGGGTAATCTGAGACACTTGGGCCTCTGCTCTGCTGTAGTATTTCAGAGCAGACGCTCTGCATGCCTCATCAAAAATACTTTACATGATACCCTAAGCGAGTGGTTTACAGTCAGATAAAATAGTGGCACCTACAGCAGAGAAATTAAACTGACACCTCAGTGGCTCAAATTTTAATTTAGTTTTAGTTGAATTTTAGGACCACGTGCAGTTGAATCTCCCCTTTGATAAGAGTTGGCTGGAGCAAAGCAACAGCAAGTAACAGTTCCTGAGGCCTGTGCCAGAAACCAGCCCAGGAACGCTGGGTTGTGTTGTCATTTCTGTTTGGCGGCTGGAGTTTCCTCATATTCGTTCCTTCATCACCCCACAAACCAAACCCTTTAGCAGCAGCTGTAGCAAAGATGATAGAAAGTGCGCCTGGGGAGGAGAGCCTGAATTGAACTCTTGGCTCCCCAGTGAGCTTCCACATTTTTGGGGTCAAAGCAACAACAACTGTGACAACAGAAGAGCTTGTAGATAATGGTTCAGTGTAATAATTTCCCCATAAAACATTCACTTAAGGCAAGATGCTTCAGTTAACACTTAAATCCAGGGAGAATCTTATCACTTGCTGATCATCCTGCAAGAGAGAGAAAAATTCTGTGCTACACAGGGCTCATTTCCCAGGGTGTATGAGCCTCTTGGCTCAGTTTGAGGCTTCTTGCCTATTTCCATCCCAGATATTTGTTCTATCAGTCCAGTTTTGTAACAATGTAGGAATAATTCACTAGATTTTCTTTCTTGCAGAGTATCAAAATGCTTCGCTAATGAGAAATGGGCAAATGAATCTAAGGAAATAACTCCACTTTCCCTGAATATTTCCTCATGCCTGGAACTGAACCCAAAGCCAAGCTGAGCCTTACTGCTAGGATGGATTTGTGCTTTTCCAGAGTTGTTTTTGATTGCTTCTCACATCCCATCCCAGCTTTGGAGTTCGGGTTTGGATAGAAGCAGCAGTGCTGAAAGGTTATGAAATGGTTGTTTCCATCATGTCTCTGGCCCAGTCAGCCACAGAAATAGTTTGAAGTTTTGGTGGAGCCTTGAAAATTAGTTTTCAGCCACGAACTTTGGGGAAATCTATGGATGGCCTGAGAGAGGCCATCTGGGGCTCTAGAAGCTGACTAGCAAGATTATTGCTTTAGAGATGCAGACTCTAAATGGGAGGTAAAGGAGATACATCTTCAGTTGGTTATATTTCAGCACCACTGCTAAGGTGCAAGGGGTAAAAGGTTGAATAAAGACTCTCCTTTTATCTCATCTTTGTGATGAGAAAACAGCGGGTGCTTTGGTTTAGCAAAACCTCATCAGTTGTTATGATTTGGTTTTGCAAACCTCAAACCAGGGAGGTTGGAGTCTGGCTTCCATTATATTCTAACCAGAAGGTTCATGCAGAAGAGCTTTTCTGCTCAAAACTCACACGAATTTGTCCTAAATTCAGTTTAATCACAGCAAAACCCAAGCTCTTAGTCCTTCAGGGTCTGTCTGTCACTGTTGTTAATGTGTTACAATACACTGTGTGGGATTTGATAGACAAATGAACTCTGAGAGGGTATTTATCATGCATGCACAGAAACACACACAAATGTGTATCTATACATATATATATATATATATTGCAGTATTACAAGGTTCTTTTTCATTTGACCACAGTGGTTTCTACTCAGCCACAGAAATCTCATGCATATACTAGCCAGCTCCTATTTTCATTTGTGTTGGGGTGGAATCAAGATCTATTTGACATGCTTCAAATGAAGGCAAACAGCGTGCCAACCCCATGCCACCAAGGGAGAGAGCTCTGTGCGGGATTTTGTCTTCTGTGTCTTCGTGGTGACAGCCTGGTGAGCTGCAGCCTGAAGTGGACCGGAAAGAGCAAAACGAACGTGGTGATTTTGTGCTGGATGTACTGGGTGGGAACAATATTGAGAAACTGAAGATCAGCCCTTATAAATACACTTACAGTGTATGCAAAGAACTAAATCAATAGCAGGCATAACTCTTTTAAAAGTCACTTGACTTTAATTGACATATCATTATAATTGGCAATTATCTTAATTGATATACATGGCATAAATATTGTGCTCTGGAAAGCTTCCAGTCCTTCTTTATTAGAGTATTAAGCCACAACACATGCAGATTACATGGAAATACCACTGAAGCATTTGTTAAAAGAAATTCCTTTCTTATGTCTCTTTCTTGTATTTTTATATACATGCATATATATGTAAATATGCAGAAAAAAAGTCGTGAGGACATACGGATTATTGTCAATACAGTCTTTTAAACAATTTCAAGTGATTCCAGTAAAGGGTTTCTACAAGTTTCACACTCTGCTTTTGTGGAAATCAGCTTTCAAGTCAGTCAGGCTAGAGATTAGATCCAAAGATTTAAAACTCCTATAGATCAAAAGCAGATGCTCTTAGAAGACATTTCAGCCAAGACAAGCCGTCTGGGGACATTGTTACAGAGGGAGAAGACAATTTATCATTAAAACATGAAAGCCTCTGTTCAATAATAACCAGATGTATTTAAAAAAAAAAAGAAGGAAAGGAAAAGAAAAGGAGAGAGAAAGAAAAAAATAGGGGTGTCAAGGTCTTGATTCATTTGTCTCCCACTAGAAATCATCTTTATCCCATACTTAGGAAACGAGAGGAGATTCTTTGATGCCAAGACATAATATAAGAAAAATTGAAACACTTCACATTGTAAATCCTTGGCCATTGTCAAGGAAATTTTAATTATATAAAAATCTGTGATGCCTTAGGAAAAGATAAGGAGCAATCAAGTTAAAGAGCAGTTTCCATGACTTAAAGTACTAAGAGAGGGAAGATCTGACAGGAGCATTTCAGACCCTTCTGACTTTGTTTGTACCAGTTTTCACTTTTTTCCCATCTTCACTCTGACCTAACTCAACTTGGCGACAGTGCTTGGCTCGACCCTAAAACCTCCCCTCCGAACATTTGCAGGCATCATTTAAGCCTTCCCCACATAGCAGAGGGGTTGCTGTGAGCCACAGGCGTGTAGGGACACCAGGCCACAGTGGGATGGGATGTTGTTGGGATGAGTTGCCTCCTCATACATAGGATACCAGTGGGAGAGACAGGAAGTGAAATTTTTAAGATCTATTTTTCCTTGTCTCATGCTCTAACCACTAGAGAGCATCCCTTCCCAGTGAAATGTATAGCTCTGGAACACAGGAAATGCATCTGCTGCCAGCATATGGGGAGTAGGAAGTCCTCCTCACTATTCTTCTTTTACAGGCCATGCTATAAAAGAGTGGGTGTGATTAACAACAGTCGTTATAATATATTTAAAATCATTTCCAGGTCTGTGGTTAGACATTTCAGGCTAAAATTCCCTAGGGAACGAGTACATTTAAGGACTTGGGGCGAGAGATGTGAGGTGAGGACATGAATTCTTTGCCATTGCCATGGAGTGGGCTACAGAGCAATCTGCCTGAGCTCCCCAGTTGTCCCACAAAATGAGACACAAACATCACTGCTTTTGTCATAGGAATGTGGGAGTGAAAGGCAGACAACATGAGAGATGGGAGGGAACGCACTGAAAAATGTTTTCATTGACGTTGCTGGAAATTGTTCATTCTTTGACATAGATGCTTTTGGGAGAAGGATGTTGGTTTTGATAAAGCTCTGGGAAAACTACTCTGGTTCAGGATAAAATGTTTGATGAGTCGGAAAGAGAGACCTCTTCAAGCTGCACAAGTTTAGAGTGGAACACAAAACTTGTAGGGCTCTTTTGATACCTCCTTTGAGCCAGGCAGACTTGAACTAAGGTCTCTTATTTGCTGGGCATCCTGAAGGATGGGCTCCCCTACCTGTGAAGAAAACGCTTGTCCTCGCCCTGAGGAACCTTCTCAATAAAGCTATTGCCAAAACCAATAGAGAGATTGCCAGATTCAGTAAAATGTGAACCTCCTGTTCCCTGTCATACTGAGTATCTCTCATGTGAAGCTATGTCATCATTTGCTTTCTGATCAGATAGGCAAAGGTGATGGTTGGCCCCTCAAGAGGACAGGGAAGACAATTTAGAGAGCATCTCCTAGAGCTGTGATCAGAAACTCTGGAGACATAGGACACGGATGTTTTGTCTTTCCGTGGCTCTTTGGGCACAGAGCACAAGTCAGGTCACTGTCACAGAGGTCTCTTGTGTCTCGGTGGCTTCTGGGTTCTAGTCAAGCCCTGCTACAAGGGTGCAAAACCAGAAGATTTTGTCAGGGCGAAAACATTTTCCAAGGAAAGTATAAGGAAACGGCGGCAAGGTCTGGAAAGCATGTCAGCGTGCCTGCTCTTTTGGAGCTGGAAGACTTTAGCAAACTAATTCCATTCCTTTTTCTTTGAATAAGAAAAGAAAGGCATTGCTACCTTCTAGTTCAGCAAGAACAGTTATGGTAGAAAGTACTGAGCTCTCTGGAAAACTCAGCTTGGGTGAGCTGGAGAACTGTCACCATGGAAAAAGTGAAATTAATTATCTTTTCATTTCTCCTCTGTGCGCCAAGCACCATTCATTTCAAACAAATCTGTTTACTGTGCTAAGCTGATGTGAAGGATCAAGAAAGCATGAGATGGATGCTGGCTTTTGGCTATTCTTTTGGTGTCTCTGGAGCCACATGAGGCAGTTTGGAGACCTGTGCAGACCTACAGACCCACTGGGGATGAAGGCCCCTTAGTGGCACATTTGCAAGTTGCAACGCACAGCTGTTGGCTGAAGGTATGGCAATTTCTGCTCTTTCAAGTGGGTTTCATCTCCTTTTCTTCATTTGGGAAGAAATCTCTTTGCATCTGGCTTGGAAGGAAAATGTTTATAAGCAGAAGGGACTGAAGCAGAGAAATTGGGTCCAGGGCCAGGCTAACAGCACTGCTGTCATCAAAGAGCTGAGTACTGTCGTTCTTGTTCTGACTCACAGCAGAAGATCTGACTTAATTGGATCCAGAGTGGATCTGCACGTAGATTTGGAAACCCCAAAATTTTGGAAGTTCACATCTGGGGTTCTCACCGTAGGTTTAAAGGCAGGAAAAATTGAAGAGAGTGGGCTATTCAGCAACTGGAGGAAGACAAGGTGAAGGAAAATGCGACTTACAAGGGGAGGGACAGGTAGAAACATTTATCCTTTTGTTGGCCAGTGTTATTTCACTTGTACCTGTATGTTCCACATGTCTACAACCTCACCTGTGATCCTTGGTCCCTAGTGCCTGGGATTTGGAAGGTGGAGATTCACTAGCACGTGGATGCTGATGGCCACCACACTGACTCTGTGGCTGCTGTTGCTGTGCCTGAACAGAAGCTTGTTTGGGGCACAACAAGTGGTTCATGTGGCCACAGACACCATTTACACAGTGTGGGAGATCACACACATAAAAGTCTAGTGCAGAAGTGCACAAGCACAGACTCATGCAGCCCTCGGGCCTTTTCTGTTAACAATCAGACCCATAAAGCACATAAAAATGAACCTTTTTTTACAGCTCTGCACTGCTGTTCAACCAAGCATTTCAGGAAACAAACAAAAGCACCCACTGCTCTGGAAACACAGACTTCATTCCTATCCAGGAGCACAAATTGTACTCAGGAGGGAGTTGTGAAACCCTGTTTAAGTTCAGATTTGTATTCCATTTTGCATACCTTTGATTCACCCTTCTGTAGGAGGTGCTTTTAATTTTTAGCCTTTGATAGCTGTATACTCTTGTGGACAAACAATTTCCCAACAGTTTTTCCTTGGGGTTGTGAGAGCATGAGGCAGAAACAACTGAGGTTTTTGTCTCCTCTTCTTCACGTGTATATAGATACCAGAGGAAAGTATGTTGAAGTGCAGAACATCTTCTTGGCAGGTGTTTCATGGCTGCCTACATGGTGAGTTAAAGAGGGCCTAAGAAGATGCCCTCTGTCCTCAGCCACTCTTGGGCAGGGCTGTGTTTAGGCCCCTTGCTGTGCTGCAGAGCGGCTGAACCTCCTCACACCTGAACCATCCTGATCACTCAGACAAGGATGGGATTTCCTGTCAAGCACCAAAACAGCTCCTGTCTAGAGAGCTCCCATTTGCATCCAGGGCAGCCTGGTAGTGTGGAGTTCAGGACTCAAGGCTTTTGAGTGGAGAGGCGTCTGCTGCGAGAGAGGCATCCTCTGAGAAAAAACCCAACCAAACAAGAAAATGATGATCTGTCTTCAAAACAATGTCTTACAGCATGCCAAACAAAAGAGCCCTCATTTTGCTTGGAGATCCAAACCCAAAACAAAGGAGCGTTTATAATAATTGATTGTAAATGCAGAATTGTTGGTTCTCCTTCTAATTTTTCTTTTCTTTTCCTGCAATTCTTTCAAATAACATTGCAAATCCTTTTGCATTTATCAAGCTAAGTGAGCCACTCATTTTTCCCAATGCTTGCTTGCCTGCAAGGGCTTTAAATATTGCAACACTTGACATAAAGCAAAGATTTTTGCTGATAAGCGTGTGTAATGGTTCAAAACTGTTCCAGCGAGCAAATCTGGTTTCTCAAAGGTAAACGGTACAAAAAGCTGGCCTTTGATTAAATATTCCAATCATTACATGCTAATGGTGCGTGAAGCTGTGATTTATCAGCCAAAACAATGTGCTGGAAAATGAACATAATTCATTAAGCCTGAACCAAACTCCGCTTGAGCTTTCCACTCACAATAATTCTTGGCCGAGAGCAATTGGTGTCGTGCAGCAGAGGCCTGTTTGTGGGAGACTTCTCATTTTTTATGCTGCTGTGCTCTCGAGACATGAACTCTGCCACCTGAGCTGTACTTTGTGGAAAGCCACCACCTGAGCATCCATGCAGCACCACCAGCCCGAGCTGCTTGTGAGGGAACTGGGGACCACAGGGGATTGCTTTTCTCGCATACCTGTTTTAAACACCAGAGCGCAATTTCAGGGGCTCGTTTGGCCTCAGTGAGCTCTTCTAACAATGAGCAAAGCTGACAAAGAGTTGTGTAAACTCATACTGACTGCAGGCAGACAGCTAAGAATTACTTCTTGGCGTTGGCATAGCACAGCATCCCCTTCCTTGCTGCCGGTTCCCACCTCGGTGCTGGGTAACTGCGGGAGGATGGACTGGTGGCTGATCCCCTCTCCTTGGCCTCCTGCCTCCGCCCTGTGGGAACAGTGCTGGGCGCCAATGAGATGTAATTACTCCTCAGGCTGCAACTTGTTTATTTTCAGGCTTGCTGATGTGAGCTGGGGACACGGGCTGATCTTTTGTGCTCTTTGCTACCTCCACTGAAGGGTGTTTGAGAGTGCTGGAGATGGTGTGCCTGCTGCTAGCAACACATGTTGTCTGTTTTGATAACATCCTGGGGCTGGTTATCATGTAATAACTAGGAGTTAGGGCTGTTTATTAAAAAAAGATGTCTGTTTTGTTACTGTGTCTTTGCTATAAAAGCAGTTGGGGGAAGGAGAGGAGAAGATGCCAAATTGATTGTTGGTGTAGCTGCAGAGGGGGTTCATCATTATAGAGATATTTGTTCCATTAGATTCAACTCAATGTAAATCAGGATCAGGAAGCAGTTTACTCTGTTCCCCATAGTCTCAAAACCTCAAAACCACCATGGTTAAGTTCCTTCTCACCCACTTTGCACATCCAGCTGAACACTGAAGATGTAAACCAAAAGAATTTCCTGCCCTTCACATCACTTTATTTCACACACATGCTAGACAAACAACCAAATTATTTATAAAATTTAACCCAAACCAAATCATCAAGCCCATGAAGCTTTAGAAGGAGACAAGGGGAGAGGGAAGAAGGTGTTTTGGGCCGGAGAGGTGTACACAGGCATGTGGAATTTGCGCCCTGGCTGATTATGTGGTCACAAGGCTTGTGCAGCAGCAGCAGTGCCAGGACTTACTGGCTGCACTACTGCCTCAGATGACAGCAGGGCTGTCAGCACTCCCAAGGAAGCCAGAAGCCCAGATATGATGGCAAAGGGGCAAGGATGCCAAGCACCATTCAGGACAGTGTATTGCTGCAGGATTCCGTACTCTCTGCCCATGTTGCTGCAGCTCGGGGTGTCCGAACCACGCTGGGCACCTGCCAGTGACTGTGTGTGCTCCACCCTGCACTCGGGGCCCCAGCCAGCACTGAGCCAACAAATGTGGCCTTGAGGTGTCACGTCTGCTGTAGCTTTTCTGCTCTGGAGACTCCGGAGCTGGCTCAGAGGGGCCTCTTTGTCGAAGCTTGATGTTTTATGTTGGGGATGATGGATAGCTCTGCTTGTAGAAGTAGGTTACACCTGCGGTTAGCTGGCAGCGAGCACACGGCCCTTCTGGGAAGCTGACGTGCCACTGCTGCATTAGTGGTATGATTGACTAATTTGCTTCTCCTTTGATCTAGTAAAAAGCACTTGACACTTCTGGAAGAGGAAAGAAGGGAAAACCCCTCTCACCTCAGTTGCATTGGTTGCATTGTGTAAGCAGAGTGCCATGGGCTGTGCTGGCATTGTGCTGCTGGTGCAGGCAAAGAGAGTTAAAGAACAGGACTGAGTCCAGCCTCTTGGACAGGGATCAGCACGTGGCCTCTGCAGCTGAAGAAAAAGGTGGGGTGCTAATCCAGAGAGTGAGAGGGATGAGCTCTTGGTTGCAGTTTGGATCTGGGAAATGGAAGGATTTTGGGTGCAATGCAGGCACACGAGCAAATCGCCAGGTGACTGCGGAGCTCATGGCATGGTAGATTTGAGAAGCACAAAAGGTGGGGAGTGAGTTTTCCTCACTGAAACCTAAAGGTGTGATGGATGTCCTGGTAGCTCTGTTGTGTGGACACCAGTGTCCCTGATCTTTCTGTGTTCCCTCTACCACTGTTCCTCTTGGAGCTCAAATCAGATGCCAGGATAAGAGCTGTGGTCATACTATATGGCTGCTGGTTTTGGGGACAAGACCTCTCTAAGTGGATAGAGTGCTACAGACATTGAGTCAGGGAAAGGAATGAGTGCAAGGAAAAAATGGTGATCTAGGAGTTTTTCCAAGGTCTGCCACAGACTCCATGTGACATTTGGAAATTCCTGCATCGTCTTGGCCCACCTTTGTACAATGGACCACAAATAATCCTCTCGATACACCTCACACTTTTGCAAAAGAATAAAATAATTCCAAAAGTCCATATGCCTGCGTTGGTAACCCCTCAGACACACTTTGATTTATTGGAGGACACAAATTTTAACCTTGAGCTTCTTTCTCAATATTCATTCATTACTTTTTCCATTGTAGTTTACATTCCCTGTTGCTAAAACTAACAAAATGTTCATGTTAACAGAAAGTCTTGTCCCTGCTGGGCCCCAAATTAAACATTCCTGGGAAGGCAGGAGGCAGTTGCTTTATTCTGCGTTGCGAATTAGCATGTTTGCATAACTTAATGGTCAGTGCATCAGACAGGAATTCCAGAAGAGATCAATCTTCAGTGCTGTGTTTGACTTCATGGGCCGAGCATCCTCCTTTCTGTATGGCATTGCTGTGTAGGCTGCTGAAATGGCCTTCTGGTGTGGGGCTATCCATCATGGGCTTTGTGTCTGGTTTCTGTGAGGAAACCACAGAGAATGAAAATGTGTCAAAGAGGCTCCTGAAAGGCAGACTTATCACTCCTCCAAGCAGAGAGCAGGCAGCAGCACATCCCGTTGAGAAAACCAGCTCCAGCTTATGAAGAAGAGTACTGAATTCTTCCACCTTCAGTGGACACACCTTGAAAAACCAGCTTTACCTCCAGCTGTAGCTCATGTAGCTCAATGTGAAACCCCATTTGAGGGAACTGGGGAAACTCCACTCCAGTGCTGCCTCATGTGTTGTCTCAGCTGCTGTGTATGAGCTGCTTTGGAGGAGGAAACCACCCATGAGCACATTATTTCCTGTCCTGTGCTCTGCAGAATTTTTTTTTTTAAAAAAACAACTCAGGATTCTTCCCAAATGTACATTTTTTGTGTGTGCTCAGAGTGTTTCCCTTGCCAAGTTGAGGCCTGATCCAGGCTCAGTAAGATAAAGGGAAAAAACTCCCCTAGACCTCCATGAGGGTAAAGGTCTAAAGGTGTGGATTTGAAAGAACGGGAGGGGAGGTTACTGTGCTTGTAGAGATTACATTGAGTAGGATGTAGCATCACCTAAAAAGTACCCTCACCATTTCTAGGGTCTGGGGTGGTGCTACCAAGCTCACAAGGTGCTGATTGAAATCATGGCTGGGTATCTTGCTATTACCCTTTCTTTTTGTTAACAAATTCCTGAGACAATCACTGGCCCAGATCCAAGCCCTTTAGATGCCATACAAGCTAAAATCCCCAAAATAAGCCCTACCTAGGGAGTGCACAGTCTCTGAGCAAGGTTTGACCATCCTTGTTGCCCATGAGCTCTGTCTTATCCTTCGTGGTGTTTCACTGAAGTGACAATTTGCAGGGAAAATTTGGGTTAGTAATTAAACTATGAACACTCTTGGGATCCTAAGCAGGTGTTCCCACTGATGGAGCCCACCCTTCACATTACCATCTAGATCCACACAAAAATTCAGGACACGGTTTCTTATAACATTTTGTGGCAATCTGAGAATACAGAAGGATGGATTCTGAAAAGCTGATAGAACAGTTATTGAACGGCCTCTTTCCTTCCTTCCTAGCAGAGTTCCTTCAAAATTTTGGGTTTTTTTTAAAATTCCTAGAACTGATTAAACAAACATTTTTTTGCACCAGAAATATTTACCCTCATTTCTTAGAACTGACAACACCTGTTTTTAAAATATGCAACAACATGCAGGATGTTAATATTTTAAGCATTTTTGCTAGTTCTGCTTCTTGGAAAATTGGCAGCCTTTTTGCATATTTATCTTATCGCCCATGTGGTATTTCTCTTACCAAGTCTAGAAAAGCTACTTCTATTCTAATTCAGTTTCATTCTACTGCCATTCCTTCCAGCTGGTACCCTCTTGCCTTTATCATGCTGTGTTCAGTCACCCCTCACAGACAACCAAGTTAAAACACCAGGTGTTTATCACTCTCTGGTAGTATTTTCTTACTGCTTTTTGCTTTTTTGGGTCTTTCCTTTCAAAGACACAATGGTGGGCTTCCCAGACAGTCAGTACACATTCTTTTATTGTTCAAATCCACTTAAAATCATTGTAATATTCTTGAAGATTTTTCTTTAATGTAAATCAAAAAAGATTTTAAAAATATATTGAAATATACAGATAGGCAGTGGTTGTGCAAAACTTGTCTTATCCATAATCTAGTATTGGAGCTGACAGTCTAAGTCAACAGAATCCTCAAATATCTGGAATGTGTCTTCAAAAACCAGATACCTCAATTTCTGAAATTTGCTGCACAGGACTGAATTTTTTCTTAGTATATGATCATATTTTTTCATTTTATGTATTTAGGAAATATGAATCCAGTATATGTTATCAATTCATAAGAGCTCTGCAAGTTGTCCTTTCTAAGAAATTCCCTCTTTTGCTAAAAGAAATTGTTTAGTTTGGAAGGATAACCACTAAGTCCTCTCTGACATCTTGCAAATTATGAAGTGGTTTTGGATGTCTGCTTTTTAAATGAGTGTATTTGATGTAATTAATTCCCAGACGTAACTGCTGTCCTAAGCTGGTCAAATTATTCATTAGTCTTAAATTGGTCAAATTATTCATTGCAAAAAATCTTGTTTTGTAGCAACATTAATTCTCCTCATAACTGTTCAGTGGACAATTTATGAGAGTACAGGCTGTGCCACAGGTTAATTTATAAAATGCTGGGACATGCTTTTCATTATTTATTAATTTGTGATTAGTTACTTGAATATCTGTGGTTGACTCTGGGTTTTTTTGATTGGACAACAGAAGTGTGATGAATAGGAGAATAATGACTTGTAAATTCGGTTTTGTGGTGCAGCAGCATCCATCACAAATGAGTGATTTGTAAGTGAGAAGGTGAGTTCTCACCCCAAAAGACTTCCAGCAGAACATCCCCCAAGGTGATGGGTCCATGCAGAAAAGGACCAGGAAAGTGGACTTTGCCTCTGTAGTGCTTTTGGTGCCCTGACAGGCAAACTTCTCTCTAGTTTTATTTCAGGTGAAGGAAGGTTTAAGACAGAGTCACCAAAGGCAATGTGGTGAAGGAGAGAACAGGAGAGACAGGGAGTGACTTTCTCTGATAATGTAGCCAAGGGTGTGGAAGGTATGGTGGGACAACTAGAAATGTAAATTAACCTTTTGATACCAAATGAGGCATTATCAGTGTAAGATTGTCCTTGAAGAGACCTGGAGATAAAGAAAAGTAGTTTTGGTTCAGTAGTCAGAGAGAAAAATGAGTCAAAATAGAGGTATGTGCGAGATCATCAAAATAATGGGTTTGTAACAGCTGTTATCTGGAGGAATATATGCCCAGAATAGCTGAGTATTCCAAGCTCAGAAAGGAAGGGCATCATTGAGACTCAGGCATGAGATGTAGAAAGATAGGGGTTTAAGTGTCTGGATGGAAACAAAGGCCATGTCATACACATACATTGCTGGAAAAATGTAGAAGATTTTGTCCTGGAGGCGAAAACCTGCAGAGAGGACCAACAGATGAGGACACTCACACAGGCTCTGGACCTGAGGGATGTGCAGGAGAGTTACTCTCACCTGGAGGGCCAAGGACGTCTCCCTGAAGGGTGGTGTGGTGGAACTGGAGTCTACAGGTTGAATAACATCAGTTACAGGTGTCTTAAAGATTAATGGAGAGTGCAGGCTGTTGTTCAGGAGTTCGGTGAGGGTGGTGGTGTAGGGTCAGCTTGGTTTTAGGTCAGTGCTCAGCTTGTGGGATGTATAATGCACAGGTGTGTGAAGTTAAATATTGTGAAGGTTTCCTGTCTTTGTACCTTTCTTTCATCTTGTGTGTAAGGGTGTGTGACCAGGTTGGATACAGACCTTGCAGTGTCTGTAATGGAAATACATGACTTTATTAGGAAGCAACAATTGGATTCTTTAGTTGGATGATACACATCCAAAGTAGAGCAGACAGCAAAATATTCTCAGTATCCACTGGTTGGCCAGTAATGCAGGAGAAGGTTCAAGCCATTCAACAGTATCTGTCATGAAACTGCTATTTATTCATCTTTATTATATAAAGTTCCATGTGTTTTTGCTATTCTATGAATATTCTGGTCTGGCAAAGTTCTTACAGATCCCTAAAAAGGTGACTGTTTTTAGAATTATGTGTTGTTTCTGGTTTCTTTTTTTTTTCTTTAATTTTATTTTATTTTTCAATGGCTAGAAATCAATTGATCTTTCTGTAACTGGCAAGCTGGAGTAAAGCATACTTAACAAAAGCTATATCCCATGGAATTTTTGGCTTGCTTTCTTAAACTGTGGCAGGACATCCTGATGCTATGAAATTACATGGAAAAAAAAGTCTTGGAAGAAAAGACTGGGATTAGTAGCTTTGTTACTGAATAGATTTGATGAGTTCCTTCTTTGATAGGAACATTATGATGTTGAAAAGTAACAAAATCTTTGAAGAGCTCTGGTGGATTTCGAGATGAAAATTGAATGCAAAACTGTGGAACGTTTTAAAGAATAAGCACTTCACGTTTATTAAGTGCCCTCCATGACTTACAGGTACTGAGCTTGTCTTTACAACAGAAACATCTGGCTTCTTTTCTGTCTTTATTAAAGTATTCCAGTGATTTGGGGGGAAAAAAATAGCACTGAGAGAAATGAGAAGTAAAGGGAGAAAGATACATTTGTGGAGAGGGATGCTGAAAAATGCAGTAATTTCCCTTTTGTTGCACCCCAAATATTGTACGGAGTGAGACTGACACAAGGGAAAGGGAGAGAGCAGACATCTGGACCATCACTTTTTTCAGATCACCAGAAATTTGTGACATGTTACTTGGAAAAGATGTAATCAAGATTTATTTATTTTTTGAATGCTCTGCTCTTTTGTATTGTTTTAGCACACATGGCATTCATATAAATCAATTATAGAAATAATAGTCTACGAACACAGAATCTCATCCCCAGCCCGCTGAAGTCTATGGGAGGGCTTTCCATTGACTTCACTGGGCACTGAGTCAGTCTCACTGAGGGCCTTTGATCAGCCAGTAACAGCCATTAAATTCCCCCACGTCCCTCTGTGAGGGAGAGGTGGCAGTTTTCCTTGCACATTTTGAAGGGTGTGGGTGGGTGACTGGTGCTGCAGAAACTCAAGCCTGTTGGTTTCCTCTCCTCTACCACGGACCTCTCCTGGCTCCTGGTGAAAGGGAGGATCGTGGCAGATTTATGTTGCTGTGCTTAACAGGTTCATTTAACTGCTGGAAAGCTAAGAGTCATGAAAGTGTGGGTGTGTATGTAGTTATGCTGCACAAAGGAGTGAGAGATACTGGAGTATGTACTGGCACCTGATCGTAGACTCATTAAGGTTTGAAAAGACCTCCAAGATCATCAAATCCACCCATTAACCTAATCCTGCCAGGTCCACCACTTAACCATGTCACTAAGCACCACATCCACTTGTTTTTGGAACACTTCCAGTGACGGTGACTCCACCACTGCCCTGGGCAGCCTGTTCCAATGCCTTTCGGTGAATAAGTTTTTCCTAATACCCAATCTAAACCTCCCCTTGAGGTCATTTCCTCTTGTCCTATTGCTTGTTATCTGGGAGAAGAGACCAACTCCCACCTCACTACAACCTCCTTTCAGGTAATTGTAGAAAATTATGAGGTCCCCCTGAGTCTCCCTTTCTCCAGACTTAAAAAACCCCGGTTCCCTCAACTGCTTCTCGTAAGACTTGTGCTCCAGACTTGTGGAGCTCTGCTGGAGAAGCCCAGCAGACCACTGGATGCAGTTGAAAAGGACCCACAAGCCACCAATATGCTGAACTGTGGTACCCATGTTCCCACCAGGAAGGCCTGACCACCTGAAGTGATTTTGAACCAACCCAGCCCACTTCCCAATGCGCTGAGAGCTTGCACAAGCCTGCTATGGCAGCTCAGCTGACAGCCCACGATTGCTTTAGCTATGAAAAACCATTTGTTTCTGAATGTGGGACCATGTGTAAGATAAACTTGGGGACTGGGAAAGCAGAGAAACAAAAGTGACATTATCCACTTAGTTTTAGCCAATAGGAAAAGCAATCAACTCATCTTCAGCTCAGCTATGGCCTCTATAACTCACTCACTGTCATTTTCCCAATAAATATTTTCTGAATGTAGAACTGGGAAAAGAGTCTATTGTTTAAGTCAAACAATTCCACACCACATTAAAGAGAGTGGGTTTGTCTTTATTATCTGCTGAGGAAAAGAAAAAGATGTCTCCCCAAGAAAAATACTATTATATTAGAATAAGAAATGATGGCAAAGGAATCAATCACATTTCCTATGTGCAATATAGCAGAAAAGAGTCATTGCTTCCCACTGGCTCTCCATCATCAGTGAAATCCAAACCGCTTGGAATTACTTTTAAGCATATGCATTCATAAGTAAAGAAAGAAGGAATAATTAATTTGATTTTTAACAATTGTCTTCCAAATAATTTCCATTCCACAGCACTGGTGGTGGTTATTTGGTAAAAGAGAACAACAACAACAACAAAAAAAAAAAAGAGCCAAACCCTGTCCAGGCTCTGGGACTTTGGGTTCATTTTCTAAAGGGTGAAGTTATTTTGTTCACTGTATCTTGAGCTTGGAACAAACAAACCCAGACATGTTTAATGTAAAAGATATTGCACTAGTATGCTGTTGATATGCCAGAAAAGCCCTAATCCAATGCCTGTTAACATTGGTTAGTGAGACACTGTTGACTCCAGTGGGCTTTGGAGCAGACCCAGGGACAGTTTCATGTACTAGTTAATAATCCTTCTACAGGGTGGAACCTGATTCCTGGCATTCGGCAGGAATTTCCTACTTTGTTTCATTAGGCTTTGAATCAGACAGATGTGATGATACTCATCTGTGTTAACAATCTCAGGATTGGTATCTCATCATTTAGGCTCACTTCTTTTCAGAGGGCAACACGGACACTTTCAGAGAGCAGCTCCCGTCTCTCTTGGCTCAGTAGGAGGGAAGGAGCCAAACTGGAGAGATGAGACTGCTAATGATCAGAGAGCTGAGTTCAGATAAAATCAGTCCCACTTCTGTTGATCCCTGTGTAGCTAAGTTAGGGTATTCTTAGTGCTTGAAAGGCTCAGATGAATTACTTGGCACTTGAAGGTCATAGAGAATCAAACCCAGAACTTAATTTTGAGTAATTTCAAGCATAATAGAAAAAAAATTATGAATGCAGCACTTCCTCTGTTCATCCAAAAAGCAATTAGGCCCAAACACATAAGGAGGAGGACAGGACATAGACAAATATTTAGCATTTACAAATAGTCTGAAAGGACTGCCATCCTGAGAATAATAGTAGTATCAAGTTTGCAGTGAGATCAGGACTCACTGCAGAGGATATAATGGCATGTCCTCTAAAGGGCTTGGACACTGCTAGATAAAGAACTAGTAGGAGGAGAAACCAAAGTTTGGGACTTGCAGAAGTTTGCTGTGTTAGTGAGCAGGAGAGCCCAGATTAGAACCCCTCACTCCTTCCTCCTTGTTTGCCTCTCTTTTCACCCACCTCAGGGACAAGTCAAGAGTGGAGATTTCAATCTGAACTAAAATTATTGCCTGGAATAGTTACACAGCTTTAAGGAGAAATTTAAACTCATTTTTGCAGTAGACACTTGTGCTATTGGTAAGGAATGACACATTCTGCTACTCATTCTGTTCTCTTGAAATCCCTTGATTGGTTTTCCCAGCATGTGGCTTCTCCTTGGGCTAGAGCCATCACCACTGGGACTGTGGGCTCACCTTATCTCACCGGATAATCAGCCTCAGGCATGATCAGTCCTTTCCCAGGGGATTGCTAGAGAGAATACAGGGTGCCAGAGGATCTGACAGTGAGGTTTGTGAGGAGGGTTTTCTCCCTCTAAGTCAGCGCTGAGCCACTAAGTCAGCCCAGTTTTCGGGGGTGGCACGTTCCCTCTGCAGTCATGAGTAATCTGCTGTTTCTGCTTAATATCAAAAGGATGCAGTAAATTGAAACCAAATCAAAAAACAAAACCAAAAAGCAGACCTTCGCCTTAAATAAATGTTTGGTTTACTGATACGTATCTTAGATGGGCAAGTGAAGCCATGATGAAATCCAGTGAAATATGTATGCTGAGGTGAAGGCTGGGGAAGGTCTGCTCGGTCTCTTTGCTCCAAGCCCCAGGAATATTCAGGGAAAGCAAAACTGGATTGAAAAATTATGTAGAGTTGCCTTTTGCACGTAAGATGTCATCATTAAGCAGTAGAGCCCACTGCTGTAGGAGGGTACCTGGGACTTGAAATGATCCAGGCTGACAAGGGGATTGCAGAGATCAGCGTGGCCACACCAGGCTGCACCCAAGGGGTGTCACTGGGGTGCTGCTCAGAACCGTCTGCGTTTGCAGCCAAGGTACTCAAGAGCCTTGAGCATGATTTTTGGAGAGGAGTGAGGGATGCAGGCTGCTCCAGACTGGGGAAGAGGAGGTGCAGGAGGTCGAGTAGCCTCCTGGGGCTATTTGAAGGGCAGTCACGAAGATGTCTGTGTTGAACCAAGGAAAGCCACGCGATAGAACAGTGAGCTGTGAGCAACAGCAAATTGCAGCTTGGGAGGTTTAAATTAGACATAAGGGAAAATTTTTGGTGAGGAGGGTGGAGCAGCACTGGAAGCACTTCTGGTTACCCAGGCTGCCGTGGTATCTCTGTCCTTGGAGGCTTTCAAGACTTGGCTAGACAAAGTGTTGGCTGACCTGACCTACTGTCAGCAATAGTCTTGCTGTGAGTGGAAGGTTGGACCGAAGACTTTTAGAGATCACTTCCAACCAGCATTTCTGTGATCTTATGATATCCAGTGTGGAATTTCCTTAAAATTATGTCATTAAAAATTGAGTCCCTGGAACTTGCCAGTCTCCATTACAAATCCCTTGTCCCGATTTCCCTTCTTGCTGGTGTCTTTTTTCATCTACACTGCCAAATCACATCATACCCCCTCGCAGGGTATGTCAGCCAGTGCACCGACGTGGAGATTATCTTGCTGAAAAAATATTTGCAAAACAAAAGGCATGGTTTTGCTTTTTGTGGTGATTGCATCGCCTTCTGCGAGTCCATTTGTCTGGCTGATAGCCTGAAAGAGCTTTTTTAGCCCCCCCATTGCATTGCTTATGCCAGCTTTACTTCTAGTGAAGTTTTGAAGTACTTCCTGGGTTTTCATGTGAATCCTTGGTTACCAGCTTCATCCAAAAAAAAAAAAAGGCTACTCCAGCTTTAACCACCTGGAAAACAGAACAGGTTAACTAATACCACTCTGTTATCGAGTCTTGTGGCAAGAAGACCAGTGAAATCACGAGAAAAGAAGGAAGATTTGAGGCTGTACAGGTCTGGCTGCCATCTCTCATTACTATTGCCATGGAGATGGAGCCACAGTAGGCCCCCATCCAAAGCTGAGCCAGACATATTTTACATAATAAGAAGATATTTTGAAATGTTTAAGCAGATAAGTGAAAAGCAAGTGGCAAACTTCTTTTATTTTTTTTTGTCACTGGCTATTTGCTTTCTGAGCTAGAATAATTTATTGTTCCTTTTCTGTCCAATAGGAGAGATAAATAAGGGTGAATTTTTTTAATGAGGGAAACGTACATTTGGAAACATCATTTTAGAATCAAAATGAGATTTCCATAAGACCTTTCTGAGTGAAGCTGTAGCAGTATGTCTTGATCCCTCAGTAGGAAAGGAAAAGCAGCCAGAAATTTCAGGACTAAATTGCCTTGTAGTTCATCTTCTTTCTTTGCAAATTTTTTGTTTATAGAAAAAGTGAATTTATTGAGGATGGAAAATACCAGATTGACAGCTCTGGAAAATAAAAGCCTCTCTTAATCCAGCGTGCCGATGTGGCACAGTCAGGATTAGTGCAGAATGCCTCTCTGAGATCCAAAGGAATCACTGCAAGTAGTTTGGCAGGGACAGGCCTTCTGCCCCAGTCCTTATCCAAGGGGGTTTCAGAGAGCACAAGTGCTGAAGTGCTTAGAGGTCAGTTGTGTGTTTGCGTTTTCTCTGTGCCACTCTTGTTGCCAAGCTGCTCTGCCGAGGGGAGCAAAGAGCAGGGGAGAGGGAAAAAAGGCCAAAACAGGGAGGTTTATGCTTATTAAGAAGTCATTTAAGTCACCTGTCAGAAATCCACCGTGACAGAAGTGAATGGAGATCCAGAGTGAAACTGTCTTGTGAGGGTTGGCACTGGTTCTGGTTTCTGTAGAGGCGATCCTGCCGTGAGCAGAAGGAAGCTGAGTTTTGTCCTGAAAGCCTGAGAGTTTGGAAATCTTCACTTCCAAGCTCTGGGGCTCCACTGCCAGGCCCTGGGTCTCACCACCTCTCCAGTTAAGAGCTGGTTAGTGCCGATTGACACAGGTACAAGGTTTCACTGTCCCATAGCAAGGCAGCATAGCCTGATGTGTGAGTGTAGCTGGAGACTTGCCACACACCCAGAAGGCACCAAGTCAGTGGCTGGCCTGAGGGGTGGGTATTAATGCATTCTGCAGACACACATGCCCTGATGCTGTCTGTGTGCTGCCTGTGCCATCGCTTTGGGTCCAGCATGAACCAGGTGGTGTCTTTGCACCTGTACAGGCATGGATGTGGTGCGTGGGCCACAGCGAGTCCGGGAATTCATGCTGTTAAGAGCAGAGCATCCTTGCTCTTGCCCAGATTTTCCTCTTCACGTAACAGCCCTGTAGCCTGAGGAGAGCTGTAGGCAGAGGTGAATTGGATTTGATGTATTCAGTCTTTATTTTGCATACTTCAGGGGCACTCTGTTGTGTGTGGGGAAGGTTGTTTGTTTTTATTTTGCATTTTTTCTCTGAAGTATATGACTTTTTCATCAGGGTGAAAATCTGTCAAATGGCCATTTCAGACTTCCTAGAAATTATGAGGTTCTGGAATCTATTAAAGCATAAATGTCAAAAGAAAATTACTGCACAGTTTGTCTGGCCTTTCTTGTTTTACTCCTTGATGTTAACTTTCCTTGTTTGCTGATGTATGCTTTTTGTGCAGGGGTTACAGAAAAAAATCTTAAAAAAGATGCTGCAGTTATTAACCACTTTTGCATGTCTGCAGTCTGCAGGCTCTGTATGTGTATATATGGTTTTCCATCAAGATAAACCTGCTTAGAAAAATGTTGTGGTTAAAAAAAAAGGAGAAAGAGAGACTGATGCCAGAAAACCAGACCTAAATCATTCTCTTTTTTTGCCTGTGAATATTTCTGAATTATACTCGTAATGCACCATAACAACAAACAACATGTTTTCCTAAGTGTAAGTAGATTTGCTGTTGAGGAAGTCTGTGCCAAAGCTATTTTTGAGCAAGCAGATGTCGAGGGCCTAAACAAAGCCTGAAGTGTGCACAGGCATTATGAATTGCACTTGTATGAGGGACAGACTGAGGACAAAGAGCTTGTTAAATTTTTAAATTTTACTAGATTGTCTGTGAAAAGATGCCGTTTTTTGCATCTTTTGATGATGTGGTATGAGATTGATTAGGACATGAGCTTTCAAAGCTCACCCTATACTCCTTGATTTTCTTTGAGATCACTTTGTACTTTCAAAATACAATTAAAATAAAATTCAAAGAAGGATCAGATCCTCTGTTGGTTGGCATAACTCCCCAGCCATTTCTGCTACCTCTGAGGACACTGGATGGAGACTTGGTCCAGAGTAGGTGCCATCAGTGGCTGAGGGATATCCCAAGGAGAAGGAGAGGAGAGGTACCAAGAGCAAGTGCTAACAGGTGGCCTGCATCCCTTCTTCCCAAATGCTGGAAATCACTTCCATGCCTATAGGAGTCATCAGGAGTTACTGGTAAACCCAATACTGGGAAAGCAATCTTAACAGGCAAAATAAAAGACATCCCAGAGTTCGACTGCATTGTGAGCTTTTCTTCCTCCAGTTTCTTTCGGCATAGATGTGTTTAGTTTATTACATATTTCAGTGTAGCACTGGGAAAAGGTGTGGGAGAGTCTGGAGGTTCCAAGGGTTTAAGAGCTGGAAACCTACAATTAATTTCTGTTAAGGAATTGCAATGGATTTAGATGCTTTAAGGAGTGAAGAATGAGCTAAGGGCCTTGTGCTGTTCAGCAGGGCTGGAGTGAGTCCAGGCACAGTTTGCTTCTGGGAGGGAGGTTATGACAATCCCATGTCTGGAAGGACAGGACAGCTTCTCGGCTGGGTTTAACAAAGCCTGGGGGCCTGATGCACATTTACACGAGGGCTCCCTCGCACTGCGGCGGAGGCGTTGATTGTTGTCAGCCGGCCGCGATGCCGTAAGTGAAAATCAGACGTGTTTTACAGGGAACACTGGGAAGGTTGGCAGGACCCCCTTTTTCCATGTTTGGAAATAACCCAATGTGAAATTCAGCAGCTTTGTGGCTGTTGAACAGGGCCGCAGAGAGTCTTGTTAGGGCACATGTGTTTCCAAACTTCACCGATGCCGAAACACCTCCCAGTAGCCGCATATCGAAGAATAAGGCATTAATTTTCCCGAGCACATGCTGTAGCACTGAGCTACACCAGAAGGGGAGTTTATGGAGTTCAGTCTGATCGGTGTAAGTCTGCGCAAGGGATCACTAAAACCCAGTAAAATCACACTGTGGTCCTTAGAAAGTGAGTTTGGTGGGGCTGCAGCGGTACCACATCCCGGTGATTCCCTTGGTAGGGCAGCTATCAGGAGAAAACGCCTCTTGTTGTCTAAAACACTGTCCAGAACTTGTCACATGTTTTATTATTACCTTGCCAATTATGTCATAGGATATGCTTAATAAAATACTTGGGGGAAAAGGTTTAGCAATTCCAATATATGTGCAACACCTCCACTGTACTGTGTCTCTTGATGGTTTGTGATCCGCCAGCATTTGGCATGATTAGTCTTGGCCATAAAAGCCTTGAAGGCCATGCAGCTGATCCCAGAGCCTGGCTACAGATATGCATGAGAGGGTTTAAAAAAAAAGTGTTATTTTCATTTACTGTAGCTTTATGACTCTTAAGCAGAGACTGAGATTCTCTAAGCATCTCTGAGTCTAGTTAGCTGCACAGACTATCACAGGGGTGATGGCAGATATAATGCTTGATTGCTTTCCTTTCTTGGAAAATCTTTATGTTTAAAATGCATAATAGTTTTTCCCTAGGATCTCTGAAGTTCCAGAGAAAGTTAATATTACTCCCAAATTTGGAACTAGAATTTAGTTTTTTTAGTACTGCTTTCCATGAGTTGAATTAGCTGGAATTAAGCCTCGTTGTATTGCTACCAGCACTGAAAATCAAATAATTTAGGGATGAAAACCAAAGGAAAAGTTTTTTCATATCCTGGGTGAATTTAGCAAGGACAGATTTATTTGAAACATGATTTTCAGAATGCAGGATTTTCTTTGGCTTCTGACAAAAACTGTGATTGTAGAGTATTTTGAAAACTCAGCATGTTATTAAGATGGGTCAGTCTAAGAAATAAAAATGTAAAATTATTTATTCTGAAACCTTTGTATTAAAATGTTTTAAATAATTTACTCTTCACATTGAAATACTTCAGCAAATATTTTAAATTTATTTAATTTTTTATTTTTTAATAATTTTTGTTATTGATATAATTTTAATAATTTAAATAAAGGTCGTGTAAATATATCCATACAACATACATAGGCTATGTTCACAGTTTCCCAAACTTCTAGACAGCAGATAAAGCGCAAAATTGTTTCTTATTTACTATAAACTAGTAGACTGAGAGATTGCATTTGTGAAAACCTCTGTCAAGATGTTACTTGTAATTTTTCCTTAGAATGACAAAATTCATTGAGTAGATTTGGGCAGGAGAAGACATAAATTAGGCTTTAATAAAATCCATGTACCTCTGAAAGCTCAGAGACTATGAAGTCAAAACCAACCACACTATCTACTTATTGTGTACACTTATTGCAGCTGAGGTGGGGCAAGCTGAGGTCTTTCCCCTCATAAAAGTGATCAAAGGCAAGGCATAAATAAGCTGAAATTATGACTGCCCAGCCCAATGCAGAAGGAAACGTTCCTGAGATATTCTACCATCAGAAGTTGGCTGGAAAGGGACCTGAGTTTTTTCTCACAAGCTCTCAAGAGCAATTAGCAAGAAGATGACAAATCCATTCTATGGCTGGAAGGGACAACTTCAGCCTCTGTGAGATCAAGCCATGGAATTTTATGGGTGATTGTAGAGCTGTGCAGGGCACCACCAGGTCCAGGATGTCAGAGTGAAGGACAGTGACACACTGGAGAAGGCAGTCTGGGAGCACGTAATGACAATAGCAGTCCTAGTCCTAAGTTTGTGAGAGGAAACAAGAAGATTACCTCAGAAAATAAATATGACTTAAGCTATTCACTTAAGAAAGGAAAGTGAATGCCTAGGCATCATGCCTAAATGGAAGAGATTTATCCTTCTCTTAGAACTGTGCTGATTCTGCCAGAAGTTCTGCATTACTGCATGAGGTTCTCCTTTGGGACTGCACCAACATCTGGTTCAGCCTATTGTTCTAAGGGCTTCTAAGACCACGTTTAAGTGTCTGACCTACAGATACATGTACAGTTATTTACATGGATACACACATGCACGTGCTGTTTATGGAGAAGCGCTGAGGTTTATGACATGTGAGCAATGCCCTGCAGGCTGCAGTGAGTGTTCACAAGGCTTCCAGCCCAAGGCACAATGGTTGGAAGCCTTATAAATTAAATCCCCAGTCAGTACATGTTTTATTACACTCTCAAAGAATGCATTTTGCTCTCCAAATCTGATTCACTTTCACTTACTGTCTGTTGAAACATCTCTTTTCTGTAATTCAGGGGGACTTAGAAGACCCATGGCCAGTAGAAGGACTCTAATGAAATCCATCTTGGGTAGAGAGGGAGAGGCAGCTGCTATGGTCTTTTTCCCTGTATACAGGCAAGAGTAGGTATAGCAGGAGATCTGTACCTGAAACAAGCCACCATGGGAGCTGCAGGCCCTCGTGTGGGAAAACAAATTTGGTAGAGGTGAACTTGTCTGGAGCACTGAAAGGTGCCAAGAGGATGATGTGTGCTGGTGGGAATGGCACTGAATCTCAGGATGAATCTCATCACTGTGTCAGGATCACACAGTGCTGTCCTTGGATATAAATGTTAAAGCCAGGGAAGTCTGGAGTATTGAAGCCTCTCCAGGATAACTGCACATGTTCGTAGTCAAGGGAAATGGTGTAAAAACTCCTGAAGCCCAGTGGGCAAACGAGTGGTGCTGGGACAGTATGGCTGCTGCTGGAGACAGATTTTGTTCTTACACACACCAGTGACTCTAATGAAGTTTCAACCCATCTTCCAACTGAGAGATCCTGGCCATACTTAACCAAAGCACAACAAAACCCCATCTATTTGATTAGCTTTCCCTGGGTCTCATTCTATGGGCTTTAGGGTTCACTGGTGCAGTGACTCTGCAGGAGGTGAGGATGTTCAGCACCTCCCTAAGCTGAGACTTTAGCCAGGAAATCCAAGGGACTTTTCTCTCCTGACATATGGGTGCTTTCAGCTACTCATACTTGCTCTTTAATTATGTAAAGCTTGATTAGAGTCAAGGAGTTGCTACTTCAGAAGACAAAGTGACGGTATTTGGATCTTGGCTGGGGACATAGTTGCTTATAGAGGATTTATCCCTCCAGATACAGAGTAGTTGGGGTGGCCCTTTGGAGGTTTGGACAATGTGTGCCCATATCCAGTGCATCCTTCAGACATTCAGGCAGACTTTTCTTTCAGCTTGAAACCAGTGGAATATGAACATCATCAAGAGCCAGGGTGTATGAACATCACCTCCAGTCAGGATGGGAGTGTGCTAATGATCTGTGTGTGCACGAGTGCTGCTGTCTGGGAAAGCATCGCTCCATCCACAGATGGCTGTGAGGGGAGTAACCACAGCACTGCAGAGATCCTCTTAACGCTGTGGGCTGGGGCTTTACAAGCAAAATAAAACCCCAATGAAAACAAACAGCCCTCAGGCTAATGATCTGCTGCTCCTGTTTTGTGAATGGGGATGTGGGAGAAGGATGCTGGGGAAAGGCAGGGTGGATATGGAGCTGTTTAGCGTGCTCAGTAGCTGGGGCTCTCTTTCCTATCATGGTTCAGTCAAGCACAACCTCAGGTTTCAACAGCTGGTTAGCCACATCCATTACAGAGTTTATTTTACTGTGTTTTATTTTTATTGTTATTGTTGTTTTGTAACCAGGAGGGCTGCAGTGGTTTCCAGTGTGCTACATCTCTGCAGACCTCATGAGCCTCTCCTGTATGAAGTGGGAAAGAAGGAAAAAGACATGTTTTAAACAAAAACAAAATTAAAAAAAAAAATAGAGTGCTGGTATTTGCTGAGGAATGCTCCCCACAATGCTGAAGTTGCATAAGTGCCGTTCTTTGTTTCAATCAAAAATCTGCTTTTTGGGTTGAAACAAGGTCACCACTAACAAGTCCAGGCAAGAAATTTCCTAATGGTTTGAAGAGAAGTTAGGATTTTGATGGAGCATTTGATTCTGGGTATGGTTCATATAACTGAAGAAACAGAAATGCAGTCCCTCCACATCAGCCAATACATACACGAATGCCGCGGTGCAGATGCAGCCAGGCACCCTCGCCACACAGCTAATGGGTTTGAAGGGGAACCCTATTCCTCTGTGAGCAAGGGAAATGATGAAGTGACAGGTAAAGGAACTCAAAGGGAATGACACCAGGTATTTTACAGCATTCGGGATGAGTTCTATGGTGAGATGGATTGATTACAGGCGCTGTTATTGGGCCATACAAGTCCTCGATGGCAGTGAATCAGCCCAGACTGAGTTTGGTTTAGATAGTGCATTATAGAATCCTCTGAAGTTTGCATAGACTGTGTTTTCTATCCGATTTTCCCCCCTCTTTTAATTCCTTCATTTCCTTGGTCAGTTCCTGAGAGATTCCTATTTTCCTCTTCTAACATTTGTCACCCTGAGAACCAGCTTGTGAGCCATGGGCAGCCTGTACCAGTGATGATTTTCCTGCTGTATTCCTGTGTCTCAGATCATCCTTCTGATGTTCCAGGAGAGAACCAGATGAAACTACCTGAAAACACAAGTGCTATGTCACACAGATTCATTATTCAGCCTCAGTCTTCTCTAGCTGTGGGTCCATCCTGCACCCACCCTGCCCCATGAGCAAACCATATCCCTCATTTACCTAGAGCTGCTTCCCAAAAAGAGTGATGTTGCCACTATCATGGTGTTAGTCCATAAGAACTGGTTCAGATCCCACCCAGCCATCAGACAGGAGTTGGAGGTAGATATTCAGTGTGTAAGTGCAGTGACCTTTTCCCACGTGTTTCGGGCTGGTTTGGGGCAGAAAGGCATTTTGAGAACTTCCTGAGTTGGAGACTACATCTGCAACAGATAGGTCAGGCTGCTCCCAACAGTACAAAATATTAGACAACTTCATCCTGAGGAGTCTCTGAGTAGCCCAGGTCGGCTTTCCCAGCAGCTGCTAGTCAAATCACACCACCTGAAAGCAATGAAACCCGAAAGGAAAGAATGGGGAGAGAGCAGAAAACCGCTATCCACCGCTTTCATGAGCACCTCACCTTTTTTTCCTGTAGCAATAGTTCTTTCTGTCCCAGGTAATTGAATTTGACACATTTTAGCCATGCTAACCTTTGCCTTTCAACACATCTCTCATATTGTGGTCAATTATTTTTTAGCAAGGTGAATACCGTCTGCAGTTAAGCTGGTGAAAATAAAATCACATGGGCCATCAGTTCCCCTGCTTCAGGCATGAGCTCACAAGGGGTGAGGTCAGGAAGGAATCACACAACTCATAGCAGATGGAGGCTTTGACACCTTCTCCTCTAGCATCTGGAAGCAGCAGCTGCTGGAAGCAGGATAATAACCCTACTGGACCAAATCCTACTATGATCAAGAGCAAGTCTTTATGAGGCTTTTCCGCTCCTGAGTATTGTACTTACCACTCTGTGTTTCTGCCTTGTGAAACGAAGCCTACATGACTGGCACTGATGATTTTTATTCTTGGCTGTGTGGGCAGTTGCAGCAAGAGTTGGTCACACAGGAAATGTGTGGCACAGCCAGAAGTAAGAGCCCAGGAGCCTTACCCAGTTGTAGGCAGAAGAGCCAAGCCCGGCTTTCTGTGTCACACACACACACACAAAGCCATTTTAATGAGAGCATCGCAGAGGGGTTTGCATGGGTAGCAGATGAATGATGCAGTGTGTGTCCCAGTGCACAGATTCCCTGGACCATGAAGCCAGAGACTGAGGATTTCCTATTGCTTGTGATTTGCCCACACAAGTTGTGGGTGGCCCATCCCTGGAAGTGCTCAAAGCCAGATTGGATGGGGCTTTGAGCAACCTGGTCTAGTGGAAAGTGTCCCTGTCCATGGCAGGGGTTCTTGAAACTAGATGATCTTTAAGGTCCCCTCCAACTCAAACAATTCTGTGATTTTATGATTCTAAGCTTTGTGCAAATTCCTGCCTCAGTTTCCCCACCTAATACAAAGCTTGATGGTTTTTTCCTTCCTGTTGCTCTGTAAATTGAGATCTTCTGTTGAAAACTGCTGAATATTGTTATGTTGGAAGTTTCTTTAAAGGTGGCATGGTGCGACTTGCTTGGTTTATTGCAAGGAAGGAAACACGCCTTTTCCCCTCCCAACTTTGTGTCCTGACAGGTTGTGCCATGGCCATGGCACCCTCAGCCACACCAGAAGCTTTTCCTCATGGATAAAGCCAGGTGGACTGATTAGGTTCTGCCTGCCTCTAATGACTGCCCTCGGATGACACTGGCAGATTTCCTTCCCTTAATCATGTAGAAGGGATTTGACAGTCTGTATTACAGATTTACAAGAACACAAGCTTGCAGGGAATTTTATGGATGAAATAAATCTCTTTAAAGGAATGCCAAGACTCTAGGACACTTGAGATTTGGGGTTTGAGTGTGTATATATTTGTTTGTATATATTTATATGGTTCTCTGTTTCCACATGTCTCCCTCTGTGGAATAGTAATGATCCTGCAGATCCCCCGCTCTCCTGACCACCATGAAATGTTGATACATTAAGCTGCCCAAGCAAGATGCTGGTGCCCTCCATCTTCTCCTCTGGGGAGCCTGAACTTAATGGGGCAGCCAGCTGGTGTGCTGGTGTGAAGCCATTGCTTCCCCGCAGAGAGAAGGTTACAGGCCTAACGAGCATCCAGCAGCAGAACACGGATCTAAGAGCTTCTGGGTGGTAATATTAACACCTCAGTAATGGCTTAGAGGAAAGCCCTAAGTCCTCTTGGACCTGGCTTCTGCCTGGTGGAGAAACCGCGGAGCTCAGATGAACGTTGTTCCAGCTGGAACGGAGCCTCTGAAATGCTCCGTCCTGGAGAGTGGGACAGGCAAAGGAGGGAAGAGAAAACAAACAGGGAAGGCAAGATGGAAATAACATAAGACTCGGAGAGAGACATGAACCTCTTGCTCTCTGGATGCTGCTGAGCCATCCCTTTCACCTTGAGCTGTTCTCAGGAGGAAATGAGAGGGAATCCAAAGTTGTGCTTGTGTCTTCACGAAATTTCCCAAAGGACATCTCTTCAGTTACAGACACAAAGACACACATGCACATTTCCAGATCCCTGTCTTGCACGCTTCACGTGTTCAGGGATGTCTTGCAGGGTTGTGCTGTCAGCATTTCCAGCAAAGTCAGTTAATATTCCTGTGCTTGCCAAGCAGTGTGTGGATATAGCTTGGAGAACACGTTTTTGTTTAAGCAGCAAAACAAGCGAATAGGTTCCCCTTTCCTTCCCTCCTCCTGTCTGCAATTCAAGTGGACTCCTAGTCCTTGGGTATTATTCCTGGCTGAGAGGGAAAGTTTATGAGTCCCTTGTTACTGCTCTTGGCAGCTCATCACACTGTTCCTGTAATACTGCAGCACAGGACTGGCCAGGGAGCAAAGCGCAAAAGAGGATGGGAATTTGGGAGAATGAAGAAATGCTTCAGGTCAGGAGCAGTGTACCATGAGGGGAGAAGGAAACATGTAGGTGTGGTGTAGTGATAAACTCCTTCAAGCCTCCAGTTCATTCCCTGAGCTGGGGAGAGAGGCACAGAGCAGGGAGAAGACAGCAATCGCTTCATGGAGCATTTTAACCAGATAAAACTCTCTTAAACCTATTTCTGAGTATATCCATTTCTGAATCTGGAAGTCCCTGGAAAAAAAAGCCAAACAAGACAAGAGGCTTATTGTTGTCCCTTGTACAGGACTTAAAGTGCTAGGCCTTAGGCACAGCCAAGGAGAGTCAGGTTTGACCTTGGTACAGTCTTTTGTAGCAGTAGGGTGGGGATGGATTGGGCAAGACATGGAGCTTCCACCGGTAGAGATTTTTCAGTGGAGATTAGGCAGGCATCTGTCAAGAACTGGCTTATTTTCTGTGATTCCATATTAGATGTAAAGATACCTCTGCATTACAGATCCTGGGAGACTAAACTCCATGCTACCAATAGACATCATGGTGATGGGTCCCACAGCAGCAGAGGACTGCTGAGGTGATACACATCTGGATAACCCTGAGGGACCATTCTCTGCCATCCTGGGGGGTTTCTCTGGGGTGGGGTAGAGGGAGGTCACTGTATCAACACTGTGCATACCAGTCAGACATGGGTTTTCTTTACCCAGCCTGCAGTGCTGATCTAGGCTGCTCAAACTCTCCTCTTCCACTGTTACAAGCTTCTGATGTTTCTACAGAATCTCTGGAGCAAAAATAACCTTTAGACAATTTGTGTACCTGTATATGGGGGAGGAAATTCTTCCTGATCCTGAACACAACTTAAGTCCTGAAACAGAAGAATATGTTATATCCATTCCTTGCAAGTAGGGCCAGGATTAAGACAGAGTATGTCAGAATGAGTCCAAATAACCCCAATCTCCTCAGCCCCATGAAAGGTGAGAAGGAAAACATGGACAGTAACTTCAGTTGCAAGAGGGGCCATGATGATCATTCAGCCCTATCCATTGAAGCTGGTTTAAGATGTGCTTTCTCGAGAAGATATCTGCTCCCTGGATTTATTTTTTGATGATAAATACACAAGACAGTAACTCCCTAACCATTCAGCTTAGCTGTATGTTTCATGAGTAATGCAGACTTGAGACATTTTCTCCCAAAGTGTTTGCCAGTGTAGTCTATGAGTCATCCTGTCTTTAACTGGCATAATTCAAAATTACTCCTGTGATTGCCACTGTGAGGAATCTGGCCCAGCTTTGGTGCCTGTCATGTACATCAGGTTTGTACTTTGGATAACACAAATGGGAACAGAATTATGCAATGCAGTCACTAAATTTTGGAAGTGTTGCCAGCAGAGGTCTTAAAGCTTCGGCTGTCTGCCACCCAGACCTCTCTTCTGTGTCTGTGGGAAGGATGCCTGACACCCGGAACGTCTGTTTTATAAGGGAGGTTTGCCCGGGAATAATCCTGTGAACTTGTGTGGCTTTCATGGTAATTAATTTTAATACAAGCACCCCTGTGTATTTGCAGAGCTGTAAAAGCATGGTCAGATCAAAAGCATTAGCTTTTGCCTTTTGGATGAGTGCTGAAGCCAGCACATGTTGGTGTGCTCTCTGCAGTATTTGCCCCTTGAATAAGACACATCATGAATATTGAGTAGTAAAAGTTAACAGCTTCTCCCCTCCAAATTTTAGTCCCATGTATATGGAGTAATTTCAGTAGTGCTCATGAACCAGTGATTTGGCATGAAGGGTTAATCCTCCATCCCTCCCTCTTTCTGGTGGAAGCTTTACCTCCTGTTCCACGTTCACCTTCCTGGGCAGGACCGTGACATACAGGACTGGCAGCAGATCTCCATTACTGCACCTGGACTCCTGCTTTCTTTAGCCAACAGACTAATTATTTTTACATAATCCCTATTAAAGGTATTAAAGGTCTTGCTATTAAGCATGTATGATATATAATTATACACTTAGGATAATAATGACAGTAATAACAGACACTATAACTTTACTTTCTCCCCTCCCACACCTGGGCAAGAGAAATGAGGCAGGTCCCAGATGAGAGAGGAGGGAAAGAACAGGGAAAGTCTCTCTCCGTCTTTCTCTGCAGACACCTCAGGCTGAGCTTGGATTTTCCAGCCTAAATCCCATTAAGCCCCTAATCCCTGTACCAGCAATGACACTGTATCCCAGAGCAGTGGAATAGAGGCTGGGAGCTTCAGGCTCAGGGTATTAAATCAAAGCTTTCTCCCTGTGTGTAGGTAATCCAAATGGGCACCATTCCCTTTTGTCCACCAACAGGCCTGAGGGGGCTGACACTCAATTATTTTATTGGACTGGGAGTACAAAAAGACTTTAAAGAGAACTAATAATAAGCATATTAATAACACATCTGGAGACTGTGTCATAAATTAAGAAACTGAATGCCTATGGAGTGGGGCTCTTAACCATGTGAAAATTTCTTCATTGGAGGATAGTTTATGCATTTGAAATAAAAATTAAAATGCTTCCTGCTAGGAGAGGGGAGTGCAGAAACCACAGGCATCCCAGCGACTTATCCTTCCCTTCTCTGCAGCAATGGGTGGTTGTCTCTTAAAAACCTCAAATCTCACTTAGGGCTGGGAGGAGGACTTGAAGCCATCCCTGGAGAAGACACATCCATTCTACCGCTCCCACTCAGGAGGTTGCTTGAGGGCATTTCCAAACGAAGAGCAAAATCCTGCGTTGCTGGAGCTCCATAAGAAGCCGGGGGCGTTGTGCCTGGATGGTCTGCTGTTCCTGCACATGGCAGTGTGCCTCACCTCCCAGATGAAGGTCACTCCAGCAGCCACATCACACATACCTATTTACATTCAGGCCACTTGGGGAAGATAGCCGATGTTAGGCTGAATTTGAAAATGTCTGAAGTTAATGCTTCAGGAAATTTAATTGTTCCAAAGAGGGGGCTTAGACCCAGGAGGAGACCTCACCTTAATATGGGTGGGAGTGGGGTGGGATTGACATTTCAGGCTCCTTTGGACTGGTAGCCAGCCTTGCAAAAATTTCTTGAGAACTGTGGTGGGGTTTCTGATGAAAGACTGGCATATTCCATGTCTCCAAAAATCTTTCCATCCCACAAGGTACCGGTAGCCAACACCACTTCCCGACTCCTAATGGATCACTGGGTGGGAGGGATGTCTGTCCGGACAGCAGTACTGCACGTGGGTGTATTTGATGTGCTGCCACCAAGTGCCTTCTGATCAGAAGCCAGCTGGGGATCTACGGAGTAGTGTTGGCTTTCCTTTCTAGTGCATCATTAACAAAAGGTCTGGCTATTGCTAGAGCTGGACCTTGCCTCCAGCTGGACGTGGGAGAAAGTAAAAACACAGGTGATGATGGTGGCAAGACAGAAGTTATTTCGGGACAGACTTCTCTTGGAGCAGCTTGTCCCTCTGAATTGTGTAGTTGAGGGGGGAGGGAGCTGCTTGTCATCTACTGGTGCAACAAAGGCTTGGGCTTGAGTCTCGCTCAGGCTGCAGTCAGGGTGGCTGGAGATGATCCATGTGCAAGGCAAAGGTGGAAATCTCCTCAGTGTCACAGCTCAGTTCAGCTTGGAAGGCATGTTCTTCTTCTGCATGAGCCCTGCCCTGATGTCCTGCTTCCCCATGCCCTGCTCTGCTTCAGTGCAAATCTTGATGGCTTCAGTCAATGGACCTCCAGGGAAAGGGGAGGCGTTTCTGCTGGGGACATCCCATCTTACGCTCAAGAAGATTCTTCCTTTTCATTAGGAAGAGGCTAACAAGGTTGAATAAAGAAGGTGGGAGGTGTGGGAGAACGTTACCTGGGGCAGGGCTGGCTGGGGCTCCGCAGAAGTGGTTTCTGGCTCTGGCCAGGCGTGGGCACATTGCCTTGACCTCCCGTACCTCATCTTCCCCATCTCTAAAGTAACCATGTGCATGCTCACTGACACTGAGCTGGGGCCCCACATGTCATGGCATTCAGGACCTCTCAGCTCCCCTGCAGTCCAAACCATTGTTGATCCTGGGCAGCAGGGGCAGGGGGGGTGGATCTCATAAAGCTCAGTGTTGACTTAACACTCCTTGGTTCAGCTGTCAGATGGAGATCAGCAGCAATACAGATGAATAAAGGCATGGATGGCAATTTTCCTCCATGGGAACAATTTTGGTCTAGGAGACAAAGCATGGAGAGGAGAGGGTGTAGCAGAGGTGATGAGTGTTCCTGCAGGTGGAGAGAAGAGGACACTTTTTTGCTGCTCTGTTCTGTGCTGGCTGTCTTGGGGAGGGCAAATTGGTGCCCCTGGTGCCATTTTCAGCAGAGCTGGCTTGTTTCTTTTCCATAATGGAGACAAACCATTGCAAAGCACACATTTTGCCAGGGTGGCACCCTCTGGTCAGAGCAAGAACCATCTGTGCTGGAAGCACTTTCCTCATCCCTGGATGCTTCTGTTGTTGTCCTTAAGCACAGGTGACACCTGGGACTAGGCAGGGTGGCATCACTTGGAAGAGAAAATCCTTCCTCCCTGAAATCTGATAATGTGTTACCAGCCTCACTCACAGAAACCTTCAACATTGCCAGGAGACTGGAGACATCAGGCACAGGTCACCTACAGAGATAGAAAATGGAAATACAGGTGTTTAAGGGCTTTTATTTATTTTTTCCTATATGTGTACTATTTTTCCAAAGTGTCTGCTCTGCCCTGGGAGCACTGAGCAGTGTTCACAGCAGCCCTTTCTGGTCGCTGGTCTCTGAGCATGGTGCTGAGCAAACACAGAAATCACTGGTGGTGCTGGGTGACCCTCGCTCTGCTTGACCTGGCGGCTCGAGATGTCTGTGGTAAAAGTCTGCTGTGTGTTAGCAAGTGACTGTTCAAACACAGATGCTGCCTGTGTCAAGGAGGCTTTTTCTCAGAAAGTACAGGCAAATATTGATCCTGTATTGAGCCTGGAGAGCAGGCTGGAGCAGCGCAGTGATGTGTGATCGGAGCTAAAAGAAGTCCCACAGCACAGGAATTGAGGATAGTAAAGGGCCTCTTATTTGCTGATCAGGCAAAGCTTGACATGTGTCTAATCCCCCTGGCCAATGTGGTCACGGGGGTTTAGCTTTAACCAAGTTCTAATTAAAAGTGTTTACAGATGAGCGCTTTATTTACCCAACATTAATTATAAAGGGCTTAACTCTAGTGGGGAGCAAAGGAGTTTCCTGTCTGCTGTGGCAAACCCCTTGCTGGGAGCTCGCTTTCCCCAGAAGGTCCATAATAAAGTTATTATAACGTGAGTCTTTGTGATGAGATCCTGAGCAGATGGGGGCAGGAGAGCTAGGAGCATTTCCACCACACATGCACCCGCCCTCACAGGTTTAGGAGTCCTCTGTTTCCATGTTTTCTGCCTGGACGGTTGCCAGTCACCACCCAAGGTCTTGTGGGTCCAGAAGTCATTAGTTTAAACCCCGATGTAATCAGGTATTAAGTTATACATATGCAAAATGAAAGCAGGAGGATATTGCCTGGTTTAAGATGCTCTCTGTGGCTGGAAAAGGGCTGGAAGTGCAGAGGGAACATGGGATCATGGCTCTGCAGGACCGTGGGTGTCCATAATAAACAGCCGCGTGTCTCCCAGCAGATCAAACGGAGCCAAACATTAAGTATGATTTCACGTTTATCTGCATTTTTTTCTTTTTTCAAAATGAAGTTTTTTTCCTCCACACCATATCCATTTTGACAAGATTTCTCAGAACAAAAAAAGTCAGTTGGGAAATTTTCGTTGCAGAGCAATTGTGACCTTTAGTTCTGAAAAAGAAAAGTTTGTTTAAAAATACGAAGTCTAACAAATTGTTCCTTTTTCTTTATTTTCTATATATTTTTGTCTATATTTTTTCTATATTTCTCTACTAGTAATATTTTATTGCATGTTGTAACAGCCTGTAATTCTATACACATTTGTAGCAAAAAAGCTTCCAGAACTGCTGTTCTTGAGAAGTTTTGGTTCCTGGGAATGCAGGCTGCAAGATGTTGACATTTCCCACACAATTTGCTGTTCTGGCAATTCTAGTGATAGCCACCACTGCGTGCAGATCTGCTAATGGGGTATGTGGGAATAAGGCAATAAGGTGGTAAGAGCCAGCTTCAGCCTCCTCCTATTTTCACAGTGATGTTCGCTGGTTCATTAAATAAGGAAGTTTGTTGGACTTTGTCCCTATGTCAGACTTTTGCAGCTAGTTAAAATTCATTCTTTAACTTGTAAAAAAAAAATTTCTTCAAAATTCTAAATAGAAACTCCAGATACTGTAGCCAGGGGTGGACATACAGAAGAAAAAAAAAAAGAAAAAAAAAAGATTTATTCTGTGCTTATATACATAAATATTGAATTCAACTTTGTTTTTAAAAAAGCTGCCATGACCTAATGCCCAGATAATAAAATAGTTAGTTATTCCCTTGTGAGTGTAGTGTTGTGATTCAGATGGCTTTTCCTTAAAGCACTGAGGAGCTTGAGAGAGAGACATTCTGGTGAAGAAGTGTATTCGATCATGCGCAGCACACACGTTTTAGGAGCAGTCTGTAAATCAGACATCTTCTGCCTTGCATTTCTTCCATATCCTGTAGAGGATTTTGTTCTTGCCACGACCCAGTGCACAGCCTTGCAGTGGTCATGTTTAAGCCCTCTCAGTCTTGCTGCAAAATATCATCAAGAAGGGGGGATCCAGGAGCCATCATGAAGAACCTCATAAATCTGATCATTTGGGTTCTCTGTCCACCAGCTGCGTTTGCTGCGCTGTGGACCAGCTCCTCCCCATGCCCTCCTCTCCCAGGAGGGATGCTTTTAGCAACAGTGCCACCCTGGGTTCTTCCTTGCTTGCACACATCCCCCCATGTTGCCTGGGCACACCTGCAGAGGGATCCTGGCCAGTGGTGACAGCTCACTGTGCCTGAGATGGGAGGCTTTGTCCAGGCTTTACCTGGCTGTGGATTTGCATAAGGCAGTATTATTCAGCTTGGCAGTTGCTCAGCATCCTTAGGGTGAAGTGTTCTAGGCTGGTGCCCTGTCTGCAATGAATATGCCTGTGAAAGCCCGATTAATGCCAAATTATACTTGGGGGAAATCTTTACCTTCAGCTATGATATTGTAAATTATTGAATGCTGCAGAGAAAATTACCACACGGTCCTTCTAAAAATACCTGCCTCTGTCATAGTCATACAGAGCTTCAAAGGGTTTATTGATGGGGACTGCGAGATTAATTTCCATTAAATATGCAATTTCCTTATTAAAAAAAGGAATTTAAATAGTGCTGTAAAAGCTAAGGTAAAAATAAAGGGGAATGATATGAATTCAAGGCATGTGCTAACTGCAAGATTTGCTGGACTTGAACTGTTCTAAAATGAGCAAGTGAAGGTGAGATTAGGGGCCAGTGATGGCAGGTGAGACCTTCGTTTGCCCTGGCTGTGGTGCACATGAAAAATACTTCCAGTGTTCCTGGCAGCAGCAGACGGGTACCAGGATGGGTTTGGGAGCAGAGTGGTTACCAGTGGGACTGTGCTGAGCACTAACTCAGAATGGCAAGGGAGCTGTTGTGGCTGGCAGGTTGTCCTCAGTGGGTCCAAACCGACAAACAGCTCTCAATCCCATGCCAAAGGCAGGCTTGGCTTGCTGAGTGAGCTTCTTGGGGCCTCTGGCCGTGGCAAGCAAGGCTGTAAGTGGATGAGCAGAGGTGGTGAGAAGCGCCTTTCCTTTAGGCAGATCTTTGATGTGGTGTTAGCAACACAGGATGCTTTATTTTTACCTCTGTAGTATCCAGGCATCTGGGCTTCTTTAAGTGTGAGTGGGGCCTCAAGTCCCTGTAGAGAGCAAAAAATCCCCCATCTCTAATCCCACTTACCTTCAGCGGCTTTTTTGTAATTTTAATCTGACATGGAGGCCCATTAGCCCATGCAGGCCTGTGGGTCTTAAAGTCTTTCCACACCAATTTACAGACTGTAAGTAATGGTTTTGTCAGTCCTCAGCTACAGGACCTCAGTGAAAAATCGTTTCACATACAGGTCCATCGTATACCCTGAGCGCTGTCTGAGGCTGGCAGGGTTTCCTCGACTGCCCTGCGCTGCCTCCCCTCCTCCCTCTCACTCAGTACGTGATTTCATTTAAAACCACGGTGAAAGATGTGAAAGAAGATACACACAGCAAGATGTAAAACCCTCCGATCTGTCAGCGTGCCTCAGGGAAAAAAAAAACACCAAACCCCTGACGGGCAGGAGTGTTGTAACCTGAGAATCAGGAGATTCAGTATCTTCAAAATTAGGGGCTAGCTTTGGTAGGCAGCGAGAAGTTTGGACAGTCACCCAAGGTTTTATTAACAGAAATTCTCCCTGGTGATGGCAGCATTGAGATCTTGGCCCCAGCCAAGGACCAGGCTCCTTCGTTCTGCAAAACCAACTGGAAATTTGAAGAGCTTCATAATGCTTTACATTTTGACGGCACTTCTTCAATTGAGACACCATCTAGGCATTAAAAACTGAAACCTCTGACATTCTTCCTCTGAGTAGGACTACATGGCAAATGGATTTTCCAATTTGCTGAGGTTTTGGGAAGCAAGCAAAAGAAATTTTGTTCCGCGTTGGAACAGAAAAAGCAGAATTGTTTTTGGGTCATTTGAAACATTTACAATATATTCAAAGCACTTCATTCAGATTTCAACCCCTTATAACTTAATAGAAAGTAGAGTCTATTTTAAAGAAAGTAATTTTGCAGGAAGAAACCAAACTTCTCAGTGGACATATGGAAACAGACCATTTGAATCTTAAAAAAAATTATTTCCCTGAATTTTTCCAGTTAAGAAATATTTTCATAGTGACTGTGATTTTATTTTTAAACTGTTTTATTATAACAAGAGTTTTTCTAAAGAAGACTAGAAATCCAGTGGATGCTTTGTGTCAACTCTGTCTGTTTCTTGCCTTCTTAGGCAGTTCCCCTTCTTATTCGATGTAACTCACAGCCGTGGCCAAGTGTAATCCCATGGTTTTCTTTTTTTTCCCAGGGGAGCATCCTGCAGCCACCACAGTTAAGTGGATTCCCTTAGTTGTCCCTTTTCCCAGGGGACAGTTTCAGGCATCAGCCTGTGACTGTTGAAATTCCCTTGTTGGCTTCAGAATATTTTATGATGAAAGTAAAACGAAAACTGATGCATTTTCATGGAAATTTTCCAATTTTAACCAATTGGTATTTTCTAACAAAGAATGTTTTGTCGAAAACATTCCTGTCCGGTTTTCCTGCCTCCTATCTCAATTAGATCATTAAAAAACAGAGACACAAGAAACACGTGCATAACCGGATAACAGCATTTCAATAGTCTAGTGAGGGGGATGAAATCTGAAAAAGATTAGGAGAAAACAGGGAGATGGCTGTTATTTTTTAATTAGGCAGGGGGACACGTTCGCAGCCCTGAAGATACAAGATCTGCTCTTTCCCATGTGTGTGTTTCTGTGAGGGCTGCCACGTTCCATCAGACAAATCACCCAGGTTGATGAAATTTATGAAGTTGCCCAGCGATGGGTCTGCATTGCAAGTAAAGGCAAATTAGCTGGCAGTGTGTTAGCACATATTTCACTTGTGTCACGGTGTAATAATGAACCTTGTATCAAAGTCTGCAACACCATCTGAGTTTTATATGCCCCATTTCCTACATGTTTTGAACAGTGGAACCAATTTATAATGTAATGATTTTTCCATACATAATTTCTTTCTTATGATTTCCATAACTCGGAGTTTTTACTGTGGGTAGGGCTGAAGGCAGCCCCGTAAAGGATATGAAAAGAGGGCTTGCTAAAGTGTCTCATAAAAAAATAGCTGGAGCGGTTTACTGGTGATTCTCTATGGGTTTGATTGTGCCTTGAATTTTGGGCCATGCCAGGAACCAGCAACCTGCGTCTCCAGCCGCCTTCACACCGTGAGTCTTTCACGGCAGGCGCGGCGTTGCTGTTTGCGGGCAGGAGACGGGGAAGTGGGGACTGGTGGGCCTGGAGGAAAGTGGGACTGGAGGAAAGGGGGAGCTTGGCTACCTCTGCTCATTCACTGGCCAACGGGGAGGAATAGAAATTTACTCCCGGTTTAAGCCAATCTGAGGGTGTGTTGATGAAGTGGTTGGAAAAGCTCGATGCGAAACCACGAGCGCGAGTACGTGCCCTGCTCGTCAGCTGGACTCCATCTCCTGTCAGAGACAAAAATAAACTGTAAAAGCAAGCTGAGTCTTAAAAGGGGGTTGGAGATGTGGTTTGCTGTGTTGTTTCGCTGGGTGCTGGTAATACAGGAGCCAGATTGTCTTTATCGTGCTGGAAAAGTGGCTGGGGTGGGTGGGAAGTGAGTCTACCTCCTCCTCTTCTCTCTGCTTGGCATCACTTTGTGAGCATCTTGGAGTCAGTGGACACAGACCCACCAGTTTTAGACAGGTGAGACGATTTATAAAAGTTCACCTGGTGGTCAGAGGGCATTTGACCTTTGATCTATATAGGGGAAAAAAAAACAGAGAAGAAGGGGAACCCCCCACCCAGTTTTTATTTCAGCCATTTCAAGACAAAATCCTTCCAGTTTTTGTTTCCACTTTAGGTGGGATTTTAATTTAAGTAAGTTTAGAAAAGTAGAACTTCCAACACTGAATGACTTCATTTTAGGCTTGAAAAAAAAAAAGAGTAGTTTGACCCAAGTGAAAATTTTGCTTATGTTTTAATTTCATTGCAGGTGTTTGATTAGCTGATGGAGGTCTTTGGTCTCTCCATCCTTGCATGAAAGGCTGCTGAGGTGGAAGGGGGGAGAGGTGGATGGGGAATAGGGAACACCTGGCCTGAGAAACACCAGTTTTATAAAACTGTGCCATTACATTCTTTGATCTGTGTCCTTCATATCTTTGCAGAATTGCTTCCACCAAGGTCAGCTTGAGAGTTTACTTTTCTTCTCTCTTTCTTTCTTTATTTATTTGATAAGCTTCCCTACATAGAGTTAGACTGAAAAAAAGCTTGAAGGGCATCATTTATTTGTCTGTACAACTCCCCAGATCCCAGTGACTATATGTCAAAATTGTGCCCTGTCAGTACTGCAGTCTGATCATGTCACAGGTAGAAGTTAAGAAACTGTCCATTTAACACGTGAGATGATTCAAGTTTTGCCCACACTAACAAGCATCACAGAAACCAAATTAACTGTGTGGCAGACAAGAACATGCAAATACTGCTTCTTATTGCTTACTCCATTTTTTATTTTCAAAGTTTCCTTTTGGAAGAGGGAAGACTTCCATCCAGGTTCTAATTATTAGGCTGTTTATTCAGTGAGTGAGAAATTATACCATATTTTGGGCATGGACATGGTAAAACAGGGATAGTGATCTGCTCTGGAAGCCACTGGAGCTAAAGTTTAGCCCAAGGGGATCTGAAGCCCCTACAGACCCTGTGTGATGGGTGAGTAAAAGGACAGCTACCTTAAAGAAAATACAGGGTTTAAGTAATGCCCTGTGCTCTGTTTAGAAATTGGTGTGAACAGTGTGCCCGTCTAAATCGGGAATGCCTCCTAAGTGAAACATCTGCTGGATGCTAATGATGTTCTTTTCCCGGAAATATATTACTTTTTATCTGGAGAAATCTGTATTGTGGGTTCACGCCACGTGACTTCTGTCTCAGCTGGATAAATAGCGTGAATCACTCTCCCCATTCAAAGCCTCTCAGCTGCTCATGCTAAATACCCATTTAATCTGACTTTATGTGTTAATAAATCACTCAGGATAATTAAGCATTAGCTCCACATGCCGGCAGAGCGCTAGGAAGGCAAGTGGGTTGGTGCAGCTCCGTGTCTTAGAAACCCTTTCACACCAGAACTGCCTTTCCCAGGATGCTTGGAGCCCGGCACTGCTGTGTTTGCTGGGGCTAAGCTGGGATCACGTTAAGGCTGAGGACTGGCAGCTGAGTGAGGATGTATCCCCTGGGGTCAGCAATAGCTGTGGCTGTTTGCAGGATGAAGAGCAGGTCCCTTGGTGTGCTGAAGGAGGGAAAGCCCTGGGCTCAAGGTTTGCTCAGAGGTGCTGGAAGCCTTGCTGTAGCTCAGGCTTAAGGGTGGGCAAAAAGGGGACTATATCTCACTTGACTTCAGCCATTGAGGAGCTCATACAATTGCAATGGCTTCCTCAGTGGGCAGTGAGGTGTGCATAGTCCACATGTCCAAGGTATGTTAAGGGTACATTTGATTTTTGCTGAACAGAGGTAAGGTCTGGATAATCCTGTGTGTCTATGTTGTGTTTATGCAAAACCAAGCTGGGGTCGTCTGTTTGTGACTCAGAAGCACTCCAGCCTGGCACTGTAGGTGTGCTCGGGAGCTGCTTGTGTGGGCTTATATGTTTCATAGCTATCCCAGTCCGAAGTCAAGATGCAGATCCAGAGCCACGGGGAAACTCTGTAGCACACAGACGGGTTTTTTGGGTTACCTGAGCTGCCCTGATGTGCAGATTTGCCTTTTGTATTTTAGGGAAGCTGGTGTATGTGTTTCCCAGGCAAGCCTTGCATACCTTGAGTTCTGCCTGTGGCTGCCAGCTTAGTGTCAAACATGACGTGACAGTCAGTGTCTCGTCACCTTCTCTCACCCTGCATCTTTGGCCACAGGTTTTTGAACAAGAGCATAACCTGGCCTTGAACTCTGCCTTCTCCTTTAATGTGATGTGATGGTCTGTACTGTTTAGCATTGGGCAATTAATGTTTCATCTTTCAGAGATGCTGCACATTCTCCTTCACCCTGAGTCTCTGAAGACTCGAGCTGTAACTGTGGCCACAGCAGCTTGTGCTTCTAGATCAGTGTCTGCCTCTTACCTCCAGCCCCAAAAGCTGCGGGTGCAAAGTCATAGGTCACTTTTCAGTGTGAAACATTTTTCTTTGATGTCATAACCCCCGTGCTCCTACCCCACACTCTTTGGCTTTTCTGTGAGCAGAGATTTATACATAGGAAATGGAGAATATGACATTTTGTTTGTGCCTCTGTGTATGTGTAATATCTTTAATATGAAACTAGTTGCCACTTAATTATACAGGCTAAAGACCTCCATTCAGTGTGTTGTATACAATTTATGAGTCTCAGGTCTCCCAGACACACATTACAGCCGTGTGGCAACACCCAGGTGACTAACATTCCTTTTTAATTTAATTTCCTTACATAAATAACTTCATTAAGGATCAGTTATTTGGGCAGAGAAAATACTATTTGAATAGGTTGGACTAAGCCTTTGAATTTGGGATTGTGCTACTGTTACTGCTGAGAGTAGCACCAGACCTCAGTGTCACCCTCCTGCTCGACCATTTGCTTTCACCTTTAGACCAGGAATCTCTCTGGCAAAGAGTGTACTTATTTCAGAGGTAATTCAGTGTGCAAGGTAGGATTGGAGGTTTTACAGGAGCAATACTGATGTTCTCAGTCTCCTAGTCAAGATCAACCCTTTTGCTGAGATTTCCAATTCGTTAATTTTAATCTCTTTGATAAAAATAAGTTCCCTGGCTTGCAAAGTTCGTTTGCACAGCACCTAGAAAATAATTTCTCATCTTTGAATCTCTACTTTTACATCTGGAAACAAGTGGAAATCAATTTCTGAAGCCCTTGGGAAGCTCCTTTGGGTCACCTCAAGGCACTGCTGTGCTTTTCCCTAATCATGGGGTGCGGATGCCTTAGGGCTCACAGGACTTAGGTCTCAGCCTTCAGGCATTGAAAAGGAGGGTGAAGCACTGGAAATGTTCTGAACAGGGAGATATCTTTTCATTCCCTGCACCCAAGTTTGCAAAGCTTATACTGCATTGCTGCTCTCAAAATACCTGCTCAGTCTGCAAAGGCAGATTAGACCTAACTGATCGTGGAAAAATTGTCTTCAGCCTCTTATATTTAGGGAGTTTTTCCCTGATACAGCATTAACTTCCCTCTTTCACATGGGCAGAAATATAATTCACATATCAAATTAACATAAAGATCACTTTCTGAGATGGCCAAGATTTTTCCCCCCAGAACTGCCACCACGTTGCCAGCCTCCAGGCTCCCTGCTTCTGCCAAAGCTGCAGAACACTGCCAGAAAGGTGAATAATGCTAATGGCTTTGGCATTTCCAGGCTATCTCCACAAGATGCTGTCAAAAGTATATTCTGGGAATGCAGGATAATGCGAGGAAAATTGGACATCTACACAGCTCTGCTCACTTACATGACTCAGTGTAAATGTTTGCAAGTGGTATAAACACTCTTTGTCCAGGATATAAGCCAAATCCGAACTGTCTGCAGGTAGGACAGAGCACTCTCAGCAGACAAACTGTTACATCAATATCTATTTTGTAGAAGCATCTGATTTTTATTACTCTCTGAGTTGGGATATCAGGCTCCCAGGACTATCACCCTGAATGTGTGTGCGCAAGGCATAGGAATCACTGCTTCTTAAAACACTGGCCAAATGTAAATCTTACCAAACCCTGTCAAGATGGGTGGTCTTGCTTGTTGGACACAGGCTTTCACTTTTCAGCAGGGAAAGGGTTGAGTGATGATTATCTCTCACTTTTTCCCATTCCGTTTCTTTTCATGATAAATAGAAAGAGCCTTGCTTGAAGTGATTGCTTTTTAATGATGCATGTCAGACGTGAAAGCAGTATCGCTCCTGTTTGAAAAGGGCATGTAATGTAACAAGCTGGCTGAGTTTCATTCCCAAATCACCACCCTTCCCTCTATCAGCATAGAAATAAATGAGTTCTCATTGCCTGCGGTGGCTGTGGGGGTCTTACCTTGCCTGGATATTACCTCCTTGTTCTCTGTGGGGGAAAAGGGTTATAAAAAAGCAGACCCCCCCCAACATTTTTTTTCCCAATTGCCAGACGACCTCCAAGTAGAAAATATGTGTGATCCCTGAATACATGTCCAAGTAATTACATTTCTGTGAGGTTCATAACACCATTAATAACTGCGCTTGCCCCCCGTGGGGTCCCAGCTCTAGTCTGGATATTGCTGACCTAAAGAATAGGTTGAGCAGTGTGGAGAAGAAAATCCTAAAGGCAGCTGAGCCTGTGAAGAGGTTCTGAGTAGGTGTTTGGTGTTGTCTCAAGGTTGTTCACGTGCACACTGCTGACTGAGAGCTTGTTACTGCTCGTTGGTGTTGTCAGTCTGTGGTAAGTGTGGATTAAAATGGATCAGTAGGAGCTGCTGTGGAGGACTGTGCAATGCTGGAGCTAAGGGGAGGAGGTGAAGGCTACCTGGGGAGGTTAATGCCAGGTATGGATGGTCAGCATATTTGTTCTATTCTTCAGTAATTGCCCTGTGCTGCAGGTGGAAGATAAGCTTGGGCTGGATTTGAACCATGAGCTATTTGGAGAGCAGATCATGGAAGATACCTGGTCAAAGAGGCCAAAAAGTGCTGTACCCCTTCATCCCTTGCATTCAGTGCACAGCCTCCCAGAAACCAGGATGCTTTCCAGTGCATTATCCAGTCCAATTTGAAATGACCCAAGCAGTGAACCAGCAATTCCCCTGGCGGCTTGTTAGGATGTTTTCTCCTCCTACCCAACTCATATTTCCCATTTCTTTATTTCAGCTCATTACTTCCTTTTGCCTGGCTGAGGGCAAATGTGCTTCACCACTAAACAGCCCACAGCAATCAGGGCTTCAGTCATGTACCATTAATCCCTGGAGCACAGCATTACTTGTTCCCTGTGCTGCATGCTCCGGGAGAGAGTGAATGATTGACACTGGTCATAAATGCTTTTAGTGTTAATTCTTTAATATCTTGCTAATTTTAATTTGCTCTGTTCAGGTTGGTAGGGGTGTGATAACAGTTGCTGAACAGAATACCGCTGCTTATCACTGCTGGAAACATGCTTCTCCTATCATAGTCTGCACAGCCCCAAGGCATGGAACAAAAATGAGGGCTATTTTCGTATAAATAAACACCAAATTGCACAGGGTTCTGCATCTTTGGTGGCCAAGAAAAGGGATCTGTGTGCTGGAATCTGCTCTGTGAAGTAGGCATAACCTTTCTCATGCCCCTTATTATATGCAAAGGTTTTGTCTGGTTACTTAAACCCAGCCTCATTTTTAGAAGGCCTTTGTGCCCTGAAACCTTTTTGCGTTTCAGGCTCAGCCTTTGCCAAGCACTTGGGTTGGTAGAGCATGTGAAGGCCACGGGCTGCATTACGTGAGATGGTGCCTGTACTCATTTTTGCTCTGCTGGAATTCTGTATTCAGCCAAAGCAGGTGTCTACATTGGATTCATCTTCTCCCTCAAAATAAATCAAACCCTGATTGCACAAAACCACCTTTTTGGTTAATGCATGATGTCCTGTACTTGTGGGAGAGAGTGGAATGCATAGTTCAGGTGGAGATTGAGATGGAGTTGATCAACTGGTGGAAGCTGGAGCAATCCCATCCCAGCTTTTGGCTTGGATTTGTATGCCTGAGCTGCATCATTTGGTCATGGCATTTCTTAGCAGATGGCCCTGTGATGCTGGATTTTCATTTTCACGGTGGTCCATTCCACACTTCTTGGACTGTTCTCGTCAGCACTTGAGACCTGGATTTCTGCAGATTCTAAGCCCTGTCAAAAGCACCAAGCTTGTGCAGCATTTTGAATGAGGTGCTTAGAGTTGAAGGTGTTTTCAGTGAGGGCAGTGATTAGCAGAAAGTTCAGTTCATGAAGATCTGAACTGGAATTTGTTCATCTTGATGGGATGTTCCCTTATATGAGGAGAGAGAGCCCTCTGACAGGTTCACAGAGATGAAAAGGGTTTATGCCTGGCAAGTTGGATAAAGAAATCACTTCTCCTGTCTCTGTTTTTGCTTCCAATTTACAACTAATCACAGATTTCCTTTGTATTTTTTTAAATATCCATTTTTAGCCTAATTACAGACAATAAATCAAACCCTAAAGTAAGCAAGAACATCTGACTGTCAGGAGTTGCAAGGGGGAGACGTGACAGCAAACTGGCCTGGCTATCCAAGCTTACATTTTTAAAAAATATGTGGAAAGTGGTGGGATGTGATGAGAGATGAATTCCATGAGTGACCCTGTACTTTTCTTTCCCTTTGAACAGCATCTTGCAAGTACCAGGGTTAAATAATGCAGGGCAATGCTGACTTGTAGCTAACTGGGCTGCAAAACTTCAGGGGTTATTTTGTCACCTGATTGCTTCAACAACAACTGAAGGTAGCTCTGATATCACTGGAGAGGATGATGGGGCTTGTTGGCATCCTGGTATCCCTTACATTGTGGCTGCCGATGAACATGGCAGAACACAGTGGAAATCTTCTGTTCCTGAGCCCAGGTGGCAGTAAATTGTACTTAGCAAAGCCTGCAAACCAGATACTTACAAACCCAAGGGGGAAGCCATGAAATATTCATGAAGTCTTTCTTATGAAAGAGGCTTATTCATATATATATATGTGTGTGTATGTGCATAAAAATATGTGCACACTTTTGAAATCTATTCAAGCCAAATAAGACTTTCTTAGTCACCTTGCGTAAAATAGGAAAGCAGATGACTTTGGTTCTGCCCCTATTATACAGTCATCAGGAGACTGAAATAGCTCTGGAAAAAGAGCTTCTGGTGCTCTGCCACCTTCCAAAGATGTGTGCCTTTCTGTGGCTCTGCTGGTGTTTCGGCAGCTGCTCTGGGAGAAATCACTCGCTGCTACCTTGATGTAAATCAGTCAGCGTTTATAATTTATCACCCCCTTCACAAAAAATCGTGTGTAACTGTTTAAATGTATCAAGGGATGAAGCTTTTAAATGTCCTGGGAATGGCAATGGTGAAGGCCAGGCTGTGAGCTTGTGCTTGCTGCTGGAATCCCTGCCCCTCTCCATCTGTGCCATGGGAGCGTCGTTCCCATCTCATCCTGCTGTACTCATGTTAGGGCTGTGCTGGAAGTCAGATTGGTGACTCCAGAAGCCCATCTGCACTAGGATGGCTGGGAAACACCAACAGAAAATGTGTCTCTAGGTAGTGAGTCCAAGCCATGGAGAAACTCAGTTCCTTTGGCAAGAACTTAAATACAGAGACAGCATCATCTGTGCTTCTATTGCTTATACTCCGTCAGTAAATACTTCAATTTTTTTCGCCATCATTAAAGTCCTTTCTGGAATCAAGAAAGGGGAGAGGGAAGACTGCAAATAATATCTGGCAATATAATGTAAATGATGTAATGTAAATAATAAGATTATTGTGGGAGTTTTGCTTGATGCTTGAAAATAAGTAGCTCTACATTAGAATCCCACTTGCCTTTTGAAACAAAGTCATGTGATTTAGAAAAGAACATTTTATTCTTATCCTTATTAAAACATAGGAGAATGTTTGTGGTAACATTTGCCAAAGTAGCTTTGGCATTTTCTTTCCTGGGAAATTCCAAAGTAAAGTTTGCCAGATGCTGTCTGTATATTCTGACAATGACAGAATTGGTAAGTTAGGAAGGGAAATCACTGGTGACACTACTTTAATAGGAAAGAAACAGCTGATTCTGTTTGATTCCAGTTGGGAGTGCTGTCCTGCTCCCTTTTTTCATTCCCAAAATGTGAGGTACCAGAGTAACCAAAGAGCTGGAAGGTGTTTTAACCACACTTATGAACATTTTCCTTCTTGGTCACAAGTGTAAGGGTCTCTTCTCCCTAACTGGCATCATTCTAGGCTGGCACAGGTTGTTCTTTGCACCTCTGTCAGTGGTGGGGAACTGTGCATGGGAGAGAAGAGAGAAGGAGTTTCTGCTCGGAGGAGCTCAGCAGGGCAATTTGCCACAACCCCACTTAGCTGATTTTTTTTTAAAATCTTTTAGGTTTCTTTCTGGCCCCCGTCTTCCTAGACCTCAGCTGGTAATACTTGTGGAGTTGTTTTAGCCAGAGATATGTCAACTTGCTGTCTAATTAATACGTAGTAAATTCTGAAACCATTTCTCACTGCGCTTGATGCAAGTTTGCATGGTATTTTCAGTTCCCATGGGACTTGCCCTGCTCACTGCAGAGATGTCTGGCCTACACTGGTCATTTGGTTTCCCTCTCTAATCCATGGCCAGAGAGGGAGCAGAAGGCTCCCTCCTGCAGTGAGAGGATGGGCAGAGCTGCCAGCTGGGGTCTCTCCTGGCTCAGGTTCGCTGTGTCAAATCCTGTGGCTGGTTTCAGATGCACAGCTCGTGGGGTTTATGCTTTTATATTTTTTTCAAGGGAACTTTCCCTGAATGGTGGTGTCAAGTCAGGCTTGGTGGGGTTGTGAAGGTCTGGCCTTCTGACACCTGGACCACAGTGCCCTGGTACTGAGTGCTTTGCTGGGTCGGGGAGCAGAGCTGGCACACAAACATGCAGTGGTGCCTCATACCAGGTCCTTGTCCCAAAGTGGAAAGTATTTTAGTTTGGAAGGTATTTTGTTTCAAGAAATCCAAAATGCTTTTTTCTAGTGTCTCAAAACCACACCTTCCCCCAAAGCGAAACCAAACCCTACTAAAACTCTATCAGATGGAGATGCTTTCCATGCGGTTTCCATCTCAGGGGGAAGTAATCTGTTCCTTTTTGCTTTTTGTTACTGCTGGAAGAAAAAAGGTTTTGAATGAAGAATATGAAGCTCCTGTAATGTGCAGCCTGACTTGGATGTGTCTACCCAGAATTGAAGAAGAGCAGGATCTGGGAAGAACATAGCAAAATGAATTTGTGAAGTAAATTCCTTGCCTCACCAGATGGGATCAGGGCTTTAAAGATCATGCTTGATGTGGTTTCAGAAGTGAATTTCCTTGCCTCATTAGCTGCCATCAGGTACTTAGGCACAGCTCTCAATGGCCATGGTGATTTCCTTTCCCTCCCCAGGTATGCTTCCAGTCACATTCCACTCCACAGGCTTAATATCTTCATCATGTTTTATCTGTGGCCAAGTTTGGCAGCCAAACATTTGCTCTCACCTGTTGCTTCATTTGTTTCGTATACACTCCTTCTTTTACACAGAAAATATCACTGGTAAAAACAGTGTCTGACATCACCAGGCCTGGGGTCTGTTTATTTATCCTTTCATCACCTGGTAAGTATCTAGAACAAACAATATTGAACTGGAAGACACATACGTACCTTTCACAACCTCTTCATTTTCTTTAAATGCCCCAGCCTTGGGCTGTATTTAACGTGAAGCTCTGGGAACTGCATTCATAAACCAGATACTCAGCTGTTGTAAGTTACTGTAGCTCCATTACAGGCAGTGATACTGGCCTGATTTATAGTAGCTGACCTGTGCAGGAGCCAAGGAGAACACATATAAATGGCAGACATTCCAATAACTAAATTAAGCATGGGAAAATGCAGGCTAGCTCCTTGGAAAATTTTCCTAACCAGGTCTGTAAGTGCCTGGAAACAGGTACCCAAGCGAAGTGTTGGAAAGTTTGCCCTTTGTGTGTGTTGCAGTATGGCAGGGCTGGAGTGTTTGGAGAGCTAGGAACTACCCAGAAATATATTAACCAGATGCTGCACATGCCTGGGTAGAGCATAGTAATAAAATGACTTCATTCCTGAGAAAAGTGCTCAGACTGCAACCTGGCCAGTTGGTGGGTGTTGCTGCCTTGAGCCACAGTGTTTGCTGGATGCCCCTCCAGACCCTGTTCGACAGAACTGATAACAATATAATATGAGATAAAAATTATCAAACTAAGTCTGAGCAAGGATCTGACTAGTTGAGCTTCCAGTGGCCAGAAGTACATGTATAGGCAGATACACAGACATTGTCCTCATCCCCACCCTCTGACAGTGTGCACCTACCTGAGATGAAGGTCGTGCTTGTATTAAATAGTTCTGGATGGCTTCTCCCTGAGCTCAGACTGAGACTCTCCCTGAGTCTGTTTGCTCAGCCTCCCTGCCCGCACTGGCACTGTGCTCCACCACTGCCCTGTGGGGTTGTGTTCACTGCCCACGTGTTCCATGTCCACGTGTAGGGGCAGCCCCCTGATGTATCACACAGCTCAGCTGTCATTTGTGGTAAGGGTAAACTTGTTTTGTCCATCTTACACGACATCATCCACCATCCCCTCAGGCTGCTTCTGCTGTTGTTTGAAATTAATACAGATTCAGAATTCACTTGTGCTGAACTCTGTATGTTGTATTCCAGCATCACTCATTGAATTCAGAAAGTGGTGTGAAGATACCTGAAGATGATTCATGTGAGAAGTGAGTGAGAAAGCTGTCCCTGTCCTGAGGCTGGACCTGGCCTCCATGCCTTGTGAATAAGGTCGTGCCAGTCTTTCTCTCAGAGGTGGTTTTCACCTGGGCTGCATAGTCCTGGAGAACATTCTGCAGCCTTGGCTTGGCTCCAGGCAGTTCTTGCCTGGGCTCTACCTTGTGCCAGCAGCTATTGCTTCCATCAGGATCCTTGCTGTAATCGCCACCTTGCTGTTTGCTTAATCCATTCAGTGTGGGATCCCTGCTTATGTGTCATCATCCATCTTGCCAGGAGGCTTTTCTCGTACCGGTCCCCTTTTGTGCCTGATGTGCGTCCCAGGAGCGCTGCCAGGGTCTCCTGCTGTTTGATTACAACCTCATAGGGTTTCTTGAAAGAGCGGAACTCTTTGGTGCCAGCATTCAACACACACTGTTAGGAGGAGGACATGGGGTTTGTTCCACATTTCTCAGTGAAATGTCTGCTGGTGCTTAACCATGAGGCAGAGCTCCTTCAAAGGTCTGAACCCCTAAGGATGCCCATCATGTCCTGGGTTTTACACTCCACCAGATCTCAGTCTGACGAGTGGCACGTGCACACCCAGGCCCCTCAGGCTGCTGTGTAATTAGTGAATGAGGCTGACCAGTAGCACCATAAAGAGGTAGGTGTTCATCTGGCCTTGCTCTCCACCCCTGTGGGCTGTTCCGGGGGGCTCTCCATTTTTCATTCCCTCTCCTGGCTGGGCAGCACTCAGTTGAGTTCTGGAATAACAAACGGTGAAAAAGGACTGGGCTTTGTGAGCTTTAGGAAGTAAGGCAGAGAATAAAACATGGCCCATTAACCTGCCAGAAAAGATACATGGAAGACATAGGAATGACTTCTCAACCACCCTGCTAGAACATGAGAATTTTTTTTCCTAAACTGATTTCCTTATGAATTATTTTTTTACTGCGTAGTAACTACCAAGAAAAGTATGTTTTAGTTATTCACAGTGACCTTTTAAACTTCCAAGAGAACTGCATATTTTCTGAGGCCCCATGTAGGGCCTATTAATAATTATGCACTCCCACTGAGCTCCATTGATTAGTTTGGGTCCTATTTCACACTGTAAAATGAAAAAAAAAGTCCCTAGTGTTTGTGTATGTTTTTTTCTTTTTATGCTCAGCTCTCCTCGGCTATAGATCAAGTTTTGCTCTTAGCACAGGTTTCGGCCCATGTTGATGTGTTGCTGTGCTGTGGGCCCCAAAAATCAGGGAAAAGGCAAGACTGGATGGCAGAAAAAAGGGGAAAAGGTGTGACCTGTGATCCAGCAGTGGTGCCAGAGTTCAGCTGGTGTGATAAGGGACAATGTGAGTGACAAGACCATGCATTAGTATTCTACAGCCCCGCTCATGCCTGTGCTTTCATTTCTGCTAGCAAACATTTCTTTGTGAATAAATCTACTTTCTTGGCAATACTGTGTTAGTGCTTTAGTTTCATTAAAGAGCCTGGAAACACCCCAGTGGTTCAGGCTGAGATATATAATACTGCTAACACAGATTTGTTTCATAACCCACAAACTATTAAAAATATTAGTGTCCTCCTGGGAGTTGCCTTTCAAGATTCCCTTTCTCTTTCTCACTTTCAGAGCTGGGCTAAGACAGCCAGCAATAATGCAAAGCAAGCTCAATTTATGCAGCTAAAAAAATAGATAACACTGTATTTTACTACTTCTGAGCACTTTCTTCGTCTGAATGTTGCTTTGTGTTCCATTTCTTATCCAATGTAAACAGCCATAAAGGAGAGTTGCTGAGACAACATGTGGACATTTCAAAAGGTAGACTTTACCCGTCCAAAGGGAGATGGCTTTTTGTTGGGAGTGAATTTAGTCTGGGACTTTGTAATGGGATATGTTGGTCCCTTCAAGACTGAGCAGGGAGCTACAAATCCCTTCAGGACTGAACAGATCTGTGTATGTGTTAGGGGTCTTTATTCCACCCGTCTGACAAAGAAAGTAATAACTGAAAGCAAAGTTAATGGTCCTTGGGGGGAACTCGGGAGGTGAGTAGGTCCAATGTCCAAGGTGAGGGCTTTGGGACGTAGGGAAAGAAGAGGTCTACTGGGAGCCACAGCCAATGGAGCTGTTGAGACCTGTGAGTCTGGGAGCAAGGACAGGAGGCTGGCTCCAAAATCCTCTCTTCTGTCAGCCAAGCTTTCTCAGGCAGACAGAGGTGCCAGCACTTTCTTCTTGGTGGGGAGACACCTACCAGCTCATGTTTTACTTTCAGTACCAGAGCTGTGCTGTGGGACAGAGTCTGGAAAGCTGATGGGGACATTAAGAGGAAGGAAGCTCCAGGAGGTACATCAGAGTCTGGCTTTGAGTTTTGTTAATGCACCTTTTGGGGTGTTTGTCTGGACTTTGCCACAGGGCATCCAGGGAGGAAATGAGACAAGGAGGACAAGGAGCCAAGAGTTGTGGGGTGTGGGTGCAGCCTTTTTGTCCGGAGCATCCAACAGCATCACAGGGGAACTGGAGAACAGTCTGTTAGAGATGGGCAGAAAAGCCCATATTTCAGGAACTAATAGCCCATTTGAACCTTTAATTTGGATGTTCAGTTAGGCATAGTGAACATAAGCTTTTGCCTTCGCTTATCTCCTCAGAGAGTCAGAACTGGGGGGAAATTGTATAAAAAGTTGTTCTTATGCAGCTTCTGTTATTGATGTCCATCACAATGGCACCAAGAGGTCCCAGCAGCCATCTATCCCCCCAGCCCACTATCCCCATCTGGTTTCTACTGATCTCTCACATAGCACAGGCTACTTCTATCTAGCTAAGGAAAAGAAAGAGTGGAGGAAAAGTAGGCTCTTTGTTTTACGGAAGGGGGATGGAGCACAAAGAGAAGCAATAACTTGCCCAAAGTCATGCAGGGAGCCACAGACAGAACTGGGAACTGTGACGTAGCGCTCTCTTTCATCCCAGTCAGTATCCTACCCACAAAATAATCTAGTTTAGTTCTGCTGAAAAAGCAAAATATATAAATGTTTGCTTAAATCCTACCTATTTTGCATAGCAACCTGATTCATGTAAAAATTTTTTATATAAGATTGGCAAGTCAAAGCTTGAGATTTTTTTTTTCTGAGTCTTTTGAAGAAAGTTTGAAGAAACTTCTGAACTGCCGAATCCAAATCTGAACCAAATTTTCCCCCCTTTGAACTCTGCTTATTGCAGACTGTAATAACATTCATCCACATTTCACAGGGTATCCTTGCAGATGGAAGGAAATACAGTAGCGCTGTTTGACACAGAAGAAATTAGATTTACGTGAAATTCCCTTTCCCTGTGTCCCTCACTTTATTTCCAACAGACCTACAGTTAACAATCAGCAGTGTTTCACTTTCAGACAGTGTGGTTTTCATTACAGAGGCTAAGGGAGTTTAAAATACTCTCCGAGCACAGAGCATACATAACATCCTACCCCATTTCTTTTGATTTCCCTTTGCGGCACTAGCGTTACAGATGCTGTGCAGAACGTGTTAGAGGACACTGCTTTTATTTGCCATCATTACAAGGAGGAAATATATTTAGAGACATCTGTTCAGGCTCTTTGATTTCAGCAAAATGTAAGACATCTTTGATGAAGAGTTGGTTTTGGAACGTGGTCGTGTCAAAGCCTGGCAGGCGCGCACGCCGAGGGAATATGGCACCGCAGCGTGCCTCCAGCCTAATCGGCAGGTGTGGACAGCACGGCTTTACCAGCAGGGGGAATTTAAGCTCTCACCTTGTCAGAGTTACCTTTCCTCAGTGGGGCATTCAGCTCTCTTTCCTTTTCACGTGGGGTCAGCTCTAGAGGAACCTCAACGTGGGGAGTTGATCCCGTGTGCTCGAGGTTTCCTCGCGCGCAGCAGCGCCGCAACGAGGGCGCGGTGCCTCCCCTGCCATAGGGAGTGTAGGCATCCTGCTTTTTTCAGATTCAGAGCCCGAAATAAAGTAGGCACCGTGTTTCTGGAAGGTGAAGCGTGCTTTTCCTTAGAGCTAGAATACTTTAAGAGGTGCTACTGAGACTGAGCTGAACTGAGTTGTGCACCGTTTTCCAAAGAAATGGCGAAATTTCAAAGACAATACGGGAGCTTTTGAGGAGCCGAGAGGGTTTTTGAGTATAATCCCTGTCTGTTGACTTTTAGATTGATGCTTGGGTAAAATCTAGGAGGAGTTGCTTTCCTCATGAGGGCTGAGATACGTCCACACATTGGATTATACCTTGCAGGAGCTTATTTCCAGAATAGCTGCTTACATGATGCCAAGACTTGTAAGGATGAATTATGTGGGGTTTCTGGGGCTGTGAAAGGCTTCTTCTGACTCTGCTTCTGCCCACCTGATCTTTAGGCTATATTACTGTCATCTACTCTCAACCCTAATGGAAAAGGGCAAAAAGAAAGATCTTAGAGATTAAGTCCTATATAAATACAAGTTAAAGTTTTTTCATTTCTACACAGTTTAGTGTATAGCTCTGAAAGAAAAAGATATGTCTTAAAGAATTGGCTTCCCATGTTTGGATTTCCATAAATATGGCAAGCAATATTCAATTTAAGTGCTTTTTTTAGGTTGGCATATTATACACCACAGACATTGTATGGCATTGTAGGACTTGATTCAGCTTTTGCTTCTTGATATGTGGAACCTATATAGCAACACAAATAGAATAGCTCACTTTTAGTGGCGTGAATCCATTGGCAGGTGGCTAATGCTGCACTAATTTTTCATCAGTATAGGCAGAAAATGAGGCTTTGTGATTTAAAAAGTCACCAGAAACATGCTAATTTTTCTCAAAGTAAGACAATTTGGGTTAAGAATAAAATAAATTTTTAAAAGTTCTGTAAATCTAGTTTTTCATCTTTAATTACCACAGGTAGGAAATACTGGAAGCTTTGTAGTTTAGACTTTGCAGTGATTGGGGATGATCCAGCTCTTCATAAAGCTTTCTTTTAGTCTTTAAAGTGCTAATCTCATACATAGTTGCTTATAAAAGCAGGGAAATCCTCAATGAAAATTTTATAAGCACATTAAACAGTTTCTGGAACACTTCTTTATAAATAATAAATGAAATCAAACACTTCAAAGTATATAAATATATGTAATATATATGCAGACAGATATATAAAGACAGAGATGTGTGTGTATATATATATATATATTTATATATATCAGGAACATTGAAGCAAAGCAGTGTAGGTTACAGTGTTCCCTGGAAAATCCTCATCAGCAGAATGCCAGGCTGAATTATAGATTAGAAAAGATCCTTGGTGTTCTATGTGCTAAATGCTTTATGGTGGAGTGAGTTCATTGACTTTAGTATCAATACCAGTGACATACTCAATACAGCTCATTTAAAAAATCCTCTCAGAACTTTTATGGTAATCATCTGAGTGCTTGACAATATGATTTCTTGGGGTTTTCTCTCTTTACCCAAATCTGTCTGTTTTCTGTGAGAAGCTGGATCCATATTGAAGACCCATTGGCCAAACCTAATATTGTTCATTCCAAGAGACTTTGGCGGGTGGCCAAAGGATTAGGGATTTTTCAACAAAAGTGCAATATTTTCCATTATAAAAATCCCCTACGATTTTATGGGAAACTCTAGTACTTAACTTCCCATGTATCTTCTCTTTGTCATCATTGTCAGAAACTTAACTGGCATTTCTCGCTTGACATTTTTAGAAAAGAATATTTATACAGAAACAATGCAAATAAAAATTCGTTGGCAGAAAGGAGTGACATTTACAGTATGATACAGTCCTGACATTTTTATGCCACCAGTGGGAATTTTGTCTGTTTGATGACTGATTCTGTCATTCCTCCATCATCTGAGTAGCCCCATTCAACTCAATGCAACTACTTAACTAACATCCCCTGTCTCTCTCCAGTGAAACTTGTGTCTGGGAAAGGAGGTGAAAGGAATCCCAATGTTGTAGATAATGAGCAGTGGTGTTGACCGACTGCTCTGTGATGAACCTCAGCCACCACCTTCAAACAGCAAGGTTTGAACCAGAAAACTTAAGTGCTACTTAATATGTAACTAATTATGTCTTCCAGTTCAGAGGAATAATTAATTCATAATCTCTATGGAATTGTGACAGAGGGTCTCATAGGACATTATTACTGCAAGGGTGTCACAAACCTGATCTAGAGATGAAACTGCCCTTTGTGCCAAGGACTAGCACGAGGCATGTGACTTACCTAGAGATGTGACTTTCACTGGAAGGGTTTTCCAACATCCTTCATCCCTGTTGAAAAAAAAGGAGGTTGAACATTTGAAGATGGGAAAAAGGAGATGTGCAGAAACGACTGAAACTCGGGAAAATTTCTTTCACTGGTAGACACAAAGATCTCCATCTGTTCAGCATGCAGAGTTGGAGGTGAGGAGGCACCTTGATTCCATGACTGGATGCAAGTACTGGGTACTAAGTGACACTTGGATGCACCCAAGAGTGACATGAGTACCCCCAGCAGCAGGGTCTAGATGTTGGGGAAGCTCTTATTAAAAGAAGGCCACAGTTTCTGACAGCCAGCTCTGACACAAATTACCAAAGGCAGGGCTGGGTTCTCAATCTCCTGCTGAGTTTTAGACTTTGGCATTCAACCCAGTGCCTTCCTGGAGGAGACATGCTCTGTATCTTCTGGGGGAGGTTGGCCTCAAGACCATATTGAAACAATGCAATCAGCCTGAGAACCTGTGATATTTTATGTTTATGTTATTTCAGGTTTAAGCATCAGATCAAAGGTCAGATCAAATAAAATGGTAGTCGCTTCTGACCTTAAATCTATGAGTCTGGGAGGAAGGAGACATGGTCTCCAAGGAAAAGCTTGGGTACCCAAATGCTTTGCTTATTGTTTCAAAGTACTGCAGCTGTTGTAGTGAAGAGATAGTGCATCATCCAACAAAACTTGTCCTGCTTATAAACCCTCCATGTAGTTTTGCAATGTTGAAGAAGATTAACGCTAACATTCTTTCATAAGGCACAAATAAGTCAACACTAGTGGAATCTGAGAGGTGATGAAAATTTATCAATTAAATTCTGACTGAACAATTTTTCTTAAAAAAGAGGCACAGTCATTGACATTGTGATTCACTGGCCTGTGTTGATTTTGATGGCAAGTGAATGACTTCATATTTCATTTCACTAATGCTTTGATACAACTTAGCTTTATTCATTTGACTGATTTTTTCTTTTTGACATAGAATACTTTCATCTATTATGTTCCTTAGTCTATCAACGGAAAAGGAAACAATTTTGCTATTACTGAAATGAAATGCTGCAGCAGGTTCAAAATGCATTGTTTGTTGTTGTGTTTCTTGTTATTTCCCAAGTTTTGTGCCAGGAGAAATTTTGAAAACTGGCTTTTGTTGTTCTCAATTTGGAATGAAGACAGGCTACGTGCTTGGTCTCTGCCTGAGCAGAACTGTTGCTTCCTTGCATTGTGGAGGGAGAACATAGAATAAAATGATGCTGACATCTCTGGAGAAAAAGCCCTCCAGGTGAACAGATTTTAAAAGCTGGAAAAAACACAACATGCTTGGAGCAGGAATTAGAATTCAAATCCATTTGGCCCATGTCTGGCTGAAAAAAAGCCCCAAATGAGCAAAGCCCCTGTGTTTTGCAGCAGTGATCTGGTGTTGCCTGTTCCTTTTGCTTTACAGAGTGCCACAAAAGAGGTGAACAGTGGGGCTGAGGAGTCAGGCAGAATTACATTATAGCTTTGCAGTTTTGGAGACCGAGGGGGGCAAACAGCAGTGATTTTTTTGAGGTCAGTTCATAATCAAGAGAGACTGCAAAGGGTTGTGCAAGTGGACGAAAGGGCCAGAAACAGGTTGGCTGAAGGGAGACCCCAAAGACACGTTATTTATCTGATTGCAAGAAATTTCTGATTTTTCCAGGGTGTGAATCTCTCCACTTCAGTGAAACAAAACAGGACACTGTGAGTTTTCAGATGAGAACTTTCTTCTTCTCAGCTGACAAAAAACTAGGGAAAAAAGAGGTCAGCTTCCGATTCCTGAAGCAATGCAGAAGTCAGGAACTAGAAGTGGGTGATAAACAAAGAGAGTTGGTTCAAAATAATTCAGAAAAGGTCAAGTTGATGTTCCTCGGCAGATGCTGAAGGTTGCAGAGCTTTATTTTCATGTTCCTATCCACGCAGAGAACTGCATGTTCAGGCACAAATTTTCAGAGGAACTAGGTTTGCTGGTTTTGACTGGCATGTGTTCTGGGAAGAAAGAGATCAATAATTTGCAGGTGTCAAACTAGTTGGGGCAGCCAGGTAGCCATGAGAAAGAAGCACCCCGTTCAAGCCAACTTCTTCTAGCAAACCCAACCACTTGCTCCATAAAGCAGCCCACAATTCCTAGTATGCTAAATTTTATAGCCTTTTGGAAAAAGAGAAACACAAACACAGGAAGGGAGGAATGCCACAGAAACTGTTTTGTTAGAGGGAGGTTGGATTTCTCTTCCAGCACAATGTTCTCCGTTTTTGTTGTTTAGTTTTGATTCTTTTTCTTCTCCTCAGGGTAATGGCACGTATAGCTGGTTTTGTTTTCTACATGCCAGGTAGTAATTAAAATTAGCAACCTGGTAATCAGTGTCTTGGCCTTGGGCACTAGAAACAGATGTAGTAAATAATGCCAAAAGTTGTTTCAAAACCAAAGGGGGATGATGTGAGGACCTGTGATGAGGCAATTCTGCTGAATTCAGTGCATCCAGGTGATTTATGTGGGAGGAGATGAAGCTAAAAATTTCATTCAAGTCTTGTCGCCTGCTGTCCCTGGCAGAAGGTAACAGGTTGTCTGAACTTTGTCATGCCTTGGCCTGAAATCTTATGAGTAACATCTTGTGATCAAGATCCTGTCCCTGAAGTCTGTCCATGGAGGTGAACCAAGGTTTGCTACACTGCCCAAGCCCTGGCACACACAATGCAAGCCACCTTCTGCTGTTCAAGTAATTTTTCCTTTAATTTTTCTGCAGTTTAGCAGTGGGTGAGGAAGCTCCGAGGTTTTATTTCCTTGGTAGAAAGTCATATGGACATAAGCTTAACCCACACTGAGGAAAGAGAGCGAAGGAAGAAGTAAAACCTCCACCTTCCCTCCTGCTCAACATCTTCAGCAGTAGAAATTCATGTTAGCCAGCCTCATACACAGCTCATCTCTGCAGGAAAGCCTACAAAGGGACCCAAATTTGGTGTTCTCCCATCACAGAATCATAGAACAGAATCATAGAATCAGCCAGGTCTTACCCATCCCTGTACTTTTCCTGCTGGGGGGGTCCATGCAGAGGCAGCAGTGGCTGTGGGGCAAATTGGGGATGCTGTCACCTGGGGATGGCACCGTCCCTCTTGCCCCTGCAAGCACTGATGTCCTCTCTGCTCCCTCCCCAGGAGTCAGGAGCTGGTCCAGCAAGGCCAGCCAACACTAAAACCGAACTCTGCTTTTTTGCCTACTGTGTTACAGTCTGTGAGAGTGGGCATTGGCTGTGTCAGGCAGCTGTGGTCTCAGCGGATTGTGTTTGTGGTGAGGCACTTGGGATTCCTGATTTCTAGTCCTGGTGCTGCCGTTTGCTCGGTGTGTGGCCTTGGAAGACTCACTTAGCTCTGCAGCGCAGCAATTTTTCCTTCTGTTGGATGGGGAAGTGACACCTGCCTTGCTGAAGGGCCAAGCCACAGCCGGGATAAACAGTAGCGTCCTGCTAAGGAGTAAAACCTCTTACACGAGCAGCTCAGAGGGAAGACACTAAAATGAAGGGTGTCAGATGTGAATCCTGCAGCTGTTACTTTCTATCTCGGACACAGAGATGCTGTGTTGATGAGTCATCCTTTGCCAGTTCTTTGAAAAGAAGGTGTACCATCCAATTGCACCGGTTACCCAAAGTCTGTATGTTGGCATATTTCTTTCAGTGTAAGCACAGGGCTGATCTAACTCATAGAAAACATCACAGTAACATGGTGTGGGAATGAAGGGGATGGAGCTCCTCGGCTCCCCATTCCTGTCTCTGCAATGCTCAGGAGCTGTGCTTGGAGGTTAATCTGCTTGAGGGGCTCCTAACTCTGTCCAGAGCAGGTTCTGCTGCTGGGTGTGAGTGTCATGATGGTGAAGGACCCTGTTCTGACTCTTGGATGTTGGAGCTGCATCTTGTCGTTTTGGAGAAAATGGGATTGTAATTTGGCTGTTCCCTCGTTTAGAAAATTCAGGGAAACTACACTTTGTTGAGATAGCCTCTGAATATCCTGCTTAATCAGCAACAACACAGTTTCACTGAGACCATGAGAAGTGCTGCATATGCAGAGTTTTGTGCCTCAGTTTCCCGAGCTGTAAAAGTGAAGGGATTTTTTTCATTGCTCTAATGAGAGGGGATGAATTACTGTAGCTTAGAGATTGCCTAAGCTAAGCCCCTGGATAGAAGCCTCTTTTCCTCTGCCTCACTCTACAAACCTATGTGTCCCTGTTGTTTCTGAGCAGTCAAGGGCACCAGAAGTCCTGAATCCTTGCTGTGAATAGCAGATGGTGCTGATGTATCTCTAAGGATGGGGGTCTAAAGTGCAAAACCAAGTGGGGGGTGATTCCTGTGTGTGCTCACATGGCTTAGGAAGGAGTCTGCTCCTCTTGCCTCAAGAAGGAGCTAGGTGAAGCAAAAAGTGGTTCCATCATATTTTTGGCTGAGAGTTTGAAGCGTATATTGGCCTGTTCCCTGAAGAAGTGGATGGAAGGCTGAAGGATCCAGGTTCTTTGGTTCCCTCCATGCCTGTGGCAGTAACCTCAGCAGAATCCACCTTCAGCTGCTGCAACAGGAGATCTTTGTAAGGTGTGAAGGCATCAAGCTCAAAAAGTATATGGTAAAACAATACCACATGTTGAAAGCACAATAGGAGTAAGTCCATTTTGGCACAATCTTCCACATGAAATCCCCTTTAATTTCAGTGACGTCACAGTCCCGGTCTCAGGGAACCTACAGCAATATATTCTGTGCCATAAATAAATCCACTTGGGGACTAATAAACTAAACTGTTGCTAATTTGTAATGTGCCACTTTTGCAGCAGTATCCAAAATTCATATGCACTGAGATTCCAGGGCTGGAAAGAATGAGGTGGCTTGTCCCTAACCACTGCTTAACTTTTTAAGTTACACTGGTGAGTCGGGTGCAGTTTGGCTTTTAGTGAGACCCCTGGGGAAGCAAGGCCATCTTAGCCTACAGTCTTAAAAAAGGGCTATTAAAATGAAAGCATACCCATAAATAAAATAAAATGCAGGGAAAGGATGCCTTTGTGACTGAAGCAGGAACACTTATGCCATTCAGGGACGACTGTTTCACTTCTGACTATCAGCACTGATAAGCACGAGTGACTTTGCCTCAATATCATTTATAGGCACAGGTGGGCCCTCTTGCATTTAAGATCTCTCTGCTTGGGATTGTTGCTTGGTCCATGGAGGCTTTTCTGTCTGGTTGTGAGCAGAGGAAGGGGAGTGTGGCACCTCAGCAGGGCAGGGTGGTGCTTTCTGGCATAGCAGGTAACAGCTGGTTATTGTTCTGACTGCAAGGGTCCCATGTGTGCCTCGGTCTCCCTCTTTCAGGGTGTTGTGTCTGCTTGTTGGGGCTGGTTTTAGATTAGGCAGAACTTTTTCCAGGGTAAAAGTAATGCTCCAGGAAACAAAGCAATGCTGCTTGTCCAGGGCAGGTCTGTGTGAGAGCTGTCAGGAGACTGTTTTGAATTTCCCCCCTTTTGTTGCCACCCGAGAAAGTGATGTTCTCTGTTTTGTCACACCTGGGAGTTGAAAATTTTGCTCTTTCAACTTTTTGGGCTCATATCAACATGAAAGCAAGTGTCAGAGGACTGGGATTTCTCTCAGGACACAACACCTTTTTTCTGACAGCTCTTTGGGTGGTTCTTGACTAGGAAGGTGTTCAAAGCAACCTCAGACAGCTGAGTACCCTGCTGTTATCACAGAGGCATCAAACTCCTGCATAGCTTTGACTCCTCCTTGAAAACCCTTTCTGCTCAGGACTGGCCTCATCCTCCCATTCTGTAGGTAATATGCAGCACCTCTCCCAGTGAAGTGGTGGTCTCTCCCAGGAGGAAGCTGCTGGATCCTCCTTCACAAGAAAAAACAACAGTAAATGAATAATCAGATACATTAGGACTGTAGTTTGCTGTACCATGAAATTAAAGATTTGCCAGTTCTGTCCTGCAGGAGCTGCCATGGACTTCCTGTGTGGTTCTGGGTCCCTCTGAGAAGGGACCCTAAATCATCTTTTCAGCCTGTCATTGTCACTGTAAGGGTGGAGGGGACTGCTGAAGTTTACACATGGCAATGGGCTCGTTCTTGTAGGCCATAATTAGTGCACTGAGCGTGGCCAACAAAGCCCCTCGGGGTCTTCCCAGCAGTGTCAGCAAGGCACTGAGAGAAACACTGATAGTGAAGGTCATGTAGCCACCACAGACAAACAGTGCCTGACAGCCTGAGCTTCTGCAGTGTTGGGTTTGTTCTGTATTTTCACTAGATAAGAGCTTGTGTCCTATTCCCATTTCCTTGGTGCCGTATGTCAGCCCTGAGATTCTGCAACACCATTTGTACAGGGAGGGCATTGCAGCCCTCCCCAAAGGCTGCAGGAAATCTCCAGGTGGGACAGTTCTCCAGTTTTAGGAGTTTCTCCAACCTGCTGTCTGTAAGCGAATAATTGTCATCCATCTGGAAAACCTTCTTGTATCTTCTATCATGATCAAATTTGATCTTCTCACTCAGAGAGGACCCACCAAATGTGGTTCAGCAGATAAACCAGTATAAGTTTAAGTCCTAATAGGAAGAAGTATTGTTGAGTGTTTATTGCAGGGTCAGGATCTCTCATATTAATCTTTCCCTTCAGCACTGGCAACCCACCCAAAAGTAACATCTAGGAGTTCAGGTATATGGGACCTTTGGGAGCTCAAGTTCCTGCCTGCCTGCAGAGCTCCCTAATAGGCTGCTTGAGTGCTCTTAAATGATGATTAAGTCAACCTATTACATCCCTGTGCCGTTGTGGCAGGCTAAGGGTTGGCATGTGGACAGCTATTTACATTTTATCTGACACTCTAACTTTCTGCATCACAGTAACTCCAACTGTGGTTTTCATGCTTAGCACGAGACTTCTACCCCATCCCTCCCCAAAATACCTATAAACGATAGTGGAACTTAACCTAGTCCCAGCATGAAAATAAATTTGAAGGTGGTCACATCAGCATTTAGTTTGGATTAGGAGCTTGCTTTTGAAATATATCCCTCAGTGTTGCACCTTGGTGCTTATTGTGGATTCAACAGACATTCAGTCCATGGGACCAGCATCGTACTAAGCCAAAATAAACCTCCTGAAATGTATGTACTGTTTATGTCAGGCCCTACTTCTCCCCTGATCCATTCCTGTTGGGCCACACTACTTGCCAATTTAGCCGTTTCAGACTTTGATTTTTTAACAGCTTCCCCCAACGCCTCCTGCATCTCACACATTACAAGAAACCCTTTTCACTCAGTTTCACTGTAGTCCGTGTGAATTGGTGCAACTCACTTGATTAGAAGCTGTGAAGTATGGAAAATTGTCATTTTTGAGTCTTTTCACTGTTGTTAGCTGACCTAGGCTGACTTGTACCAGCTAAGTCTGTTGTTACTTCGTTAGCTGTATTTTTGTGCTCACTCCTATTTATCTATATTTCGTGCTAACAGCATTATTGCAAGGCCAGAGGATTATATTATCCAGGCTGTCTGAGCTCATCATGTCTTGCAATGCTTTTAATTCCTTCCTCATTAGTAAAGGATCCTGAGTTATGAGCTAGTATGTGATAGCCATGGCCAAAGTAAGAGTTGTTTCCCTGGCATTATTTAATACACTGAGTGGTGGTAAAACTTTTTCCTTTTCCTTTCTTCATTTTCCCCTTCTTCCTTTTTTTGCTTTTCCTTCTTCCTTCTTTCTTTTCCCTTTTCCTCTCCCCTCCTCTCCCCCCCACCTCTGTTTTCCTCCTCTTCTTTTCCCTCCCTCCCTTTCCCTTCTTTCCCTTTTCCTTTCCCTTTCCCTTTCGCTTTCCCTTTCCCTTTCCCTTTCCCTTTCCCTTTCCCTTTCCCTTTCCCTTTTCTTACTTTCCCCTTCATCCCTTTTCTTACTTTCCCCTTCTCCCTTTTCTTTCCTCTCTCCCACCCCCCAGCCCTGCTGCCTGATCCTTGCTGGGCTGAAAAGTCACAGAAGCAGTTTTCTGTCAATTTGTTGATATCTTCCTCCCCTCCTAGCCTGGCACAGAATCTGCTTTTGTTAGCTTTCCTTTCAGGAATACATGTGCACTTCAGCATGAGGTCTGACAACCTTGACCCTCCAGGCATGACTAATTCCCATTTACAAGGCCACTACAAAATCCATCAGATCAAAAGTGTCAGGGAGTCAGGAAAAGCCCGGTGTGCAGGGCAGGCTGGGGCTGGTCTCCCTGTGCCGTGTGACAGCGTGTCCCCGGTCGGCTGAGCTCGGCTGTGATGAGGTCAAGGAGAAGTGGTGCTTGGAAGGAGTGGGAGGTGGAGGGAGGGAAGGAGGGTTTTGCAGGCAGCCGGTGATGTATTGTTTAATTCCGTGCTGTTTGTAGCCAGACTGTCTCTAGTAAACAGCCAAGGTTAACACGATGTTATAATTTGAAACTAAGAAGTTCGAGATGTCTTGTGGTGTTCGAAGGGGGTCCTGTGGGGTTGAGTTTGAAAGCGGGAAAACAGCAGCACAAGGCTGCTAACAAGTTTGTGGGAAGTTGCCTTCGAGGTTTTATCTTTATGCTGTTTGGGAGTGGTTGTAGTGATAATCCCAGATGGTTGTGGGGTTTATGTGGGTTGGGGTTTTCGATAGTGTCTTTTATACAAGCGTGTCTTAGAATTGAGAAACAGGATGAGTAGAGTGTCCCAAAGATGTCTCTGATGGTCTTATCTAAGCAGATTCCCCTCAACCAAACTCTGGATCACTTCAGCTCTCAGTGGGGCCAGCTCTGAGCGCTCCTCAAAAATCCCACCCAAAGAGACAGAAACCAGTGTGGCACAGGCAGCCTGTGGGTCAGTCTCTCGACATGTTCAGTCATAGCCCACAAAGCCAGCACAGAAAAGGAATAAAAAACTTGCATAGAAGTGAGGTCTGAAAGAATGAGAGCTCTCCAAGAACGAAGCCTCGGGAGGCAAGGAGGCGTCCCTGCATCACAGAAATGAGGTTTGTATTTAGTTGCCCAAAGGGAACTGGAAAAAAAGAGTGAGAGAGAAAAACAATGTCTAAGGGGAACAAACCCTGGAGAGGGGGCAATATTGAAAATAAATGTAGGATCTCAGTTTCTGTTGTGGGCTGTAGCAAATAGAGTTTGGTTTTAGGGACACGACTCTTATACAAATCCAGTCTGTAGCATAAGGAGAGCTGATTCAGCAGCTTTGCTGGCTTTTTCACTTGGAATTGTTCAAGCCCCTTTTCATTTTCCCCTTTGGACTTCAGGAAGGGAATTTCAACATTGTTTGAAACTTTCTCTATCACGTTTCTGAAACCAAAACCTGGAATGAACTACGGGAAGGTGTTTTTGTAGAGCTTCCGTTCTAACCTGGAAAATGCTGAATTCTGTGTGGGCCTGATCCAAGACCCATAGAAATCAATCTTGGGATTGCCATATACTTTAAAAGAAATTGGACCGAAATGCAGAAGTTTCCTATTACTCTGGCCCATTTATGTGGATTTTTGCCCACTCAATTTAAAAGAACAATTTATATCAAGAGGAACAAACCACTTCTGTTGTGTTTTTCTGTTTGGATTTTTTTGCTTAATGTTCTTTCCTTACTGTTACTGATGGAGAAATGATGGCTGTGACTTTTTCTTATTGTTTTAATGTGTCAAGAGGAGGAAAAGTGATTCAAATATTTGGGAGTTTTCTCATTCATCTTGAAAGTGGAAAAGTTGGTGTGAAGGTTGCCCCATCTGAGTACTTGGAATGAGATGTCCACCATTTGAAGACCCATTACTGTGAAGTGTCTGAGACTTTAGCCTGGAAAGCAGCAATGCTGTGGCAGAAAATTCCATGCTAATTGAAGACAGCTCCTCTCTATGACTGGCTCTTCCCATCTCCGTGCATCACACTCCTTTGGGACATGGGTTCATGAGGCTTTACCAAGTGACTCATCTCTGTCTTCCTGTCACTCCTTCAAAGAAGGAAATCCATTGTGTCTCACTCTCCTCTTACCAAAGGGGATTTATCCAAACCCACATCAGGAAAGCGAACCCGCATCTTCTAAGCACAAGTCAGTATCTTTACCACTGGGCACAAACTTTCTTTCTTTCTAACTCCACTGCAAGTCACTACTGAGACATGTTGGCAGAGCTCTCATGTGAATTAGGGCTGGAACAGCACAACAATTTTGTGGGTGGTTGTGATAGAAACTTGCCTGACCACACTTCTAATTCAGCCCCAGCTGAAGCCCAAACACCTTGTCTGTGCAGAGCAGAGCAAGGGGAAGCATCATCTCTCCAGGGTTTGCATCTCTTGGATCAAGCCCTGCATGGATTCCTTGGGGGCTGAGTTTACTGCTCAGCCTTCCCTTCCCTTCACATCATCTCTGGCTCATCAGCTTTTTTCACAGGACTTGTAGCAACATAATGGCTTGGAGACCTGTACCCTGTCCATCACCTGTTGTAAGAACAGGCAATAAATTCAGTAGCCTTGAACAAGAAGGTTCCAAAACTAACATGGGGAGAAGTGCATTCTCATCCCTTCAGACTTCCGCTGCCTTATACACTTAATTTTCAAGGGTGAAGAAATATAATGGAAATAATCCACTTACTGCCTGCAAGATAAATACTCACTGATGGAAGTGAGAGGGATCCTTTACATCTCCTGTACATATGGGAACAGTAGCCCAAGACCTTCCTGCTCAGCATTTTACTGAGATGCAAGTGTTGTTTCTTGTTTTGGGTTTCAGGTTTGCATTTTATTTTCCATCTTAATGTAGTTAACTCAAAAATAATAAATATTTTAGAACAAAGTTGTGGAGTGTCTCATTTATGGTTAGGTCTGACCATAAGCATGTGATGAATGAACTTCAATTTAAATGCCAGTGGTTGGGATAGCGGCAGGCGGTGGCTGCCACTCGAATCCTACACCATCAACATGTTCCAACCACAGGGAACCTCATTTTATGGAACAAATTTAGTAGGGATTTAGCTTGGCCTCAGGGATTTCTGAAGCTGCATTTAAGAACCCCCACCAAGGAGAAAGGAAAGATGTCTAAATAAATATGTCTGTCTGAAGGAAATGTCTCCATTGCCAATAAGAAACTGTTAAACTTAGTCCTTCTCAGTTTGTCCCTTCAGTGGATTTTTGTAATGTATAGGCAAAGAAAGTAGGAGTCCCTCACTTCATGGAGTAAACGATGGAGTGGTGTAGCTTGGTGCAAATACATCAGCTTGAAAGAGTTACTGCTAGATTACAGCAGTGAGAACCTCAGAAAATATCAGCTGTAAATAACTGCTGTAAAGGCAAATGTTTGAAAAACTCGAGGATGCTGAGCTCTGATTTACACAGCCCAATTTCAGCCAAGCCAGTATTGGTCTGAGATGAGTTTTACTGACAGGAAGCTGCTCCAGTGAAGCAGACTTTTACTCTCCTTGCTGACAGTCAAGCAAAGATGTGTCTCTGAGTGGTGGGCTCTGCTAAAATGTAGGTTGTGGCATCTCTAACTTGAGCCTTTTCAAGGAAATGCTTCTGGGTTTTATGGGCCAGGGCCTTACAAAGCTCATCTGATGTTCAGGTTTGTCATAATCTTCCTTTAAAAGGGTTGGGCTGTGCTGCACCACTGACCTGAGAGGGGACAGGATTGTGCCCTGGCTGGGTGTCTAGTTCTGAATATGAATTGCCAAGCTTAGTATTATGAATCTATCATTATTATGAGTTAGCATGATATTAATCAAGAAAGTGATGATGCTGGGCAACAAATTATCTAGAATGTAATTAACGTGATTTAATGCTTGTTAAACTGACTGTTGGAAGAAGATGAGTGCTTCCTGAGCCTGGCCTTGCCATTTTCCATTGATTAAACACATATCCTAGTGTTAGCCTTTTTAAATTGAAAGCCATATAAGTCTTTTGGGAGGTAGTGAGGAGTCCAACAGCTGTAGATCTTTTAGAGAAAAATAGACTCTGTCAGCTGTTACAGCATTGTCACATTGATTTCCATTTACAACTGGAAAAAGAAAGAGGCTAAAGACAGTTTATTCCTATTATTTTCCCTTGATTTGTTTCTTTTTTACTTGCATCTGTGGGTGGGTTGTTAAGGTTTTTGTCTTGCTTTGTTTTGCAACTTTTTATGGCCCACATTCTGATGTGCTGCGGCTCATTTGCAGGCTGCAAGGCTGGAGCACACAAGGATGGGCAGGGTTTTAATTTCTGCTTGTCACTCAGGTAGTCAGTGGGTAGGTTATAGTTTAGGGAGTAGGTGGAAGACAGTAAAACTGTATGTTTGGGAAATTTTCAAAACGTCCAATGGCCACAGTTCCTATGTAGAAGGAGATGTTCTTCCCATCCCTCTCCTCATCCTGTTCCTGAATGGTTTTGCAGAGCAGCTACGACTCAGGCTTCCCTAAACTGAAAGTGCCACAGCCTGGGATGATAATCAAAAAAGATGCCTGTTGTTATAAACACTCAATTATTTTCCTTCTTTCTTGTGGAGTTGTTATTAAGCCGAGAGGTTCAGAAGTTCAAAAATATAAAGGAATAATTTGTACAAGAAAAGAAAGGAGTCTATTTCACAGGCTATTGATGCTTCCACTGGGAATTAGCAGTAGCTGTTAGAGTAGCCGGGGTCATACAGAGCAGCCATGCATTCTGCTCACACTTAGGAAACCCCTAATTTTTAACTTTTTCACAGCCACAAGCTTATGTTTCTGCCAATGAAAAGTGGAGGGAATGTTTGAGGAGCTCTTATTAAAAAAATAAACTTCAGATGATGATTGACTCCCCTTTTATGTCTCTAGAATGGGTCCCATAAATCTCAACAGTTTCTCTTCAATGGCTACTTGTTCTTTTTGATTGGTGACAACTTTTATTTTGAGCAAGCTCAGTTCTTAAATTAACCCTTGTGTTGACTCAAGCCTCCTTGTTTGTCTTTGCTTTGCCTCCCACGGATGGAGAAATGCTCAATGTATGGTAACAGATCCATTCCCATTTCGTGCTTGACATGAAATGTGGGCATCAGTGTGTTGCTGGAAGAGGGAGGAACCAGCCTTTGGGAGATCTGCTTCCAAAGAAAGCACTGAGCTCACAGTTACTGAGGATCCCCTTTCAGTCCTTGACACTAGACTGCTGGCAGAGCCCCGAAGGTTTAACTTACTTGAGCCCAAATATTGAAGTTCACATGTGGGCATTCAGACTTCCAGTCCCATCCAGTATTGGATGAGTTCTGGCACTCCCCCTTTATCATTCTTTTAATAGAGGCTGTAGGGACACGGCTGTCCAGCGGTCCCTGGATTTTTCCTGTGTTTGGAATGAAATCCAACCTTTGAAACCTGGTAAGGAAACAGCTAATAAAAGCCCCATAAAAATCTCAAGCAGCATCAGCCACTGAACCTACCAGAAGACACAACTGAAAAAGTGTTTGACGAAGGCTGTGCCCATGGGTGTCCTTCAGCTATTGGGGACAGGCTCTGGGAGCCAGCAACACGCCCACTCCAGTGCCTGCCTGTGTGTGGCCAGCCAAATTTGGAAGCTCTATCTTATATCTTTCTGTCAGTGACCTGTTATACAGTCCTGGGGCCTAATGCTTGTGTCAACAGGAGGTTAGGTTTCATGGCATCCTGAGCAGAGCAGGAATGTCCTGGCTTATATTTGTCTCCCCAGGAGAGGGAGAGGGTGGGAGAGAAGCATTTAGCAGCTACTGGGCAATCTTCTGCCATCTCTTGACAGGTAGTGATATAAATCAGAGCCTTGAGTGGGATAGGAAGGCAAGACCTCATTGCTCTGCTTAGATCCCTATCAGCCGTGATTAATTCAGTGCTATAGGTGGAAGGATAAATGCAGCTTCCTGTAATCTTAATTGTTTCCACCAGCCTTTGAACTGATGCATCCATCTGGTAGCATTTAGTTGGGAATACAAAGGGTCAAACTCTGCCCAAGATTGCATGGTAGGCAGGAGGACCAGTTCTGAGGAATGCCAGTGCCAGCTGGGAGTTGGTCTCTTGGTTATGCAGCGTAACAGAGGCAAGGAGACTCGAGTTAGTCCTGAATAGGTGGCTTGCAGTATCATCTGGAAACCTTTATGTGCCAGAGCTTCTGAATTTATTAGAGAAGAGGCTGGCAAAAGTGCTAGGGATGGGCTGAAGCCTTCATGGGATGCTACAGGGACATCTGCTCTGCCATTCCCAATGCTCTTATGAAAAGTCCAAAGAGAAGACAATGGGGCTTGCTTTTCTTGAGCAACTCCCATTGTAATTGAAAGGGATTTTGTGGATCTGTCGCACAACTAGTGTCTTCTTGCATTAGGAGTCCTTCCCCTACTCTCAGGACTCTCTTTAATGGCTCTGGTTTGCAATTTTGCAAGTCACTGGCTCCAACACTCATCCCTCTACCTTCAGAGCTATGCATGGGGCTTGACTTCACTTTGACATTCCTCTGTACAAAGCATTCCCAAGATAATAGCTTGAAAAATACCATGATATTTTTGCTCTCTCTTTAACATCCCCATGTACCTGTGGGAAATTCTGAAAAGGGCAACAATCTTGATATATTTGGTGGAGGGGGAGTGTTTTGAAAGCAGAAAGACCTTTGGCAAATGCAACCTGCAAGGACAGAACTAGCTTATTTCAGCTGACAGCCTTGGCGAAAACCAGCCTTGCTAAGTTTCAAATTAGTGTGGGTAGACACTAATAAGAAAATTTAGGGCTTACAGTTCAGAGGGAATAGTTTATTGCTTTTTGGTTAATCTCTTTTCAGTTTCTATCAGCATAGAAAGAGCAGAGCTTTTTCTCTCAGTCATTTGTGCCCAAAGCAAAATGTGATGAAAACAGGCAAACTAAAATGTAATTTAGTTTCCTAAAAGCAAAGAGGAGAGGTCACCCCATCAGAAAAAAAAGAGTCAGGATTTGCAATTTAAACAAGACTCCATGAAGTCTTTGTTTTAGTAATGTTTGTATCCTAATGTCTTGAATCCAGTAACTTCTAGTTACCAGAGCTCAGTAAAGTATTTTTCCTGAGCAACTTCTTTTGCAATCTATTCAATTTTTGCCTCTCTATATAAACTCTCTGACATTTTTCTCAGATGTGTTTATTGCTTGTGCCTTCAATTCCAGAGCTTTACCTCGTTTCTAAGTGGTCCTGAGCATTTACTACTCAAAATCCGAGCTAAGTTTCTTAGAATTCTATAATTATATCTCAAAATTTGAGGAATAATTAAGTGGCAAGCATAACTGCTCTTGAGCAAAATATAAACACGGGGCAAAATTCCCTACCAGGTGAGTTAGCAAAGCGTGGTTGGGGCATGTTAAGCCGATCAACTTCCATCTGCAAAGAAAGTGGCCTATAAAGCCACCTGAACCTACTCCCCATCTCACCTACTTTATGGAAGGTAAAAAGATCATGAGCAGGGAAGAAATGCAGAACAGATGTTATCTCCAGAGTGAGCTGATCCCCCACAGGTTTGTGGAGGATGTCATTTCCTACCCCCTGCATCATCCCCGTCTCCTCCTCCGGGGTGTGCAGGCAGGATTTCAGCGCGTGTCAATCATCAGGACGATGCTAAATTACACCAGATGAGACTGGCTCTGGAACTCCTTGTGCTCCTAGGAGTCAGGCTTAGGAAGTGAAGTCAAACCTGGAAGCAATCCTCTCTGCTCTGCTTAGTACCCACAACCCTGCTTTGGGATTCCTCCCTGGATGTCTTCCCTGCCGTCCTCTGGTAGAACAGTGGGCTGAAGCCTCTCAGCTCCAGCCCCAGAGTCATGATTGTGCAAAAGGCTGCTATTCATCCACATTACTCCAGGGCAACAGCAAAGTGATTTGCTTTCAGGAGTTGCTTTTTCTCCCTTTGGGGTCCTTAGGGCTTGACTGAGCTGCGTCCTCATGTGCAATGTCCTTAGTGGCTGTAGGATTTCTGGGAATCTTCCCGGTGAAGCACAGCTGGAGAGGGAAGAACCTGCTGGGCATTTATGGTGTTTTCCAGGGGATAGCAGTGTGTGCTTGCTTAGCCATGGGTGTATTTACAGAGCCATGTAACAGGCAAGGAAAAAGAGGAGAGGGGGAAAGAGTTTGTTTGGTTCAACTTCTGTTACTGCATCCAAGGAGGGAAGGAGATATGGCTAAAGGGGCAGAAGGTGAACCTGAGGCAGATCTCTTTCAGGTATTTTCGCTGCTGTTTGTGTGTGTGGACCAGAATAATGCCTGAAAACAGTGTTAATTGCTCTTTTTATTATTATTCTTATTTATTTATGTGAGGAAATATCCCATATATGGGACGAATATTTGAAGCTGTGAAGTGAATATTCTTCTAGATCCTTTCTTCTTAGAAGAAAAAAGAAAACAGAAGTGTTACTTAAAGGGATTTCTTCAGAAGTTGCCAGTTTATCTAAATGTTTTACAACAATATCTGATTCTTGGCTCTACCAAGGAAAGCAAAACTCTGAGAACTCTCCTCTTGATTCCTTAGCAGCATATCCTCACTGGTAGATGATTTCATAGGCATTCTCTGACTGGAGTGGAGACTGTTTAGCCTAGGCTTAAAAAAGCTTCAAGAAATAAGATCTTTTAGTTTCAGTGATAATGAAAATATAACAGTTATAGCCATCTCTTGAAAGATAACCTCCCATAATTCATAAACAGTAGAATTAGATTGAGGGAGCCTAATATATAGTAGAAAATAAAGTGACTGAATTTATCATTCTGACTTTGAAAGCTAACAGAGAAGCTGGCTACAAATAATTATTTTTATAAATATCTTCTGTCTTGGCAGCTTGACTGTGAATAGATTACAGTTTCCTTGAAGCTGTTTGTGAGCTGAATTTATTTGCCAAATAATTGATGTAAATATCTGAGTAAATAATAAGTAATTATTCTTGGCCTCTGCTTAATTTGAAGGCAAGTGCTTGGCTACAAGTAGATATTAGAAATTTGAGCTGCTGTGATTTGATGGGTAGGTCACCTTCTTTCCCTGGCTAACTGAATTTTGAATAATTTTCATGTAACTTGCTCCTTCCAGGCAAAAATCCTGTACACTGCGTCAGGGCTGTAACATGCACTCCCCATAAGGGATTGGATGCTTCCCCTCTTCCCCATGTGCCCTGAGCTCCAAAATGACTTTTTTTTTTTGTTTGTTTGTCTTGGGCATCTCTGTCTGTACATTGTCCCTTTGCTGCATCTCCCTCAGAAAGGCCTCTGGAGCCGGAATTGTTGCATTTATTTCTTGTTAAATTCCTGGCTCCATCTGTGGCTTTTCCTACCTGTCCTCTTCAACAGAGACCTGGAAATGAGGTTGGTGGTGGCAGCTCCTCCAGTGCAGCACAGGCTGGCTCTGGGGCTTGCAGCATGTGGATCCATGAGAATGTTTTAAAGGGTCATATTCAACCCAGGCTTCCCCACAGAGGAACCCAACAGGCTGCCTCTGAGGAGTACACTGGTGTAGCTCCAACTGTACCCTCCCAAAAAGTGCCTGCTTGCCTTCCCAGTGAATTATGATTGATCACCTTTGGTGCCCTTTCCCAGGCTTTGATAAAGAAATGCCTCTGAGCAGTTGTTTGTAGTGTTTTTGTGGCCATCTGTTGTTACCCAGGGCTGTAATGTCACTGTCTATTAGTGCTGCCTTTCTGCTGGAAGAGGAGGTGGCCTAAGGCGTGGGCTGCTGGCTCACAGGCTGTCTCTGCACCCCAAAACCCTCTGGCTGTCAGTGGGAGGATCAGACTGTAATTTGGGGAGCACTGGCAGTGGCTCCAGCCCTTCATGCTTTGATGGAGCAGCTCTGGGAGAGGGAGCCTGCACAAGTGGTGCATAGTGCACTGCCCATCACAGGTGCTTTACAAGGTCTGCGTTATAACCTGAGGCTGATCCTGAGGATAGAACTGTGAATTTCCAGGGGGAAAGAGGCTCTGTCCTGGTGAGGCCACCCGGGGATCGCTGTGCCCTGTAACAGCTGGTACAGATGGAGTCCCACCATCTGTCCTGGCTGATGAGAGGGGTTTTCTCTGGGTGAGGAAGACCTGAAGAGAGCAGGCTGCCAGATCAAGCCCTGTCTTTATTAGCAGACATTAGCACCCATGCTTGGCTACTGTTTCCCACAATGGCAAAAACATCTTGCATAATAAAATTAATTCAAACTTGAGATAATGCTAAGCTAAAGGAAAAACCAATAATCCACAAATGCTTATCCCTTATGAGTTCAGCTCCCTGCTTCCTCTTGAGGCTTCCTTTTCTCACGTTGTTCCAAATCTTGACTTTTTAATTTATTTTTTTTTTCCCCCTTTCCCTGCTGACCTCATGAGGACGCAGTCCCCTTCAGGCTTAGGAAACATTCCCTTTTCTACAGCTGTCAACTCAGTTGCACTCACATGGAGACTAGAAAACTGAGACAGTTGTTGCCCCAAAGTGTTTGTCCTTGGCCAGAGGTTGCAGCTCCACCTGGCTCACTGGAAATTGCTCCCCTTCCCCATGGGCTGTTATTTATGCTCCAGCATGCTGACACATATTGAAATTGGCACCTGCTTGTGCTGATACCCCGGGCTGGGAGTTAGAAATACGGGACATAAAGATATATGTCCCCTTCAGCTGTTCTTGCTTCAGGAGCAGCAGTCTGGAAAGGGCCGTGCTGGCATCGCGAGGTGTTAAGCTGGGATGTCTGAAGGAGTTAATCTGCTGCCTCACTGTAATATAATAGAAAGAAAAACATGCCTGTGGGGCTAGTCCATTTTACTATGTAGCTTCAGCTGGTAATTAAAAAGCAACAGTTCAAAATTAAGCAGTAATATGAATAAACCCCAAATTAAATACACCCAGGACAGGTTGCACTTTTCAATGAGTGGATGCTTAGCATATCATGAAACCAGACTTCTTAAAAAATATCTCAGGCTGGATGCCTAAAGCCAGGAGTTCCCCAAACCGCCCCCAGAGCTGTGCTTTTTTCCGTGAGGGTGCCCCTTTCATTGCTGCTCACTCGTCACCGGGGCCAACAGGTACGCTCAGCTCGGGGCACGTTCCCACATTCCTTCTGTTACGGTGCACACAAAAAAGAAAAATTGAAACCCCAGAAGGGCCCAGTAACAATTTTACTCATGAGTCAGGAGCACAAATGTAGTTTCAGGTTCTTGGGAAGGATTTCATGTGCCTCCTTTGAAGGTGAAGATCCCGAAAGCAGGGACAATGTGCCCATTTAAGGTGGAGAAAAGCGATCGTGGGCACTGCCCTTTGGGAGTCCTGCCAGGCATCCATTTGGGGAATGCCACTGCTGAGCAAAGTAGCAGGCTGTGAGCTCCTCTGTGCACACATCAGGCAGATGGCTGGTCTTCAATAGAGTGGTGTAACCAAGCACGGGGATAATTTTGAGGTGGAGGCATGGGGAGCAGGGAGGTGGGTGGGAAGGAGTGATAGCAGAAGAGGTATTTTCATCCACAAGCTCCCCCAACTGGCAGATTTCCAAAAGATGGGAAGCGTTGTCTGAGAAAAGTTCACCCTCTGCTCACCTCATTTCTTACGTGCTTTCCCAAAGTATCTGTTACCAGACACTTTTGGGGAGTGTTGGACTTATCTGGGATGACTGTTCTTGTTTCAATGACACCTTTGAGCAATGTGCTGCAGCCCCCGCGGCACCACTCCCGCAGCGCTGCTCTTCTCCAGAAACCTCCTCACAAACTTCCAGTGCCCACAGAACTCTTGTGTTACATGGGGGGGGGGGGGGGGGAGGGGGTGAGTTTCCCCAACATTGAGGCAGCATTTGGGTTTTGGAATATAGAGGCTTTCTCTTGACTAGCAAGTGGTGAGATACCCCCAGGATGGGAATGACAAAGTGGAACTGGAGGCTGAGCTGGGCTTGCTGGGGTGGTGGCACAGGAAGAACAGAGTGAGGACTCAGAGGTATGGAGGAGCCAGGCTGGTAGCCAAGCCCACGACATCACCAAATAGGCAGCCAGGGCCATGTCCCTGTTTTGTTGACAAGATCTAAGACTGCAGTCCAGAAATCTAACCAGTGTCACTTGGACCTGCAAGACATCACTGCCGGGCAGGGGTGTTGGTTGCTGGAAACTGGTTGCACTTCATTGAAAAAAACACTTGCAGAATTAAACTGCTCAGAGTGTAACTCATTTGGGGAAAATATTTAGCCTTTCAGACAGGTTTACTCATCAAAATTAATCTACTGAGCTCAGTACAGCTGAGAAACTAGACCGATGTAGAAGTACTAGATGTGAGTAAATCCCACATACAAAATCTACACAAGCCCTACATTTAGACTGCAAATTTAACAGAGGTAATTCTGTCCCTTCCAATGTTTCAGTTTTGATTAGGTTGCAGATCCATCCTCCTGTTATTTCTTAATTTATTTCCCTAAGGTTGAATTTGGACATTGACCAAAGCAGAGAGTTATCCTACAGAGTCACTGCTCACTTACACCCTGACTGGTTGGACATCAAGCTGAGTTACTGGCAAAAGAGACTGTGCTGATGATGCGGTGAGGGCATTGAAACTAAAACATTCTTCCACCACAGTGTGGTGATTCACAAAAGAAGAAAGGATGGAAATTCCATATCAAAGCTCTTTTCCCCCCCTCTCTTTCTTCTACATAATTATGGACTCTGAGTGCCTTTAGAAAGTGACCGAGTTCACTACCTTTAGAAGAAAAGTTTTCAGATCTTGTCCTCCTTCCAATAGTGTCTTTGCTACAGCTGCTGCTGACTTCAGTTTATATATTTAAGACCTTATTTGGGGTTTTTTTGACCTATTTAAGGTGGGTGTGGTGTTTATGGCGGGTGTGTGGTTGTATATATAGAGTATATGTTTTTTAGAGTGTTTTCAAGGCAGAAATTAATTCCATGGTCTTTGTTTGTTGTCTTAATGACCTTGTGCAAGAGAAGACATGCATCTAAGACCACAAACTATCTATCTCGCCTGTTCTGTCAGGTAAGCCTCCAAACCCCTAAACAGCTGCTCTCCAGGCTCTGCCTGAACCATTTGCCTGCCCCAGCCCTGCAGAAGTCAGGAACTTGGTGCAGAAGCAATAGTGTAGTAGGGTCAGCCCAGGGAATGTCTGACAGCTGCCATTAACCAGGAGAGTCATTCTCTGGTTTTGGGGGCTTGAGGCTGAGAGAATGGGGGTGACATGCACACTGCAGTGTTTTCTGTTTAGAAATTTCATGTTGTTTTTAAATGCCTTGATTCAGTCAAAACACAGTGAAAGTAAAATTTAATAAAAATTACTTTTGCATGTGCAAGTTCATAATGGGAACTCTGCATAAAGAGAGGAGTCAGAGGGCTGAAGTCAGGCTGTTGGAAATCAACTTCAGCAGGAGCTTTGGGCATGTAGGGCTGAAGGCTGGAGTCCCAGTCTGCTTGCAGCTTTCCCAGAACCAAGCAAACCAGTCTTAGTCCCCAGGACTGCACATCAGTAGTGTGACTGCTCTGCCCCAGGCCATGTCCGTGTGTCACCGTCAGGGATCAGCCGTAGGATGGGTGGTGGCTCAGGGCTTCTCCAAGCACCTTGGTCAGATTCAAACTGTTTTATTAAGCTGCGTAATTGGCAGTTTGAAAGGGAGGGGGGAAAAGCGAGGTCCTTAGGTCTCCCTGGTCAGTGCCAAGCCGCAGACTGTTAACTACTCCTGCCTTTCAGAAGCAATAACTGCGGGTTTGGGAAACATATGGAACTAACTAGCCGAAAGGCTTTTATGAGCAGCTTTAACAGGGGGCACGGTTTGTGAGTAGAAATTCCAGTGGATGAGTTAATAGTTTCACTTTCCTTAGCTGTCCCTTTATAGGAAAAACAACAACAAAGTCGGGCACGTTCCTCTCACAGCCCCGGCAGTACAATGTGCCGATGCATCCAGGATTTCGTTTGGACACTGGGGGAGTCCTTTAGTAGTTCCCCCAGGACCTGTTTTTCCAAAGCTATTTCCTGATGCTGACCTCATTAGGTGAGTTTCACAGCTCACTAATTCCTAGCAACAGCACAAGAGATTCAAGGAAAGGGGAAACCCGTCTTCTGGAAACCAATGGAACTGAACAGATTTGGGCAAGCACTTTTATTGCATTTCATTAATCTGGAAAATCAGGGACTTGCATTTTTGGTTGTTTTGGTTTTTTTTTCCCCAAGTCACTGTTTTGACCTGAAACTGTATATTTTGATTTTCTATTTGATTACAGATTAGGATAACTACAAAAGCAGAACCCCTGCAGAACTGTATATCTCAATATTTATATTGCAGTTTGTTTTGAAGAGTAGGGGAGGGGGCATTTCTTTTCCAGAATTGCAATTTTGGGCAGTGACAGGATATAGTCACTCAAACACTTCCAGTAATGCTTATTTAGCATTTGCATTGTGGTGGCATGTGTCCAAAAGAGAGAGTAAAGGAAAACAATATATTGCCTGCTCAAGAGTTGACATCATAGCATGAAATTTAAGTACTTGTTTTTGTGGTATTGTTATTAATCATGGGTCTGTGCAGGGGTCATCCTGTAACTCCAGCTACTGGCGTCCTCTGGATGCTAAGTTTGGCCTGAGAGTTTTCCTAGGGTTGCCTTTCATCCTCAAGTCTCCTGTATAGCAGACACACCAGAAGAACACAGGTCCAATTTGTCTTAAGCTTAACAGAAAACTTATTTCTTCTGTTCTAATTCCTGAATTTGTTATCTGTTTTATTAGCAATATATTTCATAGGAAGGTTTGGGACTGCTTAAGAACTTTATCTGCTAGTAAGGTTTCCTTATCCTAATTTATTGTGGCGTATTAGGTGCTCCCACAAAGCTGTTTTCCCCTTGTGCCACTATTTGGGACCTTAGTCAGACAAAAGAGGTGGACCTGGCAACCTTTCCTCTTGGTTCCACAGGTAGACAGGTCCACCAGTCCGCAGCTGATATAAAAAGGAATGATGCTGTATTTGATGATTGTGGAGAGGGAGAATACTGTTTGAGTGTCAAGGTACTCAGTACAGCTGTTAGCTAAGGTCTCCACAGTCCAGCCCCTTGTGCTTGTCATGGCCACAGACTGTGCAAAATAACTCCTGAAGTGTCTGGGCCAGTGGTTCCTGGTGCTGTGTAGGACTGGTGGGACCCAGTCTCACTTTCAGTGAAGCAGGACCCTTAGGTCTGCCCTAAGGGCTGAGCTGGTGTCTGCAAACACCCAAATAAAATCTGTGTCTTGGGTGAATGGCACCACTCAGATAAAACGGTTGATCAGCCAAAAACAGTGGGGGCCAGAGACAGGCGTGCAAAAACGTCTTCAAAGCACACCAGGGTGAGGACCATAAATTGTGTGAATAAAAATGCACTTTCCCAGAGCCAAAGTCATAACTTCCCATTGCTTCCCAGAACAAATCCTGTCTGCTCTGTTTATTAGGTGGGACTGTGTATAGGCAGTCACTCTTAAGTGTGTTTATTTTGAAGTCATCACTTGTTCAGTAATCTCAGGCACCTCTGGGAGATTTAACTCAGATAGGGGTTTAGGCTGGAGGTCGTGGGGTCATTGATATTAAGATAGAGAGAAGGAAAGGAAACAGCGTTGTTTTTGTGGCATTATCTGAACAGTAAGGAAAAATAAATTCAGGTTTTAAGATGGCTTTAACCTGACTCTGAAGGAAGTGGTCTACAAATCCAGCCAACAAGCAGTGACTGTGATGAGACCCCACTTCTCTTTAAATTTGTTTTGAGCTGTCCAACCTAAACCAGTGGTGGTTATGGCTTGATTAAGCAAGACTTCTCTATAAATCTGTTAAGTGTTAGAGTTTTCCTTTAGCATATTCAAGTGTTTGAATTTCTGATTTTAACTTTCCTCCTGAAATAAAGCCTCTTGAGCTGTTTTTGGGGCAGTGGGTTGAACCCAGTGGTGGGCTTTCCCCCAGCGGCAGAGGGCTCTCCCCTCAGAATCACAGAATGTGCTGAGCTGGAAGGGACCCACAAGAATCATCGAGTCCCACTCCTGGCTCTGCACAGGACCGTCCCCAAGCTGGTGTCCAGCATCACATCTAGGTCCCAAAGCTGCTCTGAGGCAGAGAGAAGGGGCATGAACATCCTGGCACTAATGAAATGTTGGGACCAGGTTGTGGGGATCCATCTGCTGTTGTAAACTCCAAAGAACTCACTCTCTCTCATGTGGAGTCTTTGGTGTCTTAAAAGGAGTGAATTCGTACTGTGGGCTTTTCTGCAGTCTGGCACTGATTTTTAAGGAACACACAGACAATTTTCTTTAAGAAAACCCTGTGGAAATGTGACCAAAATCAACTAACAGGTTCCAAATTTATTAGGAGGAGACAGGCAGACCCAGAGCATTAATGCACAGGACTGGTTTCCCCAGGAAGCCAAAATAACAGATAAAAAAATAAAAAAGGGGAAAAAAGGCATTGGGAGTAAAGTAAGGATTTGTTTATTGCCATCTTGATATTTTATCATAAAACACACTGTCTTGCCCTCAGGGTTTGCTGGTGGTTTGTATATGTGTGTGTGCCTGTGTGTATACATATATCATATATAAAAATCCAGCAACATCCATTGTTTAAAAAATCAAAAATGAGAAGGATTTTGCTAAAAGCATTTTGGGAAAACCTCTGCTCTCATTTTTCCTGTCAATGTTTTTCTAAGCTTTTATTTTTATTAGTCAAAATGTTTAGAATCCCCAGGAAATCCTGGGATGAACCATTTCCTCTTCGAGCTGTAGCCCTTAGGGGAAAAAGAAGAAAGCTCAGATCCTTTCAAAGGTTAGAAATTTTTCAAACTGTATTTTTTACATATTTTTTAAATTAGGGAAAAACCAAGTTAGGAAGATGCTTAACTTCAGGCTGTGGTCCTGGTTGATCTCTTTGTAGAAAAGCCTAAAGAGACCCTTAGATCTGGGCAAGGAAATCTTTTAGGCTTGGATTTTAATGGGGAACCGATTGCTGAATTGAGGTATAACAGGTTCAGTTGAAAGACCATCTCTTTTTTTTTTTTTTAAATGTAAATTAAAAAATAACATTTGCTTTTCCTCAACCAGTTTTTGTATATTAGTTAACATTTAACAGCTTTGTATTGAAGCTGTTAGTGCCTTGAAGATACTTTATTATTACTAATAGTATTAACATTATTATTAATAATAATGTTAATTATTTGTTATATATGTGAGGCATATACAGTCCAATTGACTGTTTACTTCACCTTCAGATAAAATTCAATGGGAGTCATAGTTTTAAACTAATAAGAACTTCCATCCTGCAAATAAAAATGTACATTGTTAATTTTCAACTCCTCTGGGGTTTACTCCTTGAAGTGGGTAAGTTGCTAAACTTTAAGAAAGTAAGTAAGGATATGTGTCACAGACTGCAGCCTTGTTGGGCCAGCTGGAGCTCAGCATGGCTTACTTTACCCAGATTTGGAGATGATGGTTATTCTTTGGGAAGGACACTGCTGCTATAAATGAGAAAAGCTAAAAAATGGTAAAATGTGAGACTGAGGGATGCAGGAGTCTTTTCATTGAAAATGACACATCAATATAATTTGTCAGAAATCTGAATTTACTGCCACTACATATAATTTTATTTTAGGAAAAGTGTGTTTATTTATATAATTTGTGACAAACTGTCTTAACTACTGTTTTTCTGATTTATTCATCTACTTTTTATCGAGATTCCTTGGGAGCTTCTTCGAAAGCTGCACATGAAAAGCCTAGACTTGGTGGTTCAGTAAATGGTATAAATTATTCCCACAGTCTGTCACAAAACTAAAAAGATTTGTGGTAATTCATGTGAAATTTAGTAGGGGGTTTTTATTTGTTTGTTTTTTTTGGGGGGTGAGTGTGGTATTGTTGGATTTTTTTAATTTTTTTTGGGGGGGAAGTTTTTTTGGTTGATGCAAGGGGAGAACAAAATCTAATCTTTAAGGATATTTATTTCTTTGGTTACCCATATTTACACAGTAAAGAGTGCTTCTGTTTTTTTTGGTATTTTCAAATTTGGGATGGGAACATGGGACTAGTCTGCTGGGGCAGTGTTATAAATCTGTATCTCTTCTCGCTTTGCAGATGGGTGGGTGAAGGGGGAAGACTAAAGGAGGGAGGCTAATAATGAATTTCCTGAAGTTTCTGCTACTCCAGGAATGCACAAAGTCCCAATACAACACCTGTGATTTCAGAAGTTCAGAAGATTTTGATTTTTATCAAAAACCTTTTAGCTGAGTTTGGGCTTTGGATTTAAGCTAGGGGACAGGAAGCAGTCAGAGGCAATAGAAGTTTCCTCATTTAGGGGCTTTTTCATTCCAATTTCTGTCATGTAGCCAATTAACCAGCCCAGAAAGCCCAAGAATTCCCAGCAATATATATGTGTTGTGAAGTTATACTCTATGTGGAATATCAAGGGGTCTATAACATGGTATTTTGCTATTAGGGGGCCTTGCTTCTGAATGTTTTTTCATTTGGGAATGCCTGAAGACCAGCCCTTGTTACTGTGGGCCAGAATGGATCAAGTGAATAGACCTCAGGTGCAGGAGAGTTTTTCAAAGTTTGGTCCTTTAGGCTTTGCTGTTTTGATTCCTACTATCTTTAATGTATTATCTCCCTTTCTGTCTGTATTTCTGCAGGTGCTGTTTGCTCTGAACCAAACTCTGCTCCAGCATGAAAGCCTTCGAGCAGGTAGTTTGCAGGCCCCATATACCACTGAAGATCTCATCAAGCATTACAATTGTGGAGACCTGAATGCTGTGATATTCAACCATGACACTTCTCAGGTGAGCAGAATTGTTCCAGATGGGCCAGATGATTGAGAACAAATCAGCTGCTTTTTTAGCAGTATCCCAACCATCATTTTATACTCCGTCTCCTCTTCCCCCTCTTCCTTTTTGATGCTGTGTGTTTTCTATCCACATGTGCCTCTTTTGCTGGGTGAGAGTGGAATTTCCATGGTTTTTCTTGGGCTCTGGGCAATCATAGAATGGTTCAGGTTCAAAAAGACCCCCAAGATCATCAAATCCAACCATTAACTCAGCACTGCCAATCCCACCACTGAACCATGTGCCCAAGTGCCACGTCTACATGTCTTTTAAATACCTCCAGGGAGGGTGACTCCAACACAGCCCTGGGCAGCCTGTTCCAGTGCTTGACAACCCTTTTGGTGAACAAATTTTTCCTGCTATCCAATCTAAACCTCCCCTGGCACAACTTGAGGCTGTTTCCTCTTGTCCTATTGCTTGTTACTTGGAACAAGGAATGTACTGCCTGGAAAACTTCCCTGGGAATGTGCCTGCAAAAAAGGTAATTATGGATGTTTGGGAGCTGCTGAATGTAGACCCCTCATTAAGCGGGGGAGGGGGGAATATTTGTAATATTTGAGCTTATATATGAAGAGGAAGTGGACCTTACATTAATACTCTATAAAGTAAATAACTTCTCAAACATGTCATAATTCAATAATTTTGTATGTGTCTCAGCCAGCCCTTCAGTCTCCGTTTATCTTAGTTATCCAAAGCTATTAAAAACTCTGAATGGAGGAGAAATCTGCTTTCCAGACCGGTTTGATACTTCATGGCAAACTCTGAGATTCTCATTTAATACACAGATTCTTCTTTCTCCTTTCCTGTTAGTCCTGTGGTTGTAACTATTCCTGCAGCGTTGAGGCACAGCACAAATGATAAACATGGAATAAACAAGCAAGATGGGGTGTTATATTTGCCATGGATGCGATGAAAGGAGTACTAGTAGGCAAACCCATGAAGACGGTCCTGGTGTGGGAATGTCCTGTGTTGCCTTTTAATCTCTACCAGTGTAATTTCTCCAGTGAAAAAGCCTTTATCCCTGAGATTAGCTGTGGCCATTCACACCCGTTGCATGGACTCACAGACATCTGTGGTTTATTGTCACATTGTCCTGTATCAGACCCATGGGTTCAACTTGAGAGGAACGGCTTGCTTATCCCTCCAAATTATTGGATCAAATGTGGGTTTCAAAACAGTGTTAAAGACAGAAGAAGGAAGCCAACAACCAGTCAGAGTTCAAGCAGTGGTGTTAGTCATGGTCCCAGAGTGCACGCAGTTGATAGAGATTATAACACTTACAGGCCATGGAAAATTAAAATTCCTCTATGTATACTGGTCCCTGCAGAACTCTAAATGTTGTGCAGTACTGTTGGGTACAGGGTTTTTGTGCTTGGTAGTGTTTTCATAAACCAGCTTTATACCATTTATTTTAACTGCGAGCAGAACAAAATAGAAAATTAAAACCTAAAATAAACTCCCTATTCAGGCCAAGTTTTGCCAGTTGGGGTGATTCCAAAGTTTGTTCTGTGTGGTTTGTTGCAAGGATGAAAGACTCTGTCTGCCATAGAGAGTTTTTGCCATTTGGTTACCAAATTAGATTAGCCTGGCTTAAATATTACACATGAAGCAATCCCCCTGGGATCTCTCTCTGGAGACATGAAATGTAGGCAGAGGAATTTATCATGTGCTGAGTCTATTGCAGGTCTCATGAGGTGACAATGAACGATTGGCCTACAAATGTAGAAAAACTATAAATATCCCAAGTGAGATGTATCACCACTTAAAGTTCAGGGCAGGTACCCCTGCCAATCTTGTGAGACAAGAGTGCCACAGTATTTTTAGAAGATGTGTCCATTCTTTCGTGATATCAAGGTGCTGCCCCAATTTTTTAGAGGTCTGAGAAGACCTTTGTTTTAATTAAGAACAGGGAAAGGGAAACACCTCTGCTTTCCTGTGGTTATATTACGTTCCTCATTCCTTTCTCTCTCTCTTTTTTTAATTTTTTTTTGTCCAGGCACCATTTTCTCCAGCGTATAAATCCTTATTTAAACTTAGTAAAACTTTAAGGGGCTGAGCTTACTAAGTTAGACTGTGACCCCAAAGTGGAGTAGGAAACATCTCTCTCTCTTCTACAGCCTTCCTCAAACACTTGATTCTCTTGTGACTTTTGTAATCCAGATGCTTATGTTGGAGTTTCTGGGCAGAGAGTCAAAATGATACCAAAGAGAAAGTATTCTAAGCTAAAGATAGGATAGGAGTATTTTCTGCTCTTTCTCCAGACTTTTTTCCCCTCAAAGAAGTCAGTTTCTTTCTCTGCTTTTGAACAAAGTTCCCTAGAAGCAAAAATGTGTTGGAATAGATCAGTAGCTGTAACTTCTGTATTCTGTCTGATGATCTCACAAGGGAGTTGAGGTCAGTATGTCCAGAAACATTAAAATACAAAAAATCTGTTAGTGCAAAATTAGAAAATTATGTCTCCACGTGATATCTTTTTCTTACCTGAGACAGATGAAAAATTGCTTAATGACCCAAAGCCTTGGTGAAGAAAAAATAGGGCACAGAACACTTTATTGTGTTTTTTGCTCCCTAGATCTGATGTAAAAGTCTTTATTCAAACATAAACATTTATGTTTTGGGTTTAAGGATACCTTGCACCAGTTACTTCCTGTGGTTGGTTCTGAGCTGTTCAGTTTTTAAGGACAGCATTGAATTAGCTGCTTCTGAGTTCTTTTGTATTCGTTTATTAAGAGGAAAATTGAAGATCCAAGGCCGAGATTTTTCTCCTTCAGCCTTTCCCAAAAATTGTATCTGTGGTTTCTGGCTATTGTTTCTTATCTTCTGTCCTCAGCCATTCTCCTGACCTGAGGAGAGGCTCCTGTCCCAGGAGAAGATGGTTTCTCCTCTCTCATCGCTGATCTGGCGTGTCAGAGACCTGCAGCTCCACTGATAACTTTATACACAGTTTTCTTCAAGCCAGTTTCCACTGGCTCAGCTATCCAGGTTTCATACTTGTTATTTGCCTGTCCCATTTAGGATTAACAGCACAATCCAGGAGTCATACCTGACACTTCCAAAGCATCTCTCATCTAGAGAGCCTTACAGTTTGTGTTAGACTGTAGTGAGAGCCCACTGAAGTAATGGAGAATATTTTCATGCCTTCAGCAGGCTTTGTATCCATTCCAGTGGGCCCAGACATCTTTGGATATCAAAATGAATAAATCAAGTTAGGCCAGTGATTAACCCAGTTTACAGGCCTTATGCTCACCTCAGCATAACAATCTTCTCATTGCCAGGAGACACAAGGTCTTGGCTTCATCCTACACAGCAGAGCAAGCTATGCAGTGGAATTGCTTAGTGTTCACCACAGCCTGCAGACAGGTCTCAACCCCTTTCAGATGCTCAGGCATTGCTATGCCTTCTTCTTCAAGCTGTGTCCATCAGAAACAACCAAGCTTTTTCTATACCTTACTAGAATGATGTCACCCATATCTCAAGTTCCCTCTGCAGTTCAAAATGCCATGGATTCATGTGGGCACACAGCCTTTAAGTAGTGGGTGTTGCCTTCTGAAAAGCATATGATGATCTTGATAACATGACATTAGAAATCTATACACTAACCCCATGCCAGCATCAGCCTCCCTAAACTAAAGAAGAAAATGTTCAGTGCCTCACTTTGCAAGGTACTTGCTGTTTATAAATCTCCAGGTTGTGTTATGCAGCCCTTTAAAACTGTTATCATCCTGCATTTAAACATGTCCTTTAAGATTTAAGGTTCCTGATAATTCTAATTACATCATTAACTTGCCCTGTTGTCATTTTGGATAAAATACGACTGGATTTCTGGCTCGCTTCTCAAATCAATGAAAACTATCTGTGGAATGCTCCAGCTTCAGTAACTGCAGAAACACACAGCTGAGACCATTAGGTAGAGTGTTGAATGACAAGCAGACCTAATTTGTCCAAGGAATGGAGTTTTATCTGGCGCAAAGGAAGATAAATCCATAAACTGAAGGCACAGCTATTGTAACGCAGCGCTTTGGAAGCATCTTATCATTTTCAGCTGTAACAAAGTGCAGGCGAACTGGCACAGCCTCTCGTTCTTCCAGGGAAAATGATTATGAGCTTTCCAGTGAAGCAAGTGTGAGCTTGTCCCAGGCATCAAGGGAGCCAGTCCCGGGAGTTTGCCGTTCTGGGTCCAGGGGAAGGGTCAGTCACGCTCCCAGGAGTGTTTGTTCCAAGGACACTCCTGGCAGGGCTGATGCTGACCGGGTGTTTGGTGACACTGTGCTCAGTGCTGCTTGTGCCCCGATAGTGAGCAGAGCCTGTCTCCCACCTTCTCCTCCCTGGGCTGTAGCACAGGATGCTGCTGCAGAGGTGTTGCTTTCCCATAGTTCAGAACAGCTCCTGGTCTGCTGTGGTGGAATTGTACTTTCTTTCCGCTTGCACCTGAGTTACAGCTTCGTGTCCTGGTATATGCTGTGAGCGTTTGGAAGTGAAAAAACAGAAGTGCAGCCAAAAATTTTGGAGTCTAATTTTCGTATTATGTCAGAACAAGATTCCAGATTGGAGCAATATTATATTTTGGCTTATGTGTTTCAGAAAATTGGTTACAGATCCAGACTGAGAGCTAAGTCTACTTGTTGATGTCAGTGCTGGGGAAAACACTGCAGAGATTATTTTTTTTATTAATAATCTGGAACATGCCCAGATAATTTTCATGCTACGGGTTTTGAAAATAGGTTCTTCCTTGAAAATTTTCATTACATGTTTGCATTTGGAGTTGTCTTACCTTGGAGGTTTTTTCCTTCCTACTTCCAGTTTCCATGAAAAAAGCAATGGGAGAGGAGAGAGAGTCAGAGAGAAATTGGAACAAGACATTTAAAGGCAAAGATTTTTCTTTCAGACTGCTGCATTATTAGAAAAGGAACATATTTACCTACAGAATAGAGCTGATTTACATTAAAAACAGTTAAAGATTGTTGACTACCTGTATTTATTAGTAAGGGAATAAACTATAAATGAGTATGAAAGAGTGATTGGTAAAACCATTTGGAGTTCAAGGTAGTAGCGTGCTACTTTCTGTGCAATGCTGTATGTTTGCTGTAAGGCATTTACTGTCCCTTCTTTTTAAAGAGCTGGTTTATGAAGTGTTTCTTGGAAAGACTTGTTCAAGAGAAACGAAAAAGACTTGTTAGTTTTTTCAAACAGTATCTTGTGAGCTGAATGTACAAAATGCTTTTTCTTTCTTAGTGTTGTATGTAAAAGGTGAAGTTACTCCTCATTATGACAGGGAGGGGGAAAATGTGGGACAAGGGGGCACTTTGGTTGTCCTGGCTGATTTGGCAGGATTAGCATTAGAGATTATCAAAAACACTGTGTTCTTGGGGACTCCTGGACACAACATTTCTTGGTCTGTACTGTTGTTGTGCATTACTGAGCAGGGAATGCCGTAGATCAGGTGTCTCCAGTGTAAACTGGTTGTGCTCTCTGGTGGTGACTTCAGATGTGGATCTTCACTCCTCTGGGAGAGCTGATGGCTGATAAACCCAAAGTCAAGGCTTATAGAGTTCCACCAGTTTAGATGCAAAGAAATTAGTTTCAAGGACAACTTATCTCAACTTCACTAAGTTAATCTGAATTATTCCTTATTTTTCTCCTTAGTGGCTCTTGTTTCATTTTTAAATGCTTTCTTGGAGCTGTTCTCCATCTTTATGCCCAACACTAGACCTCTCAAACAACCCTACTTTAAAAAAAAGTTAAAATTAGTTTTAAAATCATCATCCAATTTGTTTTTCAGATGTCAGCATAACTAGAAAGCTTTGGCTGGTTGGATTGGGAGTAGTCTGGAGTTTCTCTAAGACCAAACAGGAGGGCATGGCAATCTTTGCACCACAAACTGTGGTGTCAGCTCCTGAGGTCTCATGTCCAGACCAGATGCTGTTGTGTTAATAACCAGATTTTTGCTCCTTGCAAAGTTACGTGATGTTTTGCAAATCATATATTTTGGATCAGACTTGCCTTGAGTTAAAAGAATATTGCAAATTTCACATATACTTTCAGGCCTTTCCTAGAATCTTACTAAACAGGGATGGGAAGAAACTCATTGAGGAGCCCTGAACAATATATATCCAAGACAACCAAACCTGAGTTTGTGCCCGCTACTGGCCAGCTGTTCTCCCACTGTGTAACAGAAGACAAAATGAAAAATACCTTTGGAAAAAGAATTGCAATTTTTTAATAAACCAGCCCCAAACCCAAACCTTCTGGCCCTGGTTTGTTTTTTTTTTTCTTCACTTTATTGCCCTGCTTTGCCCTTTGATCAGTATCTTGACTTGGGTGTCATGGCAATATAATAGGTGATGGTTTTAGTGTCAGAACAGAAAAAAAGTATTCTTTGTCAAAGGAAACAAAGCATTTGGAAGGGAAATAGAAAATCTTGAACTTTTCCATATGTTTGCAAGCTCATGAAAGCTGGCCTCAAAACAATCCCGGCGTTGGAGGGGCTTTAAATGCAGCAGGAGTATCATTAGGTAGTTAAGATTTACCCTCCCCTCCGAAACCCAAACCTTTATTTGCATACACTACAGGCTTGTCATCGTTACTCAATTAATGAACAGGTCCCTGTAATCTGGTCCTAAATATACACTGCATACTTGGTGAGGCTTGCAGAAAGGGGGCCGGGATCATTGTTCTGACTGTGTTTTGTTAAGGCTTCTTTAATCAAAACATTCATTCAGATAGAGAGGCCGGCTGCATATTTTGGCATCGCGACCAAGGGGAGCAGGGACAGGGTTGGGGTAGAGAGGGAGGCCTTGTAGAAGGGGATGATATTGCTTGCTTCTTCTTTTTTCTTTTTCTTTCCTAAGTGGTTGGAAAACAACTGTTTAACTGGTGTGGAAAAACAAATAGAAAACATACATGGAGGTCATGACTTCCCAGGGATTTGTTGAAAGTCTTCTCTAACAGGGATAGAAGTCTCACCCCCCAGGCTGTGTGTGAGATGCACAGCCCATCTCTGTGGCCTTTCTACCTTTTTGAATTTCTTTCTAAAACATGTTTTTCTTCAGCCCAAATGGACAGAGAAGGTAGAACTAGGCAGGACACGCAGCTGTTGTTTGGTCTTGTGCCACCTGGCAGTGGCAGGATGGGTTTGGTGATCCCAGGGAGGGTCTCCATGCAGGTGTGGTGAGAGCTGAAGCTGCAGGTACAGGAGTGTCCAAGGGCTGTAGCCCACCCTGCTTGCAGGCAATATTAGACTCAGTCCAGCAATGGCTCCTACAGCTTTTGTGTCACCTGCAGAGCTGATTTTTAGAAGTATCATGCACTATCCGTGGGGACTTCACTGGCATTCAGCCTGCTTTCCCCCTCCATGTCTTCTCCTATTCATAATTTTTCTCTGTTTACAAGTTTAGATGCTCCTGTGGCTCATAGACCTGAGCTAGCCAGTTTGAAACTCAGTTTCAAAGACCTGTATTTTCACACTCAGGTTGCCATGCTGTGCTGAGGGGTACCCTGCTAGCTTTAAATGAGAGAGGCCAATTGCAGAAAGCTCACTGACATCAACTGCAATGTATCTGCAATGTACAGGGACCCTGAGCAGTGATGTAGGTGGGCAGGGATTAGCTCACAGCCAGAAATGGCTGCCCAGAGCTGGTCCCAAGAAATGTGCTTGCTCTTACTCTGGCTTTCCTTGTGCTCTTGAACTTCCTTTCTTCTCTCACTTCCCTTCAAGCAAAAAGTTTTTTGCCCTTTTTTCCCCGCCAGCCCAGGGAAAGGAGTGATGGAACTGACTTTACTCTGAAGATGAAAGACTCTTTTTACAGTCAACTCGGGCTTCTAGTATATTACTTTAAATTTTGATGCTTAAAAGAAAGCAATAATGGGTTAATCACATGCTCAAACTGCATATGCTCCTTCCTGGTTTCCCTTTTCCATAACAAGCTGGAAGCTTATCTTCTTGGCAGCTGCCAACTTTGGGCTTTGGGCTGAATCAGTTTAACCAGACACCCCCTCCTTGGCCATTGCTGGTCTCCATCACGATGGAAACTCAAGAGTGCTGGAGGAAAACCAGTTGAGTTGGCAGCATTATTCATTTCTGCAGCAGCCTTGTGGAGATGCTTGCTCTCACAGCCCATTCACTTTGCACTATTTGAATCCTTCTATCAGAGGCTGCAGTAAATGGATATTGCTCTCCCAGATGCCAGAAGGATCCATAAATCAGAGGAAAACAGGTGTCTTCCAAGTCCAGAGCAGTATATTTTGCAGCACTTCAGTAAAAGCCACAATGCCTTGTCAAGGCTGGTTAACAGGAGGGTATCCTCCCTTCATAAAGGAATGATAACTCGAGCTCAGATGTCAGCCTCTGACCCAAGAAGGGCTGGTGTGAATTTAGGGCTGGAGGAGCCAGCGGGTTTTGGGATGCTGCTTTGGCTCCTTGGCAGCCCCCATAAGCTGAGCTGTCAGCTCTTCAGATCCTTATCTCGCATAGTGCTGTCGACTGGATAAAAGTTCCTGACCTGAATGATGCAGGGAAAATCCTTCAAAGTGCTATCCATTACTTGTCTTCTGGCCTCTACCCACGTAAAGCTCATAAACCAAAAGACTAATAAAGAGAACCCAATCTTTAGCGTGTTTAAAAAAAAATTAATGTAGTTGTCGTGATCTGGGAACAACTCCCTGCTTACAACTGGAGATAAGGATTACTAGCATGGAAGTGGAGCCCTCCTGTCAGGGAAAGAGGGATGGGGTTTGGATTGAGGTGCTGGACTGGAATTCTGGAAGCTGATGGCCAGCTCTCTGGCTTGCCATAGATGACACTGGGTGTGGCTCCTCCTATTTTCTCTATTTAGCCAGTGAATGCTGGGGATAGAAGGAAATAAAGAAATAAGGCATTTTTATTATTAATAGATTCTCCTGCAACTATTAGGGATGGTGCTGTACTTGCAGCATCTGGAGTTTGGATACTTCACAGGAGGTGAGGCTGGAAAACCTTGAATCATCTGCTGATTGGGAGACAGTGGGAGAGAGGAGTCTTGGAAGCCAACAGGGTTGACTAAGATATAGGAAGATAATAGCTGGAAAGGTTATAGGGTCACTGTGTTATCCATGGCAGGAATTGGCTTCCCTTTTCCCTGACTCAGCTTCCTCTTCTCCATCTGCAGGTAGAATTATAGTTGAAGAGCACCTTGAAGGCAAGGAAGGGCACCCAGCCCTCTGTCCCAGTGTTGGTAGTATTGGGTTTTCATTGACATAATCTTACAGTTTGAATGCACATTCCAGAAATACTCTATCATCACTGGAACAGAACGAGGCTAAGGAAGGTTATCAGAGGATTGGGAACTGTGGTGTGTGGGAGTAGGAACGATAACACTATTAGTCCACATCTGATTGTGATTTGATACTGGACTGAGTCTAGAGCAGTTCCACTGGAGCCAATAAATCCAAAGGAGGGGAAAAAAAAAGTTAATCATAGTTGATGGTGCTTATATGTGTCCAAAAAAATTATTTGCAGATAGATATTCACAACTCTGGCATTGTGCCTCTGTCCAGAATATTTGTCTAAATATTAAAAAATAGTAAATTAGAAAATGTACTTAACTGTCATCCCATGTCCATGCATTTTCAGCTGAACTTTGGCAGTAAGCCCTAAATGTGATAAAAGACTCTACACCAATATATTTTGCTTTTCTCTTCTTTTTTTTTTCTTTCTTTTCTTTCTCTCTGTCTCCCTAGACAAAGCTGACAGCATAGCATAGATCTTGAATTATGGCTGATGCATTTTTCTAAGCTGAAGTATGTTGTTAGCTCTTATGCTAATGATTGCAGCAGAATTCCAGCCTCTATGGGAATTTATGGGAAGAGCGGTTACCACTGAGCATCGTCTTGGACTTTGGATCTTCCTTTGGGTCCTTCCATAGCTAAAGTCAGCCAATGCCTTGTAAGTGACATCAAGGTAGAAAGTCTTGCTGTCCCCATTTTACAGATGGACTTTTGAGAGACAGGAGGAATAAAGCCAAATGCTTCAAGGATACTTAGTGGAGGTTAAGTGCCAAGTTTCCTTTGAAGGTTTAAACCCAAATGACATGCCTGTGATCATGCAAGAGATTTGTATCGCCCATGGGAGCAGAATCATTTTTTCAGGGTAGTGTCATAACCACTCCACAATCCTTCCTCTTTCTTCTTCCTAAAGCTCCCACTGACTTCAAAGGTGAAGAATTATGGCCCGCATCCCACAGTCCTGTGAGCTCAGATGTGTGTGCAGAGCTCTACCCACACATATATTCCATCAGGGATACTGCTCAACTAAAATTATACAGGCAGTAGGGAGGGTAAAAAATGTCTGCAAGGCTGGGGCTTCTTTTTTATTCTCATATTGCCTTTCTTTAACCTCAAAATTTTAACTAAGAAAGGCGGAGTATACCAAATGACTGAGTTTTGGGTCTACTATGCTGTCCATAGAAGAGTCGTAACCCAAAGAAACTAGGAATAGAAAAAAAGGAGGAGTGCTAACTTATTCAGTAAGACAAAATATTCCATATTTTGAACACCTCAATGAAATACATTATTGAGTTTCCATGAGAAATAAATAAATAGATGAGCTGGTTGGATTCTCAGAAAGCTTGCAGAGACTGGACATAAAGAATCAATTTATCTCTTGTCATGTGTAGCCACTACAAAGTGAGCACACCCCAGGTGATGTGTTTTTCTGCTGATCCAACTATTACTCTCCTAGATGAACAGCAAAATTAGAAGTTGGGATTTTCACCCGGTCACTTCATCCACTCCACTGTACATTTAAATACTGGTAGCAGTGTTCAGCTGTTATTGGGAGGTCACTCCCTCACCCAATGGCACAGCAAATGTTTCACCCATTCTCTCTTGGTTCAAAAACAACAAATACATATAATTAAAATGCTAAAATTAATTTTTTTTCACTGAATGGAAGCAAAGTAAAATTGGAAGAGGGTAGGTGCATCCTTTTGGTGCACATTTAAAACAAGAGATTTTCTTTCCCCCCCCCCCGCCAAAAAAAAAAAACCACAAACAAACAAACCACTTAAATTCTGGCTCTAGTTAATAGTTTCCTAATTGCGTGTGACTGTTTCTTGACTTCCTGATCCCTGTCTGGTGGTTAAGAATCCAAAGGGTTTATTAAATCAACCGGAGCAGCTGCCTCCTCGAAGCCAGGCATGGTGTATGTCACTGGCTGTGGAAAGGAACTGCAATTCAGGGAGGAGCAGAGGTGATTGATGGGGCAAGTGTCATAGCTCAGACTGTGGTTGCACTACTGTGTATGGGCATAGTTACTGCAATCATTTATCTTCTGTCCTCTGCCACACACAAGCAGAAACATATATGCATGTTTTATTTTTGCCAGGCATTAGAAATGCAGGAATGCTCAAGGTGCAGCGGGACCTGTAGCTGATGATTTGCCTCTCAAGGTGATGCCTTCCTTTGTCTTGTTCCTTGGACAAGCACCAGAAACACTGACAAAACACAGTCCTTGGTTTTAAGTTTATCTCTCTGCCATTGGCAAACTCTTTCCCACAGAAGAGAAGGAAAGAAAGGGAGGGGAAAACAGGCAAGTAAATGGGTCTGTTTTGTGTACTGTATTTTAGGTTAGATAAAGGGGAGGAAAAAACTGTAGGTTAAATGTGGATGTAGGATTCCAAGTGATGGAGTTGCAGAAGGTGATGAAAGGTACTTCCTTTCTTGGCAAAGATCTTCTTGGTCAAGGTCTAAATGCAACTTCTGTTCTTGGGCTATCTAGACCTCCAGCATCAGAGCTGTCCCCTGGCAGGAGTGGGATGCACAAAGCTGCTTGGTCCCCCAGCATTGCTGCTCCTGCTTTGTGTAGGAGAAGGTTGTCCTTACAGTACTTTGTTTTCCCCAAAGCATCTCAGGTCATTCGGGATCAGGTCCCATCAGTTCCCAGCCTTCACTTCCCTTCAGCCAAAAACAGGGAAGAAGAGACTTCTCTTATGTGGGTTTTGAGCTTTCAGATGCTTCCAAAAAATTTCACCTTCCATTTCAGTGTCCAAAGGCTTCCCTGACTCCTCCCTGAGCTACATCAACCCGTTAAGCACAGAGCCTCAGTACAGAGGAGATGCAAAGGCTTGTGATACCTGCATGGACCACCTGATTTACAGCTTTGTGTTACAGAGGTTATTGCAAGTGTAAATTGGCTACTCATTCCTCAGACTTTGTTCCTACAATATAAATTTCTCCCTGCTTTTCACCAGGGATGGAAGCCACTACATCCTGTGCTGCTGCAGCCAGCAACATTTTACCTCTTTGACGCTGTCAGGCTATTTCTACGTCCCTCTGAGAGAAGTGCATGTTCTTACCAGACGTGGAGGCAGCTTCCTTCCAGGAAACTGGTGTCTCAGATAGGTCTGGCTTAATGGGACTTATTATTTGTTGAGTGCTGCCAAAGGGCTCAACTGAGAACAAGGTGCAAACTACTTGCATGCTCTGAGGAGTTCACAAGATGCACTGGTGATTCCAAGCCATGCTGGAAAGCCCAAAGGAATGATTCAGGGTAATGCAATTGAACCCTTAAGGAAGGACATGCTGTGAGGATCACTGTGATTTGGCAAAACAGGTTGAGAAATCATTCGGAAAATGAAAGGTCCAGCTGGTCTGTAAGACCCAATAGACTGGGGCAGGGTCACTGTGAGCATCAGTGTTAGCTCCATCTACTTGGGAGCCCCTGGCTCAGGAGATGTGGTCCCCATTTCTGCCTCACTCAACTGGGTACAGCCTTTGGTAGGAATCCAGAACAAGGTGTAGACTCATCCTGCATAATGCATGGTGAGAAATCTCTGCTGCTTAGTCCCACACATTAAGTGATGCAAATGGGGCTGTAACAAAAAAGCTTTAAGGAGAGTCACTAGGAAGTTGGAAGTCTCCCTAAGACTTGCTGAAAACTTTTGGAGAGGCAGTATGAATGAAGAGGGTGGGAAAAGACAAAAATTGTTGTGATAAAACCGTGTGGCCATCTGGGAGTGTAAGATGTGGTCTGCAAAACATAGTTTGAAGGCAAGTTTTGGAAAATGAGTTCAGGAATTTGGTATAGTAGAAAACCAGAGGAAGAATAACCCGAGTAACAGAGTCACAGCATCAAGTATTTCAGCACAGTGAGTGAGGGATGTTCCCCTCATGGGCTGTGCCTGCAATGTCATTACCACCAGCTCAGATTAACACTGGAAATCCTGGCAGCTTTACGTGTACCTGGGGACTCAGAAAGCTGGATCTAGGTTTTGCAGATTAAGCTGCTTTCCAGTGGTGAGGCACAGAAAACCTCCAGAATGTGCCTGGGTCCTGTTAGCAGTCATCAGACACTGCCCACTTACAGCACTTCCCACAGTGGGGCACGTGGGCCCCCAAACTCTCATGGTAGACCTTGGACCTTTACCGTGTCAAAATAAGTTGTTCTCCTAATAATCAGAGACTTTTGGCTTGTCTGTCCATTACAGCTTGGATCTTGGCTCATTCCTGGGTCTGCCTCTGGTCCTTGGAGTTTCAGCCTTTCTTCTGTGTCTATGAATGTCTCTTCTCACAAAAGCAGGGGCTGAGAGAGCAGTTCTTGTGAAAATCTCTTCCTCAGAAATATCAGGAACATTTCAGGGATTTATGTGTTGCAATGCATTGAACTCTCTGGTGAGATCTAAAAGCATCTAAAGCTGCAAGAAGGATGAGAGGGTTTACCCTGTGTACATCTTCCTGTGTCTGGTTTTGCTGTCCTTGCCTGCTTTAAAACTGTTAAGTTATTAAAAAGGCCCAGATACAAGCCAAATCTTACAGTCCTTAGTCAAGTTCATGGTGACCTTGGCTGGGAACAGATCACAGGATTTTGGTATTAAATAACCAATGAACTGTTTTGAGCAAGAAGAGAATAAAGGTCCTAGTAACTCACCCAAATGTAACACCTGAAACTACATTTTGCTGAAGGAACAGAGAAAAGTGAAAATGAGCTAAAGTTTTATTAAGAAAATACTAGTTTCACTTTAAAAAAGAAGTATATTCATTGATTTTTTTTTTTTGGAGTTCCTAACAACCTCCCAAGCTCTGATCTGCCTAATGGTTTTTTGATGGTTTGTTTGTTTTTTTTTAAATTATAGTGATGCTCAGGTGGCTTACATAAGGCTGGAGTAAAACATGGAGTGTTTTGGCAATTCCTGAAGCAGTACCACCTGAGCTATAGCTTCTCTCTCCATTTCAGGTCCCTAACTTCATCAACACAACACTCCCACCCCACGAGCAGGTGACGGCTCAGGAGATAGACAGCTACTTCAGACAGGAGCTCATCTACAAGAGGAATGAGAGGATGGGGAAGAGAGTGATGTCACTTTTAAGGGAGAACAGAGACAAGAGCTTCTTCTTTGCCTTTGGAGCAGGTATGGCATGAATTTTTCTGTTTTACTCAGTTATTGTGATTGGAAGTAAAGTGTTTTGAATGCTTCAGGATTTTGTCTCTGAGCTTGAGGGAAGATTCCTTAGGAGGCTTCCATTAGGAAGCAGAAAGGTTTTTGTTTGTCTAGACCTGCTTCTAAAATGCAGTTGTTGAAGGAGGTGGGTCTGGGTCCAGCCTGGCTGCAGACAGGCTGCACTCCTTTGTTTTCCATCCAGCTGTAGAAATGTGAAGTTGAGAGCTCTTCATGCTGCTGTTTGTTCCCTTCCCAGACTGACTTGTGGGCTGCTTGGGTTGTGTTCACACAATGGTTTGTAGCCACAAGTGTAGCTTGAATAGTTGAAGTTTGAATTTGCAAGCCCAGGTGCTGATGGGACACAAACCCTTTGGTGGCACAGGCACACGGTGCTGGCCCAGGGTTTCAAACCTCTTGGGGTTGCTGTAGTTAAGACTTCCTCAGTGGGTGACTTAGCTGCTCTGGTCGTGTTTCTGTACAGATTTGCTGGTTTGGGGCTTTGCACAAGTGCATGAGTTGTGTGTGTAGCTAAATACCAGCACTTTGAACCATTAAGTAAAAATCCAATATGTCCCTCTGCCTGTTTAAATGCTCTCCCTGAAGTCTGCAGAACAAAGACATCTGCAGTACTTCCGTGAGTCTGCAACAGTATGTGCTACTGTCCTTTTTTTTATTTCTTTTCCCTTTTCCAGTGGAATTCACATTTCTGTGTGATAAGAGTATAAATAATAACTGTTCAGGCCCCAGCTCAGCTGAATCCTGAGCACCAGCTTAAGTGTCTCTTTGAGCTCCCTCGACTTCAAGGCAGCCTGAGACTGCTGTGCTGAGAACCAATCTGCTCCTCCTGCTCCCTCTCCTTGGCAATTTCTCATTTTTGACAGAACTTTACTCCTCATCCCATGGCTCTCACTATGAACTTTGGCAACAACTCACCTTTCGCTACTCACTTCAGTGGGAATTTTGATTAAAGACTGCGGGTTTTAGTGGAGACACATGCATTTTGATGTATTTATTTTTTGAGTGTATCCGGACTGAATTTTCCCAAGCTTATTTAATCTCAGGCTTGCCTGATGTTTCTGGCCAAGGAGTTTTGCTTAACTGTTTTTACAGTAGGAAAATATATCATGATGGTTCATAATTGGACAGGGATTCATAAAAACCAGGTTGTCTAACCCGAGGAGCGAGGTTTATCAGAGATTATCAAACATGATGGCTTTGACGTAGTCTCCAGTTTTGGAAATCCCTTAACCAGGACATATTTGAGCTGAGAGGATACACTCATATTGGGCATCACTGCCCACTTGCCCTGCTCTACACGCTTTTCCAGGGCATCAATTACAGACCAGGATCTTGGACTAGGTGGGTCATGGATCCAAACCACTGCTGCTGTTTGTGCTGATAACAGAAGTGAAATTAAGCAAATGGATACTAATTACACGCTGCATTCTATAGAAAGGCACGTTTAACTTCTGGGAGGTTTGAGCTTTCTTTCCCTTTCCCCATCAGACAGCACCTACCTGAAACTCCCTAGCAGCATCCCTTGGGAAAGCTGGCTTATGGAGAGCAAGTCTCATTTTGTCTCTTGCACCCATTTTTGGCCATGTTGAAAACTGCCTTTGTTGCTGGGTTTTTTTGTTTTCCCAGCACTGACTGTGGCAGGACAGAACAGACACATGCAGCCGGATTTATCGAGAGCTGGGTCGTGGGAGATGCCAAGGATAGCTTTTTGTTTTGGGTTCTTTGTTCCAGCATCCCTTTGGCCTTTCTCACCAAAGTGGGCCATCCCTGCAGGCCATCCCTACTTTTAGTACAATTAATTCCTTCTTGCTTCTCTGGGGTGTTTTTTCCTTCGTGCAGTAAGTTGTGAGAAAATTATTAATTTTTCAATGCCAAAATTATTATGTGACTGAAGTGCAAGCAAGTTCATTTTCTCTTATGATTCAAATGCAGTTTTTCTCCTGAAGGATTTTTTGGGGGTTTTGTTTCCTTTTTATTTCCCCCATGCACTGAATTATGAGTGGTGTTTGTTGATACATCTTGTGTTTTTCATTCTTATATTTAATTCGTGAATTTTAATGGTTTCTTTGGTATGTGGTTGGGTTGTGAATTCAAATAGTTTTCTAAAACTTTGAACATTTGGTTTTGCCTTTTATAAAAGCGTAGGGTGTTTTTGATGAAAGTTGAGGCTTTCACATATTCCCGTGAATTCTGAAGTGCAAAATTTTAGGAATGCACCTTTGGTGAGGATAGGCGTGATAGAGTCTGCAGGAGCTCATATCCTCCCAGAACAGTGCAAAAATTATCTCACTTTATTTAATATTCTGCATCTTTAAGACTAACACGGTGAAAGGGAAATAATTTGAAAAAAGTGTTCTGGACAATGTACTCCAAATTATGCTGAGCGTGATTCCTGCATCAGTCCCTTTATTTCGAGGGTATTGGAACTAATGGATGAATAGTAATTAAATTATATATGTGTATTGTGAATTGTTTTCCAAATTTCATAATCTCCATCATAGTTTCTGGGGAGGGAAAAACTGGGTAAAACTGTGCTGCCAAATCAAATTAGGAAAATAAATATTTTCCTAAATAAGAAAATAAGCCTGTTGCGAGAAAAGCACCTTGGAAAAACTTCCCCAAATGCAATTTTATGGACGAGGGTTGCTGTAGGAGGGAGTCTCAAGCCCCACATGATGATTCACGTGGACTCAGTGGCATCCTGTACCTCACAGGTATAGCTGGAGCCAAGGGGCTTGGAGATGGGGAAAACAACCCTCCTGAGGTAGAGCCCTGCCTGGTTCCTCCAGTGGCCTCCCTGCAGGAGCTGTACCCTATGGATACTGCCCTAGTGAAGGTGTACCTGGCTTTTGCACAGCTGTGTGTAGCAACTGAGGCTCTGCTGCTCCCTCAGGGCACCATCCTCAGCTTGATTTAAGATCCCAGTGCCACAAGTGGGTAGTTCTGTAGTGTCTGGTAATGAATTTGTATAATGAGCTTGACTAAGCCAGAAGGCACCACACAGGTGTCTTTGCAAATTACAATCTGGTTTGGCTCAGTGAGTCCTGCTCCATGACTGTAGAACCAAAAATACCCACCAAAAACCCCAAAGAAACCCAATGACTGGCTTCAACTGAAAAGCAAGATGATGATTTCCTGGCAGCCTGGTGCAGGAGCCTGGTGCTACTGAGCTGGAGGATGCAGGTGTCTGTCAGCAAAAAGTATATGGTCAGTGTTGCAGAAATCTTGCAGAAAATCCCTTCTCAGTTGAAACGTGGTAGAGTGTAAAGCCCTGTCCCCATAACAAAACATGCACTTCACCATCAGGAAAAAATATAGCTCATTCAGTGTAAGCTGAATTCCCAGTTGGCTGGATGAAAATGTGTGGCTGAAAATGGCAGGCAGAGGGAGATGTGGCATCCCCTCTCATCAGATCTAAATAACCTTCATGTAGGGACAGATCCCACACCCTGGTCCTGGCAGGTCTGGCAGGTCAGGTCACCCCTGGAAATGCCCGCTCTGCCTTCATATGGAAGATGAGGCCATTAAAGTGATTGGGATATAGCAGGCAATTGCCTGTGCAACTCTGCATGTTTATGGGCTGGTTATTAACTATTTTATACATAGAATTTCTACCTTCTTCATCCTGCCTCACTTTTAAAAGAAGGCTGATCAAAATCTTTCAGCTGATACTTTTTTTGGTAGAAAATTGGACATTTGGAGAAAACAGAATTTTTCTGCCTGCTTCTGAAAAGCAAGTCCACTTCTTGAAGATGTTGATCAAAATCCCGGGTGCCTGGGTGTCATTGTTCTCCTGTAAACTGGGATTCCCAGTTAAAATTTTACTATGTTCTGTTTAGAGCTGTGGTGCATCATAGGAGAGGTGGCTCAGAGTCTGGTTTGCAAGAGCACGAGGCTGTGAAACATTGAACAGACAACTCCTGGGAATGAAGGAGTGGGAAGGGGACAGGCCTTTGGATATCCAAGCATGCTGAGATAAAACAGTTTTTCATAAAGTGAAGCAAAGCTTTTTTATGCTGTTGAAAGATGGTTTTTTCTTGTTCCAGTCAGAAGTATTAAAACAAAAAAGAAATTACTCAGTTCTGAATAGAGCTTTTCAGTTTTCTGTCATTCTTAAAAATAAAAAGTTGAGTTTTCAATGGATTTCCCCCTTTCCCATCTTCCATGGAATTACTCACAATTTAAATGTGTTGGAGTAATTCAAACTTTTAATTTATTCCTTTATAAAACACGTAGAAGTGAAAATGGTCATTTATTCTTTCTACTCTCATTTCTTTCTCCTCTCCAAGAAAAATACAGGCTTTGGGTAAAAGGGGACCCAGCTTGTACCCAGTTCTATAGACTTCGTTCTTCTCCTGCCAGGGTTTACCATATTCAGGCTTAATGTGAAAATATCACCATACCTGTATTCACAGTAATTATACTCAAGTAATGAAACAGCAGTTATTGTTTGTGCAGTTAAATGATATTTTTCAGTTATGGGCATGGTAATGTTTCCCTTTGAATGACTAAGGGTTGCTAAATAGAGTACTTTCAAGTAAAATTTGGGTATTTGCTTGGGTTTTGTGTTTTGAAAATCCATCATGGATTGCTAGGAACTATTGATCTGTAATAACAGCCTTAGACCTCATATATACAGGCAATTTATAAAGGGTCATTTATAGTCGAGAAAGACACACAGCCAAGAGCACACAGGCTGTTAAAAAGAGTTAATATTTTGGCAACTAAGACTATATATATGAAGTCAATGTTTAAGAAAAAATCACTCTGGTTTATTTCATTTTTATGGGCAAATAATTTTCAAGTAACACTTATGATAACAAATGGATAAATTTATGTCTGCAGTTAATTTGAACGATAATTTCCTTGGGATGTTTTACTTACTTGCATTTTTTTTTCTTTCTTTTTTTTATGAGAACTGTCAGTTTTGTAGCTGAGAGCCGGATTTACTGCTTCAGAAATTCGGATGCTGCTCCAGTTCATGATGTTTATTAGCAGCCAAATCAGTAGGGTTTAAGGCAGTGAGTTTGGTTAGTTAAAATAATAAATGTATCATGGAGAATTTTCTTTAAGTGCTGAGACAGGGCTGAAATGCAAGTACCATGGCATCTCCCACGGTAAGAGGGGAATCAAACTGTCTCTGGACAACGGTCCTGTGGTGGAGGAAAGAAAATGTTAAACCACCTCACCAGCCCCCTGCATCTGAGATGTCAGAGAGGACCCAAGCTATTGTCCATGGTGTGGTGGAAGCCAGAGTGGGCTGGTGACCACAGCTCCAGATGCAGCTGGTGATAACAGGGATCTGTGTACGTGAAAGTACGAGCGCTCTTGCTCAGCTGTAGGCTGAGGTGGCTGAGATGAGGTACCTATTTGTTGATGGATTAGGTTTGAATTTTTGAGATACTCTGCAAGAAAATAAATACAGTTGTAGATGTCTGTGTACTCCCATGAAAGCAGAGGAATTCATCCCAGAGTAGGAACAGCAGAAGTAGAATTTGATAATTTGTATGCTGAGAATGGGTGAATTCCCTCCCCAACCTGCGGAGTTCTCTCAGCCAGCATTGGGCAGGCAGCATCATCAGTACTGATTCTGATCATCATAAATCAGACTGTTAACAATAATCATAGATAATTTGAGTTGAAAGAAACCTTTAAAGGTCATTTGGTCCAGGCTCTCAAACAGTAATGTTACTTATTTTCAAAGTAAATGTTATCTGGTAATTCTTTGTAGTGGGACTCAGAAGTGGGTTTTCAGTAGGGAAAGAGAATTGTCCAACTTCTCTAAAGGATGGGGCTAGTGTGAGAGCACAGCAAGAATATAAAATCTCCTTCTCATAGTCCTCAGCTCCAGCTCTTTTCCTTTTGTCCTCTCTCCAGAGGATTCCCAAAGGGAATTTCAGCACACATCATTTTAGATACTTAAGGTACCAAAGACAGAAACAGGCTCACCCTTCACCTTCTGGAATGAGTAGGAGTGACAAGCATCTCCAGGGTGACTCAGGTCTTGAATGGTCTTGATCACCACTGAAGTGTTCTTATTTTCCTCCAAAAGCTAAAGAGCCCCCAGGGAGATATCCAGATGATGTAGCTGTCTTGAGCATGCTTCATCAACGGTTAAAAAGGTGACCACAACTGAGCTGGAACATGATGGATGTTGAACTGGGGCGGGTAGAGGTGGGATTTTGTTGTTACTGGAAACCATATTTCTACTCGGCAGTTTGGGAAAAGAAAGGAAGTGATGGATACTGTGCGCAACTTAAACTCGAGTAATTAAAACCCTGAGAGTTTTTGTGAAAGCCATTAGCACCTGCCACCAGATCTGGCACCGAGGTTCACATGTGTTACTTGAAAGTGCTTTTTTTCAGGAGGGAAATGCCTTCAGGCCACCATCCAACTGCATACTGAGGGATGGGGATTTACAGATGTCTAATATGCAAATAGCTGTTTTGCACTCCCAACTGATGCAACGTTGCCTGCAAATCAGGCACGGAGTTGCAGAGTTGGTTCCACTGGGAACTAAATCATCGGAATTCCGGTCCTCTGGTTACCAGGGTTGTGTGGCTCTTTACCATTTCCATTCTTCATCTTGGATCCTCTGTAGAACACAAAAGGGGAAAAAAGGAAGGGGGAGGGGAGAAAAAAGAAAGCACTCGCAGTCTGGAATATAAAGAGACTTTATCCCCCAGGTCAGGCATCCTGATCCAGCGCTGATTAGTGGTGCTACTGACATCACTAGCACAGTTCATCAGCGGGTTGTCTCAGTGGAGCAAGAAGTTGGCGACCAGGAGATTGAACTTGGCGAGCCTACAAAAGAGAAGAAAAGGGTGAATTAACAGTTTGCAGATGGTAGAATTCCCTCTGCTCATGTTTATTTGGGCATCCAGATGCTTATAGTGAGGTCAACCTATTTTTGTGTATGGACTTCTTTTACTATTAGTTTTTAAGGCAAAGTATCACTTTGCTTTCAAAAATAGACTTGCGTGCTAATTTCGACCAAAATCATGTAACTGATTCATTTAAAAGTCTTCATTAAACAGGCAGTGCCTGATTCTCTTTTCAGACACTCTGTTGTAAATCAGGAGATACTCCACTGGGGAAAAGCTTGTTCCAAGTGCAAATCCAGCTTGCAGCCTTTTAAAATAAAAATAAAAAAAATCAAGGGAACTTTTTTTATGTGCATTGATCTTGTATAATATGAAGGCTTGGAAGTCCCCGAATATTTGCTTTTCACCTGAAGCTTAAATCGGCAAACAGAGAGTGCCTGAGTTAGGGAGGCCAAAATAAACCTGCCTGCACCACCCTATTGTGAAAAGGGAACTTCTTGATTCCAATAATTCTGATTTAAGAAAAATCCTTTTTTCTATAACAAGATATTAATTGTAGAAACGTAGTATAGCGTATGCAATGATGAGGAGGATCTTGAGGCTGCTGCCACCTGTACCAGCCAAGGAAGGAAAGAGACACAGCAGGTAAAAGAACAGATTCCTGTATTTGGGCTGGCATTCTGTTCTTTCTCCTGGTGTTGAGGGAAGCTGGGTAAGCCCTGGGCTGTCTTTGGTGGTCAGGTGGAGAATTCATGGTCCTCAGCGGGGAGTCCTGCCTGGCCACTGCTCACCTTCGCTTTCATCGTTGCTCCACTGAAGGTGCAGCCTCAAGTCCAGGTCTTTGTTTGTGGCTGCAGGTATTCAACTAAATGTTAAAAGCAGCTAAATGTTAAAATGGGCCTTGCAAACTGCAGTGTTTCCCCCATCTCTGGTGTAATTCTTCCCATGATGAATGGGAAACGATGCCTGCACGCAGTAGGATTTTGGTTTAAAGAAACCCATACATTAATGTCAGCTCCTCTGGGTCCCTGACGTTTTCATATCATATTTATTATTATGCCTGTGCCAAGTTCTACTGTATAAGTCTAATTCTGCCTGCCTGTTTTCAAAGAAAAGAAAGCTATATTGTCCCCTCCTGTCCTATAATATAGAAATTTTGGCTATGCCCTTACTGTATTTCTCTTCAACATTTGAGATGTAAAAAATATAGACATAATTCAGGAAATTTTCTCTTTTCAGAACTGCAAAGAATCATGAGAGGCTTAAGCACTCTGCTGAACAGGAATGGGCTTAAACATGGGATGAAATACTTTTTCACCCACACACGCACACACAAGAGCTTGCTGTGTATCCACAGGCCACCCTGTAAGCTCTCAGGAGACCAGGCAGAGCTCCCATATAACTCCAGATTTCATAATGGGAGTGTTGAAATCAATATATGGATGCCAGACAATTCATCACTTCCCATCCCAAAACTGTCTCATCTGGAAGTTCCCATCCAGCTTTGACAGTGCTGTTGGGAAGATTTTAAAGAAGCAGCGTGGAGAACCCAAAGACTGGCAACCTTCCTCTAACACTGAGGTTTCTGTGAGATGCTCCTGTGAAAGGCAGACAGGGTACAGACTCTTAAAGGATCCAAGGCTCTTGTCTCAGCTGGGATACCTTTGTAAGCTACCTGCAGTGATTAAGGTGTCTCTGCACCCAAGTGTACTTCTCATCATCCTTCTGTATGATGCTTTCCCAGACCAGAGGGAAATCTGGCTACTCAGTTTCCTTGAATTCAGAGCCTGGTATGCAATCAAAGATCCTTCACATTAATGCAAGTTGATGGCCTTGACCTGAGTTCATGTTCCTTTCTGCTGCCCCTCCTGCCCTGGGTGTGTATTCCGGAGGAGGAGCGTGGATATCCCAAGGCACCCTGGACCACCATAGCTGTATCCCCTGCAGATCCACTCTTGGAACCTCAGGCTATTAAAGCAAAAGCTGGAAAGGGAATTTAGTAAAGCCAGGAATTTAGGAACTGGTTTGTACCGCTTGTGGTGTTTGGTCTCTTAGAGGTTCAAGCCATTTCTGACCAGTTTTAGAGCCAAGTTGCAGGAGGGTTGCATATGGAGAGGAACTGGTGGTCATCCTGATGCCCTGGAAAGACAGGGCATGGCTGCTGGCTGGAGTTAGTTGTTTTGCAAAAGTGGATGTGAAGCTGAAAGCTTTAAAAAGCCTGGCTGTAATTTATGTGGATTTCTTGAGGATTTTTACTGGTATGGAAACTGGGACTGGAAATCTCATTAAACTGGGCGTTCTTGTGAGAGTTTCAGGTTTTCTTAGTCATGGTTGTGCCAGGAATATCATCAGAGCAAACTTGCTGAGAAAGGATTTATGGATTTGGGATCAGATCCTATTCTCACTGAATTAATGGTAGTTCTGCAACTGACATCAAGGTGACTGGCATGTGCACCTGGATGAGACAACATTTATTTATCACTCTGGTTGTTTAATCTAGGCTGCTACTTTCACATCAATATCCTCTTTATAAGCCTATTAAATCCCAGTTCCATTGTTATTTTCTCTGGTAGATCAGAAGAGAAGTGTCAAGGAAAAGAAAATGTATGCGAAATATCCCTCTGCCCAAAACCAATATTTAAACATCAGAAATGTAAAGTGAAGGTAGAATTACTTAGAGGGGCAGAGGGGAAATAATTAAAGCTCCAGCCGGCAAGACGAGATGTCGTAAACTTTGGTTATTCCCCTCTCTTAGACATTGAAAACACAAACTCTGCCACTGTTCAGCTGTTTTATAGAGGCCTGTAGAAAGCAACAGAGGTCTGTTGGACAAAATTGCTCTGGTGGCAACTGAAACTGGGCTCAAACCCAAGTCCAACAGCCGAGCTGCCATCTGAAATTGGACAAAATTCGGGTTCATGTCTGAATCTCAGCTCCCTTTCTGCTCTATGCAGTAGACCTAATGAAACCCTTAATCTGGACTGGACTGGTGGGGAGTGAGAAGCAACTTTAGTTCATGCAGAAACATTGCTGTTTCAAATTGGTTTAAAAAAAAAAACCTGCTAACAGAATTTGAAAATATGGTAATTCTTGGCAAAAATGGACTGGCTACTTCTTGGTAGACAGGTTTGCTAAAGAGTTGTGAACTGAAACATGGCAAAATATCATTTCAGAACCGCTAGGCTTTTCTCCTATCAACTTCCAGTGAAAGAAGAGGCAGGTGAATAAGCAAAAAGCCAGATGAATCCACCTTGAAACTTCTAGTTTTCAAGAGCTAGTCAGTGAGACCTACCAAATGCTTGGGTTTCGATAAACTGTTGCTCATCAACTGAAAATTATTCTGCCAGAGAACTTCCAAACACCTTTTTAGTCTAAACACATTTTGGTGGTGTTGAGCTTTGGAACTCTCCCTGGCAGAAAAGTGAAATCTCCCTCATTTTCCTGGAATAATGTTTCAGGACTGAAACCTGTGTGACTTGTATTTAAATTAATAACTTAAGTCTTTTTTAGTATTTTTCTGTACTTCATAATGGGAAATACCTTAAATACTGAGGTTTGAAAACTTTTTAAAATAGCATTTATACACTGAAGGTAAATGGAGAGAAAAATCAAATGCCAGCACTGGGTTAACTTGGTATGAAATTCGGCACCAGTTTTCGGTATTTATACAGAATTCACATTCACTTTGTGTTTTTCCTTGAGGTGTTTGAGGTACAGTGAAACTGCTGTGAGGTTCTTATCACTTAGAGATCTGGTCTGGTTCCAGTTGAAAATTTTGCAGTACCTCTCACTGGGAGGATTGGTTTAAAAGGAACAGAGATCTGCCAAAGAAATAAAGACTTCATTATTGACATCAATGCTATTTTTAATCTGGTTTCCTAAGGAAATGAGGCTTAAGCAATGGCAGTGTTTGTGAGTATGTGTGTGTGTACATAGGTGTGTGTGACTATGTCTTTGGCCCTCGTAAATTCTTCATCTGTTGGGTGATTATAACCAAACCTGACAGATGGCTGGAGTCTCCAAGATAATAAGTTCTTCAGTGCTTCATGAAAATAAGTGGTTGGATGGAAGAAAAAGACATTCATAGTGTGCATCCACTGAAAAGGCACAGCATGAGCTCAACTTTTATTAAATTTCAGAAAATCCCAGTGGGAGAAGGAGGTGAGACACATCCCCATAGACAACTGCTCCTTCCTGGTTCCTCTGCATGTGAGAGAATGTGGTGTGTACTACATAGATCAGACATGGCAGGGTTTGAACATAAAAAATGATGTTTACAGTAAATAGTTACTATCTAGAGTGTCTCAGGAGCCACATGTTACCTCTGGGCTGTTCTCTAATGAGGTGTTCATTCTCAAGGCCAGAGCAATAGCAGGGAGCAGGTTAATAAATGTGACCAAGGCATGGCTCCAGGACTCTCTATAAAGCTAATGAGTCGTGGGCACTCAAACTGTGCAGCCTCACTACTGCTAATTGGCCAAGTGTGCCATCAACCGTGCCCAAAAATGTTCTTAAGTAGCCAAGGGGTGAAAAAGAGCATCAGAAACTCCTACAAGTCCAGGAGGCAGCCTGGGGCAGCATTCCTGTGTGCAGAGTTCAGGAACACTTTCCCCAGAATCAAGGTCATTCCCTTGAGAGTGGAAGTAGCTCACTGGCAGTGGGGAATATAATTAAGAAACGTAATTAAGAAACAAAGGAGAGAGTAAAGCATGACCTGGAGAAAAGCACTTTTACAACATTAGCTTATCAAACAAGGGGATGGTTGTCACTTAGCAGTTGGAGAAGATGCTCAGAAAACATTGTGGTGGGGAGAGTACTTGAAAACTTTCCAAAGAAAAATACAGATGGGGGTCACCAAAGCCAAGTCAGAGTTAGTTCTTAATTTTATTCTTTTTTGCTTGAGAATGAAAATTATGTATCTAGTATCTTGTTGGGGTGGGACTCTCCCTCTTGAACTGTAGTGTCTGAAATTTCAGTGCATCTTCTGTGTAAGGTCATCAGGTTTCTTTGAAACCCTCAGAGGACAAATCCTCCCACTTATCTCAGATGCATATTTTAAGATGGAAGGAACTGCCCTCAGGAAACATCTTTCCACTGACCGCAGAGGAAGCCTAGAAAACTGGCTGCCAACACATGCTTGACTCTCAGATGAATGGGATTAATTGAACCCTGAAAGCAGGAGTTAAGAATTCAGGGTGTTCTGTCCTTACCTCTACCTGACCTTGAGCAAGCAGCTCAGTGCACCAAGAGCTCTCTGAGCAATGTTTTGCATTACTGCCAATGGCAGAGCTTTATTAGTCCTGAGGCAAGTTTGCAAGCAGAAGACTGACACAGGATTGCTTTCCATCTTGCCTTGGAGAACATCTTGGCATGAACTCTAGGGGAAAAGAAAGCCCTCTGCCACCAGTTCTGGAAAACTCATCCAGCTCTAAGTTTCCCTGTGGCAGGAGAAGGAGCTGTAACCCCCTGTGGCAGTGCACAGCTTTCACATCCTCTCGTGTGACGTGGTTGGAGCCCCAGGTTGGCCAAACATTTTATACACTGTTCAGATCCCCCTGTGAGCCTCAGAGCTCAGAGCAAACTTTGCCTCTTTGTGGTTGCATAGAAGAGGTGGATTTGGACATGCAGAAGTGTAAAGCGTTTCCATCTTTCCCTTCCTCTTGGCTGGAGGGACCAAAAGCCACTTTGGTGCCAGCACTGTCATTCACAGCCTGATCTGCCTGGAGCTGTGCAAAGGACACAGAACTGCTGACTGGAGAGCAGGCTTTCATTTCTGTTCATCAGGCACAGTTATCCCATTTTCAAGGGAAGAAGCAAGCAGTCAAAAACAAAACAAAAAATGTTTTGACATACCATGTGTCTGATTTGTTCACTGATCTCTTGCAACCCAAATCTGTGTATGATTTGGGTTGTATGACAATGAGGAGTCATTCAGACCTGGAGACCCTCTGAAACAGCCTTCTGATATCACTTGTCTTTTCGCACGCAAGATTTAGAGAAAATTGGGAAGATGTGTGGGTGGGTTTTCTGTTTTGTTTTTTTTTTTTTAGTATCACAGAGAGACTCACCAGATAGTCTCCCCTGTGGGGTCACTCACCGAGTCTGTAGTATTTACTCAGCATCTCTCTGAAACACCAGCGTCTTAGAAGTTGTCTTCCTGAATTTACATTCCCAGTTCAATCATCTCCCACAAGATAAAAGCCCCAGTGTTGGCTCCCCTTTACCTTCTGCACCGCACAGCGCTCCCGTCAAAAGGGAGCCCTTCGTGGCAGCACTTTTGTTTTTCTTTGTGCCTGCCAATCACCCCGCTTGCCTCTGCCCAAAGTTTGTTGTCTTTGCAGTTGGTCACAGCGTGAGCTACCAAAAACCTCGCTGAGCCTGACGGGGTATTCTGTTGGCCTAACCCTAACACGCGATCTTCCACCTCCCCGGCGCACAAAGGGCCTTTTCACCGGCCCACCGCAGCTCCGAGGTTTCATTTCATGTGTTACAATTAATCTGTATTTATTGCCACTTATCTTTAAATGGCTAACAATATCAAGAGTTTAAAAAGTGCTTTTAGTGTCAAACTGGGTCAATTAAAACTCTACTTAAAATATTTGCGAAACTTCTAGCCTGAAAGTTGCCCCCTCAGTCTGCTGTTAACCAAAATGGTTTAAATAAATACACGCAGCTTGAGGAGACTGACATTAGGTAAAATTCCCCTTGATATTTTAGTAGAATCCAGGATTAACTTCCTTGCTCCTACATTGGCTTTTTTTTTTTTTTTTAATAAAAGGAGAAAAATGAGTAATATTTTAGATGGTTGTAAGTATTTGTAAGATTGAAGCAATCAATTAAAAAACCTCGGGAGATAGCCTTAAAACTTTTAATTCCAGAAGAGACCATTAGATTAGTCAGCCTGGTCTCCTGGAATTTCATCCTGTCCTTTTGTGGACCATATTAGCGTGTGTTTAACTCTGAACTTCAAACCATGGGCCACAAGGAACAATTTTTTTTTTCAACTCTTTCAATATTGAGCATGGGCAATAAAGTACTAGAACATAAAATATTAATTAAAGAATGAAAGAATAGTTTTTACTTGTGTAAAATGGGTTTTACTGAAGGTTGAAGATGGCTGGAGGAATCCACTTTTTCCCCTTGCAGAAAAGCCCCCAGTTTTGCCTTGAATATTTTTTTTTTCAAGCTCAGGTTGCAGGACAGTCTTAATAAATTGTGTGAGGTTAGTGCTGGTGTACTGCCCGTGGGGACTCAGAACTGTTGTGCAGCTCACCCAAGGTTGCACTGTGTTAGGATGGTGAGAAGTCCCAGGAGGGACCTCCAGGTAGGACTTAGCTGTCTTGGATGCAGTAAATGCACAGATGAAGTGAGATCCCAGGGTGGGGGAATTAACTACCTAAACTAAAGGTTGGTTCACATCGAGCCACTTGGACTTAAAACTCTGATCCTCAAACACTTACTGCTCACAGCAGCAACATTAATGAAGCCTGGTTTCCTATGGATTTAGGTCATTTGCTTGGATTCCCAGCAGTCTAATAAGGTTTGAACTGTAGCTGAGTCATTTCTATTAATTAGGGCATTTGTATTATCTTTATGGGTCTCTGATGTCCCTGAAAAGGCTCACCCTGCAACTTTTCTTTCCACAGGAGAGATTGGTGAGTCTCTATCCAGCCATCTGTATTCATAAAATATATCAGAAAGGACTCTCTTGGAGACAGCTGCTCTTCTGTTTAACAGATTTGAAATTTGCCCATGGGTTCAGAGTATTTCTAGGGAGATCATAAAAACAAAAACATAGACACAAAGGGACAGCAGGATCCTGTAAGCATCATGGATTTTGGAAGCAAGGTTAAAATGAAATTGCCATATTTATGCAGTGTAAATATTGCACAATTTGAGGATACCAAATGGTTTTGATCATTTCTTTAGTAATTTGTTCTTGTCAAATAGTTAATTAAACAAATCTGACTTTCTCAAATGTTTTGTAAGTCCATTTTTACGGGATAGGGAAGGAAACACATCTTGAAGAATTGCTTTTGTGTAAAAAATAACATAAAAAAATACAACTTTTTTTTCTCCTTACCATCCATAAAGAGAGTGGGATTGTGTCAATTTGGAGGAAAGCAATTGTTCTTCAGTAATAGTGTTCTGATGAACGCAAAGCTATTGGCTTGTGGGTGTGCTTTGATCGCTCTTTGGTTGCTGTCCTATCTGTTGTTCTTTTTGATTTTGTTTTTAATCTTAGTCACTGTATCAACAAGCCAAGTGATGCTGACGTCTAAGTGCATCCCAGGAATGGCAAATAGCACAAAGCCAACAGCTTGCAAACAAGTCAGACTGAAATATGTTTGCATAAATGTTTTTTTCCTTTCTTTTTTTAATGCTCCCAAGCAGGAATACTGCGAGTTTCCCATTACCATTTCTCATCCCCAGATTATGGTGTCCCATCATCCTGGTTTCAGTGTGACACACAGCCTTGTGTGGCCGGGATTGATTTATATTCTCCTCTTTGGAGGTGACAAAAGCGCCTCCCTTGAAAAGGTCAGGTTTGAGACCTGTTTGAAGACCTTTGCCTTTGGCAATGTTAACTGAGCCCCCAACAGCCTTTTACTCTGGACAAGGCCTACTGCCTTAGACTGGCTTTGTGCTAAAATCTTTCATTTCCTCAAAAAGCCATTTGGGCTGTGTGTTAATATTTGGAGCTTTCTTGCACAGATCTGGATACCAAAGTGCCCTGGCCAGCTTCAGGGGAGGTCAGTGATGACAAGCTGGGAAGTGTAACAACAAGGGGGGGTGAAAGCTCTGAAACTTGGTGGCAGTGTGTAGTAAGGGAGAAAAGTAGTTCCAGTTTCCTTTCAGGGGGACTAGCCTAGATCTACACATCTCTGCTAGGAACACTGGAACGTGCAGGCTGATTTCCCTTGAATTTTGATGGAGGGTGGAAGTTCATGTGGTTATATTCCTATTTGGAAAGAGGTGGCTTTGGCAAGAGGAGGAATTTTCTGGTAGTGTTCCTGTTCAGGAAAAGACTCAAACTCACTCTTTCCTAGGTGTTGGAAGAGGAGCTCATTCTCCAAACACGGATCTGTAGGAAAACACACTTTGCTGGTTCCACTGATCAGGAAAAAACCTTTCTACTTTAATGCTATTTTCTACTAAAATTAAGTGTTTAGGATTCTTCAGGCTCTCAGCTCCTCATCTGCTTCCATTGGAAACAGCGAATGAAACAAGAAGGCTTTGCCAAAATTTGGCTGAAACCAAGGAAAAACTTGATTGGGCCTCACCGAGGGGCTGGCAGAGAGGAGGCTGGGTACCAGTCCAGTATGGCATGGGCACAGGTCTAGTATTATTAAATGCAAACACAATTGTATTCAAAATCTCTTCCTGGTGGGTGAGAAAGGGAAATGAATACAGGAAAATAAAACTTGAGTCTTAAAAGGGAAGGAGCTGTGCTCAGTTACAAGCTGTGCTAGTTATAGCCTGTAACTGTGGGAAAATGTGATGAGACAGTTTACCCAAGCACATTTGCTTTTTTCTTCTTTGTTTTTGGAGGGTTAATTCTGCACTGTTGTGTATAAGCAGGCAGTGATGGATTGTCCCAGAGTTCTGTGCAGAGTATCGAAGAGTGCTGGATTTAATTGTCCTGCATTTATTGTGCAAAAGGAATGAATTATGAGCCACTTTACAGCATCTCCAGTGAAAGTGATTATCAGCACTGCTCCTCGCCAGAGATATAACTCTGTCAGGCAGACTCACTCCTCTCCTGGGTTCCTTGGAAAAAGCTTGTGAATTTATTGTCTCTTGCCAGTGAAAGCTCAGGGTAAAACACAAAACCAAAAGCTGCCAATATATATTCAGTTCAGATGTTGTAGGAATTTCTTGTTCCATTTTTTTCCTTCTTTTCCCCTGAGTGGTAGATCAGTCAGGATTTTTGGAGCGTGCAGCTGAAACAGTGCAGCAGGATGTGTCCTCTGTTGATTGCTCCTTTTGATATTGTAGGTGAACTGTGTGGCTGAGAAGACCTGGCTGTTGGCTTCGATTAGCTTTGTCCAGGGCTCATGCACAGTACAGCTGGTCATGATGCCATGGAAGAAGGCACCTTTCACCCCTCTGCATCCAACTGTATCTCACAGCTGTTTTCACACTGCTCCTCCCTGCATTGCACAGATAACCCCAGGAACAAATTTAAGCTGAGGAGGATGTATAAAAGGAATGTTATGAGCTCTGCGTCGCAGACACTGCATAATAACTCATCTGCAGAAGAGTGGGGAGTTTTGCTCTTTACCTTTCCTGTTGACTTCTGCAGCATAATAAAGGACAGCAGGATGAATTCCAGGGACTGCAACATTGCCTGTCAGAAAGATATTTGGGGGTGATGCTTCCCAACATTGCAGAAAAACAGCTGCAGGGGAGATTTTGTGTTGGGGTTTGTTTAGAGCTGCTGAATCATTTTCAGTGCCTTGAGGGGAGCTAGCATGCACTGTGTGCTTTGGGGAGCTACACATCCCCTCTCGGGTTTTTGTGTTGCCATTCAAATGAACACAAGATTCCTGTGTGTTCACAGATATTTTTGTGCCTGAGATAGCCCAGATAAACAAGTGAATCAGCACATGGATGGAGATAACAATGTGTACTCAACTGTGCAAGCTCTTACAAAAGGTGCCTTTCTTCGCTCCTCCACGTGAACAGATTTCACATGGTTTTATCAACAGGTTGCCAGGAAGTCTGTTCTTGAGAAGAAGTAGAAAAAGGGAAAAAAAGCTGTAAAAAGCCCTGGACTATAATGGCACTACCAGGTAGCATGTGCAATTCATTTAACTATGAGTCTACAAATGTGTTAGCTCATAGCTGTGGTAACACTCATGGCAGCATTCCCCGGGCTGAAAACTGTCCTGCTAATTAATAACAGCAAGGAACAGAGGTTGTGCAGAGTGTCACAGCAACAGGTCATGAATTAAGAGAGGAGCATGTTATTTTGAAATTGTTCTCTGTGTGTAATCATGCATTTTGGATAGTCAGTTAATCATCAAACTAGTGATGATTCTATGATTTCTTCCACTGTATCGTTCAACTGATCTATTGGAAGTCCTCTGTAAGTTGAATGGGTATCAGTTACAACAGAGAAAATTTGGGAAAAGGGACTTGGAAGTTTACCTTATGTACTCAAAAGTGTCTGAACTTGATCAGAGTTCCTGGGAAAATTTGCAGAGTTAAATGGCTGGATGAGCCTTCCACTCCCTGAGTTTGGGAAGTCATGGGTGGCCTCTTGTCCATTAATGAGCCAAAGTCTCCTGGATGACAACTTTGTGACAAGATGGTCCTTCACTCCAGAATGCCAATGGTGGCTTTTTGTAGGAACATAAGGGACAGGTTCCCCAGGGGAAAAAAGAAACACAACACAGCAGGATCAGTATTTTATGCCATGAGACTTTTCACTTTCCTTTGTAAATAGCTATTTGCCTGGTGGTTGCTAGATTCATTTGGGATGTGGGAAATAGAAGTTCATGTCCGTTTCTGATTCCTGAGTTAACACAAGGAATTGACTGTTTGATTTGCTTTTGGAGTAATTACTGCAGGAGGACAATGATGGTTGGAGCATCCTCAAAAATAGCTATTCCAGAGGAGTTCTTGCGTAGCAGATAATTGGGCATTATCCATCGCAGCCAATTTAATTGGATGACTTTGCTCTTTTTAGGATTCAGATCCAAGGGCTACATTTCCAAGTTCCCAAAATCTTAAGACAATTTGGCTCTTTGGTGAAATAGAAGTTAAGTGCTCCATAACCAGAGGTTTTGCTGAAGGCTGGATTTTCAAAAGGCCTGAGCCCTTAGACAACAGTTTTGAAAACCTGGCTGAACTTCAGTGCAAGCTTGCCCTTAGAAACCTTTTATATCTTCATTGAGCACAAAGGGACAGTCTGTCTTGTAAGTCCGTGCCTTCATTAGGAGGAACTGAATCCTATTGATTTCAACATGTATTATGGTGGGATCAGACCTCTTCAGCGTCCTTACTTAAAAGCACTGCCATGGCAACAAGGGCAGCAACCCCAGGGGCAGGGGGATGGGAAATGGCATGAGGTGGAGAAGGGACATCCTCTTCTCATTGACAGGAGACTTCCCCATAATAGAAAAGGGGGGGGAAAAGCTTGATAAGTCAAGTGGCTTGATTTGTAAGTGAGCTTACTCTAAAGCAAACACAATGCCGTATGTGTCTCATTTGCCAGTGAGATCATCTGTTTCTTTGTTAGGGAAGAAAATGTGTTTCCCTTCCAAGTCCAGGGCCACTCGGGCAATTTACATGAACAAATAAAGATGAGGTTTAGCAGCACTACATAAATGAAATACAGCTCTAAGTGGCCACCGAAGAACCGAGCTGCTAGAATGGAAGAGTGCTGGGACATGAGCCAGGCGGCTGCTGTTTGCCATGCCTGCTTATGATTCCCCATCCAAGCATTGCTCAGATGCTGCTTGCTGAGGTAACGTTTATGGCTGTAGCAAAACATATACTGAGAGATAAACAAGCTATGCTACAGATGAACAGCAGGGCAGAGAACGTAAAGTAAATGTGTGCCTTAGCCATGGTCTTTACAGAAAGTAGTTGGGCTCTTGCTAGAACAGCATCAATCCAGGCTCACTAGGGCAAGGAATATTCATCTCTTGATGAAAGTGATGGACGTCTTGTTTCTCATATCTTTTATACCAGCTGTATTCTTTAGTTGTTCAAATGTATTAAATGGAGTAATTCCTAACTTGAGAGTAATTCCTCTTTGAGATTAGGATCTGGCCACCCTTTATTTCAGTGTTTCTAGCCATGAAGCAGGTCCATAAAATAGCTCACACATAGTGAAAAATCAAAACACTCTGACCCAGAGCTGCATTTCATCATGGATTCAGCAAACATGTAAAGATTCTAAATGCTGTGGGTTCATTGCTGTTTCCTCGTTGCATTTAGAACTGGTGTGAGCAAATATCAGCTCTGTAGCACTCCTTCTTCCATTTCCAATTCAGACTGCACATCCTCAGTCTGGCACAGAACTGGCCAGTGGGGCACTGTGGTACCACAGGTGTCTTTTGTACAGTTCAGTTTTGGGAGTGAGACTGATGCACTTGGACAAATCTCAACCTTATGTAAAACTGTTACCAGTCAAAATACCTTGTACCAATATACCTTGTACAAAATACCTTGAACAAATCACTCCCATCTCTGCTCGTTATGTAGCTTCTCCGTGTAGTTCCAGGGTCGAGGTCTGAGATGGAATTGTGTCCATGGCATTAGTCTGAGCATACAGAGACAGGTCTGTTTGTTCTGTAGTCATGATTTTTGGCAACAGCTACATGTTAGCTCCACCCTTACTGTGGGAGGCCTGAGAGCAGAGAATAGCTCTTCAAGTTCTGTCAGTGTCAGTGAATGGCTGCAGTGCCATTCAAACTGTCTCAGGACTTCTGACAGTATATTCTTGTCATGACAGAACTGCCATGCAGGCAAGTGTCTCTGGGGCTTCCTTTAGTTCCTTTATGTGCTTATTTATTTGCTCAGGGTTCAGGAGGAAGTCTTGGTTTGACAGCCCTATCAAACCTCTATTCAGTTACATACACAATGTTTAAATAACTCATTTTGGTCCCATCATTCTCCTCTCTTTCCTTTCCTTACCTTCCCTGCCCTTGTCTCTTTTGTACCCGCACACCCCCAAAAGGTGAATTTAAAGAAAACAAACACTTAAAGCATATGTATAGGATTTGACTGTATACATAAGCTGGAATGAACCCGAACTGCACCAAAGTGTTTGTTGGAAAGTACTATTAAACCAACAAAACCTTTCAAAAGTTGAGTTACTGTAACACAGATGTAACTGATGTGGAAGCTGTGGGCTGGGCAGGGCAAACATTTGATGAGAGTGTCAGTGAGAATGTCAGCATGATGCTAGAAAGGTCAGTGCTTTGCATTTGGCCTTTGGGTTTCACATCTACTGTCCTCAAACACTGCCATGAATGCATATCTGTGTTATAGTTACCCTGGTTTGTAGTTCAGCAGGTGGGATGTAGTTGTTCAGTGCTCTTATTGGAAGTATTCTTTATATCAGCTCATTTTTTTAAATGCTAAGACCTGGATATCTGTGGTAGCTGACTCCAGGTACTTGAGCAAAGTAATTATTAGGAATTAGATATATTAGTTATTCAGACATTATAGGATTTCTCCTGTATATGTCAGGTAGGAAGTAGATATCTCCAGAGAAAGCTACAACTCTCTTAAGAGGTTGGTCTCACTCTCACAGTGTCTGTCTCTCTGCACTGACTGTAGTGGACCCTTAGGTAAAGTGCTGTGGTTAAACACCTGAAGTTAGGCAAAATCTGGGCTGGGAATTGGTACATCCCAAGGACCTGATGAGGGGAACAAACCAGCATAATTCTTCCTAGCTGACAGATAAGAGACTGAGCTAATATACCCAAAGCAAACCAGAAAGTCTGTGGCAGATTTAGGAACTGATTGTGGGTGTTCTAAGTCCAGTTATGGCATTAACTGTTTGCATGCCATTGCTGCTGCTCACAGCTGATGCTTTATACCCCTCCAAACAAAATACATATTTCTAACATATTGTTATTTCTATGTGTGTGTGTATATCTATATAAAAATTGCTGTCAAGATACACCTGCATTTCCTGATGCCATAGTTACCAGGTGTCATTGACATGTACAATTTCTCTCAAAAAAGGCTGTTAGGTCCAACCCAGTTTTGGCTGATGTTGGATTGGAAATAAGTGCACTGAGAATTACTGAATCCAAAGATCTCACCTGGCTCAGGAAGTCCCTGAGCTGCAAAAGGCTGGAGGCTGGGAGGGTAGCAGGGGAAAGGATCCCTACGGAGCTGCCCTGGTGTTTGTGCTCCTCTCTGGCCATTGGCAATGGTGGGATGATGAGTTATGTGGACTTTTAGTGTGATCCAGTACCTCTGCTCTTAGGTCATTTTGGTAGAAAATATTTATTGTCTGGTGGGCTCAGCCTCATCCTGATGGGCCCCCTTCCCATGTCCCAGAAATCAGCTACAAGCTGACAACACAACTTAGCCCAGCAAGAGTGAGAAGAGCCTGGGTGGACTCTTGCAGCATATCAAGGAACATGGACCCAAACTTCTGTTCAACTTTCCAGTAACTGCAGTGCCATGAATGCTCAAGAATCCAACAGGGGCAACCTCATGGGATGTTGTGATGCTGCTAAATGTAAAAGAATAAGACTATTTTTAACTTAAACAGTTAACAGAGTCTCACAAATCATGTTGAGAGTATGGTTGTGATTATAGATCTGTAACATGTTTGCTGTGATAAAAAGCAGAGCTGTGTCAGGTGTTCTTGTTAACATAGTGTTTGTACTCTCAGGCAATACGTGCAGCTGTGGCTGAAAAAAGATTTTATTTTTTTTAAAAATCAGTGGTTCTATTTTACTAGCAATTATTCATTTATAAACTGTAGCAGAGGAGCAGCCAGAATCAGAGGCAAGGCCTGCTAGTCTGGAGGTTGGGAAGGACTATAAAATGAGAAACACGCTCCACTCCCAGGACAGATGTCCTTTCTACTTTGACTCTCCTCAACACCTGCTGCACTTCAGACATGTGCTTACCTTCAACTTATCTTCATTATGACAAAAACATCACTTAAAGTGTAACATGTGCACGTGGGCTTTCCTGGATAAGGTGGATCATAGAATCACAGAATGGTTTGGGTTGAAAGAGGCCTTGAAGTTCCAACCCCCCTGCCATGGGTGGGGACACTTTCCACTAGACCAGGTTGATCAGAGCCCTATCAAACCTGGCTTCCAGAGGTGGACTTAAGTGTGTGCCTAAAACTTCCTTAAATTGCCCTTCTAAACTGTTTCTTTTGAGACTAGTGAGAGAACTGCTGCTGTCAGACTTGCTCATCGTGGCTTTATAAGGGACTGAGTGTGCTTGGAGATGCTGGAAATGTAGATCCTTCTCAGCCTGGTCACCCTGGTAAATATTTCACATTTATGATATGCTTTATTGGCCAGGGACCAGGTTCTTAGCCAGTACATGTGTAGTTGGCTATACTGGGCAGTTTGATATGAGCCAGCGTTTGCCCCAGGTCACTGGGCCATGGGAATGCTCACAGTGTTTACCACAGCCATGGATGATGGGAATCCTTATGGCACTGATTTCCAGTTCAGTTTGTTCTGGGTCCTGTTCACTCCAATCAGGAGTTTCTACAACTCTAGTGGATGTCTGAGCTAACTAAGAAGACAGATATTTTGAGTTTGGGAAACATGGGGGAAAATTACATTAAAAAAACTCATGCTCATTACTTACCTCACCTGCCCAATCCCCAGTAGGTTTAAGGATTTACAAGGAGCTCTCCCAGGAATAGACATCCTGGTTTTTATGGGGCTGAGTTCAGCAGTTTGTGAGATCAGAGTGGGAGCACTAAGTCCTGAATTTGTTTCAGGTACTAAATTTAAAGTCTGATGGGGAACTTGGGAGTTTTTGGTTGTTTAATTTTTTTTTTCTGAAAAATTTTTGTTCGCAAACTGAAAACAAGACCTGATGCATAAAATTTCAGGTAATAATTTTCTCTAAGAAAATGCCATTTGTTTAAAATTAAAATTATTCATAGGTATCATTTGGCAAAATTGTATTTTCTGAAGGAAGTTCAGTTAGAAGTTTTATATTCCTTTACTGGGATATCAATGTGAGCAGATCTAGTTTGTGATTATGTAATGGTCCTTTATCTTAAACTTCAATTTTGTGACATCACATATAAAAAAATTAGTTCACAAGTGCACATGGAAAGCTATTTTTTATCCTTTTGGGCCTGTGAGATGCCTTTGGCATCTAGACATCAGTCTGGTTTCTTGGCTTTTCATCATCCACATGGCACTGTTTAGTCAGCTGCTCCCTCCTGTGATACAACCCTGATAACCTCGTGCCTTGGAGAGGTGAATTGGCATGAATTCCCACCATCTTTGAAAAGTAGCAACTTGTTCTTCTACTCTGGACTTGTCTTGGGTCTACTGGGTGGTGTCCTCAAAGTTCGTGTAAGGAGCTTTTCCCATAAATGTAGCTACTGCACTTCAGTCTAAATCACGTTGAGAGCTTCCTGACTCTCCTTCCCTTCGAAAGACTTATCTGCATCCCACTTGTGTGAGCTGTGGGAGGGTGATCTGTGCCTTAGCTTGGCTTTCTTTAGCCCACATAATCCTTAACTTGGACCTGCAAACTTGAGCCCCCCCAAGCTGAGAGAAGTTTGAAGCTGAGATCTAAAGACAACTTCTGTTTTTATCGGTGGTCCTTGAGGGATGCAGTGAGTACTCCAGGTTGTAACTTCGTTGTGCGATGACATCTTGCCCTCTAAGAAGTGTCTGAAACTGAGGCCCAGGTGTGATTTTGGGGCTATTTGCAGATGCTCATTCAGGTGCAGGTTTTGGGGCTGATGGGGTTGCTGATACCCTCACAGGCCTGTGACTTCTCATTCAGTAAGTGTGCTGCACCCTCCAACTGCTGTGCTTGCTGTCTTCTCTGCTTCCCCTGTCAATGGCCTCAAGAGATGCCCTGGAAGCATCTAAAACCCCTTTGGGATGAAGCTTGGTAGCTCTACATCCCACACTGCAAGCAGAGGCTGCAAGGCAGCTCCTCCACCCGAGCTGAAGGTGGTGGTGGTCCTCCAATGGCAACCTGCCTGGCCTTGAAGAGGTCAGTGGTGGGACTTGGAGTGAAAGGAGATGGATGGGACTGGATGGACCAACATCAAAGTGGCCTGGGAAGAGTGAAGGCTCCTCAGGGTTGTGATGTTTCGCTCACGATGCACTGGCCCCCTGCCATCAGGCAGTGGCGCGGCGCCAAGGGGATACGGCACGGGGCCCAGCACCCTGCATCTGCTGAGACAGAACATGAGAATCCACAGCGGAGCCAAGCTCTCCCCCTTCCCATCTCTTCTTCCAGAAAATGGCTAATGTAAATAAATTGTCTGTTCACATGTGTTTTGGCCTCTGAATGGAAACACTTGTCCGTGTGCCCCCACCAGCCCCGCTCCCTCCCTCCCTTCGTGCTTTTGCTAAATGAGCTTTTCTTGCTCAGTTTCAGCTCAACCCAGAGTTATTCCATTGGTATTTCCCTCTTGGACTGATAACGAGACGAAGGAGCAGGCTGTAAAGCTGGTGACATATACCAGCCCTAATAATGTCCAGGAGCTAAAAGGTCCCCAAGCCCTGGTTTGTGCAGCAGATAAACACTGGGCAGGGACCCAGGAGCTGACCAAAACCTGTGTGTTAGGCTCTGTACGTACCTTTCCACTTGCCCTGGTCTCTGTAGGAGCTCAGACTTGTTAAAAACTTTTCCCTTGGTGCTAACAAAAGTATGGCAGTATCCACGGTGTTCCCTGGAGCACCAGACTTGCATGGAAACTCTTGATGTAACTAAACCTTAACATTACTGATAGTAAGTTACTGAAGGGGAAAATAACATACATTTAATACTAGAATTTCATTAAACGATAATACAGATAGGTTACTGCAGGAGAAAATACTCATGCAAATTCATTTTGACCGGGTCACTCTAACTTCAGATTGTTTTGCACAGACAAGGAGAAGAGAGGTGGTAGGTCACATGTTGCAAAATGTTTCAGATGCTTCCAGTTGGAAAAATAAATATTCAGGCAATTACAATGCCCCTTGTTAAAGGAGGAGATGGAAACATATTGTCATCCTGCTCACGATGTGCATTTCCTGTGCTGCAGGTTAATCAGCCACCGAGACATCCTTAATCTTGTTGGATTATTTGCGGCTGCACCTGCCTGAACTTTTTCTCTCCTGATTAACATTTGATTAAATCCACTTTTAAAATGCCAGTGTGACTGCAGCACCCGGGGGGCACGTGCAGAGAGTGTTTTGCTCTCCATCCTGATTGCATCTGCATTAATTATGCTAAGTGCAGTGACAGGAACAATATTGATGTAACAGAAGTTTATTAGGTTGATGTGGTCATTCAGACAAGAGGGCTGTAAGCAGCTTCATGTGCTTCGGCTGTGGCCTCCCATGAGGAGAAAATGTCATCTCATTATTATTCAGATTGACCTGATTTGGGTAATTTCTTTCTGGGAGCGAGGTAGTTTTGGAATCTCATTAGCTTACCGACATTTGCATGTGTTAATAGAGTTCTTGCTTGTTTTTAATCCTCCGTTCCTTCCTTACCATTGCAAATGGGAGTTTAGTGAAAATCGGGGACTAGGGCCGGAGGACTGAAAACTTTCTGGACTTCATTTTGGGCCTGCTGTGCCATCTTCTCTTTGTGGACCCTGACCCCACATGCACGGATGCAGGAAGGTGTTTCCTCTCCCTGTGGACTGGGGAGCAGGGCTCCTGTGAGGACATAGAGGTGCCACTACCTGTCCCAGCCCTGCCCTGCTGCATGAGCCATTACCTTTGCCAGAGGGGAATAAGTCCCAATTTCATCATAAGGACACGCGGCATTGATCACATTTGGGATTTTACCTTCACTATACACATAACCAGTGCCTCAAGCCCAGTTTGTCTGTCCTGCTGTGTGAAAATCTAGGAGCAAATCCTGCCAGGAACAAATGTCTTAACTGTACTTGAGCATGGATTATGTCCTTATCTCTGGCAGCAGTTAGTGGTCTCCGTTTTCAGCAGGCTGTGGTGTGACGGAGGGACTAACCACAGCTCTGCCAGGTTCCGACAGCCTGGGGTCAAGGGGGCTTCTTGGGTCATGTTTGGCAGCTCCTCAGAGAGATAATTGGAAGCCCTGCAGGTTTGGCAGGGTTTCTTAATGCCCATCACGGCGCTGGCAGCTGGATCAGGCACAGGATCACATCCTGAACAGTGATTACATTTCGCATTCTATGACTTACCTACAAAAATCCAGCCTTGTGTTATTACCCTTGTTATTGCCCCAGTCACTGGCCCAAACCAGTTAGTCTGCCTTGATGGTCTTTAATGGAACGGGCTGTGAGAGGCTCCAGCTTCTCACAGTCTAATGTACAATAGATAATTGCTTGGAAATCTTAGAAAAGAAGAGCTGTAGAGCACTTTTCTCAGGCCTCTTGCTTTTGTTTTCTCTACTAACAGGTGTTTCTACATGGTTTGTTTAAAGAAGTCATTTACCTGCCAGGCAGCCAGTTATGGAAATGTGAGACACTGAGCAGATATCTTATCTTGCTCTGGGATACCTGTTTCTGTTCTTCCACATCCTGTGGCCCATTAGTATAAAACCAAAGCTTTCTCTGGAAACTATACAGCAGCTTTCCTGTCAGTTGATGTTTTGAACCCATAATGTCAGGAAAGGAGAAGAGAAAGTTGCTTTTTTTTTTTTGGTAAAAAAAAATAAAATAATTCTTTTCTAGACAAGTAATGAAAAACTCTTTTCCCAAATAATTAAGATTTTTTCTTCCCGCTGCCCTTTCTGAAAATAAAAAGTCCAATAACTCATTAAAACAGAAGCTTTGGGGAAGATTTTTAGGGAAGCTTTCATGTGGGGAAAAGGGAATTTTTTTTAAATCTTTTCTAAAAAAATGGCCTACTCTACAACACCTGTGCCTGGAACTAAAAATGAATAATATTTGTTTATTTAAAAAATTCTTGGAAAATTAATTTTCAGTCTAGCTACAGATTAAAGATTGTGGTTTTGGGTTTAGTTGTGTTTGTTTCCTCATAGCCCTGTTGTTTGTTTGCTGTAGACTTATTTGCCTTTCTGCAGCCTCTCCCTCATTGCTGCACCACACCAGTTGTGTTCCTCCCAACATCTGCTCCACGCTCTGACAAAAGGTCTTGCACTGGGAGCTGTCTGGACCTAATTTTGTAGGGCGATGCCCAGTTTACTCCTGCAAACCTCCACAGTGTCTCTACATGTGTTTCACCTTTTTCCCATGAACCCAGTGAACTCCCTGAACTTTTTTTTTATATATAATTTTAGATGGGGTTTTGACTAGGTTTTTTCAAAGTGTTTTCTTGCCTGATTGCTGGAGGCTGAGCGGGTGAACAAAAACATCTGGGCTGAAAAAAAAAAGAAAATAAGTTAACAATAAACCAGATAGGCTTGTTTATTGAGCTTTGAGTCTCTGGCAAATAGCTGACTGTAGCTGTATTAAATTACCCTTTGCAAATATCTACTCTTCATTTGTAACCCAGCCTTATAATTTGCTCTGTTCTGATTCTGCACCAGTTCCCCTTCCACAGTTCCCATTTTGAAACATAGGCATTGTACTGATTTTTTTTCCTGTGATGCTACGGCTGATAATAAATTTTATCACCCTTTTACCTCTCAAAGGGGCCATTTGTAAATGAGTCCTTACTTTTGCTGCATTCACTATAGGTATTTTCCTGCTGCATAATCAAGCAGTGTGTTTGTGCAGTGGGTAGGTTGTTCAGAGGATATTTCTTTCCCACCAGTGATATGAATTATTGAAAAGAGAAGCAATATAAAGAGAATAAAGGAGGTGACATGTCAAAGTATAATTACTGTGATTGATGCATTTGCAGTATGAAGGCAGCATTACCATAAGAAGTTCTCTTGGAGCTCCTCTGGAGCTTACTTGTCTGCTGGCACTCAGGGTAGCAGCTTTCAGATTCACTCACAGACCCTTCCTTTGCATTTATAAGACAGCTCTGCCACATGATATGGTGGAAGAGCAAGTCATGGCAAATAAAGAAGTTTCTAAGCTCTGTTGCTTGGTTTTCCAGCTTGGATAGTTGCATAGTTTCATCCTTGTGTGAATTAAAAGTGATTAAATGCTGCTCCATGTTAATTTACTCTGTACTGTCCCAAGCTCTGAGATAGCCACTGTGCTTTCCTCGGAGGTGAAGAGACCTCGTGACCTGACTGACTGTCAGCAGGACATGAAGAGAAACTGCTTCTTTGAGAGGCAAAGCCTCATTCTTCTGTATGGTTGGTCTTTACCTTCTGTAGCTGGACCTGTCTGGCAAGACTGCCCATGCTTGAACTCTTCTTCCGTGACTGTGAAGCCTGAGGAATCTCACTTTGAAGCATCTAAGAAGCATCTAACATGTTGCAAAAATTCATTGTGAATAAGCTGAATAAGTCACCACAGTTGCCATGTGCCTGGTGCTGGGATCCCTGTGCCCAGCTGCAGAGGCATGACCTAAAGGAGATTCTCCTCCATGGAGAGATGGTTTAGTTAACAGGAAAGGTTCCCGTGCCTTATGCAAATCCCTAAGCTGCTCCTCCTTTCAGAAGGGCTGAAATATTTCCTTTCTGCCTTGACTTTGAGATATGAACATGAATTTATAGTGTAATCCAAAGCCTTATGTTGAGGTTCAAGGAATTACAGTGGTGTAGCAGAGTAATAGTAATAATGAAAAGGCTGCAATGTCCTCATGTTATAGATAAACTTCCCAGTACAGGAGATGTGCTGTACCTTAGTAAAGTAGCTGTACTAAGGACATAAAGCTGAGGTGTCCATTACTTTGGTGTGTATTCTGGAGGAATCTCTGTGGCTATGGCACCGGATGAGAACTCTCCTGGTGTTTGTTTTTTTATTTTAAACTCCTTCCAAAACAGTGGTTGAAAATCAGTGGAAATAAATGCTGTTATCATCACCACACACGCGGGATGTTGAAAAGTGGGATTTCTCTTCCAGGAAAAGAAATGTGTTTGTACTCTAAGTTGAATCAAAAAAGCGAAGTTTAAAAGGTTTTGGAACAGAAATTCCAGCTGACTCCAAAATGAACCTCAGTGGAAACCTGACTTAGTTTCCCTCTTGAGGATGAGTGAACACTGCCAGGCATTAAAGATAGCAGATTAGCCATCATGCCAACAGTATGATATGTGGAATAATTTTAACACTGATATTAATATTTCAAAATAACATGTCAGTCAAAAGTGAGTGCTATTCAAAAAGTAAATGAGTGCTATTAGAAAGAAATTATGAAAACTCTAACAATGGTATTACAATGTCCAATTGATTGAAATAGAATTTTCCCTTTCAGTAATTTTGTCAAAACTAACATCATCTGCAAAATGTCTTGGAGCTGAGACAACATTTCCCAGGAGAAAAATATTGCTCTAAAAAATTATTTAATTAGGCAGATTCAATGTGCATTATGAAAATTAATAGCTGTTTAGGTTTGCAAGAGAAAAGCAATGTGAAATTTAATAGCAAAATGTTCTAATGAAGTGCATCTTTTAATCAAGAAATTATTATTATTCTGGTTCACCATCTTTCTCCACCTCCTCTAGCAGCTGAGTACCAGCTGGGCTGGAAATGCTCTCATTGATATAACTGGATGCAGACAGCTAATTTGGGGGTGTTTTAACCTACTTTGTACTTTTTTTATCTTAACTCTCATTGTCATGTGGCTGCCTGCTACAAACCATCCCCTGGACGGTTGGACAGACTGATCTGAGGAACACACTTTCTTTTTGGGTTTATGAGGTTGAGTAGAGAAAGGATTGTTTTCATTACTAACATCCTGGTGTAGTAAAATATCAAATTTAATACACATGACGATTGTTATATTACTTAATCCACTGTTTGCCTTCTAATTTTGTTTGAGTTTGCCTTGTTATTTGGTATGTTGGAGGAAGGCTACAATTTAGCTATTTGGCACACCTTCTTTATCATCAGATGTACTTTAATATCACAAGCTGATGGAGCCTCCAGCTGTAAGACCTCATGGGATAGCAATCCCATCAGCTTGTCCTAGTTGACTTGGGCGGAGGATGCATCTGGTGTCAATTTTGACAGACCTCTCCATCAGTTTGGCAGCTTTTTGTTTGAGGGAAAGCAGGTTCACGAGATGCCATGTGCTTCTTTTCCAGGGAATTGGGTGTCTGGATGCAGTGTTGTGCACTTGGGGGCACGGAGACCACCAAATGGGTGCCTGTCTTTGGGACCCTCCCGTCACGTGGGGTTGAGCTGCGTCTGTGCTGGTTTTCTGGTTATCCCAGAGGGCACCTTCTGTGATATCGTTGGAGAACCACCAAGCCAAGTGCTGAATCCATACTGCCTTCCAGGAGCAGTTCCCAGCACAGACCCCCCATGCCATGCCCAGCTGTCATACTTGGGGCAGTATGAAGCAGGACAGGGGGTGAGCGGGCTGGTACCTTGTGTGGGTGCTCAGGGCTTGGCTGGGTTCTGTGCAGCACTGCTCACATACCCTGTGTGCTGGGGAGATGGGTGTCTCCCTGAGACACAAGGAAGCAGAGAGCTGCAGCTTTTCTGTGGCTTCAGAGCTTCATGCAGCCACAAAGGCTCAAAGCTCAGGAAAAGAGTGTGTGGTAAAGACCAGAAGTGCGAGCAGTGCGTGTGGGGGAGTCGGTTCATGGATCTTCTGTGATTCTTGGGAGACTGCTTTCTATTAAAGTGGTTTTTATTATGCTGCATTGCCAAACCTGAGAGCAATAGAGACATTTTCCTTTCACACTTTAGAGGGTGTGAGAAAGCAGAGGCAGGCATTGAGCTACTCATGCCAGAAGGGCAAGTCACATCTCCAGAGTCAGGATATCTAAGTGAGCTGTGCTCTGCATCTCCACAAGCAAATTGTATGGAAGCCTTCCCCATCCAGACAAGCTCCACAGAAAGAAAATTTATCTATAAGGTCCCTCTCAGGGCACTGAGCATCCTTTAGCCCATGCTGAGACAAGCCTGGCTACTGCTGTTGGGAGAAATTGCCATGGAGTAATCTGGGGTGTTGTAGGACTTGGTGAGGTTGTAGGGGCATGTAACTTGTCATGGGTTGCTAGAAAGGTTTTGAATGGTGCTGATCCTCTGGTTCTGATCATTTTGGAGTCAAATAAATCAGTTGTCTAATTGTAGACAGGCAAATTCTGGATCCACTGAGGGAGATTGAGCTCCTGGGTGCTGTCCTGGCTGCAAACCAACAGTGGAGCACCACTCCAACTCAAATCACATCCAAATCTCTTACATGTGTGTGTTTGGGAAGGGAGTGGTTTTGGTTTTTTTTTTATTTGGTTAGATAAAGGAATGTTTAGTAAATAGCTGCTGGGATTCAGGATGATATTATGGTGTTTTCTTTGGGTTTTTTTTCTGTGTGTGTTTTTTTTTTTTGGTGGACAAAATTATTCCAGTGGCATTTTAGGAAGAAATTCACATTGCAGAAGTGAAGATAGGATGATTAGACTCCCTTTTATTTTAAGGATAAACAGGATTCAGTCCATCAGAGATGTGATGTTTGCATGTGGCCATTCGGTTTGTGTGCCACACATGTGATCAATTTAACCAGGGGAGGATTTAGGCAGGGTGGGGAGGCCGATGTTTCTTGTGACATGTGGAATGTTAAGCCACAAAAATGCAACCACAAAATCAGCAGATTAGAATTCCCATTTGTAAGGAATAAATAATCGTTATGGTGAGATAGTCCATGAGGGATTAACACGACTGCTTCCAATTCTGTTGTTCTGTTGTTCGATCTGCTATGACATTTTTTCCATGCATGTATCTCCCTCTGTTTTTTCTTTTTTTTTTTTCCACTTTTTCTGGTCTCCTTTCCTGGTTGGTGTTGTAGTTGTCACAGTGATTTATGAGAATGCAACTTTGGGGGGTTTGTCTCTGTACATACCTCTTGTTTTTCTCCTTGCTTGTAATTATGCTGTGCACCTGTTGTTCCCCATCGGGGCCCACGTGCTCGCAGAACTGATGCTCACGTTGCAGTTGGTTTGCTTAGTTTTACGACATTTGTGAGTCGCATCTGATAGATCTGTTCTGGCTCTGTGCCGAGGAGCTGCCTGGCAGCATAAATCATTCTTGCACTGAGGAGAAGAGCATGGTATCTATTTCAGGTTCCCACCCACCAGAGCCTCATAAATCTACACAAATGTTTCAAGAAACAGGTTTGATTGTTTAGAATGAGCTAATGCTGCAAAGCCCTTCTTAGTCCTGAGCTGAGTCTGGGACTCTGGCTCCCCAGGCTTATAGGGTTAACTTAGATTTATGGGATATGTCTACATCACTCTTAAAAAGCAAGCTTGAGAGCAGTGGAGAGCATGTTGGCTTCTCAGCTCGTCTACACCGAGGTCTCCCCGTGCACATCTTGGTGCTGAGTATCTGATGTCCTGTTAACTGCTCTGTTAACCTGCCTGGCATGCACAGGCATGTGTCTGCATCCTCTGCTAGGAAGCCTCCAAACAGGGGTGTTGAAAGCATTCCCCCTGCCTTTTCTCATGTGCATGTATCCTTAGTTTTCCTTTTAGTCCAAAGGCTAAGGAAGTGGCATAGGCTGCTTCATTACACAGGGGAGAAAAATGCACGTTTCTGGATGGCTGTAAATGCTCTGCGTTACCTTCAGAGGAGCCTCTCTCCTCCACTGGAGGGAGACTGGCTTTCTATTGTAGACCTGTATTAGGTGATGCCACCCTTTGCAAGCCTTCATGGCCATATGGGGCCTCTCTCCAGAGTGAGAAATCACCAGTGGCAGTTCATAGCTCCCAGCTCTTCCATGGGTTTCTGTTCCAAATTAATAGCCTAACTCCATGAGCATGGATTTATCCTTTACCCCACATAGACTCTATGTAGTTTGTCCTTGAGGTAGTCACTTTGGGTTTTTTAGATTTCTGTTCTGTGCAGAGGGAATACTTGGAACATGGCAAAATTCTTTTGACCTTCAGAAACTTTCCAGTCACCCCTCAATCAAAGATCTGCATGATGGCAGTGTCTCAATATTTAACAAATGGACATTTTTTTTCTCTTCTAGTGTGGTCAATGAAACTATTACCAAGTGAGTGAGGAGGTCACTCTTCTGTGTATTATGTGTCAGCAGTTTGATAATTGTCTTTTAGCTATTTTTAATTAACTTTACAGGTGACTAGTGCAGAAAGCATGAAAAATGGGTCTTTAGGTTAAGTAAATCAGCATTTTGGCAAAGTCTCTGAGCAGGATCTCAGACGTAAGCTATAGGCTACAGTGAGTCTTACTGTGAAGAGAACAATTAAGATCTGCTTGCAGCATTAATGATTTCTCTGATGCTAAAGAAGAGATTGTCTCTTTTGCTGCAGAGAGAACAGGTCAGTCCTGTTTTCTCTACTTGTGTACCTGTTTGAATGAAAACAATTAATATTCAATGTTCCTGAGACTTCTACACTGCTTTTAAATCTTGGCTGAAGTAATGGAATCACTTGGAGGTCTCTAACAAAAATCAGCAATAATTCTCAAAGCGCTGCTTGGAATCCAAGTTAAAATAGGTTAAAAAAAGCCCCAAACCTCGGTAGTTGCGTATCTTTTGTGTTGTCTGATTTTCCATGTAATCAATGAGGACTTGATTCAGCAAAGCTCTTCTTGCCATGCCTAACTCTGAATGTGTGAGGAATCCCATTGACTCTGCTGGAACCTGGCTGTTGTGCTTGGCACGGTGTGTGTTGTTGGATGTGTGGTGTGCACGAGTCCGGCAGGTTTGTGTGGTCACAAAGCCTCTCTGCACATTTGATCCCAAGGGTCAGATTGGGGCTTCAGGGGTTTTATATAGGCTTGAATGATTTAACTTTTGTTGTTGACAATCTCTTCCAAAACAAGGGAGTGGCTACAGTGTTTTTCTATAAACCCTGAGGGTTTATAGGGCTTTGACATTCACCCTGGACGTGCACTAATGGCCACTGCCTTTGCTCCAGCTGTAAGTGTGCAGACCCATCACAGCCAGGTGCAATGCCAGAGACAACATTCCATTTTGCACTCCAGGCTGGTGCATTTTAATGATGCTAAACCAAGGGGGCTTGGTTGGACCTATGGCATTGTTAAAGGTAATTAGTCTCGTGGAGCTGTGAGCCTTTAAATAATGTAGGTCCTGCAGCAGAAATGCTAAGATTGAGATATTTATATTTGATAAATACAGACTAGACTCTGTAGTGTAGTCATTAGGGTTGGACAAGGGGTCACAGGGGATGAAGCATCCTTGGACTTTGCTATAGTTGTTGGGACTATGTAGTTTGAAACCAGTTGATCACTCTCCCCCTAAATGTAGGTGACAGAGAGAGCAATTCTGGATCTGATGTCATGAAACATCTTGAGAAGAAAATAATTTTTTGGAGGAACTTGAAGAAGTTTTACCTCTTATGCTGTTTATGTAAACCTCAGCAAAAGAGAACATACGGTCACAGACCTCGCTGCTTTGGGATAGCTGTGTCAAGAAAGGAGTGACCTGGTGAACCATCTTCTGTTATTTCTCTCTTTCTAGTGGTTACACAGAAAGTTTTGACACATGCATAGAAGATAAGGTCACCAGTGACTCATTAAAGTTATGACTGAGGTATAACCCCTGGTTCAGCAATTCCCTAAAGCAGGGAGAGTGGAAGGATATGCTGAGAAATGCTCATCTCTGACAAGCATTTCTGTCTTCTTTCTACTATTTCTCTAAGCACAGATCCTGGGCCAGAGTGGCTGCTGGGGAAAATGGCTTGCTTGTTGATTTTAAAATATAAAATCCTCTGAGTGTAATTTATATCTCAAAATTATATCCCAGAATTGCTGGCTATCCCTGTACCGTAGCCTCTCCCATTTACAAACAGATATGTTACTGCCTTAAGTCAGAATTTGATATACTTTGATCAAAAAAGTCAAAATTAGCCCTGTAAAATTCTCATAACAATTACATGACAGAAAACTGGCCGAGTACCTCAGCAGTGCTCCCCAGCCTGTGATTTCAGAGGTGATTAAATGAAAATGCGGCCTGGCTTGTTTAAGTGTAGGGGGCTCTTTCCTCTGCATGCAGTTGTTGCTATGTGAGAGACGCTGTGGCTCTGCCTCTGAGGCCATGAAGCCAATTTTTAGGCTCTCTAGTAAAATACTTCATTGCTTAAATATGCATTGTCTTTGGGGAGTACCTCTCTCCTCGCCCCTCGCCCCTCCCTAATATACTTCATCATAAACTTCTGCAAAAATGTATAAATAAATAAAATATTCCAGGTTCCTTTTTCTTAAACAAGAATTTAATTAAATGGAAGTTAGATCCCTTTGGAATACAGAAAAGCAACTTTAAAGACACTCTAGACATGGGCTTTAAGGATTTCCTTTCCTCTTTTTGCCTAATAGACTCCAATCCTAGGATTGTATTTCTCTGCTTCAATGCTAAAAGACTTCTTAAAAGGAGCAATATTCAAAGGCCTAACCCAGACATTTTATGGGATGTCATACATTTTCAGCTGTTCATAACATAAAAAATAAAATAAAATACTGCAGGTTACTTTATCAAAGAGAAAGTTGATTTGTAATTCCCAAGGTAGAATTATGAAAATACCTTGAGAGCATTACAGGAACAGACATTTATGAGAAGTAATAAAATTAGCTGACCGCAGTACAAATTTGCTGAATGCTTTTGGAGGAGAAAATATGTTCCTTCCCCCACTGCCCAGAGAAAATCAGACAAAACCTGTCAGTTTGTGAGGCCTTTTCTGCGACAAATCAAAGCCATTCCTTTAGCAGAGTGGTGTTTCTACAACGTTACCCTGCAAAAATGATACAGACTTGATCTTCCTCCCACTGAAACAACAGAGAAAGCTCTAATGGTATCGACAGGAGCAGTACTGAGTATTAGCAGAGCTTTGTGTATGGGAATGGGGATGTTTCCTGGCTCTCTTCCATCTCCAGGCTGTTGCTTCACTGGTCAGGTTGTCTTGGGAATGAAGAGGGAAGGAACAGGAAGACTTATCAAGGGGTCAAAGACCAAATCTTAGAGGGTGCTGGGTGCCTTCAGGTCCACGGAAGATCCAACTCACCTGTTGAACTACCATGTTCAGAGAGGCATTGTGGAGGCTGTCCCACCTTCTTTTTTTTTTGAACTTACACGGCACCACCCTTGTCCCAGTCTACAACAAGGAGATTTGTAAAAGTCCCCACTGGAGTTGCATCCTGTGTGAGTCAGTGTGGCTCCAAGGCAAACAGATGTCCCAAAAAATGCCAGAACCAGGTGGGGCAGTGTCACCTGCTACAGCTCTGCATATAAGCAGTAATGTGGAGTGCATTAAAATGTATGGCATCTGGAGTCATTTTAAGGACATGGAGGGATCTCTCTCCACTTCCCCTTGTATTAGCACTTCTGATAGTTTTTACTTGCAACTGTCCAAATAAATAAACAGATGAAGTACCTTCTTTCTGTTTAGCATGTGTCTCATGTAACTTCTGACTGACTGGGTCGTGCCCTTCTTTGCTGAACTGATGAATCTGTCCACTTCCACAAGTTTTCCTAGCAAAGATGTGTATAACTGCAGTCAGTACCTCTCCATCTCACGCTACATTGACCAAGCTACTTAAATCTCCTACTGTGAGGTCTGTTTCCTGGTCCTTGAATTATCCTGTTGATCTTCTTTCTGTTTGTGGTTTCTTAAGAAAACAAAGCTTATGTGGGTAAACTGAAAGTGGATTTATGTGTCTGCCTGGTCGCCTCCTTTCCCCTCCCCATTAACCCTTGACTAATTTCATAAAGGCAGGAAGAACCTTAAGGATCTTGAGACTGCACATATTACCTGTAGATACACAGCCAGGAAAAGGAGGGAAACCCTCGTAGTGCCCTAACGAAGGAAAAGCTGGAGCATGTGGGCTCAGGCGATATTAGAACCCAAAAATCCATGCTGGATGGAGCAACCTGCCACAACTAGTTTTCTTGAGTTATGCTGCTCCTGAGGATGTTTCTTTTGAAGGAAGATTGCTGGAGCTGTGCATGATGGTCACAGTTTAATCTCACTCAGATACCAAAGCAGGTATCTTGTACATCCAGCCCAGGTGAGCAGTGTGATGAGAGGATGGATCTGTGGCCAGCAATGAGCATCCAGGTTCCTCTTCCGAGAGCTCTCGCCTGCATCTCCCATCTGCAAAAGTCTCTCTGGGTGTTGGTGTGTTCCTGCCTTCCTTGTTCCAAGAGACAAATCTGTTCAGAGGGCTTCATGTCTTCATAATTCACCAGGCTGACAGTCTGTCTCGTGCATGTGGATTTTATTGGCAGCATTTCGAGAATAATTTCCAAATCATGGATGAAAATGTTGACTAATGTTGGGCTCGTTACCAATCCCTATAAATTTTTTGCTAGAAAAGTTCCCATCACAGATGGTTCTCCATTTTTACAGCTACTTTTTGACATCTTTCGGTGTAGTCAGTTTTCAGACTGTTTGAGGTGTTTTCTATTAATATTACGTATTTTTAGTTCTGTAAGCAGAAACAATCTCCTTTGGCTTGCTGCTGTAAATAGCCATTTTACCAATTACTGCTGAATTATCTCAGAAAGAAAAGAATTAATTTTTTTGACATGACTGTTTTCTCTAATGTCATATTGACAACCACAGATGATTTTACTCCTTTCCTAAGGATCTTCTCTACTCCGTAAGTACTCTATTGCATATCCTGTTCTTCTTCGAGGATCTATTCCAAACTAGCTCTTTCAACCAAAGTTAACTAAAATGATATAAAAACTGACTTAAACTTGAATTGTTTTCTTTGTTTCCCCTTTATTCCGAGCACTCTATAATGTTGTAGGTGGCACTTGGGGGAAAAAAAAAAGGGATTAAAAAAGAGGATTTTCAATATCAAGTACTTTAACAGCAGAAGAAAAATGAAACTTAAATTCATTTCCTTTTCTCAGGTCCGGATTTAATCTTCATTTCTGAGTCTGTTCCTAATTTATTGCAGAATCTCTCACTTGTTCAATTAAATTTTTTGAGTGTTTAGCAAAATTACTTAAGTGAGTGAACATATGCCTTCAGGATATGTACATGTTTCTTGAGCTGAATGTGATTTCCTTGTCATCCATTGATTAATCATTTTGGTTCTGCCTCTCTCTAAATCTAGTTAATGAACCAACTTTCTTTAATCCCATGTGAAATTTACTGTATGTCCCATCAATAGTATTATTCATAAATCTTGTGTTCCCCTATAGCTAGTAAGAAACAACAGTCCAGGTATCATCCATCATCTCCATGATGGGCTGGAAGTCTAGCTGGAGCAGTGGAAGGAGGACAGAGTGCTCCTTCCCAGCCCCTCTGAGCAGAGTTGTTTATAGGTGCTGCTGACGTTGGAAATGCAGAAGAGCAAACTTTTGTCTTTGTCTGTCTTCACTCTTTCTCAGAATAACCTTTTCAGCTTCCTGGAGAAGACACGCTGCATCTCTGCAGCCCTGCACACGTGCAGCCTGTGCTGCGTGTCCGGCATTTGTGAAGGGTTCAAACACTTAATCCATGAGCATGTTCTGATGGAAAGCAAACTGAAGACCTGGGAGAACACTAATTTTAAAGCTCTCCTCAAGCAAAGAAGACAGGCAGGGAGTATCTTTGCTACAAATGAGAGGATGCTGAAGAGACCAGAATATTCACCTGAAAGCCAGAAGAAACAAAGGATGTAGACTGGCCAGGAATGAAGACAGACTGGATACTCTTTCAGTATTAGTTGGCTCAGGGGTAAAAGCAGATGCCTCTGGGAGAAGCTCTGGGCAAAATCAAGTGGATGTCACCTTAATTATGAAAAATACTTCATAAAGCAATGTCTTTATGGTATAAAACTGGATTTGCTAATCTGAAGGGCCTCTTCCACCTGAAGCATAACCCATTTTTAAAGGTTTTCCTGCTCAGATCACAAAGTCTGTATAGTATTCTCTAATCTTCATCTGAAGATTTTCCACCTCTTCTTCAATCTCCTCCCCTGCCTTTAATGCCTATGTATCTCAGAAATAACAGAAAATAGGAGTTGGTTTTCTCTTTTATTAGTGAAACTTCAGCAAGGGAAAATACCTGAAAAATAGCTGTTAAAATTCAAAGATACAATCTTCACGTTGCTTGACCTTTTCTATAAACTGTGGGTGTGTACATACATGTATATAAAATATGGGTGTCTATGCCCATATATAAATTTTTTGTGCAAAATACATGTCCATGCAAAACCAGTTGTAGAATTTACATCTTCCCACATTCATATATTTTGACCTTGTCAGTCATTTCACCCCCCCAAAAAAAAAAATCTCCACAAGAGAGTTCTTGTTTCCTGCTTTTACTGCTCCTTTGCAAATTTGCTCCTTTTTAAAAGTGTCTGAAGAGCTTTGCTGCTTTTCTCTCAAATGGAAAGCAATAACAAAGCTTTTCTACAGAACAGCAAAACATAACTCTAAAATTTTCAGGGAACCCTTTTGAAATTCCTAATGTAATTTTGTACTTGTCCAATTTTCAATATGTTCAGGGTTTTGTTCCATAGTGTCTTTAAATGATTCTCATCAGTTACAGATTTAAGGTGCTCATTATGTTTTATTCTTGATGCACAATGTTGTTTTTTTAGGTAACTTATTTTTTCCCTTTATTCTGGAGCAAATTCCTAAAAGTAACCAAATTCAATCCCAGTGCTACTCAATCAACATAATTATACTAAAAGTACAACTAGTTCTCTTGCCTAAGAATCTTGTTTTGCAGCGACAACTACATAGTAACTTGGGTCGAGGTTGGAAAGAATTCATGAAAGCATATTCCTTCTCCAGTGTTTTCTGTATCTCAGAAAACTCAAAGATATGTTATGATGAGGGACTTTGATTTTTATTATTTTGCAAAAGAAAATGTCTGAATATATTACAAAAGATTATAGAAACCCAAGAACAAAATATTTAATCTAAGATTTGGCTGCTCAAAAATAATTTTGAAAATACATTTTAAAACATTTGCCCTGGACAAACAAAACCCGTGTTTCTCTTCATTTCCTTTTTTTGTTTTTCTCTTTTTTTCTCTTTAAATTTGTTTGCTGAAATAGTTTGTGAGCTGGAAAAAGAAGAATCAGTATCTGTGCACATCTGTCGAGGTACTCAATGCACGGTGTATTTTTTCATAAAAGAAGCAATTAGGATATGGCAAATGCTTTTTCTTTTTGTCATTTGTCTTTATTATTCTTATTGGTTGACATGAAGGCTAAATTAGTTCCTGGCTCCATTGAACTTGGTGTCATACTATGCTGAATAAGATGCAGATCCTGTGTTGATATGGTTTTGAAAGACTTAAGGCAGAGTGTGTCAGATTTTACAATTCACTTCAGTGAAATAATTGTTTCTTAATCTGTGGTAACGAAGAAAAGCATTTAAGATATACATATAATCATACATATTTCTTGACCTAGAGGCTACAGGAATGAGGTCTTAATGCTGTTTACCATCTTGGGGGACATTAAAATGATGGGAGTGGAAGGGCTGTTTAGGTTACTGCAGTCTAATTATACCCAGAGGAGAGAGTACCACAGCATTCGAAACCAGCTGGTAGGGGAAATTTCCTGTGGGTCCAAATTGCATGTTTTTCAGTTAAAGAATCAGCATCTTTCATTAGCTAAACTGTGACAGTTTTAAATAGTTCATACCCACTGAAAGTAGGGAGTTTCATATTGGGTGAGTGTGCACAGATTCCTTAGTATCTCAAGAAGGAAACTCCTTGAGTTTATTTATTTTTTTCTCCTTTTCTGTAGCTGCCAGCAGCACCACAGGTACCAAATTACTCCATCTCAACAGAAGCAGAAGGGTTTTGTGTTGGATCTGTGCAGTGGTGCAAATTTTAAATTACAGATCACGTTACATAGTGTGTCTTAAAATACCCATTCACTGTCCCTCTCCACAAGCACTTCTTGTTTGTTTCTTCTCAAATTCAGCTGTGGAGACTAGGTGGGAAGTCTGAATGGAAGGTGGGAGTTTGCCATAACTGATTGGTGTTAGATCAGATAGGAGACACCTAAGGCACTGGATATTGTGCTCTACTGAAAATAATAAAATATTCTAGATTTCTGAGGGTAACTAAAATAAAGGAGAAATAATGATTTATCGCCTCTAACATGTTTAAAATATTTCTGATTTGTTTCTAAACCTTACAAGACTTCATTTGTAAATCTAAGTAGCCAAGCTTAGATTTAGTTTTGTTTTCAAATGGTTGCCAGGCTTTCCTTGGGACAACCACTGTATTTTATTGTGTGTGTTTGTACATGTGCACTGATATAGATACAGATTAAATGTCACCAATACCTAGTTCCCCAGGTCATGGCCTGCTTAACAAAATGACTGTTCAATCTGAGAGTGCTTTCTTTAGGATAGAGTTTCTGCCTGTTTTCAAGGTAAGACAGAACAGTCAAATATTTATGAATGTTACAACATTCCAGATTTCCTTTCCAAGGCTACTTGAGGCCACTTGAAGAAGTAAATCTGTCGTGGTGATGGAGACAAGCTTCATTTGCACGCTTCCTTTCATCTCTCTCCAAACAAACGGCTCATTCACACTTCCTAGGTCAATGGTAGCAACCGTGCTTGGCTTCTCTGTGGAAAGAGCAGGACTGATGGTGGCCATTTACACAGTCTGGTACTGAGGAAAGGGTTTGCACAATCCAGGCACATGTTATCTTTGCTCTTCTTTTCATGCATTTGATACACTCAAGGGGACTGGCAGTCACTGAGACCCTGTGTATACCTGGGAACCATGCACACTGTAGCTACCTTTCTTGCACAACTGCTCTGCAGATGTTTCTCCATCAGAAATTATTCAGGGCCTTTTCCCCAAGGCAGTCACAACTACAGCAATGACTAATGAATTCTGTATTGCTCTGTATAAGGCCAGATTTGGATCCGTGATTTTGAGCTGAAGGGTGACCTTTTCAGTATCTCTCCAGTCCTCCCACCTCTGTGTCTTCCATGCTTACGTTGGTGCTTTCTCTATTCCTGAATGAATCAGAGAATTGTAGGATTGTTTAGGTTAGAAAAGACCTTTGAGATCATCAAGTACAGCTGTTAATCCAGCATGGCCAAGTCCACTACTAAACCGTGTCCCCAAGTGCCACATCTACGCATCTTTTAATAATAGCCAGGACTGCTGACAGATGATGGAAAGCGGCTCAGTGATCACTTCCAGCAGCTCCCTCAGTACCCTGGGGTGGATCCCATCTGACCCCAAAGCCTTGTGTGTGTTAAAGTGGTGTAGCAGGTTACTGGCCATTCCCTTTGGATTAAGAAGGGTTCTACTCCCCATCCCAGTCTTCCAGCTCAGGGGTCTAGGTACGTAGGGAACAACTGATCTTGCTATTAAAGACTGAGGCAAAGCAGGCATTGAATACCTCCACTTTTTCCTTAGTCACTGTGCTTCCCCTCACATCCAATAAAGGATGGAGAGTCTCCTTAGCCCTCCTTTCACTGCTAATGTATTTGTAGAAAGATTTTTGTAGTGTCTTTTATGGCAGTAACCAGATTAAATTCTAGTTGGGTTTTGGCCCTTCTAATTTTCTCTCTGCATACCCTCACGATATCTTTGTAGTCCTCCCGAGATGCCTGTCCCTTCTTCCAAAGGTCATAAACTCTTCTTTTTTTCCTGAGTTCCAGCCAAAGCTCTCTCTTCAACCAGGCCGGTCTTCTTCCTCGCCAGCTCATTTTTCGAGGGGGAAGATGGAGTGACAACTCAATCTATTTCAGGCATTTTTCTCTTGACCTCCCACAGTGGCTGTCAAGTTCAGTTTGACTTTGCTGCAGATGGGGCTCTGTGCCTAGAAATCTCTTTCTAGCCCTAAAAATTAAGTCTTGCAGCTGCTGCTAAGGAAACTTGGCTGGGTGGTGGGAAACTCTATCATAACAGGACTGGATGGAAACCTTTCTCCCAGCTGCAGAGAGAGAGCAGGCTGGTCTGTACCTCCCACTTCAGATACTGAGCCCCATCCCCATGTCTCCTGCTACCCAGGATTGCCGACTGGCAAGACCAGCCTCTCACTGCTGTCCTCCAGACAGTGGGATGCAAGGATCCCTGTGCTGACCTAAAACAAGTTGCTTCTGGTCTCAACCAATGACATCTCAGGTTTTTATGTTCTGGTCAATCATTTGTTCCGGTTGCAGACCAATCCTGTGCAGCCACCCACCCCTGGAGAGTGTGTAATAGACCTAAGTGGAGGCAGATGTGTGCTGGATCTGCTAAACGCGGTGCCAGAATTTCTGTGGGTTTGGGGTCGTGTTTTAATCCTTCCTGATAAGTAGCTGTCAGTGTCCCACGCAGTTGTGCTTAGTGGTTCCTTGTTAGCTTTTCTCAGCAGGGGCTGCTCCCTCCTCGGGGAGTGCAGGAGAGGCTTGAGTGGCCGTTGTTTTTTATCTCCAGCGCTCATCTGGAAGTCACCGGCTGTGCCAGGACGGGGACAGATGGAAAGTTATGATGTCATTTGGTGAAATCCCGAGTGGAAGGAGGTTGTAGTTGAAGCCATAAGGAAAACTCCTATGAATGTCAATTGTGTGAGCTCCACACCCAACACGGTCGCCAGGGAGAAGGTGGCCGACTGTGTGTCCCATCAGCCGTAATGAGAAGTGAGGAGACTGTGCAAGGTCACCTCCTGGCCTGCCCTCAGTGGGATCACGTCAGTGAAAGCAGTTGAGTCACCTCTCCCTGGAGGTGTCTGATGGATGTTACAGCCAGGACTTGGCACTAAGGAGCGAGCTGGGCCTCGCTGCCCAGTCTGCATCCCCAGCTGAGGCACGAAGTAATGTCTTAGCCAAATGTTCGCTTGAGCACGCCGTAGCTGCTTAGCTTCTCCTGTGCGAAAGAACTTCCTTCCCTTTGGGGTATTCCCTTGATTTTTAAAAAGTCAAGCAAATATTTAAGAGTGGATTAGAGTCTAGCTCAACATATCCATCATTCACCATCAATTATCCAGGTCATTAGTATGATTATGCTCAGCTCGGGACTCCTCTGTGTCTGAATGTACCAAGAGCTGGGAGGAACTAAAGGTGGAAATTTATAGCAAGAACCTTTCCCTCCCCCACCTTATTTAATGGCACACAGGCTTTGACCTGAAGTGTAATTTTCTGCAACATTTAAGGCAGATAAAGTGTCTTTAGCAGCCAAAGGAAAGCTCAAAGGTAACATTATCTAACTAGCAAACAGATGGAGGATTTAACATTCTTGGTAGCTGAAATTTTGGACCCTGGCCAAACCATGCTAATGGATTTTTTAGCAGTCGTTCTTTTCCTATGAAAGTGCAGGACACGGTTTAAAAAAAAAAAATCCAAGGGAAATATCTAGCAGTACAGGCAGGAGCAAGGAAAGATTCCTGCTTGATTACGAGTAGTATGGGGAAAAAAATAAAACATTTGTGTCAAACATCGGGGCATGACATGTAGGATTCAGTTAAGGAAATAAGACAAATCACCTCAGAAGCCCCAAATCTTTGCCTTGATGGAGAAGACAAGCCTGTTGAGTAGTTAGAGAGATTGTAGTTCAGCATTAACTTTGCCTTCCTGTGAAAACTGCAGAGAAAGAAGATGTCTTTTGGAGAGCTCTTGTTCCAGTTGAATTGCAGGAAACAAAGCAAAGTCTAAAATCCCTGATCCACAGACACATCCAGGTCCTTGTATGCTTGCAGCAAGCCCTGGTGCTCTGTTACTCCTCTGGTATTTTGCTGTGTGCCAGAGGGCTTTCCAGATGACCACAGCCATAAGCTTTCTTGCTCCATCACATATTCTCTCTGGGTTATAAACATGACAGATTGGGCCTTGAAAAAGCTATGTAATGGAGACCACAGAGCTCAGGAGACAAGAGCATGTTTTCCAGGAATTATTGGTGAAAACTCTGTGGTGTACAGAAGGCATCTGGGAGGCGGGGAGCTGGGATACCCTGATGATTTGCTGTAATTTGGATCCACCAAATCCCATCATTTACTGTCAGTGAATCTTCAAAAGCCTGTGCACTGCGTGAGTTTTTCACAAAATGTCCATATTTCTCGATCATAGCTTTTCTCTCAACACCTGCTGGGTTAAGTTTTGTTGATATGCTCCATTAAAATTTTCAGTCTCTCTAGGAGGGAGCTGGGAAGCATCATGTGGCTGAACTGATTAACAATCGATACGAATAAGAAATGCTAATTGAGAGGATAGGATTAAACTTCCAGGCACTTCTGCAGATATCTGGAACCACTCATTCCACAAAGAAAAGAGGCTGACATTGGAACGTTTGGAGCCATATGCTTTGACTGGCCTTGCTCTTTTCCAGGCAGAGGTTTGGGAGCAAATGGTTGACATTAACACCCTACACTGATTACAAAACACTGAATAAATCATACAGAGGTCTAATTCCACCAGATCTCATTACCACCGGATTGAACTTTTCACTAACTTGCTTGTCTCGAGTGATCTGAGTCAGCACATCAGCTCTGAGCATCCTAGGATTTGGGAATGCTGGAAACAGCTCTGGTTCCAAACACTGGCACTTGAGAACATTCTTGCAAGTCATTTTCCAGCAGGCAAAACCTAAAATATTACAAAGAGAGAGTTGGAGGCCAGCAGAAACTCCAGCTGAGAGCTCGGAGCTGCTCCAGTGCCAGAGCATCCATCTTTCAAAAGTTTAATGAGATGAGTTTCCATCAGGCGTTTTCACAGCCGGGCCACCAGCAGTGGCCTTGGACGTGGTGTCTCGCTCCCCATGGTGTCTGGACAGCAGGGGCTGTGGTTCAGACCTCAGTGAGAAAGCTGGATGGTGAAAATTTGTGAGAGCTAATTAAACAAGACAAGATTTTGCCTGGCAGGGATTCGTGCCAGATATACTACATCCCAGGAAACCATTTCAGGCTTTGCCATAAAGTGCTTGTGGAGAGAGAGCAGGATGTCTTGCCAGACTTCACTTCAAAAATAGTACTGCAGCTTTTCCTTTGCTTTTTTGGAATTGGTGTGGTCATAAATTATCTGCTTAGCTCAAGGTTAAACACAGGACAGCGAGAGCTGTGAAGTCTCGTAGATGAAAGGCCCCAGCATAAGTAGGGAAATGGTCAGACATAACGTTATCTGAGCGTGCTACATCTGAGCATGCAAAGCATGCTCTGAGAGCTCCAGACATCACCATCAGTCTCAGGAGAGCTGTGTTCATATTCCTGCTCTGCTACTGGCCACCTGTTGGTCCTGGGCCAAGTTTTTAGCTTCTTTATGCTCTAGGTAAATAAGGATGGTTCAATTCACTCCTCTGCTGTAAAAAAAACCCCACGAATGCCACACTAATGTTTGGAGACTGCATTAAGGAGGGTGGCAGGGAGCTTTGTAGTACTGCTGTCCTCCCACAGAGACCCCTCACCAGCAAGTCCTACCTCTCACCTAGAGGCTGCAAGGTCTTGGGCAATCACCCCAGCAACAACTGGCAGGTAAAGGTCAGTTCATTCCCTCGTTCGGATGCAGCCTCGCATCCTGACCCAAGGAGTGTTTGAAGTAGCATTATCAGTCAAGCACAGGTGAAAGAACAAGCCATTAGCAGGAGTTGGCCTCTGCCCTGACACCCCAGCACACCTGCAGTGTTGGCTTTATGTTACCACAGAGGAAGAACAACTCCCTGATGCCTTTATTGTTAAGTTGAAAAACAGTAGTGGGATGTGAGGAGTAGGTGATGTTCCCTCAGAGCTCCTGGGGTACGGACCAGGCTTTTTCCAAACCTGGCCTCTGGGTTGGCACCTGCAGTCTGGAAGTGGGAAGTGATAGTGTTTGCAATTTAGGTCCATTTTCAATACCTCATCAGATCTGGGACTTAGGAGGATTCACAAAAGTGATTCCTTGGCTCAAAGCTGAGCAGAGATCTAGCTGATACTGAAGATTGTTTCCTTTGTGGTAGGCAGTAACTGAGCTTTCCAGATAAAATACACTACTACTAGTAGACACTCTTAGAGTTAGATACTGCTTAAGAAAGATTGGGGCAGTTAGAGATATATTGCAGTAGTACTTGCATTATCTGGATATTGTTTTTATGCAGAACTGTATCACATTCCTCACCTACCTTCAGCCTTCGGAGATCACTGTAGATCTTGTCTTTCTCTGTTGGAGAGCCAAGTTACCTTAGTTACTATTTTGTAAAGTTCATTTGTAATACAATTTAACTAAAATCAGAGCAAAGAAGTGACTCTTCTTAGAGAAAGAAATTTGAATGCTTCTGAGTACTTGAATACTTCTGAACTGTGTTTCAGAGGGAGCAGTGAGCAGGTGTTGGGAAAAGAGAGATGAGTTCTGAGAATAAAAAAACAAAGAGCATTGGTCTGGAAGACTAGTAGCCTACAGATGTGTTTGCTGATTCATTGGAAATTAAAAGCAGATATAACAGTTTGGGGAAAAAGTTCTGCAACACCAGGTCTGCCTCCATGTACAGACACTTATGGTATTGTTCCCCAGCTCAGGAAGGAGAGGTTTTTGATGTTGTATGCTACTCCTGTCTCATCCAGCCCAGAATTTAGTCTCTTGTGGGTAGACATCAGTCGTAAACAGATTGGAAAACTTAGACACTTTTCTTGGAAGGAAACGTAGGGGTTTTTTTGTTGTGTGGAGTTTTTTTCAATGCACCGCTGATTTCAAAGCTGTGTGGTTTGGGCAATAGCCCAGAATTCTTGGTTTTCTATTCTCCTTGTTCATCTTATAAAGCAAAAAGATCATATTTCCTCTGCAGGAAAATATATACATACTTGTATATCTGTGTGTATAGTACATCTGCATTTGTGTGGATGTGAAATTGCTAATATTATGAGTTTTCAGGACCCAGGTACTGGATACTCAATAAAGCAAAGCAGTGTTATGGAAAAGGAGCTTGACAGTGGAAAGCAAACCGATCCCTGTTGTGGCAATGTCCTTGCGTCTCACTTCTGCCACTCTAGTGCCACGGAGCTGTTCACTGACTGTTCTCAGTTGGCACGAGCCACAGATGGAAACAAGCCACGGCAGAGAAAACCAGGTGCTGGGGGAGCTCTTGGCAGCTCAGGAGGAATTCTCTACCTCGTGCATCAGCCCTGGCCATTCCCCCACGCGCTGTCAGGGGACGGTGAGGTCCTTCCTCTCTTCCGTGGTGACTCACAAGCCTTGGCCAGGGGTTGCTGTGACTAATGGTCCAGTAGCACACTTAGCAAAGAGACTCTTTGCTCTGATATCCTGGCCAAATTCTTTCCTGGAGTGTTGGATGAGATGCATTTCCACTGCAATTCCAGATGCACAGAGTACTCCTTGCTGCTCACTGTCATAGACTGTCAGCTAATCAATGTTAAGGTGTGCTGTCTTTTCTGTGATCAGCTAAACGATTCCATGAATACATCAACTACAGTAATAATGTTCCGAGACAAGAACGAAAAGGAAGCTTAGTTTGCCACTGCACAGCTGTACTGTACTCAGGATCTTTTGGTAAAGAAAATGGATTTATTGTATTTATTAATTACTGAAAGATAGTCTCACTCCTATCTTCATCTGCAAAAGAAGCATGCAGTTCTCCAAAAACAGTGAAAAAAATGTGGCATCTGATCTTTCCCATAAGTGTAGTATTTACAGAAAAGCTCTTTTTTTCCAAAAAAGGAGCAATAAACACACAACTCGTTGACTTTCAGCTGAAAAGTGAACAGAAAAAAACCCTCTATCTTTCCTTCTTTGACTGTGTTCTGTGAGGGCTGGAGTTGGGCTTCGTCCAAATGGCAGTCAAGTGATCAGAAAGTGGGATCGGTGAGTGATGGGGCAGAGGGTGCCCGAGCACGGGTGTAGCGAAACGCACAAGTGCAATGCAAACACTCTCACCGAGCCCTTGCGCTCCGAGGTGGACTTCAGATAACGTGTTGACAGCATCAGTCAAAGAAAAATAAAAATTGCCGAGGGGCTGTGAAAGGCCCTCTCTGTTCAAACAAAACGGTGTATATAACCTCTGCTTTCTGCGAGCAGTCGCAGTGACACGTGATGGAAGGGATGCATGACAGTACCGAAGGAAAATCCCAGCAGCTCTGGTCGCAGCAGTAATGGTACTGAAAAACAGTAGCTCAATACGGCTCATTGCTGTGAGGATTTTGCTTCTAAGGGTTTAGTTCAAATTCTGCTCTTTCTCACGAGCAAGTTGCATGGCCTGTTGGTTCAGGTGAGGTTTTATGCAGCAGAAGTTCTGGTTCAGCTGTTGAGTTGTGGGAACTTCGTCTGCTTACCAAAACATAAGTATGTTGTAGGTTCCCTGAAGATCTGGTAAAACGATTATTTGTCAGTTCCAAACTAACTGTGTTACTGACCAGGAATGGGGTTTTCTTGAATAGGAATGCTCCATGTTTCACTTCAGTACAGCACCAGGAGATATGGTTGGACTATGGCTTTGAGAAACAAAGTAATTTTTTTATTTTTATTTTTTAAATCGTGCAGCTGCACATTAAGCAGGTTTTTTTTGAGGAACTCTGCTTATTTCAGTGGGACAGCTTTCTAATTAGCTCACAGTTGTTAAGTAAGGGTCACAGCGTTGGACCTGATTTCTGTCCTTAAACTGCTTTGAGATCTTTGGGGGCTGCACATGAAATAATAGTGGGATGTATAATTTACAGGGTGTTGTCAGTTGAAAGCTCCTCTGTGTTTCGTGTATCAAGCACTATTAAGGCCAGCTGGCAGTCAGCTCAAGATAATGATACCATGATAGGAAAGATGGTCAGACACTGCCAAAACTATTAGACAGCACATCTGCCTGCTGTGTGCCAGGATCAGCACTGCACTGCTGGCACCAGGCTCTTGGGTAGAGATGGAAACATCTTCCAGTGTAGTCAGTGTGGGTCACAGCTTTTCAGAGAGACGCAAGCAATGCCTTAGGGTGGCATCAGGTTGTTTCCACTGTGCTTCGTTGTGTTCTGGTTGGTATCACTAGTAACAGCAGTTATATGTGCTAAATGCACCAAAAATGATCAAGACTGTGGCAGACCTGAAATGTAGGTTTATTCTAAAGGGCATTTCCCTCAAAATTGTGATATTTTGATGTGTTCCGCTTGGCTGTTGGCACTGAGAGGAGAGCAAGTTTAAGGCACTGATTGAGAGCTGGTTTTCATAGAGAAAAATATCTGTTTTCTGCTGTTATGCTGATAATATGAATTCCAAGTACTGGTTGTTAGAAAAATACTGCTGGCAGAGTAAGAGAAACGGAGAGACAAGAGGGATCATGTTTCATGGGCCATAAACTGGGGCACACTAAAATAATCCTCTCAGATATGGTCAACTGAATATGAATCCGTGTAATCTTGAACACACTCTACATGAACTCAGAATTAATCATCAGAAAAAATGAACCCATGAACACAGAGCTAGATGTCAGGAGGAATATTTTGTTCTCATGGTGAAATACTCAAGACCAACTCGTGGCATTGTCCTACAAAGAGTGTCATAAAAACTAACCCAAAATATGTCATTAAGAATTATTTGCTGGGAGCCTGACTATCACTTGCTCAGTATATTATGATGCCATGTGGCATTTATTTTCTAAACAGATTTGGAATAAATAAATAAATAAATAAAGCTCAGCTGGAAAATGTTGATGGTTTTTTCCCGTGATAGAAGCCTTAGGCCCTTTAAGACTGATATTTAATAATCCTTTGAATTCATACTTCAAACAACTTGAAAGGTGAGCTTTGGTTCTAATACTGACAGATCTGTGAGTCTGATGTCTACAAGCGTGGAAAAAAGAGGTGTCTGCTGCTCTGCTGAGGCTCCTCATCCTGGATGTGGAGTCAGTGATGAGGATTGTGGTAATGGTGGGACAGGCAGCGGTCATGGTATCCTGAAGTTCATTCCAAAGTTCATTTTCATTAGTTTTATCAATATACAGGCATGTAATGGGACAAATATTTCCTCCTGGGAGGAAAGTGGATTATGCTTCTTTTAAAGATGGAGCAGCAGGGGCACAGAAGAGTTACTTTGCAAGGAAACCAAGTGAGTGTTGCTTGAGAGAAGGAGTCCCAATATCTCATCCACAAAAAAAACTCTATCAAATAGAATTTTGATTACTATTGTTTAAAAAAAGAAAATACAAGAGAAACTTTGGAACGTTACTGTAGGATTCCCCAGCCCTTGGTTCATTGTGCCTTTGAATGTCTGGGACCACTGTACAGATCTCCTGACTTATCATCTACTTTCTGGAGCCCCATGATGTACCTCAGAAAGGAATGAGAGACAGAGGGGAAAGTGAGACTTCTTAATGTGCCTTGGGAATTCATGACAGATCTCAAATGTCTCTAGGAATGTTTTTCTTGTTTCACTCCATTGGGAATTGGCTCTGACATAGTAAAAAACATTTTCAGAACAAGTCCCTTTCATTTTCTTGGCCTCTCTATTGGTCTTGTCACTGACCCAAAGCCTTTTGATTTTTTTTTTCTTTTGACGTTCTTGAGCTAATTGGCTTCAATGAAAAGTGTTTTGTTTCCTGCAGAAATTTGGCTGTGAGAAAAAGTGTGGAGGTTGGGATAGACCAGTGCCAAAGGGCTTATATAATAGCCCAGAATAGTCAGCCAAAATATAGTGTGAGAGCTTTATAGGTGGAATTTGGTTGAATGAAAATACTGCAGGGTTTGGGCACAACAATTCCAATAGGGCCAGACGTGAATTTCTTGTTTCCATCAAGGATTATCTCAGTTTCATCTAGTGAAGATAATTACTGAACTAGATAATTATGGGCTGAATTCCTGCAAGAAGGCATATTCTCTTAGTGCTTTTACTTACTTAACATGGGCTTCTCTTTAGGCAAGAGGATCTTGTCTCCTGTTCAAATTCTGCTCACCTCTAATTTCATGTGCTCAGTGCTCTGGAACTCTGTCGTCTTCAAACCACCACCAGTGTTCAGGCTTTAAGGTACTGCACGTAGATCTTAAGAAAAAGAGAGAGGCTGAGGATCCGGAATTCATCCACATCAACAGAGACCTGGACTCAGTCTAGAGCAGTGGAAGTGATTTATGTCTTGTTTTGTCGGCTGAACCAGATGATTGAAGGAAAAGTTATATTGGGTCAATGCTGAACAAAAACGTTTTCATTTTCTCACCAAAACAAAAGCCTGGAGGAAAATTCAGGCTGTGCAAAATGTTTAATTTAATGTCCATGTTTGTGTTCTTTTTGAAATTAAATGTACGCATATTCCATTTCAGTAAACTATTGCTGAATGCTTTGAAATAAAACTGTGATTTTTTAAAATTTTTGTTTTGTTTTGGAAACAGCAAAAGACAGTATTTCAGTACTCTTAAATTCCTCATCAGTATTCCTCAGTTAATGCAATTTGGGAACTATTTTGGCTATCACAAAAATGAATTTTTTGGCAGATAAATTACACAGTCTAAACCATCCCCATCCCATGTGTATCCAGATGCCAGCTCCATCATGAATTCCCTGTTTAGTCTTGAGGCTCATTGACTTTTCTGTAGGGCTGATACTTATACACAGACACTCAGTCTGAGGGCACAGTCGACAGAGATGAGAGAAAGAGAAGATGGGACTGTTGAGTTTGTCCTTAAGGAAACTTTCTTTTCCAAAAGTAAAGTCTTAGCTGGGGAGGGATTATTTTTCTTTTTCTCCCCAAATAAAAATTCAGTATTATACCTCCTCTGTTCCTCTAAGTGATTTCTTTGTGATCTGTCTTTTGTAATCTTTGGGCTAGTTGCAATGATGGTTTAAATCAGTGTGACTCAGCTAACACTATTTAGCTTCTAACCCATAATGCTTCAAAACACACGAGCCCTGACTTATCTCAAGCAAATGACTGCTTCCCTGGAGCCGGCTGGGGCTGCTGGTGTTATTAAAGTTAAGCAGGAGTCTCTGTGTTCTGCTGCATTCAGGTTTAAACAGTAAGGTGATGACACTTCTCTTTTGCTTTTGTAATTTCTTGGAGTTGTTCTCCTTCCCCTTTGGTATGTGTGGTTTAAAAGCAGTCCATCATGTTGCAGGCTCTATAAACTGTGGGTTGCTTAATTTGTGTGATTCATAACACAAGTTAAAAAAAAAAAAAGAACCATCATCATTCTTGGTATTACATCCAGCTCTGTTACACAGAGCATTGACCTTGACCAGCTAATGATAGGTATTTAATATGTGTGCATGTCTGTATATATAGATATAAATATTCATTATGTGAGGTCTGAGATCGTAAGGGAATCCTGGCAGTGCCAAGTTTTCTTCGATGGTTCAGGCCTCCAGCTGTGCCAAACTCTGGGTTCTCTTAATGTACCATTAAAACAAAACTCAGGCTTTGCTTGAATGTCATCCAGCTTTATTAAGAGAAAGATCAAGGGTAATCTTATTAAGCTTGTCACTCAGAAACCATAAGGGTGCAGCCTTGGTGTGTCTGTTTGGTCCACATGTGAGAACAATTTTGCCTTGTGATACTCAAACAGGGGCTGTTATTCTTTAATGAAGACTGTGAATAACAGAGCTACAAATTGCCATGCGAGCTTGGTGATGTGCTCGCACACTCATGTGTTAACAGAAAGGGGTGAAGGCGTAGATTGTTTGCTTGGATTTTAACATATTCCTCAAGCCTGCTCGAACCCACACAACCACAATGTTTTTCAAAATCTGTTGTGTATATTTTGAGGTTTCTGAACTTCCATAATAACTTACTCAGCTTTTGAATGTGGCCATGTGTCAGAGTGGACAGCTGTGTCATGGAAAACTTAACAGCATCACTGAATCTCCCTCTTTTTGGTTTCACTAGAAGTCTGCTTCCTGGGCCAATATTATTAGAGAGATGTTTAGATAAATTGTGCTTGCCTTCATTGTTGCTCCTTTTCCCCAGTGTTAACAGCTGGGCAGTGGGAGATAACAGTGAAAACCACTACTGTTTATACCAGTGTAAAACCAGAGTACTGCAGTGGAGATTCAATTCAAATATTTCTGCTTGCTCAAAACGTGGATGTATATAGAAATTCTGTGTATTTATAAGGAAAAAAAACCCCTAAATTTAAATTAGTCAGGATGTTTGGCCATGTGGCTGAGAGTAGGTCTGCGTGGGTGAAACTCACACAAATAACTAGTAATGAGTGGAATGTAGATACACATTTGATAGTCTAGTTGGGAATAAATGTGTAATAAGAAGAACTTCTCTGTAGGCATAGCATTTACATATTAGTACTTGAGGAATACAGCTTTCCAAGACTCTTGATCAATTAAATTTTACATATGTAAGCAAGATTCCCTTTGTCCGTGGGGATGTGGAGGCTTGGTACAACTGTTTGCATGCCCAAAGTAACTTACAGATGGAAGCTTTTGCAGGACAAAGCTCGTCACTGTTGAGTTGTGACAGGCAGTGTCCAAGAGAGGTGGCAGCTTGGGAGTGACCACTTTTTGTGTTCATACAGCACCTTTACAGCTGAGAATCTCTAAATACTGCAGGACTATTTTCTGTACTTTTCCCTCTACATAGATGGTCTCTTTGACAGATAAGATTTACCGACCCTTCTAGTAGAGCATTTGCCATTCCTGGCTAGAAACCTCCTCTCCTTCTACCACAGGACCTTCAGCCAAAGGACTGTCTGTCCTTCCCAAAGCATTTCTTTCTTCTGTTTTGCTTTTAAAGGAAGAGAAATTAATAAAGACACAGCCAAGGAACCTCCTAATGCTTTAAAAATACTGCAAAATGTCCTATGGAGATCCTTTTTCTAATTTATACAGACATCCTTAAGATCAAAGCTGATCATGCCCAGGCAGAGTTGATCCTGATTTATGACATTTAGATGGACTAAAATGGGTGTTTTCTAGCCCAGATTTCTATTATTCCACAGTCTTGGGCATGCTTTGCATTTTAAAGGAAACAGATCTCCAGATGTAGGTACTCTAGATCTCTTCCCCCACCACATGTATCTCAGGGTCTTGCAACACCATATTAAGTAGCTTAACAAATATCTGTAGTCTGTTCCTGCCTTCCCTTTCTCCCCAGGGGCAAGGGTTTGTTGGTTTGATATGCCTTGTTTGGAAGGTTTGCTTCCCAGTGTCAGAGCAGGCATGAATCAAGTAGAAAGCCTTGAGCTTGGAGCGTAAGGTGGGAAGCAAGTCCCAGTTTGCACCTCCCGGAATGCCACAGCAGCATCTGCACCTGGTGACTTGAATCTGAGAGGATTTTATGGACTCCTGAGGTTTATTTCTCCTGCTTTCCCTCTGTGGGAAGGGCCTCAGCCTACAGCCTCAAATCACTCCTTGAAAAAGCCCCTTGCCTGCGCTGGTGAGGCTCACCATGATGGTGCAAAGGAATCCTGTGTTTTAGGGCAGATTTCCTCTGTGTGGTCGAGTGGGTTTGGAGATGCCTGGTGTAATTTCTGAGGTGGCAAATGATCTACGTAGCACAAAGCTGGTTTTGATGGAGATATTATCTCAGACCTTGAAAGTCATGCAGCTACGCTCAGCTGCCTTTTCAGCAGCGCCAGCTAAAACCACAGAGCAACACTACATATGATTGCTTTTAATCCATGATCAAGGGCAAGCTTGGAAACGTGCCTGCTGCAGCATGCTCTGCTGCATGGCAGAAGAGAAAGGGTTCAGTCCAAAGTGGAGACTAGGTTGGATGTGCAGTGCAGGCCCAGGGGCTCAGCGGGCACACATCTCAGCAAAACCAGAGGGCATCTAGCAGGAAGAAGGGACACACACCTGGGCACAGGTGGCTCAGGGTCACAGATGACTTGCCCTCAGCTGCTGATGGAGACCTCAGTGCCATTGAGGGTGCCTTGCTTCCAGGTGTTGCACTGGCCGGGCACCTCCAGGTGCCACCAGCACTGCGCTGGTTAACCTGAAAGAAAAGGCCATTTCCAGGTTGGGGTGAATCACCTCACCTTACTCACAGCCTCATTCGTGAACTTTCTGGGGTGTTTTTCTGCAACAACAGTGACATCCAGTGGCCAGCTGGATTTTTCTGAGAAAAGTGTTAACCGTCGATGATCTTAACAATGTGAAGGTTTTATATTTACAAAGTTCCTGACTAAGGAGGCTTGGTTTTGGTTTCCTTGGAGAGTTTCCTTTTTAAAAAAGTCTGGTAAAATGGCCTCTGTTTTCCTATGCCAGCTTGAGAGGCAGGCTAGAAAGTACTCTGCTCCAGCAAGGAGTCTGTCCTGTGTCCATAAACTCCAGGGGGCTGGCAATTTGCTGAGGAATCACTGTGCTTTGTGCTAAGACATCACCACGTTTTTCACTTATGAGACATCCACAATCCAAATAAACCACCAGAAAGGGGCTCCTGGAACAGATGAAGAAAGCAGTGTAGTCTGTAGAATAATTGACTGAGAGGTTAAAACCAGAAAGAACAAGCAAGGATCCGTGTCCTGTCAACTTAGAGCTTTGATTTTGTGGTATTCAAACTGCTTTCCAAACAGAAAATGACAGCTTGTCTTGTGATCTTCTGAAGTAATTTTGACAGATGTTGCCCCCAACTTACTTTCCTGGAATGGTTTAATCTCACACTAGAGCAAGATTGCAGTTTTGTTTAATTCAGTTTAGAGCTGTGCTTGTGCAAACTAGGGGAACTGGGGGAAGCAGGTTGAAAATAAACACAGTGAAGTGCTGTTTCACACCAAGCTTGATTACATTGTGGACACAATATATTGTGCAAGCCAAATGCATCCGTAAGGCCAAAAAGGAATTGGACAGACTCAACAGTCCAGCTTTAGAAATCACTAAGCTTCTGATTCCCTGAGCCAGCAATGATATATCAGGGTCCTCACCCCTAGTTATTTCCTATAACAAACCATTAAGTCCATCCTTAGTACCTGCCAAAGGCAGGTGAAGGTGCTGCATTTCACAGTTCTGACTGTGTCCTAGGACAAGCTGAGGTCCCACACCATCTGGTCTTTACTGGGCAATGCCTCAGAGGTGCCTTCACAAGCTTAGTGAGATACTCAGCATGCAAAAAGTTGACTGAGGAGCTTTCCAGGGCCCAAAGCTTCCCTGAGCTCAGACTCCACCAAGTCACGGAGGTGTTTTAGTAACAAGTTCACCGTTACCTTCTTCGCAAAGAAGGAGTGTGGAGCAGGGAGGTGTGGAAGCCAGTTTGTCGCCCTTACCCCGACCCTTGCCTGGCTTTGGCAAGCAGATCCATGTGCATTCTAGGCTAGTTTGGGATGGCTCAGGGGATTTGCAATGGGATATGAAACACTTTGCTCGGAGGTACCTGCCCTGCCCCAGCTGTCACGACCTCAGCGTGGCCGCTGATGTGGGAAGAGCTGATAACTTTGCTTCAGATGGGAGCTCGTTGTCTGCTTCAGCAAGGCTGCAAGCACACTAATGGGGCACCCTGGGCAAAAAAAGAGACCGTTTCCTCACTGATTTCCTCACTGCCTGAGGTGTTAATGACAAATGGCAAACAAAATTTTTCTTTGAGACAGTGCATTTCATACCAGACCATCTGCACTGAGGGGATATGACGGTCCCAGCTGGTTGGGCCAGTCTCAGAGATGCCTCCAGCACTCTGAGAAGATTCTTACAAGAGCCAGGTTTTCTCTAGATTTTCCTCAGACTCCTTCTCTTCTGCTGCAGTGCTAGGGATGGGTGAAGTTTCCTAGGTTTTGTACATTGACCCTGTCCATTGGAGAGGATCCCATGAGAGACACAGAGGCACGTTCTCTGGCACACAATCACACCTTATACTACACCTCTGTGTAGAAAGGTATATTCCAACAGCATGATTCAGTCAGGAGCATGCACCTTAGAAAAAAACAAACAAACAAAAAACCCAAAGAAAAAAGAAAATCCCATGCAGTCATGGCATTTGGCTACAGGGAAAAATGCCAAAAACCATCCTCCATGCAGTGTCTCAGACTGAGCAAGCCCTGCCTTCATTCACAGTAAAACCCGGGGACAAAGTCAAACCTCTCTCTTAGCCCTTGCCCACGCCATTTTCCTCCTGCATATTTCTTGTCCTGGTAAGTTGTTCCAGTTTATACCAGCAAATACAACAAATATATTTTACAAAATAAACACTTAAAATCTTGAGGTTTTGTTGTTTGACTCCCAAGGGGCCTTTTCCTCAGCACAGTGAGGAAGGGATTGAATTCATTGTATCTCAAACATAAGGGGCTGAGGTAATAGGATATTGTCAGTTATCAATCCACCTCCCTCTTGCCTTTAAACTTGGATCCTTGATATTCAATGAGTTACTTCTGGTCAGACTCAATGATTTTAGAGGTCTTTTCCAACCTAAATGATTCTATGTTTTCTTTAAGAGTATATAGTGGAAGAGTCATCCTCACTTGGACCTTCTCTCTGTGGGAAAAACTCCTCTAATGGCATGTAAGTGAAGCCAGAATATGAAATAGCCCAAGTGGCCCCATAACCAACCAAAGCACAGATCAACACTCCTCCCCCTCCCTTGAAAACTCTGGCATGGCAAGAAAGGTGGGGGAAGGGATAGAAAAGGGAAGGTAGGGAAGAAGGGTGGGCTCTTCACAGTGTTCAGGAACTTTTGGGCAGTGGTAGGGTGACTTGGTGGGCCATCATGCAATGTCTGATAGATGCTGAGGCTAAAGGAGCTATTTAAGCTCATGTGGTCAATGGAAACAGAATTGCACAGAGGGCTTATGTTCTTCCCAAACCTGGTATTTGAGATGTTGGAATGAGTTTCTCTGTGGAGGTGCTCATCCCCTCCCATGAGGCTCACCAAAGAGACTAGTCACTCAATTTTGAAATGTCTGAAGCAGCTTGGAACCCTGTTGTTGAGTTGGTCTGACACAGCTCAGTTGTTGCTGTGGCCAGAGGAGATGCATGGGAGGTGACCTCACTTCAGCTCTTGCTTGTGTTGTTTTTCTTAACCTAAGTGAAACAGCTGGTTTAGACTTGAAGAAAATTGAGCTTTTTGTTAAAAAAAATATAAATATCATTTTATTGTTTTCCTCATCCGATGTTTAGGGCAAGTCTGCTAGGAAAGGTGTGCAAAGACTTTGAAGACAGCAGAGAATTGGGTTGCTGAGCTCATATTAAGGCACAGTATTGAGTCTGGAAGTGGAGAGCTATGCCAGCGTGGTACCAGCCCTAAATTGGTAAATTCAGTCCCGTCTCATGCTGAGGCTATTGAGGACTCTGTGCATTACACTCCAGACCACTTCTAGAGAAGGACCTCAAGTGTGTGACATTTGGGTGCCTCCAGAATAGCTCCATACCCTCAACAGGAGGGATGCTCGAAGAGGGAGAGCAGAAGGGGAGAGACATGGGGGTAGTTTATTATATTGAGGGGCAGCAAGGAAATAGAAGAAGTCTGTGGGACTCTGTCTGTCCTTTAGAGTGAGATGTTCCAAGTATAGAATTGGACTGCAGATCTCAGAGACACCCCAGGGAAACACAAATCTGTGCTCTATTAGCCTGGCGTCAATCTGGAATAACCCCCTCAACTTTTGGCCCCTCGTCACTCCATCCTCCCTCTGGCTACAGTTGTGGCCTTTCTCCAGAGCGTGTTCTCTAAGTGCTCACGGGTGAGAGGGGAGAGAGGTGATTACATGCAAGAGAGGAATGAAGGGGAGCCATGGGAGGATTACTGGACGTTCAAGATGCTGCACGCTTTGGCTTTTTATGTGTTATTGCTCTGATTCCCGTGGCTGTCCAAAAGTGACTGTGAGTCAGTTCCTCACAACTGCATAGAATAACAACATCAAATGAGAGGGAAAATGATTTCTCCATCTGCCTTGGAGAAGGGGTGGCATGATGTAAGAAGGCTATGATGAAAGCCTGCTTTACAAGACCATTGCACGTGGCTTGTGCAAAGCATTTTTTAAGGCATGCTTTGGGCTTGGATACTCCAGCCAAACAGGGGAGGAAGAAAGCTCATTCCTTGCATCTCCAGCTCTCCTTCCCAGCTCTTTGCATAATGCTGCAATTTCCAAGTGCAAAATGGTGTCTTGTAGCAGAGCAAAAGCCAGGAACCTGGGGTGACAGACTCTTCTGAAAGGTGGGGTGCAGAACTCCCTGCTTTGATGAGCACTGAGCACTCTCCTCTAAGGCAAGAATGCTCTGGGTGTCATCAACAGACCTAGTGGGGGTGGTCTTTGAGGCTGCAGAGTTTCTGTGGGGTGCCAGTTCACTCACCCGTGAGTTTGTCTCTCATAGCATCTATTCCCCTTGGTATATGTGTGCTGTTACTAGTCAGGAGTTGATCCAGGGCACTCTCAGTCCTGCGCTGTATCTTTGAAAGTCACTTTCTCTTCGGAAAGCCCACAGACAGCTCTTGTTTTCAACTTAAATACCAACCTCTAGGAAGCTTTTGTTACATCTGATCTCTCTGAGGTGTGGGTAGGGCTGCATTTGGGATGCTGATGATACACACACTGCATCTCATGCTCTGGTATGGTCTGGCTTACACTATTCCATACTTACTGGGGTAGACTGGAGGATGGACGCTGGTCCTTCCAGCCATTTCTAGGAAGTTCCCCCTGTGGGTCCCCACAAGCACAGATTTGGTTTATGTTATCAGTAAAATCTAAAATCAAAATATTAAGGCAGTCCAAACATCATACTCATGCCTAAGTGCTGCATATCACCCACCTAATCCATTACGTGGTGTCATTCCTTGATAAGACATTTTACATTAGAGGTGTACTCAGGCTGAAGGAATCTTACAGATACATCTAGATCCAGCTTGCAAAACAAAGAATTTGTGCACAAATCCAACATTTGCTCCTTGTCAAAGTGCATTCAAGATACTGATTCAAGGCAGTCCTTACCACTAGAGTGAGATTTCAAGAAAATAAGTGGTTTAGGAAGAAAGAGGAGCAATCATCTGACAGTGATAGTGGTTTAACCTGAGTAATCATGAGAAAGGATGAAAGAGCCTCCAGCTCTTGAAGGATGGTGTTTATTAGTGGAGAAAGATGCTGGCCAAGGAGTGAAAGGGAATTAAAAATATGGAGGGTTTATCCACAAAACTGATTCCTCATCACGGGTCTGGGACATCTGTCATGGCGAGAAAGAGTAATGTGGGATGTCATGTGGTTCCCTCCAGTAAATTCCTGCTGTTACCCAGGGACTGCTGGGTCAGTGGAATGCTACAGTGGAGAAATGAGCACATTCAGATAAAATTAATTCCCTGAAGTGTTTGCTGTAGCTCCTTACTGCAGCCTCATCTTGGCAAGTTCATCATTCAGCTTCCAAAACACTCAGTTTGACCATTGTCAGAATTAGAGAAATGGAGATGCAGTTTTGGAGGCAGCAAGTAAAGGAACCAGTAAGTTTTTGCCCCAGCTGTGAACGGGCAGCTTTCAGCCATTTGTAGTTTTTGCCTACGCCGACTCTTGTGAAGCCTTGTTGCCATAAACACTGTGGTGCTGCCAAGAGGCTTGAAAATCATCACTGGGGGAGAAGGAGGAATAGAGGCTGCCGCCTCCTGATTGCAGAAAGGCCCAAGGTCTAAATGGCAACAAAACGTTATACATAATGTCTGATTCACTGTGTGGAGAATGTAAAGAATTGAGACCTCCCGACACAGTTTACATTGGCCCTTTTTATGACTAATTGTGCAGAAAATAGCTCGGCTTGTAGTGTGCATGGAAACAGTTCAGATTTCTGCTGTGTGTCAGCTAATGGGCTAGCAAGGCTTTTTTAGCACAACTTCAAAGGCTCTGGCAATGGAGGTCCTTTGTGAGGGAATTATCTCCTGCTCCTTTGTACCCCTTTATCCTTCTAAGCCACGGGAACAAAGAATTGTGAGACGAATAGACAAAGTAATTTGTAGGAGATCTGTAAACCTAGATAAAGTACATAACATCTGCTCAAAAACATTTTTTCTGCTTCTGTCATCAGAACATGGTTATATTTTTCTGTGCAGAAACACCAAGTTCATTTAACTTTTGAGGCATGCTATTGGTGAGGGTCACCAGGATGTCTGAAGTGGTAAAGGAGAGCTTAATTTATGTGGTCAGTTAGAAATTATGTGGCTTTTAAGAGTTGGCTGAGAAGGTCTTTCTCTTCACCTAAAGATATTCCACTAATAAAAGAAGAAAATGCATTTTTTCAGCCGCGTGTGTATGCATGGGTGTGCTTTAAGGAAACCACTTATTTTTCACCTTTTAGTAAAAAAAAACCAAAGTAGTTTATTCTTTCTTTCTTCCAATGAAAAATGAAACCTTGGGGAGATAGGAAGCACATTACATGCATCTGCTTTGTGTAGTCCGAAGAACAGCTCTTAATTAAAAATAAAAAAGCAAACCAGGGGTGGAAGGTCTTTGATTAATGTTAGCAACTGTGCTGTCTAATGTGTTCCTCCAGTGTCTCCAGATCCTCTGTCTCAAAAAACCAATAAATGAGTGAAAGGAGAATAATCTTGGCCTCATCAAATTTAATGAAGAAACCCCTTCTAAGTGCAGCGAGCCACACTGGCCACTCCACTGTATTTGTGTTCAAACTACAAAATGACTGCATTTAGCACTGGGTCTTGTCCTAAAGCAAATCCCATGAGTGTGTCCTTATCCTCAGAGGATGGAAGGACTGCATCCACACATGGGTTTTTTTTAATCTTAAACTGTTAGTACTGGTTGCTCTGCATATCTCCATGCCCAAGTACAGACTTAAGGTCCTCATCTAGAGAATCTTTTATGTCTCCTTTCTCTCCTTTTCCCATACTTCCATGGATTTCCCGAGGCAGTTGATGTTCTGACCTCTTGGATCCAGTTTTCATCAGCTGTCAAGATAAATTTGGTTAATACTCCAGGAATAGTTTATTCAGATTTAGACTGAAGAGGGAATAGTGATGGAAATGCAAGATCATTCCTCTGTCTCTCTAATCTGTCTGATATGTCTCTAGATGCACTAACTTTTCAATAGTTATACTTTCTTGAGGTTTATTCCAGGCCAGGAAGAGAAATTTTTAAAATAATTTAGCAGAAGCACACATACACGCACATGGATGTATATATATATAAAGCTCATTTATTTTATATCTATAAATAAAAATTAAATCCACTGATGTTATAAAAAATATGGCAATTATTGCATATTATGTTTGCACGTATGGGCAGCTAGAGGCAGAGATTTGATGATTTTAACTGATGCTGAGTTTAATTCTCTCCAATATATGGGTTAAATTTGGTTTCATTACATGCCATAAGCCGTCAAAGTATTCTATTGTTGTCAATATCTAGCCTGTGAATGCTTATCTCAAGTTTTGGGTGACTAAGTAGAGTTATTTTATGTAAAAAATTTCTCATATAGAAAATTTGCCTGGGTTTTAAAACTGGGAATAATAATTATGATGGACTTCATAGCAGGAGGCAAGCCAAGAAGTTTCTTCCAGGAATTCTTTAACCCTGGAAGTACAGCAATGACATGAGAGCATTTTCATGTTTCACATTACCCACCTGCACTGGGCGCACTCAAGTGCCACCTTCTTCCTTAAACCTTCCTCTTCCACACATATCTTCAATCCTGAGGAGCTCCTTGCCGTGGATCACTGTCGGGAAGGTGACTGTGTTGGGTGGGAAGGCTGCTGGTCTGATGCATAATTTTGGATTTTCCGTCTCTAGAACATGACTTCAAATTGCTCGCAGTGTGCATAAGGAGATGCTGATTTGGATACAGCAGCAGTGATGTAAAACAAAGAGTTGGATACAAAATCAATTGCAATATGTGAATTCTGACTGGACAGAGAAGACAAGTAGAAGTCAGAGCTGGTTCATATAGAAATCTTGCAATCAGGTGTAGAGGATGTAATAACAGGGCAAGCTGATGGTGAGATGGGTGGTGATTTACCCAGCTGTATGTGGGGTAATGCAAACAGGAAAATTTTAAGAGGAGTCTAAAGATAATGCTTTCCAAAGACCTGCTCCTGCCATTTCCTAGCAGTTGTTGAAGCTTCAGGCTCTGTTGATACATGTGGAACGGAGAATTATTTGGGCGTCAGCTTTGATTTTGTGTTTTTTTTTTAATTTCTTTTCTCTTGGTTGAACTGGGGCATTGAAAATATCGTAGTATGTGTTGAATTGTGGACCTAAAATGAAATAACTATTCACAATGAAATTTGTGAGGAAGATTTTAATTTATTCAGGGATTTGAAGTTTGATGAAGTTTTTTTAGTGGAAGCTGGTATTCCTTCCAGTTAGGAAAGGCAAAATTAAAAGAATAAGCCTTGAGAATGGAGCAGAGGATAAGGCGATTTGTGATATGGAAATTCAGTCCCTGGTATTGAAAAACATCCTGAGGACATTCATTCACCACATGACTTTTACCTTGGTGAGAACTTTCTCTGTTCCCTGTAATTGCAGCCCAGATCCTGCACAAACTCCCAGACAGCTGGAGTATGGCTCCCAAGAGAAAGGGGTATGGCAGACGACTGAACAGCTTGGGACGTCCCACCCTGTGCAAACACACATCTCACCATACTTACATTTTTTGCTATCATGCACAGCAGATCACCAGTCCAAGGAGCTTTCATCTTTCAGGTCTCCACACAGAGGGCAGGAGTGGGAAGTCCAGGAAGTGTCACCTTTTGGTCTTCATCCGGCACTTGAAGGGACTTGCAGGCTTTGCTGAGGAGCTGACATTGTTGACAGTCCCACCACTTTGTGGATGAGGAAGCAGAGGTGTTGCATAGTTATTTTTTCCCCTAGCTTTAAAAGAGTTAAAATTGGGTTCTTTTGTACTGTCATGATGTCAAATATTTGCTGGACTCAGGGCAATTATTTACATTGAGGAATCTTTTGGCATTTAAGACTCTGGTTCAGGGAAGGTAGAGTGCTGTACCATCGACTCAGAAACATCTCTGATACCTTTGACTTAGGTTCCTCAGTGTCACTTGGCCCATGACAGAATGGGGACCTTTGTTTGCCTTGGCCACTGCATAAAAAAACAGGATATGATCAAATCCAGTTAATCATTCACAAATGTCTCATTTCTTGAATCTCTGAGGGTGTATAACACATTTTTGGGACTGTTCTCTGCTGCTTTGGCTTTTGTTATAAGTAAGCTAGTAAGGAGAAAATCAAATTTTGAGTTTTCTTAAAAGGAAGTGGAGGAATCCTGGAACACACTAGGGCTCTGCAAATGTATGTTTAATCATTTAAAGAAATGTCTTTTGGCTAAAAGCTCTTACCAGCGCTTGCAAGTCGCACTCAAAGCTGTATGGCTACATCATTCCAACAACTGATGTGAGTTAGCGCCCTTGTTGGCAGCGTGAGCAGAGAGATGCAGGCTTAGCAAATCCTGGGGGCTGAATTACTCTCAAATTCATAGTGACTTTGTGCAGTGTGGGCGAAGTGTCCTGGGGGTGACTCTGCTGATGGCTACACCAGCTCCTTACACAGTGGCATGGATGGAGGGACTCAGGCACATCTTGCCTGCCTTGTTTTTTACAGTGCAAAGCATTTGGTTCTGCTGTGGAGCCAGGCTGTTCCAGACATCTCCTGCAAACACTTTGACTGTGCTTCAGGCAAGCACACACTCTCCAAGCAGCAGCAAACCAGAGGAGTGAGTACTCACACACAGCACATGGTGGAACTCCCTGCTGCAAGATGCCACAGGGCAATAAGTGCATGGAGGCAGAGCCTTGAGCATATTCGTGGTGAATTGGCCTATTCAGAGCTGTCAGTGAGATGCACTGACCTGGGTGTAAATGGGGGTCACCCAGCCCTGCAGAGCTGGGAGCTAATGGGAATAATGGAGGAGGATTGTTCTGTCCTTTCTCAGTGTCAGTTATTATACATGTACATACCTTTAGCACCGCAGGCTGCAGCTGGAGACAGGTTACTGGGCTGTGTGGATTTTTATAAACCTGTTAGTGGACTTCTTGCTTTCTTACTTTTATATCTAACCCATCCTGAAGACAATGTGGGACTTTAACAATAAGTTGAAAGCTTTGGAGGGATTACACTGCCTTATTGAGTCTGTACCCAAAGCCCTTTGAGGGCTCCCATTGACTCCAGTGGGATTTGGTTCAGACCTCAAGTATATGGGACTCTCTTAAGTAAACTCTTTCAGGGCCTGTACATGCTGCAATACTTATTGGGCTCTTTGTTACTTCTGTGAATAGGAATGTGACCTTTACACTTCTAACAAAGAGCCCTGAATTACAGGACTAAATCTTCATGTTTTGGGAGAGATAAGGTTGCCATCCCGGCTCCTCCTAACCCTGCTGAGCAGGTGGCTGAATGGTTGGTGAGGCAGTTCCCCAGTCACTGGGGATTTAGTTAGACAAGCACTGAACGTGTAGTACAGCAGCTTCAGAGCTTCTTCATAACTGGATGCCCATGAACAGTGGTGATCAGGGTGGACATCTGGTTTTGTATGTTGTTCCATTTCACAAGTCAAAGCCCTAGTCATATCCTTTTGCCAGGGTCATTCTGATATCCATGTTAGAAGTCTATTTAATCTATGTACATACTAAAAATGGCCAGTGTGGAAGACAAGGCTAGTAAGCCATCTAGGTTTTCTATTATCCACCCAGTCCCTTGGCCACATGAGGGGAGGGAGGGAGGGATGAGTAAGATGGAAGAAGAAAGTGTCGGGCTGTACGTTCCCTCTTCCTCTGGCCATTGCCAAAGGCTGCAGTGGGGCTACATGGCAAATAGCTGAGTCTGAATGACAACAAACACCATATCGTGCCTTTCTTGCTTTTGAGGCTGGTCTAGCTTCTGGTACCCTTGCCTCCCAAACCTGCTGTTCCAACAGGAGAAACTCAAGTGAGTGAGAGGAGCAGTTTGATTGACAGTGCTATTTTCTACCTGTATTTTAGGTCACTTCCTGGGTAACAACACTGTGATTGATGTACTGAGACAAGCAGGATTTGAAGTGGAGCACACTCCTCCTGGACAACCAATTGGAAAGTAAGCAGCTGCCCACAGATTATTAATCACTTTCTCTCCTTTTTTCTCTCCCTTTTTCTGTGACTAAGCAATATTATTGCATTAGTATAGGAAGTGGGTGAAGAACCTCCCTTTCCCACCCAAGTTCCAGACAAAAAGTTCATTGTAAAGCATCCATTGTGTGAGTTTGGAAACATATGGAGCCTCAGTGGCTGGGGTTTTTTGTCTTTTTTTTTTTTCACTTGGGGACACTATTTATATCACAGCTACTTCATTATACCAGCTCAGAAGTGCCACAGTTTCTTCCCAGAAACATCTTGTTCAGCTCATTTTGCCCCATAGCTGTTTTTCATTTTTCTCTCCATAGGGTTTTAGTTGCTTCTTTAGTTGCAGACCTCTCTGTCAGGCTGCTGCTCTTCAGCTGGCATTTCACTTTTTCCTGAAGGACCAGATTTAATGGAGCAGACACACCTTGTGTTGGGTTGGTAGAGAGCAATTCAGTATTCCCTGAGCTTCTCCATCTATCTGGTCAAGTAAAGCAGGCGGGAAGGGACTGATCACCAATCTCTTGGAAATGTTCATTATTATAAGATAAAATATGGCATGAAATTGTCCTTAGTTGGTGAAACAAACTTCCTTCATCCCGTAGAATTTTCTCTTTCCTTCAGATGAGGTCTCTTCCAAAGAAATTGTAGACAATAAAACCATGAGGGATGGTGAGAGACCATCTAGCTTTTCCCTAGAAAATTAGCCTTTCCCCTACATTCTGCAGATAAAATTTGGCCAGGATTACTCTGTCATAGGATTGTTATCCTCATTAGGAGAAAGTGTCAGCAGCATGCTCCTGTCCCTGGTGGGCAGACATGACATGGTCCAAATATGAGGTGAGTGTCAATATGGAGGATTAATCGCAGAGGTAGTAGACCATGTCTGAAAAAACCATGTGTAATATAGTTGGAAAATCTGGCTGATCTAACCTTGTTTGTGAAACATCCGCAGTGATTCGTATAGAATATCATATGGCTCAACTGTACATAAGTGTCTTTGACAGAGCATTTATCCTGAATGCTTCTTGGAATCTGTCGAGCAATAAAAGCATCGTCTTAAATAAGAAGGGGGGAAAGAGGAATAAAAAGCTATCAAACACCAGGAAGAGCATATATTCAGAGAAGGTTTAAGAAGCACTTTGGCAGAGGGAGAAAAGTCAACGTGGCACAAGGAAGAGCAGTAAACACTGTAACGGGCTGGAGCTGGAAATTTTGACTAAAATTAACAAAATAAATACAGCAAAACAGAAAACCAAACTAGAGCAGAACAGCTGAGGTGTACTGTTCCTAGATTTCTGACGAGGAAACTTTCCACTCAGGGAAGCAGACACTTTCTTCAGCAATTTTCATTTAGCTGAAAGTATCATCTTCCATGAAAAGTGTTTCAACTGGAAATTGTGAAACTAATAATTTATTGGCTGTTGCAAGGCCTTGAGAAGAACAAAAGATGCAGTAGTGTGAGAGAAGTCCAAGAACAGTTGCTACTCTTTATGGTCTTGGGATATGTCTTTACACATCATCACAGAGTTGAAATAAAGGATAGGGCAGGAAACTTGAATCAAAGCCAGCACTTAATGTTGACTTTTTTTGCAGAATGGGGCACTTCTATGTGTGCATTCCTCTACCTTGGCAGCAGTGTCTCCTGTTCATGATGGCTTTGCTAAAGTTGTAGTCTCTGGGGAAAACGTTCCTGAAAGAAAGTGGACTTGGACTGCTGCCTAGACCAATGCACATGTCCTCAGCTGAATTGTCCCACACTTGGAAACTTCTGTTCCCAGCTCCAGACCATAGTGTTGGGGAGGTTGGTCCCTTTGTCTGGGCTAGTACCCTAATTCCAGTGAGGTCTGCTCTGAACACTGAACGTACAAAACTTTATTAAAGGGTATACTCTTGTGCAGGAGTACTGGATTGAGTCAAGCGAGAGCATGTGGTTGCACCCCATAAAGATTAGATGCTCTGTGTGTTTTCCTGTGGTCTGATGATGAGGCAGATGTGCCAGTCCTAGATGAGAATGTAGAAAAAAAATAAATTACATGGTAAAGAAGTCCAAAGTTGCCACAGGACTGCATAACTCAAGGTGCAGAAATGGCAGAAGACTATAGAAATTGTGGATAAAGAGAACTTTAATATATTTACAGGAAACAGCTTGCTGCCTTTAGAAAAAAAAGAGGCTCTCAGACATTTTTAGAATAGCTTGTATTTTATGATTTCTGGGCAAGATGCAAGACAGTCTAGCCAAACACAGTTGCGACAAAAGTTGACAGCATGTTCAGAAGCACAGCGAGTTGGTTGTTGTGTTCTCGTGTTGCTGTAATTCAGACTCTTAAGGAACCTTGCATTTTTGTCCAGCCTTCTATTTTTACTCTTCTGCTTTTTAAAAGATGAAATAAAAACATTTGAAGACAGTTAGAAAGGCCCAGAAGAGGAACCATTTTGTGACAGTGGCTACACTAACAAAATTTATACATAGAATAAATAAATAGAAGCTCAACAAAATTTGGGCTGCTTGCAGAGCAGAAATTGTTTTATGGGTTACAGAGATGCAGGTGTTTTCATCTTGATTCTTGTGAAGCCATACGTGAAATAAGAGGTATTTCTCTCCTCTGCTGAAACCCAAAAGAGACGTATCTGCTTTACTTCCAAAGAAGTTGTATAAGGGAGTCAAGCCCACTGCATTGCATTCTGGCATTGACAATTGAAAAACTGGATAGTGTTCAGGGAAGATCAGCTGGACTCTAATGTAGAGATTGGTGGGGGTGGACAGCACGTGGAAAAAATGCAAGGGTTGGAAAAAAACTGAAGCAGCTGCACGCTTATGTTTTGGCCAAGGGAATTCAAAAAAAGGAGTAGTGTGGACAAATTGTATGCAGGAGAACGAAGAGGAACAATTTGAGCTGGCACATAGAAACATTTGGAGGTATTATCAGATTGAAATTGAGGGTGGTTTTGGATGAATATCAGTGATTTCTTGACAGTGATTTGCAGTCAATCTTGCTCAGGTTAAGTAAGAAGCCCTATTATGTGAAAGTAATTTTGGCAAAACATGTATTCTATATCCTGCTTACTACCCATGCTGCCTTGCCAAAAAAGCAAATACTATTTTTCTTTAATATATCTGTTCCTAGAACAGTATTATTATTATTATTATTATTATTATTATTGGCATGATTAGTGTTCTGATCTTTATAATCAATAATAATTAAGTAGTGTTACCATAAGTAGGTGGAGTATAGTCTGGTATAATTTAAACCCCATTTCAGTTTCAGAAAGGACAAAGAATACCTTTTTAGAAAATAACTAGTACTGTTCCTGTGTATGAAAAAAGAAAAGCCTTGGGAAGAGTGAAACAGGACAAAGACCAAAGCTGTTTGTGCTTTCAGTTACATACAGGCTGGGCAAAACCAGAAGATTGTTGGCTTCCTCTATCCAAAAAGCTAAGCATGGGTTGTGAAATGGCTGCTCTTTAAGCCAACCAAACCGAATACCTAGAGTCTCACGTTTCTGTTGTCTAGTGACAAGCATGAATTTGAGCCAAATTCTCCCTTTCTTAAGGTATTGGGGAAAAAATAAAGTGAGATCTTGTCAGGTTGGAAGAGATAGCCGAGACATGGAGAGGTTTGATGGCTCCAGAATCAGTGAACTGGCAAAGGAAAGTTCATGTAAAGTACATCTGGTGTGGAGCTGTTTGAGAACTCTCACTGACTGGATTTCTGAAATCTCCTGGCTCCTCCCATTGATCTGCCTTAGTGGCCCAGTGTTGACCTTCCTGAGCCTCTTCTAGAATCCCACCAGGTGACTGTTGAAAACACCTTCTTTACAGCTTGATCCCTTTCTGTAAAAAAAAAACCCTGTTGTACTCATCATGCAGAGCAATGCCATAAACACTTGAGAACTTATCCTCACATTGGCTTCATTTGTTTATTTTGTTGCCTGAGGGAAAGCGTCCCAAATCTGTTTGCACGACAACCTTCAACAGCATTCATATTTGCTTCTTTTTTTGCTGGCTGTCCTCCTTGTCCCCAAATGAAGGCGTTGGAAAATTAGTGTATCTCATTGCTTTGCCCTGAGATAAGAAAGGCAACTTTTTTTTTGGTGGAGTTCTGCCAACTGGCTGTCCCTGCTCCTCTCTTGTCTTCAGACAGCAGAGCTGCGTGCTTGGGGTTGGGAGAGAGGAGGAGATGGGAGAAAATTTCTCCTCAGATGGATTCCAGTGACTTGAGCAGATAAAGGGCCACAGCTGCTTCACATTTAGTTGGAAACAGCCAAACTGCAAGATCAATCCAGGAAGCACCTGTGTCCGTGATGACTCTATTGTTGCTGGGTTCTCAGAACCGGCTCTGACCTTCTGCCACTCACCAAGCCCTGATGTGCTGCACGCTGTTCTCTCGGCCAGAAAAGCGTGCAGCAGTGCTCATTTCCATCAGACTGCTCTTCCCGAGGTTGTGCTCGATGCTGCCTTCTTTCAGAACGGGAGAATTCAGTACAAGCTTTTGTATCTGCCCTTTTGAGAGTGTATTGTACACTCGCAGAGCTCTGCTGGAGAAATTAATTACTCTTGCTCCTTATGTTTGAACTTCCTGGCCCAGGTGAAGCAACGTGTCTTTGCTGTTTAACTTACTCCTTTCCTTCTTTCTGAAGCAAAGAGCTTCCTCCTTCACCTTCTCCTGTAGCATCCTACAGTTGTGACCCTGGTCTCCTACTCAGTGTTGGCTCAGGGTGGAAGTCTTTGCTCCCCTAGGAATGCTGTATTCCTCCCCATGGAATAAAAGCATACTTACTTCCCCCAGTGATGCAGGCATTTCACTCCATCAGGATCCCTAAGCCTCCCAAGGTGATATAAAGAAATGGGAAAATGTTTGACCTAGCAATCCCCACAGCTCTAAATTGGTAAATATGCCAATTCAATAAATTGGTAAACATGCCAATTACACCCCAGAAAATTATGGATTCCATCAGAGCCATCAGGTGTCTCCCAGTAGTTTGCCAAGTTCCTTGGGATGCCCAGGAAGCTTTAGCTTTCTGATGCCAGCCTGGCAAGGTTACTCTGCTCTGCTTAGCTGGTAATTTTTGGGATGTGTCAGGGAGAATGTTAAAGTTGTAGTGAAATAAGTAAAAAATTATTTAGAAAAAAGATGAGTAAAAAATAAGTATTTATGAGAGCTGTGACACTTTCATTAGAAACAACTGAGTTAATTGAGAAAAAAGGTAGAACTGAGAAGGAGAGATTCGGGATCCTTTCTCTTCTGAGACAGGGAAAAATGCACACTTTTTTCTTTTGTGTGGGTGCAATAACCTCCCTGTAGGGATGCTGCAGTTCTTAATCCTATTGTAAACCTTTGGATCTTTCACTTGATCTGAGCTTGAGTATCATACTCCCTTCACTAGCTTCCTTCCCTCAGAAGAAAAGCAAACCCATTATTTAGGGGGTTCTCTGACAGCACAATTTACAGTAAGAGGTGTATAGGGATGAAATGGGGTTCATCTGCATGCACTGGCAAATTTATTGCCTCATCTAACATTGGAGAATATGACTACTCAATGCTTAAAATATTTAGTTATGAAAATATGCACATTACATTTTCATGTTCCCATGTGCCTTTAAAATATCCTCCTTTGCAATTTGATTGTCTTTGTGTCTGCCTTACTGCCACGAAGTCTGAGTCAGTCAAAGTAACTCTGAAGGGGGGGAAAAGTTGAAGAAAGTCTCTAAAATGTGGTAGAAAAGCAGAGTCAATTTACAAGTTCTCAGCCATAGAAACTTAATTATCCTTTAAGCAACACATTACTTAGGGACAGTGTATCTGTGTGTTCTTTAGGCTACATTTAAATGCTGGACACCTGAAAGAATGGAATTTAGAACTCGCTACAAAAAAAATCTGGGAAAGAACAAGATAATTCATGGTGTTGGAGTATGAATATGGAACAGAACTTCTCAGGAATTTTGTGCTTGACTAGTTCACCCAGTGGGACATTCACTTTTCTCTACAATCAGATTTTGTTCTTGGCAAAATTTCTTGTTTCGTGTGAAAAAATTGTTTCATATTCCATATAATTCTGTTCCTTGGGAACTTGCACACAGGGCCACTGGGGAACTTGGGCTTGCTTCTTTTTGCTCGAGGGCAGCCTGCTCACAGAGCTGTCCTGAAGCCAGTGCTAAGGTTTCTAAGTTTTTTGCTGCTCTGCAGCCTATCAGTTTTAGGAGATCTCATACTCCATAAACTATCTAATAGTAAACTTACAGAGCCTTGGAGACTTCAAAAGTTCAGAGCTCGTTCTTACCTTATTTCCTAGCCAAATTTTGGAGTTCTTGTTTCCACAGGAGAAGCTGATTTTTTTTCATCTTCCTTCTGCTTCCAGCCAACTCTAATGCAGATATTTTCACCTTAGGTCATTAGTATGAGATGAAAATTTTTGGTTTATTGTTACTAGAGATAAAGCTGATCCAAACTGCACTGAAGTCAACAATTTCAATTGTTGGCTTCCACTGGTGCCAGTAGCTTTTAGAGGTCATCATTATTATGAGATAGTTGTTGATTCTCTCCTGTCTTTGGTGGTGAGGAGCCATGAGGGAATCGGTAGAAAGCTGGGAGTATGTTCACACAGTTGTGCAGGTGCTTACTATAGTCAATGTAAAAAGACTGGCTTTTCCAGAGTGATGCTCATGGGTGTCTTAGACAACTGGCCCAACTTGCTTGCAGTAGGTATCTGACTAGTTTTAGATGGCTTATCATTTTGTGAGATTAATTCCCCTCCTATTTGAAGGACTTGGGCCCCATATTCAAGTTGGACAGTGTAACCAGACTCACTTAAGCCTTTGGAAAAACTGCACCATCCCCTCTCCAGCGCTGTATTGAAACAGTGAGGTTGTGTGACTTTGTTTGTGTGTTCAGCCTGCACTTGTCCTGTGGATTGATGGCCTCCCTCCCAAGTGATATCAATCTGGGCTGAAGTGGAGCTGCACTTTGTAACAGCTCAAGGGGCACAAAGGTATCAAGTGGTATTGTGTGCTTTGAAAGATGTCGTTTATCTAAGGAAGTTTGTGGTCTGTTTGCTGTCACTCTGTCTTTGCAGAGCCAACTTCCCTTACCTTCACTATCACGTTGTCAGGCAAAGAGACCTCACACGTTAGGGCAGATAGCTTTTCCACTCCCAGAGCTGACTCCTTTTCCTTCAGCAAGTGGGCTGAAGTCATGGGCTGTGTTGGCAATCAATAGAGCTGCTTGATTCAGCATGAGTGTAATTGCTAGTAATTTTGCTTGCAGGGAGCTCTTTACAAAGCATAAGTTCTTAAAAAGGGAACAAGATTTCTGTCAATGAAGAAGACAATGACTTTTCTCATCGTCACTTTCACTTAAAATTCCCTCAATAATAGTATCTTAGAAAAAAACAGTCAGGGATACAGTTTTCTACGTAGGATTTCACTGAGTAGTACGTTTCGTCTTTCAGGAGGGATCAGATGTGCATAGGAACATTCTCTAAAGCTTAAATAGGGTTAGAAACCCTCCAAAACAGCGTTGTGTGATGGGTGGCACGGCCAAATGACCCCCTGTGGGTGGATCTTGTTGTGGCATGCTGTGAACTTCACTGAAACCTTTCTGAACTGGCCCCACAAGTCGAAGGTCACTCTAACGCACATCTGCGATGTGATCTTCTGTCATTTCTTGTCCACTTGGGTGCAAAATAGTCTCACTTTTAACAACTCATGGTATCTCAGCCAAGCCAGGTGACTTCATGCTGGCCACAACCCAGCTTTGGGTCTGAAATGACTGTGTGGTTGTCCCTTGAGGAGAAGATGGTGAGGGGTCAGACTGAGCTGCGTGTGTATCAGCTGCTCCTCCTAGTTAAGTGCTAGTAGTAGGAGCAGGAATGCCAAAAGGAGTTAAGTTCTTATAACAGGAATAGTAAATTAAGGATGGTGAATTTATGAAGCACTTGTCACAGTAAAGAACTTAGAATGCCAGAATGCATTTTTGTGTCACGATCATTGAATCATTTTTATGAGAAGTCGAAGTAAATTCATATGTAATCTGTAAAGTTTGTAGAGAGTTTAATTCATCCAGGAAATCATGTGTTGGGAATTCTGTACCCAGCTCCAGATCAGATATACTGCAGAGAAGCGTTAAGGTTTTAAAATCCTTCCACAAGCCAAACTGATGTCCAGAACCTTTGGAGTTTCACCCTTCTCTGGACCTCATGCCCCATGCAAGTGAACATTGTGCCAATATGTTTCCCATTTCCTGGGGATTAAACTGCTGTGTTTGATGACTCAGGACTTTCCAAGAAAGCAGCTCAGTCACTCACTGTCTGAAGCGGCCTCAGGTGCCTCAGAGGACATGTTTTCTCTTGCACAGTGATTCATGATTTCAGACCAGAGGATCAACTATCTTTCTTTTTTTTTTCTTCCCACAAAGTTAATTAATAAAACAAATTTCTATTAGTGGGTGTTGAAAGACTTTGGCTTTTCACCTACACTCCCAAATGCTCTGCATTCCAGGGAGAATGAAAAATGGACCTGTGAACAGAAACAGGAGGGAGGAAAAATGGATCAGATGCTGTAGATGGATGTAGACACAGTGGCTGTCAAGTGACATGATGGAAGAACTTCCTGAATAAAGACAGTTTCTTGCAATTGTGATTGCTAAAAGCACACTACTACACTAATCCAATTTTGGAATTCATACGTGCAAATTTAGAGAGAAATTTTGGGGTCAGACACAAGGAGTGTCTGGCAAAAACTGAATTCTCTGTTTGTGCCTCCCTGTTGACCTCTTGCTCAGGTGGGCAGCCACGTGGAACACAGTTGTTCTGCTTGTGAAAACTGGATCCTTTGCCACTCCAGTTCATCAGGAGAAGCACCTGGAGGACTCACCCAGTCGTGGCCACTGTGGACCTGGCTATACCCATCTGTCTGCCTCATCTGTAGCCCCACCATAGAACAAAATTTTTCATCAGCATGAAGAATTAAGACAAAATTTACACCCAGCATGATCATAACTTTTGTTGACTTCAGGGAGAAAACAGTTGGTCCCACAGCAGGCCAGAGCTGGCAGAAGGTCTAGATGTGGGGTATTTCCCTTTCTCACTGCTATATGGGACGTCAGACCAGCTCACAACTCTGTAGTGCCACTGTCTGCTGATGGCAGCTTGCAGAGGAAGAGACCTTATTTGGTGCTCTTATTTGTGAGAAAGAACACACTGAAGCCTTTTTCCATTGGCTTCCAGTCAAGTCAGGGATACTAAGATTTTCCTGCTCACCTGTAGCATCTCAGCAGCAAAGTCACAGACAGGCTCCAAGTGCTTTGGTACCCAGTGCCCTACATTTGCGTCTCCTGTCATATGAGCCCAGCTTCACACTTCCAAATCTCTCTAGCAAAAATAAAGGCAGTCACGGAAATATCTCTGTCGGGTCAGCACATCCCTGCTTATGTTTGAAAGGCTGATACGAATCTGGAGTCCCCAGTGATCAAAGTGCACGTTCAGAGATGAGCCCCATGTTGTGTTTTAAGTGAACACAGCGCTTTGAAACAAGGATGAAGCAGGAGCAGATCAGGATGAAGGATGTGGGACATTAACTACTTTACACGAAATCCCTGCTGGAAAGACATGGTCAGTGTTCCAAAGTTTTCCTTGGAGAGTGCTTGGAAGTTGCATACCAGCCTGTTTGTGGAAAGCTAAACAGTTTCCTATTGTCCTTGCTGTGAAACGCTTCCCAGATAAACACTTTCCCCCTCCATTGAAGAAAAATGATACAGCCTGTCCAGGGCTCTAACACAGGGGACTACACTGGGCTGCTGCTCAGCCTTGCCAGAGTTGCTGGTTTCTGTTGGCACTGAGCTTTGCTAAGGGCTCTAGTTCATATACGTGCCAGCATCGTTAAGGAAAAGCTCCGTTATTGAGTGAGACTGGGATAATCTTCAAGGCTTTAAGAATGTTGTGTGCCCACGTCTTTGGGTTCATTATACCCCTGGAATGTAAATCCCAATCCACAGTGGATAAACAAGGTTCACAAGGATCTCAAATACTTCTGTGGTATTGTCTCTTCCTGAAGGGGAAAGAAAACATTGGTAGCTGAAATAAACTCACTGGGGTTGTTTAGCCTGGAGGAAAGGAGGCTCAGGGGGGACCTTATCACTCTCTGCAGCCACCTGAAAGGGGGTTGTAGTGAGCTGGGGGTTGGTCTCTTATCCCAAATAACAAGCAATAGAAGAGGAAATGGCCTCAAGTTGTGCCAGGGAGGTTTAGATCGGATATTGGGAAAAATTTCTTCACAAAAAGGGTTGCTGTGCATTGGAACAGGCTACCAGGGGAAGTGGTGGAATCACCATCCCTAAAGGGATTTAAAGGGTGTGTAGATGTGGCACTTTGGGACATGGTTTAGTGGTGAATGTGGCTGTGCTGGGTTAACAGTTGGACTTGATGATCTTAAAGGTCTTTTCCAACTTAAACAATTCTGTGATTCTACAAAGAGAGCAGTAAATCTCTGCTGCTGTAGTGGGTTTAGGTTGTAACACTGCCTGCATTTGTGGCATTTTAAGTCATTTTAAGGAATTATTCCTAACACCCACAGAGTCAAGGCATCATATTCCAGCACAAGGAAGATCCAGAAGTCCCTCCATGAACTTGGGAGAGAAAAAGCTGATTTTTGAAATCAGCAGTTCTAAGAATCAAGGCTGTCTAACACCAGGTTAATACTGGTGGTGTTTTGGTCCAGGTCAGTGGGTGGCTTTTCCTCTGCTTCTCTTCTCCTGGCAGGTGCAGATCTGCAGGACCTTGTGTGTCCTCACCTCTGACTCCAGTTTGGGCACACACATGGTTTTGCTGGGTCCCTCTATCCTTTCTTCATGGTGCCTCCCAGGCTGAAGACCTCTTCCCAGGAGGAGTGTGTCATTCCACTTGCTGACTTACAGTCAGTGGATGCAATAGATGCACAGATTCACTTTTTGCCACCATTTTGTCAAAGCAAACCTTACTTTGTGACAAAGGAATGGTCTTTCTTCTCTAGAGGCATGGGATTTCTTGCTAATGTTAAATGAAAATTTTGCACTTGTATCAAACTTGTACGTAGATTCGGTTTTAGGTCACAAATGAAACTGGGAATTGGAACTTCCACTGACATTTAGCAGGCACTGAGGTTTTAAATGCCTGAGGCAATTTTAGAAACATTCCCCTCAAGGAGAAAGGCCATTGACTTGAAAGAAAGCAGAGTTAACAAGAGGTTTGTTTATTTGTTTTACAAATGCAGCCATGAATTTAGGGCCATTTCTATGTATTCAGGCATTCATACTTGAATATATGATAGCATATGCATACATGATAGCAGCCGTTGCTGAATGGTCAACAATTCCCACTCAAATCAGTGAAAGGCAGCACATGAAATCCACAGAAAACCAGAAGAGGTTTAAATGCGGAGCAGGATACTGATTTTATTTTCTTCTTTCACTACTGGGGTGCACTGTCCCACTTCCCTCCTTCTTTACCTTTCCTGCCTTTCCCATAACCTAGTTTGGTCACTCTTGAAGTGTTCCAGCTTCGTGTAGTGATAAGAAGCAAATGTGACTGCTAGAACCTGTGCCAGATGCCAGGCATAGTTTTCATGAGTCTTTGACATCTGTTTGCCTTGTGATATTACATGTTTTTCTGTAGCTAGGCAGTGCTACAAGTACTCAGTAACTGTTATACCCTCTCAAAAGACTGGCACTTAGATAAAGCATTTCAAGGCAAACAAACAAATAGATAAACACATGTAACACATGCACATACAATGGAGGGAGGAAGCTTCCTAACAGGGACTTAACTGTGCTCTGGGGAGCAGCAGAACAAGTGGATTTCATTTTCTTGGTGTTTGACCTTGTGCTGTGTAGGGTTCTCTGCATGGGAAGAAAGCTGGCCTTAATTGCTGGTTTTGTCTATGTTTTTGTGTGTATGCAAACAGTTTATGTATAAGTTGGGTCTGCTCAAGCTTATAACGAGTCATTTGTCATTCGTGCTCACAAAGCACCCCAGTGAAAGTTTCAACCACTGCCCATCCCCAGCCTAATTTTCCTTGACAAATTTCCTTGACAAATTAAGTCTGCAGAGGTTGCACAAAGAGCACCTGAGGATCTTGATATCTCCCTGGTCATGGAAGCCATTTGGCCTAATTATTCTGCTGGGCCAGCAGAAAGCCCTTGGCAGAGGTGCATGGACATTCCCTCCTTTTCCTCCATTGGAAGATGACTGCCATCAGAATTGCTCCAAAGACCCATCAGTCTTCACCCTCTTCTCTCAGCAGAGGCTGTTAGTAGGGGACCTAAGTACCCCACAGCACCTGGTGACCAGTGCTATCCAGTTAGATGCAGGAGGAAGGAAGCACTGTCTTCATACAGACCCTCCTCCACCTGCATTTTTGGCTGTATTGGTAACTCCTTGGAGCAGGTGAGCCCCCAAAGCTCCTATGCAGTGAGGTCTATAGGTGAGTTCAGGGGAGGAGGTTGAAGGGCTGTCACCTTTGTACTGTTGAGTGCTGTGTCATTGTATCCTCAGGATGCTCTGGCTGTATCTGCTGGTCATCATCTTATACCCTTTGCTTGTCAGCTCTCTAATGAATCCATAATTTCACTCTGGGATTCTTAAATGTACCAATGAAAATAACCATAGACATTGCAATGAAGGAGAGATATTTTCTGGAGTCAGTGCAAATTTTCCTGTTTTAAGGGGAGAAGACCAGGAGCCTGTTCTTTGTAACTAGTCAGTGAGATTTGGCTGAGTTCATTAAAAAAATCAGCCTTTCTTGTGGCCTCAGATGCCTCGTGGATATTCAAACTGTAGTTCAAGGTCCAATCTCATAAGTTTCAATTAGCAACAAAAAAGATAATATAAAACCTTCTTTTCTTCCTTAAGATTTCAGCAGCAATGTGCATGCTTTGTTAATGAGGTATTTTAGTGAAGGATGAATTTGTCAGACATAAATAAGCATTTGATACAAGCAGTTTCATCAGCATGAGTTGATACAGAGAGGGAAGCTGGGTGAAACGAGGCTAATACATAGAGAGACCTTATGTGAAGTCTGTTAGCATTACAGTAGACAGAACAGCATTAGACATTAAAGCAAGTGGAGTTTGGAGGGAGGACGCTTCTGCTTTCATCACATTTTGAGGGCTCTGTCCATTACCGACCAGTAAAAATGCCCACAGACAGGCTGAAGTGTTGCCTGAGTAGGGTTTCTGACAACTGTTTTGTTCTTTTCTTGGAAACACTCAGGCCGTGTGATAAAGACAATGCCAGTGGGCTATAACAGTATTTTGGAGAAAGGCAGAGTGGCTCTGTGTTCCTTTTTTTAACTCAGCAGCAACAGTGGCTGAGCAGATCAGATGTTCTGTGGTGTTGGCTACAGAAAGGAGTACTGGATTCAGTGTTACAGAGATGTGGGATCTCTTGCAGACATGGTCTGCTTATGGCTCTTTGGTTCCACACTTCTTCCTGCTGCTCAGTTTAAGTGGTCCATGTCTCTCCTTCCAGTGATAGCAGCTACTTATGAGGCTTCGTTATCTCTCGTCTTGCAGTTGTAAGAGCCTTGACTGAACAAGGTACTTCAGGAAGGCAAGTTGCTGTGCTTGTACTGATTTATGATGTGCCTAGTATCTCATCACTACCAGGACTCAGCTTCCAGAGCATCAGACAGAAGTGCAAGGAAGCAGCACCAGGCAAATGCTGACTAATCTGCCCTTAGTTTAAGTCTGAAGTCGGTGAAAATGTTGTAGTCCTTCAAGTGAGGCATTTGGTGCCTTGCTCAGCTGATGTCTCTGTAGAGTTTTTATTTTTAAGATGTAATAGAAAATATACACTCCTGTAGATGTATCTTCTCTCTGGAGGATCCAGCAGAGAAGGGAAACTAATTCCCAGTGGAAACAATCTGGAAGCAGAACTCAATTTGGATTGCAAATGAGCAAGATACAGACCACACTTGTGTATTAGCTGTAATTCTACTGAGGAATCAAATCAAGCAGCCAGTTTGGGGTTTTATTGTCAGTCAGCTTCTTAATCTTGGAAACTGTCTGGATGACAGCTACTGGAATGAAACAAATTCATCCTCACTTTCTTTTCTATGCTTAAACCAAAGTCAGGAATGGTTTGGGAATAAGAACATGAGATGAGAATAGTTTTGCAACTGAGTTAGCAAACCTGCCTTTATGAATGGCTGTACAGCTCTGTGTCCCAGGGAGGAGCAGGCAGCCATAGGCATCAGGAGTTCTACTGACTAACAATGGAAGTAGGATACAGACAAGTTTTAGTGGTTATGTCTAGTTTGATTGTGGCAGCTAGAGGAGAAAGGAGGATTTGTTCAGCCCTTGACTTGCTCTCCAGTCCCTGGGGTCTGAGATTGTAACTGCTCAGATGAGATGGTGGCATTTGTTCTGAGACACTGCCCAAAACACTGTAAATGTGCTGTAGAATCACAACCGGCCCAAAACTGAAGCCCAAACCAAAACTTTAGAAATGTCACAGTTAGACCTGAAGAAACTTCGTGTTGCAGACTGGGCCTAAATGGGTAAGAATTTTATGCTTTGCAGAACCTGTTGAATGATGGAAGTTAATTCCATCGAATTTTTTAGGAAAAATCTGCTGTGCGCAATTAATATGACATCATCTCAAAGAAACATAGAAAGATCAGAGAGTTTAGAAAGAGAAAAGAGAGATTGCATTACCCAGTGATAAGTCCACCATTGTTCTTTATTGAAGCAATATATGTGTGTTTATTAAAAAGTTATTAAAAGGAAAGAGCAATATATTTACTCATGTTAACAATGGTTTTCAAGCAATAACAGACAAAAAATGTGTGGAATAAACCCTGAGAATCTTCCAGTTCCATAAAAAATGCAACCCTAAAACCTTCTTTTGTGGGGTAATACCATCACTGTAGATTCATCAGAAACCTTGTATATTCTTGGCAAATTTGGGCAAAAGTCAGGATTTCCAAACCAGAGGTAAAGCCAAACTACCCAGGCAGAAATAACTTAGGACTGAATTGGTGTGGTGGTAATAAGACAGTGGAGATTTAGGGAATAGAGCCTGAGATGAGGTTTTGTGGGCCACAAGGTTCTTATTTGCTATTAATGTGGGAAAGGGAAGCAAGACTGGAGGGTCAACCCATCCTTCCTCTGGGGGCACAGCCCATCCTGTGGAGTGTGCAGATTACAGAGTTTTCACGAAAGATGCATAAACAAAGGATTATTCAGTTCAAGAACTGAGCCAAAAACTTGAGAAGGGGAAATAAGTTCAGAGCAATTTGAAATGGAACATTCTGAGAATATTTTTGAAAGCAGGAATTGGGTTTTGTTGGGTTTTGTCATTTTTATATATTAGTTGGGTTTTTCTTTTTAATTGAGATCAATTTCTGAACAAAAAAGGGCGCTTTGTAGCATTTATGTCTTTGAAAACAGAAGACTAAAAAGAAAAATTAAAAGCTTTGTTCAGAAAATGCTGAAATGAAACATTTTTAGTTTTCTGAAATAAAAGAATTCACATGAAAATGTGGAAATGACACGTTACAAATGTTTCAGCTGCCCTCTCTTCTTTCAGCAAATTCAGCCCCTCCAGATGCAGAACGCTTGTGTTTCTTGTCCTGTGCCCTAGACCAGCTCCACTTTTCATGAAATGGAATAAATAACAGAAGTTTTACTTGTTTCTCTTATTTTAAAATTTCTCAAACTGGGAAGGAAAACATGACCATCCATGTGAATATCTACACAAGCTTTTCACTTCATTTATGCAGAGAGTTGAGTGTTTGCACAAATCTATGTGTATACTGAGGACTAAATTCAGTTTCAAACTAAGGCTACAGTTCTTGAGCAACAGTGATTTTTCCCAGAGAAATAGTCTGACATGGATTCTGAATACAGAGATACCATCCAAGTTTGGGGTGGACTGTAATCTAATTTAACTACTTAACCTAATTTAGCTGCTCATGAGATGTAGTTGACTATGGTGCAAAGAAAAAACAACTTTGTTTCCAAATTCTGTTAGTGTACAGGCCTAAGCCAACTACATCCTAAATATAATAACCTCATTATAATTAAACTGATCGGGCAAGTGAATAATCAGGGATTTTGCAGGTATTCTCTTTTGCTGTCACTCGAGCCCAAATTCATCCTCAGTTATTTACAGCACTTAACCTGAAGCAGCTCAGATAATTCTCTGATCTCTTTTCTGAAGTTACTCTCTTTTACAGGAAAATATATGTATGCTTTCATCTTGAAGGAGATTATCTCTGTGGTGGTATGCACTGGTGTCACCTGGTTATGTGAGAGTCCGTGGTCTCAATCCATACTTCCCATCACTAGTAAGAGGCCTTATAAACTGTGCTGGAGTGGGTTAGGATTTCTGCCTGCTTTTCTGTTCTTTTGTTTGCTGCTCTCCCAAGAGCTTTGAAAATCTGAGTTTCATCCTGGCGTGGAAGAGACAAAAAAAAAAAAAGTAAAACTCCTCGTGGGACAGGACATTCTGGTGCCCATCTTGTGGGTGTGCATGACTCTCTGAGAGATGCATAAGGAAAGAAAAGCCAGAAGCAGATGTCTCTGTGGCCTGTGGCGAGGGGAGCGAGGATGCATGCGAGGGACTGACGAATTCCTGCCCCGACAAAGACACCCGAACTGGAATTTATGAGAATCCATCTATAATAAAACGCTTTCAACTTACTGTCTGGCTGTCATCCGGGTGCGTCCCAGGAACGGTGGCATAAGGATAAAGCTGCCACATCACACATTCCTTGCTATCACCGCAGCTTCTCTCTTGATGAAACAAAATCTCCCCTTGTCTGACAGTTCTGAGAACTGAAGCAAGAAAACCTCAGCGATGCTGCTGTGCTTGGAAGCCCGTGCAAAGCATGGCAGTCTCCTGAGCAAAACTTTTCCATCGCTCCTGCTACAAAGTCAAGATGCAAATAACAAATTGGCAGGCTTGGATTTTAGAAGATTCTGCACATATCTGAGGGAACAGAAATGTTACCGCAGGATTGCTGAAAAAATAGATTGATGATTTAGTTGCGTGGAAGATGTGTATCATCAGCAAAGGAATGTCTTCTCATGAGCTAAAGCAAGGGCAAGTCCCTGGCCCTGTGGAAGCCCAGGGGAGGCTTGATGGGACTCACACCAAACGTTGCGGGCATTACTCTGGCAGGGTCAGTAGCTAAAGGCATAGCTGGGGTCTGCTCTGCCTGATGCCTCCCTGAAACAATTGTCCATGAATCAGTGGTTGGGAAAATCCCTGTTGGTGGGGACAAGGTGGGGTGCAAGGTGCAGTGTTAACCTCACAGATCCTCTGTTGGTGGGGAAAGGTGGGCTATTCATAAGGGCTGTTCAGAGCAGGAACGAAATGTGGTGCTCTGATTTGCCCTGCAGAGGGGTTTTGAAGCCCAGAGATGGTCACGGCCCTCTTGAGCTGAGGAATCTGATGTGAGGGGTAGGAAGATGCTTGCCTGGGCAGAGAGAAAGGCATAGCTTGGGGGCTTGGGGTTGGAGTTGAATGAAAGTGAACAATTTTAAGCCTGATAATTATGAAAAGAAGATATTGCAGGATTTCATGGTGTTAATGTAATTTTTCTGACCAGATCAACACGATAACCCTAGCAAATCCCAACAATGAGCCAATTTTCAATTGTCAGTGCCAGCATAGAGCAACACTGGAGACCACAAGGCAAAGAGAGAAATGCTGAGACAGCCTAATGGAGCATCCAGCTCAGCCCAAACAACTTACATGTTTTGTTTTGTTCTTTTAATTCTTGAAAAGAATTAGAAAAGGATGGCAAATTTCACCAGAAGTGAAAGAAAACCACAGAGGTCTTTGTCTGTGGATTAAGCATTTTCAAGAGCTAGCAAGAATAAATGTTTTCCTGTTTTCACTCTGTTTTCTGTACCTTAGGACCAAGCCACATAGGATATTTGCTGAGACTCCAAAGTTTTCTTATTTGGACTTCGTTGTTTTAGAGAACTTGTTTTGCAGAACTGCACATCCCAGGGAAGGAAATTAAGGTCAGAGATGAGAAAAAACCCACCTAAGGGCCTGAAATAATTTTAGTTTCTCCAAGACCACCCTGTGTGGGAATGATACATTTAAAAATGGGTGGAACCTCTAAGCCTGGAATTGTATCAACTTATTCATGAAAAATCTCAGAGATCTTTGCACGGACCAAGATATTTGGGTGGTACTTTCTCACTCTTTCTTCAGAAAAGGCACTGTGGCCTCACAAACTGAAAACTAGCCTTGCTTTTTCTCTGGCTTTCAAAATAGCTATGTATCCTGAAAAGCTGTCTCAGCAATAGTGAAGGAATGGAAAAAAAGTCCATTATATCCCCATGGTTTCATACAGTGCAGCTGTGCTAACAGAGTGCATGGAGACCGAGACCAGGGGAAAGGCACGAAATAGTCCATGAAACGAGCAGTTGAATCCAACAGTAAAGCTTCACTTAATGGGGAGATTGATTGTCCAGGTATCCTATTGCAGATGGCAGGGTTTTGTCTTTATTTTTTAGGATAAAATCCAGAATATTGAGAGATTCAAGCCCTTTGTATTAATAACATTTTTACTGAAATCGGTGGGAAAGATGTCTTCTTTTGGGAAGTCTATCTTACTTTAAAATAAAATCTTTAAATATTCTTACAGTGTATTTGGATTAAATATCCATATTTTGTTTTGATTTTATTTCTGGTTGAATGTCTGTAGGATGACAGTCAGATTTGAAAACAACCAGGTTAATAATTAAATAATTACATTTTATAATGGTTTTGTTTACATTTATGTAATGTAATGTAGTTATTATTTTTATATCATAATATAATGTAATTATTGTAACTATTTATTAGATCAGTTTAAAAAGCATTTTCATTTTGTTTTGAAAGGAGCAAGCGTGCATCAACATACAGCCTTCAACAGTCCCTCTTAGGTCTTGGTGCAATTATTACTAGTGCAGGAATAATGGAACAAACATCCACCAAATGAAATATGCAGTTGCCACAGTGGAGCTATTCCCCCTGAGTCAACTCTGAAGTACAAGTGGTTAGTTTATAACCCTCTTTAGGTTACAACATTTTAACGTTCCTTCAGTGTTTATTTATTCTCTTCCCAAAGAATGTTCTGAAGTATCGAGTTTACAACCTGTGGCTCATGTGATGGTAGTGGAAACAATTAAACTAGAAACTTTCAAAGCCACCACTGGGATTTCGATGCCCAACTCATTAATTTTAATAAGAAGAGAGCTGCCAGTCTCTTAAGTGGTTTCTAGAATCTCAACCCATAAAAACACCTCTCTACTGGTTCCAGTTTACAGTGCAAGGTAAACACGTGTAACAAAATAATAGGTGTTAAAAGTTGGAAAGTATGTGTTCAGATGTCTCTAAGACCATTCAAGGAACCAAACAGCAGCCCCAGCCTTGAGCTGGCAGATGTAAGGGCTGCTCCTACCTTCAGCATCTCAGGGAATTTGGGGCACAGTTTGGGTGGCAAGGAGAAGAAAGTCAGTGGGAACAGAAATCTTGGCAACAGCTCAGTTCCAGTGGCTTCTTGCCACCAGTTGGTGCTTGCTGACATTGCAGAGACCCACATGGTGTTTGTAGATGCTTCCAGGCCCTTCCTACCTGCCTAAACTGTCCTATCCAAGTTGCATCTTGATACCTGTGAGTCTGGAGGTGGCTTTGCCTCAGCCATGAGCCTGTGTCACAGCCCAAGAATTCTTAAAGGCTTTGGAGAGCACCAAGAACTCTCAAAGGAAATTGATGAAAACTCCCCCTCAACACGAAACGTGGATGAAAGTCTTAACTGGGGAAAAAATTCAGAACCAGTAGATCTGTCTGTGATGTAAAATAGAGCATGGAGTGAGTATGAATGTGTTTGAAAAGGACTTTCTGGGAGTCTGAATGCTTGGAAAAAGAGGAAAAAAATGGGATTTATTAATGAAATCAACCATGGAGAATTTTAGAATTAGTTTAAACAAGTGTCTTTTTCTTTTCTATAACTGTTGTGTGATGATCTCTGAAGAACTTCATGAATGTTGGCTGCAAGTGACAAAGTTAGTGTAGTTTTTGCCAGTGAGTCTCACAGTAGCAATGATTATCAGTAGTTATTGGAAGGACCTTTGGATGAAACACAATGCACTGGAAACAGAGATGACCATCTTGACTGGTATTGTAACAGACTTCAAAAAAATCAGAAAGAAAAAAGCTTCCATTAGTAGTAGATGTGACTTTTTTGGAAGAGAACAAAATGTTCCATAAATGAAACATGTGGTTTCACTTGCGGCACATTTTGTACATTGTCACCAATGAAGTTTAGGATTTTTTATTACTTTTTCATTAAAATGTCTTACTGGTTTCACTCAGGAGGCAAAATTTTTCACGTGGCTTTAATTGTTTCTGTCATAAAAGTCATAGCATCCATGTAATAGAAATAGTTTTGCAGACCACAGCTTCATATTGCCTATTAATTCTCTCCCATTTTCTGTACCTACAACTCATTGGCCCATCCCAGGGACAGGAAAAGTTCCTCTCTTGCAATTAAGACCGAACATGAACTTCTACTGAAGTTGGGGGGGGTGGGGAAATAACTTTGTGTCAGTCCTGGTTTATTAGATTTTTCTTTCAGATATCTTAGCTCACAGTAAGTTCACATGGCTGCATACCAAAGGAGTTTGTATTGACTTTTTTCTAAAATCAGTGAAAAACTAGAAGATGAAAATAAAAGGTCTTTTTCTGCATCATTCCAGTCATATACAAGAGGTGGTAGTATTTCAAACAGCAGTGAAGAGCTCTGGCAGTATTGTTTCAAGGAGTCTTTGGACAGGTCATTTACCTCCTTTTATCTACATTACCTGCTGGAGTTGAGGTCTCACATATCCCACCCCAGCAGCCTAACTTCCATGCTTCTGTCATCAGTCTGGGCTTCCTTGTCACCAATCCTGACTCAGATGAGCAAGTATAATTCTTCTTGTGGTCAAAACAATGACTTGTTTTCCACAGATGATATCCAAAGTTGGAAAGAAAAAAGAAAGGTGGGAGAAATAATGAGATAACTAGTACTATCTCATTAATTTAAGATCAACTTCTCTTAATGTATGTGTTTTCCTCAGAGAGAGTAGTTTTGCCAGACACATTTGAGAGTCATTTGCCAGCTCAGAGAGAGTTTTGTCGTTTGACCTTCAGCCCAGCAGGGGAGGTGACGTTGACCCTTACCACTGACTCTAAAGCCTCTGAGAAGTAATTAAAGTGCCAGAAAACAGCAATAGTATATTCACTGCCTTTTCCCCTTTATTCACTTCAGTGTTTACTTTGAAGCTTTTAGGAAATGCCACTTCTGTCTTTAGTTGCAGCCCCAGAGCAAAAGCCTTCCTCCTTGTGCACCTTCTCAGCCATTAGGAGCACACAAAAAGCAGTGTAGTCCTCTGCTTTCACTCTGTTTTTGGCATGATTCCTTCCTTATTCATCAAATTTTTAAATGTTATGTTTTGCAGTTCAAGGACGACAAAGACAAGCCCAGCCTTGGAAGGATCCTCAGTGACAGCCCTGCCCGCTGTCCCTCTTTCTGAGCAGGTCCCACTGACCTCTCCTTCCCTGAAGCCCCTGCACATGGATGAAGAAGACAGCCTGTCTCCTCACCTCTTGTTGCCAGACAGCATCAGCCAGCTGGAAGAGTTTGGCAGGCAGAAGAAATGGCACAAGAAGCAGCACAAACACCATCGCCAGAGGCAGTTCAATGACCTCTGGGTTCGGATAGAAGACAGGTGAGTCACAACTGTTTTGGTCCCTGTCCTCTTCCTGCTGGCTCCTAAGTAGATGCTCTTTACAGATCCCAGCTCCTGTTGATTAGACCATAAGAACAGTTGGAGAAAGGCTAAATGGGAGAGACAGAGAGTGAGATGATGTTTTTGGAGCCTAATGAAGAACTAGGAGGAAAGCTCATGGGCATGTTTGATCTAAAAGTAAAGAGAAAAAAAGCTAACGCTTAGAATATTTAAAATATACAGAAACAAAGACTTGTCAGAGTAAAAACAGGAAAAGAACAATAGAAAATATTCTGTGTTTGCCCTTTTTCTTCCAAAAATTATTTTCCAATCTTCAGTGTTAGTTTTCAGCCCAAAGGCTCACTCATTTTCCAACCATGCAGAATATTCCTGGGAGTTTTTAAGACTCTGACATATCTGACTTTCAACCTCCTTAACTGTGTTCTGGGGCTGAAATGTTTTAACATCTCAGACTGCACTGAGAACAGCAAACTGAGGCAAAATGAACTACTTAACTGAGGCCTCTATGTGAAGAGAGAATGGAGGTAGGCACATTTCCATGGCTATTCCAGTCTTTGTCTGAGGTTAAAAAATCCTATTCTGTGTTTGAAGAAGAGCCTTCATGTTTGACCAGGGCTTCTCAATGTGTGCTTTGAGGATTCCTGAGCAATTTATTCTCCCACCTCTAAAAATTGGAAAATCTCTTAGTGCCTTTATCCAGGCCGTGTCATGGGCAGATAAACAGCCACAATGTTTATAGATCTTCTAACAAGTAAAAGGAATTAAGTAATCTTTTGGGAACTGGCTGCTCACCTACACATGTAATGATTGTGTTTGGTCATTACTTATTCCCACTTTCATAGCACCTAAATTCCTTGCAAGTCTCTCAAAGGTTTCTCCGTTTGCTAAGGAAAAACCTTCACATACTTATGTTTTCAGATTTTTTTTTTAATTATTTTTATTCATTCCTTTTAATGGAATAGTTGCCTCATTTTTTATAGTTTGTTGTATTCTCAGGGTGAATGATGTAAGGGGTGTTATTAAGGTGGTCAATATTAATCTTAGTGTAATAAGGCTGTTACTGAGGTCAGTGCCAGCCTTGTAAGAGGGATTCATGTGTTTTCTTTTCAAAGTGTGTTGAGTGGTTGGATCCTCTCCACAGAGGATGTTTAAGCATGAACTAAGAGGCATTTGGATCAACATAGTTGATTACCTCAAACACAAGGGACTTTTCTATCCTTCTTCCACTGGGGAGCTGCTGACTTGTGGTGTCTCATGGTGTCCCAGCATTTCACAAGGGTGTCTGGTCCAGATCACCGTATGTGTCATGCGAGATGTTTAAATAGATCTGGTGGGAGCCTGGCAGTTAGGCACAATCCTTCTGCCCCCATTCTAGCTATCCAAAAAGGATATTGGATATTGGGTGTGATATGGCAGTGGAAATGTGCAGTTGGGCCTTAAAGTGGTGCTTGTGCACTTTTGTGCCTTTTGCTGGTTTTATTAAAAACTGTTCCTAGGAAAATTATTTAAAAGGTATTTCTGAAGGTTAGGGTTAAATTACGTGTTTTGGGTTCCTGCGAGATTTCATCTGAATCAAAGCTTTTATCCCTCTACTTCAATTTCATGAGGATGGAGATTGGGATAAGGAAACATAAGTTTCCGCTCCCACCACGCTGGTGATGAACCAAACACTGTGTGTTGCCTGCCTTGCTGAAAGATCCCAGGGAGATATTAGTGGGAGATCACAGCCCTAGAAATGAGGAAAGGCTGGAAGAAGGGAAGCCTGCCTTAGTGCTTTCAGATGGTTTTGGCGTTTCTACAGTTCTGGAGTAACTTCTGGTGTTTTTTCCTGGAAACAAAACAAAAAATACAAACTGTTCAGCTAAATCAGAGACTCACAACCAGCTCTGGTTTCCCTATAAATTGGACGGGGTCTCAACTTTCATAAACCAGCTGCTGCATATTGTGCTTTGGCAGTTGGGTTTCATCAGCATTAATTGCAAACTGGACCCTGCACAAAGCAATAAACAGCGAGTTCTCTCTAACTGGTTCCTTTCTGATTGGCAAGAGAAGGGCAGAAATGTGTGTCTGTCACCAGACTTTGTATTGTGACCATTCTTGGGAGGAAACAAGCAGGATGGCTGATAGTACAGGCATTGGAGTGTTACCTGTGCAGGAGAGAAACATGGACTTCTACTGTGTTGCTGCAATAATGTTTCAACAGTAAGACTTAGCACTCATTTTTGGAGGATAATCAGTGTACTAGGAAGTTCTCACTCTGGCATGTCCCACAGATCCATTGTACATTTACATATACTTCAGTTGGAGTCCCTCATGTTCTGTACAGACCGAGATCTCTGCATATAGTATTACCTTGAGCTATGGCCTCGTGTTCCCAAATGGTTCTTCTTCCAGGTTGAGTTTCCTAACTCATCAGTTGTCACCTGAAACTTGATTTGGTCACCTTTGGGACAAGGTTGAGGGATTTAGGTCTTTGTGTAAGGCTTTGGGGTGAAAGCTGCATAAAGCTCATTGTTTCCATGCAAGGTCTCCAGAATTCAGCTGTTTGAGCTGCCTTTCAACCTGAAAAGTCAAAGAGAAATACACAGGTGGAGGACAAATCCAGGCAAATTTAAACCAGGTTATTGATTCTTGTATGAACCTCATTGAACTGTGAAATGACTGTGGTTCATACAGCCCTTTTCCAAAGCTTTATTGACCATGGATTAGAGGACTTTATGAGCCATGAATTGCAGGGCTTTTATGGACTACGCATTTCTAGGAGATCTCATAGGCTTCCATGGAAATCTTAGGGTGTTTTTTTAAGCTACCAACAGAGAAACAAAGGAAATGAACACAGGAGAACAATCTTAAAGGAACATCAAAGGTCTGACTCCAACCTATAAAAGCCAGGAAATCCATAATTAATGGTTCCACTAAGACCTCAGCTCTCGCAGTCGTTTGGGTCTGATCCGGGGTTATAGCTACAATCTGAAATGGCCTCGTGAAAAATGAGTCATCATTTAATGTCGCACATCATTATTAGTTATTTACTTTCAGTTATACCTTGGAGATTATCCTTTTCTTTTTGTTCTGTCTTAACAGCTGAGGCATTTGAGTTGGCACCACTGAGTGGACAGTGTTTAGATTTGTGTGCTGGAGGGTTAGTACCGCTGCGGAGGATGAGAAAGCTTCTGCTCTGTCTTTTATCCCTGTCTTTGACAGAGCTAAGATTTGCTGATCTCCTGGGTAATCAGCTACACTGAAGGCTATTAAAAAATAAAAAATGCTGATGAAATGTGTGGTTTCCTCTCCCTTCTGCCTCCTTCCCCCAAAATCTAAACAAACTGAAAAAGTCCTGCCTCACTGCAGTTTCTGTTTGAAATTGTTTGTCAAGAATCAAAATTAAATGGAGATTGCAAGTAGCAAGATTTTTTTTTCTTTAACTACTTGATTTTGCAGAAATGTGCAGATCTGAAGTCTGTCCTTGGGAGGAATTTGAACTTAGACAAAACTCAAACCCTGGTTAGCTTCCATAGCCAAAAGCCAGATGGGGCAGCAGGGAGGGGAGGCAAAACCCTTGGGCTGGAAGGCTGCAGTTTGGCATACAAACTGTGTTATTGTTCCTGTTGACACTGTGTTAGCTAAGCTTCCCCATGTAATATAAATAATTAATTACAGATCATTCATTGGCTTTTCATGGTGAGATGCTCAGTGAATGGAAAGAGTAGAGAAATGTCTGTAATGTTTCAGAGTGGTCAGTGAAGACCAGATCAGGGTCACACCTTTGTTGTAGCAGGTAAACAGTTCAAGGCTACAAATAAAAGAGCCTAAGAGAACAGAGAACCTCTCCCAGCTGTCAGGGAGTGTTATAGCTCCTGAGCCCTAAGGCAAGGCTCCTGGGAAAAGGGAGGGAGGGGGAGGTAGTATCTAGGAGGATGTTTCAGGAGGAGTGAGTTTTGGAACGAGCTGTGGCAGCCAGGGAATGAGAAGGAGAGAAGTACCAGTGATGGGAAGAAAGAGTTAGAGGGAATGTAATGGGCAAAGTCATTCCCACTGCCGAGGAAGAGATCTGGGTGAAGATGATGTTTGGAAAGAGACTAAGGATACACATGCTTCACTTGCACAGGAAAGAAATTAAAGGAAAGGAATTGTTCTAAGAAGAGAGAAAAAGAAATTCTTGTCCCAGATGGAAGCTCAGCCCTGCAAAATCTGCCATTAGTGGGAAATTAAATTAATTCCCCCTGTAACTAGAAATGGCAGTTCTCTGATAGCCCAGTGCAGACTATTCAACCCCAGATGAATGCAATAACATTACAAATATCAATTTATTTTGGAAGAAACAGTTTTGTAGGGGGAAAAAAATGTATACCAGTGATGGATGAAGGGAGACAATGTGTAATAAACTACACTGAGTGTGCCTGTATAGAGTGAACCTTATCAGTTTGGATGGAATTTAAGCACTTAGCCTGTTATCCTTTCTTTCAAGACAATGCAGTGATGGAAAACAGAACTCTGTCAACTCAGACAAACTTTTAATTCCACTTAACTGCATCTGAAAGGTAAATTTCAGTAAATTAATCCAAATTGCTTCCTTTTCACAACACATGGTGCTGAAATACAGTACTTAACTTCATTACAGAAAAGACTGCTTTTATTTAAAGGAGACCTAGACACCTTTGAAGTCTAACAGGTAAATTGTGGTCAGATGACTTCCCTCCATATGGTACCTTTGAGCTTGAAATTTCCATCACTGGGGCCTTGTTTGTTTAAATTACCCCCTCTGCCTCCCTGGTAAGGACAGTGCTCGGGGAGTGCCTGCCTACTGATGGTCATGGGGAGGGGGATCACTCCCTCCTCCAGCCTGTCTCCCTGCAGCCAAGTAAGCAGTGCCACCATTGCATCTGTTTGCCCTGTGTTCAGCCGAGGATGAGGACGCAGCTTCAGGGCCTCTCTGACTTGGAGTGAACCTGTCTTCCTGAGGGACTGCTCAAGCAGCCAGGGACAGCAGGAGCATGGGTGTGCTGGAGTCCTGCCTTCCCTCCCTTGTCACACCTCGTTGCTTGTCTGGGGCTTGACTGTGTTGTGTGGCCCCTTGGCTTTCCTCCCAGCACTTCTTTCTACTGTTTCCTTCACCGTTCTCCTGGTAGGATTTCCTTCCTGGGAGGCTTTCATGGTCACGGTTCCTACCAGTGACTGCCCCCAGGCTCCAGGGCACGGCATACAAATATCTGCAGTCATCAGAAAAAGCTCGTGGTTTGACAGCTTGGGTCCCAGACCTTTCTGTCACGCTGAGAAGTGTCAAAACACCTCCTAGACAAAAGCTCCCTCCTGATTCCTTGGTGGAAGCTGAACTTTTATATCTTGAATTGGCCTAAATTCTGCTCTTAGTTTGCCCAGTTTTTGTACACTCTGATGGATATACAGTGTCCAGAAGAAGACATTTGGGCAGTTTAGCAGTGCATCAGTTGGTCCTTCTCTCGAACATACAGACTTGCTTCTGTGAAGACATCCTCAGCTCTTCCTGAGCAGAGAGCTCTGCATTTTTCCCATCTTAGTTTCTTTCTGTTTCCATTTGACACCCCTTTAAGATGAGCAGATGGCTTGATGCCTCCTTTAAACAAGCCCTGCTGCTGGCAGTTCTTTCATGGTCTTTGCACAGCCCCAGGTACACAAGCCCTCCAGTGAAAGTAAAATAACTTATAACTCAGTGCAGTATACATAAGAGGTAACATACGATACAGTGATGACATATCCTCCCTCCCTAGGTGGTTTTTATTGAGTCTTCTTGGATTATCAGGTTGGTCAGAGTGCACAGAACGTATTAATTAAAGCCGTGAAACCTGGGCTCAGCTCACCATCGTTTTTCAGCATTGCAGTAACGATGGGAAGTCCTGACATTCCTGTCCAAACCTGTAGCATCTCCATGCTAATAGAGCTTCCCTGTCAGCTGGCTGTGACTGATAACTTCTTGCCCCTTGTAAAGTCCAAGGGTTAATTTGTCATTCTCCAGATGGGGCTGAAAAGATGTGCAGCCTCACTTTCACCTGCTAAACGCATGAAAAGACCCACATGTTTTACTTTGTTCTGTTGTTCTTTATAATGTGCTGCCACTGTATGATAAAAAAAGAGCAGATAAAGAAAAACATGCAAAAGCCTTGCATATTTACCTTCACTGTTGCTTAAGTGTCTCACCACCAGTATGAACTATTTACACGAAGCAGTAGGCAAATCCTGTTTTAATGAAAGCTATAAATACCTGAAAGTAAAACCATTAGAGATAAAGCACACAGAAGTCTTTTGGAAAGAGAGTCATAATTTGTATATAAATTTCAGTTTTGTTTCATGAAACTAAATTCTTTATTGGTAATGCATTAGGTATTTTTTTAGTGAAATTTAAATCCATTTCGAATATTAAATCCATATTTCTGAAGGCGAGCAAGTAACAAAATTGGAGCACACAAAAGCTAGGATTTTTGGACAGTGAGGTATTTTTCAGCACTGGATACCCAAGAGCACTTTCTGTTTCTTACTCCTCAATGCTGATTAAGATTGAAAATACAATGCAAGATGTTTTATGGAGCCTATTAAGAGCTTTTTTCTTCCTTTCTTTTTTTCTACTTCCCATTTGGGATGTGTTGAGTAAAGATAGTCTATACTATCTATTTATATCTGTCACAGCTTGATATATTTATGACTTGGGCTGGACACAGCCCTACCATTGCTAGATTTGTTAAGCTGCCTAAGATCTGTCTGATGCAGCACAAACAAAATGTTTGCTTAGGATTCAGTTTCAAGAAGAAGCAGCTGCTGAGTTTTGATAATCTCTTCCTCTGTGATGCACATCCCCACTTGTTCTGCTGTTTCTCAGCCAGCGCAGTCTCATTTCCTCATCCACTGCCAGGATTCCTCTTGATTTTGGACAACCTGTTAACTTTTCAGTTCCATCCTTCTCCATTTTCTGCTTAAATTTTCTCTTTCTCCAGTACTCTTTCTACTTGTCTTTTTAAACTCTGTCTGCACTTGCTTGTATGGGCCCTGGAGCAAGGAGTAGGAAAGGACCCCTCCAGCATCTCCGTCTGCAGCACGCAGCTCCACCTCTCTGAGCTCCCTTTGCAGGAGGCTGTGATCATACAAACACTGCACTTTGCTTTGCAGTCAGTCCATGCCAGTGAAAGTGTGGGCTTTTGGAGCCTGCAACCTTCAGCAGAACCTCTTTGAGAGAGGGATATGTCTCACTTGTATCTAGCATGTCCTTGTCACCAGACTGCAGTAAGGAGGAGGCAGAGCTAGGCATCCTGGGCATTTTTTAATCAGGAGGTACATCTCCTCCGTGTTATTTCATCATCTTTGCTTTTCCTGCCATTTTCACACAGATATGTGTGCATCCAAGAGCACTGCAGAGTGGACAAGATAGTATTAAATCCATTTATTCTTTGCTAAATTCATGGACATTGTAAAGCAGTCCAAGCTCTTTCTGCTGATGCTTTTCCTTCTCTTAACAACTTGGTAGCCATGTGGGCATCTGTGATGGTGGCCAGTGCCAAGGGCTCTGTTGGAGTGAGCCATGGTCTAGACACCTGCAATGATAAGTCATTAGCAAAACCATTATTTATGCTTATGCATTGGATCAGTTTTTTATTTCTCAGACATCAGAAATGCACTTAGCGGCAGAAGTGCACTAAGCTGAAGAAAAGGTGCCTGTGCTTATAAAGGTAGAAGCACATTTATTTTACCTATAGCTTGTTTAAACGTTAGTGTTAAGCTACCATGGTCAAATAGGTTAGATGCTGTTTAAAGTCTTGAGTTTCCCATCCACAACTACTCAGTCATAAAAATAAGGCTTCAGGACTAGACTTGGAGTACAAAGTGTCTCCTGTGGACCAAGGCAAAAAAGAAGGGTGCTTATTCTGCTGATTAACACTAAGTGAGTTTGACTGTCTTCTGTGTTAATGGAAGGCTTTTTCTCCAGCTATTTTTAGTCTGTTCCAGAGTGTGTCCCACTGTGGTCTGGTATGCAAGAGCTTTGCTGTGAGGTTTGCAAACACTTGTATTTCTGTGTTGTGAGAATACAGCATTGTGTGTTATTGGAGCGTGTGTTCTTTTGGCAATGGAAAGGAAGGGCAGACCACGCATGTGATCCATGCACATATTTGTTGTTGCCTGTGAATAACCATGTACAGCAAATGGGCTCTGGAAGAGAGCTTGTTAGCAGATGTCCTCATGGCCCTTCCAATTTATAAATATGAGCCTTGACATTTATATTTTCCATATCCAGGGCTTTCACTAGCCAGATGTTCTGAAGATTGGCTTATTGGAGTCTTTAACAATGACTCCTCATGGCATATTGTCTATTGAACACAAAAGAAATAAAGCCATATATCTGGCTCTTATCAAACAGATAGAATGGGAAAATGCACTGAGTACCCTCAGGTAATTCCTCTAAACCTGAACTGCACTTTTAACACAGCTCTACAAAACTCTTTATGTTCAGTCGGCTGAAAAATAAATTGTCTGGTTTAACAGGCAGAGAAAATTCGATACACAGTAGCACATTTACCCTGCGGTTTGGGGTGGGTAAGGAGTGTGGTTTGTGTTATCTCACAAGGCCAACTGCAGTTGCAGACACTGGAAAAGTGCTGAGTGGGCTCATGCCTGGGATGGATTGGATTCCTCACACAATGAATGGGTAGAAAAGCACCTGCGCTCCTGATATTGCAATTCTGGATACAAGGGATTTTCCTTTAGCAATTGTTTTTTTTTCCCCTATGGAGCAGATGGTGGCCAGCTCCACATTCAGACTCCTGACCTACAGCACTACTGAGCTGACAAAATGTGGCTGTCTCCATCTTCAGAGCAAATGGAGTTGCTCCCTAGCCTGGTACAGCCAGCGCTGACCCTGCAGGGAGGTTGGACCTGGGATTTAGAGCTTCTGGGGTCAGGAGCAAGACTTTTCCCCACTGCTGAGGTGATGGAAGCAGAAGAGACCCAGCTGTGCTACTCCTTGCACTGCACCCATCAGAGAGAAACGTTCATAGAGTCCTCTCAAAAGCTGGGTTTGGGTTGAAGATGGGACCTCTGAAAGGACTTTGCTTGCTGTGTTAGTGGCATCTCTGCCCCAGGGATACACTGAAGAGATCACTTACCATCTAAAAGCCAGAACAAACCTTCTAAAACACTGCAACCCTAGGTTGGAATTAGTATGTATTTGAGTGACCTACATGTCTAGCAGTATCTAAAGCCCCGAAAATTGCAAATCTGCTGTTCCTCTTAGCAGAGTTACGTAAAATCCATAAAATGTAAAATATTTCATCATCCTGTGAGTTACCATAAAGAAAAAGAAATGTCTTTAAAATTCAGTGGAAATGCAAACACACAACACTGTCAATGCTAGCCCAGAGGAAAAAGGTAATATATATGGGATTTATTTCTGGTTCTGCTATTCCCCCTCTGACTAGTGAGTTTCATGCACTGGAAAATGAAGTAAGGAAAAGTGTGACAGGGAGCAAGGCGACATTACTGTTTTGGTGGGCAGTTGGTTTATAGGAGGGGCTTAACCACAGTTATACTGTGGTAGCAGGCTTATCTAAGAAGACAGATTCATTGTAGAGTGAAACAGGAGGAAATTGGATTCCCTTACACTCCCAGCAGCACAGGGTACACTGCAGGCTGGAAACCCAGCAGGATCCCAAAGGGCAGCTGTGGTCTAAGTCCAGTTACTCACTGGGATGAAGGAAAAGTAGGGTTTATTTAAATTCATATGGTTTTAATGCTGTAAAAGCCGGGTTCCTGCAATTATGAAAATGCCAGCCCAAATTCAGATTTCCCTCAGATCTCCTCTCTACAATTCCAGAATAACTTAACTGAACAAAGTAAGCTTTATACCTGGGGCCTGAGCCTAAGATGAGGGAGCCAACGTAGTGCCTGTGAGCTGCTGGGTGTCAGGGATGCCTCACACAGCAGTACCACGGAGAGACGTGGTGTGGACCACGCTCTCAAAAGCTCGGTTCGGCAGAGACATTTCAGGGTCTGTGTTGTGACACCCAGCAGGGAAAGGTTTTGCAGGCCTTGCATCCCTGCAGGCCAGCAAGCAGCTTCTTATGAGCCATTGGTTGGCATCTCCAGGCTTTCAGAGGGTTTGGAAGTGCTTGAGGAGAAGGAGTTTGTGCTGTGGCTGAGTATCACTGTATTTGCTTTGCCAGCAGCAGGAGGAACCCAAACCCTGTGGGCAATGCAGCAGTTTAATGTCCGTGGCATTTTTGCCTGGTAGATGTGCTCTTTGAACCTTTCTTTTTTTATTTTGTGAGTGAATCTGTTGGCAAGAAAAAGAAGCCAGTGCTTTTTTTCAGTGGTTCAAGCTTGAATTCAATACTGCTTCAGATAACATTTTCAAAGATCTGACCCAACCTTAATTATTCTTACTAAGAGAGACACTGGAAAAATACAAGCAGTAAGCAGGAAAGTGAGGGCAGTGAATTAGAGAGAAAAATGTGATACAGACTAAGCAAAGAGAAAAACTGTTACATGGAGATGGAAAAAGAACAGGGAGAAGGAAAAAGAAAATTAAAATCAAATGGAAAAATGCAGTATATTGGACATCCATTTAAACCAGTTTATATTTTGGTTATTCATTCTGTTCCTTAATACATTGCACAGGCACCTTCTTAGCTGAAATAATTTTGTCTTATAAAACAGTCTCAGAGAAAATACTTAATTTGACAGGACGTTTTAGGTATTTTCCCACTATCACCTATTCTAAATTATTTTAAAATCTGGAGGCGAAAGTCGATATCTTTTACAGTGTTTAACAAAAAAGTGACAGGGTCAAATATATACATCTCTATGAATGTATGTGTTCCCCAAGCACATCTAAACATGCATGGTTAATTCTGTGCATCTGCAAAAAATATTTGAGCCATAGGGCCCACACAATGCCAAACAAACAGTGGAGTGCACATAGGAGAGGGCAGAGCAAGTCACTCTGGTTCTAATTAATTGAAAGGTTGAGCCCAAGATGTAAAATATGGATTATGATTTTGACCACCCCAAGAATATAAATTATTTTGCATGTGGGGCTGTGTTGGTGAGAGCAGGCAGTTTGCAAAATACAGACAAAAAATAGTTATTACCCCCATGTGTGGGGTTTGGTTCAAAATCACCTGATTGCAGCACCATCAAATTAACTCTTTATGTGTTGTGTATCAGCAGGTTGCCCAAAAATCTTCACAGATTGCATCACTGGCAAGAATTCCACAATACTAAGCCCATCTGTGTATGCACCCTTGATGTTCTTGCTTACTTTGGCTGTAATAACTGCAATCATTATCTGCTCAAGGACCAGTGAAACAAGTATTTGATTCGTGATGATGAGAGCCTTAATTGCACAAAGCAATCAGGTACACAGCCAGATGTGTGCAGTGGGTGGGGGTGAGTCTGGGGATAGATTTGAGCCCACATCACTATTTAGACTATCGTGAGCACATCCTGGCTCAGATGTCAGTGCAGAACTGGTGGAACAAAGGGCTCTGAGCTATCCCCTCTTAGCAAGGGCCAGGGCAAAACTGGGATGCATTATCCCGGCTCTGTGATTGCCTCGTCCCACTGCAGTATCACGAGGGGATATTCTTAGGATATTAGAGAATCATCAAAGCATTTCTTAGAAGGGCAAAGGAAAGAGCTAATGTTGTCATCTCCTGTCTCGAGACCACCCAGACACTACAACAAATCATGGGTCTTCAGCTACAGTATCTTGAATTACTGTTCACAGGGATTTTAAAGAATTTAATGTCTTTTTTTTCCTTTTTTTTTCTTTTTTTTTCCTTTTTTTTTTTTTTTAGGATGACATGTAGTTTCCTGATGGGCTGGTTTTAATAAGGTCAAAATCTTTGTTGTTGCCAAATCGGAGAGGAATATAACATCTTTTAGTCATTAGATGGGAATGGGGTAATTACTCAGAGGGTGTGCTTCAAAGGTTATTGGTTTTTATAATGTTCTGTGTTTTTACACCATTCTGCAGTTGCCTGGAAAGGAGCAGCAGGCCTGATTCTGCCACTGCCACACGTAGGATTTGTATTTGCAGGGTTTTCCTAAAGGACTGTGGGGCAGGAGGTTGAAAATGGCCGTACACAGTCTCTTCTGGGGATGGAGAAAGTTAAATCTTTCCCTGAGGTGCAGGAAACTTTGCCACAAACTGCAAGTTGACTTCAGAAAAGGGCCCTTGGGCTGTGCTGGAGTTGTGTCTCACCTGCTCCTTCCCTACCTGTTAGATGCATCCTCCTGTCCACCTTTGCATCACTGTGTTTCCCTGCCCTCAGGCTGCATTGTTGTGACAGCAAACTCCTTTTTCCGTCTCTGATGCAGGAGTCTCCACTGCCCCCATCTGTTCCCGTCCCATCCCTGTCCCCTCTTTGGGCCCCACGGCAGATAATACACTGTGCCTTAACAACCTGACCCACCTGTGGCTTTAGGGTGCCCCTGTAGTGCTCAGCCTTGCTGCAGGTCAGTGTCACTCCGGGGCTGAATTTGTCATCACAGAGAGGTTTTACAGGTGGCCTGGGCCGTCGGGACCTGCAAATCACAGTGAGAGCCTGCAAAATGCTTCACGTTGGGTTAATGATGGTGTCACACTTAACGCTTCAAGGTCTTGACTCAGATCTGAGCCAGGGGAGTCATGGAAGTAAAATGATTTCACGAGGTTCCTTGGTGGGTGACTCGGGGATAAAAACCAAATCTCCTGGCTTCCAGCCCACAGCCCATCCTGAGAGGGGCCCAAAAGTGCACCAGGGGAATCTGAGCTGCATTTCAGCACTGAGCCTCCTCCTGCTTACACCATCATGGCCCCCCTGGAGCCCCTGACCTAAGTGAGCCACCTTCTCCTCCTTCGTGTCAAACTTCAGAGCCAAGATCCCACAGTGGGTACAGCAGCTGCAGCCCGGCCATGCCCATTGCTGGGGAGCTGCTGCAGGACTGCAGAGGGGAGCTGTGTCCCCACCAGCTGCTGCTTTTTGCACTGCAGAATCAGCAGTTTTCCTCTTCCCCACCTGCCCTTCCCTACCAGTCAGAGCCCTCACTGGGGCCTGAGCTTCGCTTGGGATTCAGGAGACCTGAATTCCAGAGATAGAGACTTTCAGAAGCAGCTCACCTCACCTACCTTGGTGCCTTTGTGGGGAAAGGATTGTCCTCTGGAGATGTCTTGTTCCCCATATACTGTAGCAGGAAGACAGCTGAATAGCTCTGACTACAAGCCTGCATCTGACAATTAATGCCACCCTTTAAATCCTATTAAAGGCCAGTCAGGTGAAGGACTGCCTGTGATTCTGCTTAATGGTACCTTCTGCAGGTGCTGCTGGCAGCCTTGGTCCTACACATCGTGAAGTTGCCTCACATTACTTTCCTTCATCCCCCAAGCATCCTTGTGCACATCCTTGTGCACAGTGTCCTACTCCCCACCTGTGCTTCAGTATGTGGTGACAGTGTAGCTCGTGGTCCTTGCTCACAGCTTTCTGACCTTCCAGAGCCAGTGCCTGGTGAAACTTGTGCTTCCCTTTCCATCTTTTCCCTCAATATTCTCTTCTTTCTCCTAGATAAGCCATGGCAGATGTGGTCCTAGCAAAGAGCAGGGGTGGGGGATTAGACCTGTACCAGGGTACTTGCACTGCTCTTTGCCTCCCCCTTTGAGTGTGGGAGGCTCACAGGTGCCCACTTGTAGGAGGGGGAATAGCCTGCTGTCAGTCTCCAGAGGAGCCAGAGCATTGAAATAAGGCAGGATCAGAGCTTGACATTCCTCTCAGATGGAAAGATGGTTCCCATTTGAGTCTCATCAGAAGGAGAGCTCATATCAACAGTGAAGGGTTGCTGAAACGCTCCCGGTGCTGTTGCTGACCCCCTGTTGATGGCGCTGCCGCTGCCTCCCCATCACAGAGAGGGTGGGTGCTTGCACTGTGGGAAATGGCCAAAGATCCAGGCTCCCAGTAGCCCTGGGCTAACAAGAAAATAGTAGAGATAAGGCTCTTCTTTGGCTCATCCCGTGTCTTCCCCGTTGGCCCCAAACGAGTGTGTGATGGTGCTTACTCATTCCGACAAGCTAAGGCAGTTCACTACGCTACTGCAAATAAGTAGTGGCCTCCTCTGGACCAAAACTGGATTCCTTAATCAGATCCAGGTTGGATTATTATTTTTTTTTTAACATACTGAACCTTGTGAAAGCATGAGCCTCTTGGCCTCGATCCCACAAAGGACTTTAGGATGTGCTGAGTTGTAGGTATGTGAATATTAGCCTTGCTGGAAGCACTCGTGTGCTCACAGTGCTTAGTGTCCTGCTCGTCTGGGACCACAAGACTCAGCATCCTGCAGGATGTATCCCTCAGGCTGTAAGAACAGTGTCTGCAGGGGAGGCAATGATGAAGAGATCGATGAAGCTTGGGGGGAACTCTGTTAATCTGAAGAATCCCTTCCAGAAACAAATGAAATAATAATATGGAAATTTCAGGAGATGGGGACTTCACATTCCCCTTGAGAGGTTACTCTAGTGATTTTCACAGTTACATGCTTGTGACATATTTCTAGTGTGATTTCTTTTCCCCCCAACATACTCTTTTTTGCTCTTGGCTGAGCACCTATTCTTTTCTTTCAAATGTGTAGTCAGACTTCTTGCCAGCCATCTTGTTTGCATACTGCAACGGATTGGTCCCAGCACTTTAAGCAGATGTATTTTTCAAATCTTGATTAATAAATTTTGGTGACATAAATAGGTCTGGTTAGTTCCAAGAGTAATTGTCTTCACTTGCAGAACATTATTTCTGATCACCAGAAAAATAATGTGATCAACTCCTTTTACATCTGTTCATTAAATGAAAGGGGAAAAAAAAGTAAGGCAAATTTTGTTTGAAAAGAAACAGGAAGCATATGCTTAATATCACTTAAGAAAACCCCTAGCCATCATAAGGTTAACATCAAATCACAAATGCAAAACAGTCATTATTGTATTTACTCAAAAATTTTCTTTCACTTTACCAGCTTTTTAGGTTTTCAGTTGAAACATGCATTTTTTCAGGGTTCAGTCTAGCTTCTTTCATCAGATGCTATCATAAGAAAGGCTGTCTGGGGCAACATTTGTTTACATTTATTAAAAATAATTGTCATGTGTTTACATAGCTCCTTTGATCCAGAAAAATCCCCAAACACTTTGTAAGTTATGCTTAAAAGGGTTACTTCCTCCACCCTGAACAGAACCGTGTTGGGACTGAGGCATGGCAGCAGATTAAAAATGCATAGAAATATCACGATAATTGGGTTGGTCCTCACCCCCTCAGAGCACCATCACTTTTCCATGAGCTTCAGAACAGTTACTGGGACCATAAAGGTGGTTTGGACTTTAGAGCAAAAGGTAGTGAAAATACTCTCTTCTTGGAGATTGCCTATTTTTCATGCACTTTGCAAATAAAGAGGCAGTGGTACCTACTGCACGAAGCACAGGGCTGGTGGTACCTCAGCTGGACATACTGTTTCCAGTTTGGGGCATCTCATTCCGGAGAAGACACTGATCAGCCAAGCAGAGCCAGGGGAGAGCAGAAGAAAGGATGGAAGGAAAGCACCTGAGGACTTGTGCAGAAAGGTGGAAGGGAATTGTTTGTTTAAAAAAGAGAAGGCTGAGGTGAAACATGGTTAAATATTCAAAACACGTGAAAGGCTGCTGAGAAGAGGAAAGGAATAAACCTGTCCATGGGGATAGGACAAGTCATGAACTTAGCAAGGAAGATCTGGTAAAACATTAGGCAGTAATTCTGAACATCAGAAATGGTGAAATTCTGCAATAGATGTCTGCAGAGACTCTGGAATTGCTATCATTGCAGGGTTTTTTTGAGATTGGATTAGACAAAAATGTCAGGAGGGGTTTAGATCTTGTTCCTGTCTTTGAGCCAAATGGGCCAAAAAGACTCTCCTGGTCCAAACTTCTGTCCTCCTGTGGTGTCACAGATGGTCAGATGAGCCCTGCTTATGTGGGTGAACCAAGTCACACTAAAAATTGGGTTTTGAGCTCTTTGTGAAGTGTTCACAAGCTAAACCAGAGCAGAAATTCCTTCAATGGTTTGCATGTGTGTTTGTTTTATTTTTCAGCTTTAAAATGCTCCCAAATCGTCAAGGTGCTTGAGCACCCACCCAGCTTAGAGGGCTTGAATCATGTAATTGGATTCAGTAGGGTCTGTGCACAGAGCCTGTGCCTGAGGCCCCATTTCTGGGGAAAGCTTTACACATTCTAATGATGGTAAGACAATGTATGAGTAATGCACCCATTTGAAAAACTGCCCTATTATCTGATCAAAAGTACAAGCTCATGAATACGATACCGCAGGTCATTTGGCTAAAACGTACCTGGAGTCTTCCAAGTTTTTAAAACAATCCCATACACAGAAGCAAAATAGAGAGGTATGAACAGCAGAGCCGGTGGTTGCCTGTTCACCACAGATCGTGGAATGTTTTATTAAAGATATTTTTATCAGATGCAAAAGACTGAAACACAGAATATCCTGGGCTGGCAAGAGAAGACGTGATAATAATGTAGATTATTATCCCACAGATCTGTGATTCATTTTTATCATTCTCTGTGTTCATTTCTGCAATGATCAAGTCCTCCCTGAGGAAGGTTTCTGGTTGAGTTCAGGGGACTCTGCTGCTGCTTTCATCCTCGGGGAAGGTCCGAGGGTCAGTGAGATGCTACGTGCACATGCAAACGTACTCAGAGGGAGTTTGCAGAAGTCATCTCCTGACACCAGGGCCACCTCTAAGATTAGTTTGTAATCTAACCTGGCTGTCCAGGGCCCTTCTGTAACCCCTAGGAAGTGAAAGACCCTGAACAAGAGTAAGTACTCCCTAGAGACTTGCACTGGAATGAGGTGGACCACCTTCTGGAATGGTTTCTTTCCCTATTCACTGTAGAAACAGCCTAGTTACAAACTAGGACCAGACATTTTACAAGGAGTTGTAGCATTTGGTAAAAGGGATCATTCTTTTTCAATATCTCCAAACCACTTTGGCAGTCAGCTAAAAGTACATTTAAGAAAATGTTTTATACGAATAAACAGTGATTCATTTGCTATTAGCATGCTTTGTACACATTAATGGAAATGCACTGTTCTTGTCTTGTAAAGCACTTAAGGGCTTTTTCAAAATAAACAACCCCACCTAACTATTTATCTTGACAAGAATGCATTTTATAGCAATCTAATGTCTAGAAAACAGAAAATTGCCTCATTGACTGAGGAGAAGTGATCAAAAATTCTCAGGTCTTTCGACAGGAAACTCTGGGGTCTTAAGTAAATTGGGGGGAGGGAGGGGTGTTCCCTAAAAAAATACCTGTTTTCAAGGGAAAAAAGAAAATCAACAAAAAACCCCAACAAAACACTTCTGTAAGTTGACTAAAAAATGGAAACATCATACAGAAACATAAAATGTTGATTTAAGGCTGCTTTAGGAATCTCTTAGATGTAGTTGGCTGATGAGTGGGCTTGTGATTCTTTTATGGGCATTCCGGCCAGCCCTGGTACACAGGACATCCCTGAAGAGCAGAAAGACAGTTTGTGCAAAGGAACATTTTAATCTCACTGGAAGATCAAGCCCAGAGAATGTGTCAGCAACAGGATACACGTAAACTGCAAATCTTTATGACATTTTGGTGATGTTTTTTAAATTGATATTGAAAACCAGACCCTCCTTGTAGTTTAAAATTTAATTTAGGGCTACATTTTGTAGTTCCATAAAGTGACAATCAGTAACCAAAAGATGAGGACAAGCACCTACCCTTACATATCTTAGGGAAACCTGGTACAGGGGAAAACCCCCCAAACTGTGATCCTGTTATCAGTGCTGCCAGATCTGTGCACCACATCATCACTCAGCAGGATAAATGAGGTCTGGATCAGAAAGTGGAGCCTGACTGCATTTCTGTTGGATTATGCATAGAGTGTAGGGCCTCGTTTTGTCAGGTTTGCTTTAATGATGCTTTGTGTTCACTGTGGGAGTACCATTCACACTTGATGTTACTTACATTACAGGAGCTTGGAGACACAGTGCCTGGTCTGGTATCTGCCAGCACTAAAGTATCCGCTCAAAAAAAGCTGGACAGTTTTGAAGCAGCAGCATTAGTTTATCTCTGATCAACTCTTTGCATTAAGTGACTGCAGCAGTTTTGATGCAATATAGCAGAAGCTCTAAAGCTATGTGTCATATCATCAGTTCAAGACATAAACCAACCACTGCCCTTGGGAACTGAGATAAGAGCTTTCTCTGACCAGCCTTCATTTCAGAATTCTCTGTTTACAGCAGGTTGTTCCTCTGGAACAAGCACCACTCCTCACTGTCAAAGTCCTAGTGCTGGTTAGAGGGATTATCTGCTCCCATGAAGCAATTCCTTGAATTCAAGACTGCCTTTTTACTCTAATTCATTGCACATTAGTTAAGATCACTTCTAGCTACAGAACAACTATCCCACCCAGAAGATGTGGTGACAGTATAAAGGATGAGTGAAGAAATGAAGTGACTTCTCCCAAAATCTGGGGTGAAGTGTGATGTGCAGTGATTGTCTGTGGGATTTGAAGTTGACCCTCGTGTGTGTTTACCAACGCCCTGATCTTCTCAGTTTGTGATTGATTCAGCACATTTAAAGCATCTGTTCTAAAATCTATCTTGGTATTGCTTAGACAGAAAAAGACAAAAGCCTTCAGGTGCTTCTGAATTCTATTTCTCTGCATGAATCTGAAGTAAGGTATTGTTCCTTTTATCTGATATTATGCAAGACACAACCTTTTTCTTCCAAGGTCAGGATCTCGGATACTGTAGCTAAATATTTATAGGACTGCATAGCTTCTTACCCCATAAAAAAATTATTTGACAGTCGTTTTCAGTGCCTCCAAATCATGAAGGATTTAGAGAATCCGCAGGTATTAGTGTCACTTCTTGTTTTAAGGAGAACTTGCTTTTTCACTCCTTGCTCCTCAGCAGAATGCCTTGGGTTTAAGTCCAAAATCCACCCTGTGCAGTTTGCATGCTCAGCTGTGCTGCTCTGTGACAACTGGTGGATTATGGATCATCCAGTAATGGATGCAATGGAGGCATTTTATGAAATGGAAATTACAACTTAAAACTTCCAAATCAATTGTAAATGGACCTTTTTGACCTCCAGTGTCATGGGAATCATGATGAATTCCAACCTGCAAATTCAAATCAAAGTACTAACTCGAGCTACAATCAATAAGCAATCACACAGCTATTGAGACAAATCCATGGGCAGGGAAATTTAGCACTGACTGAGTCTGCTTTTGGCATTGTGACTTGATCCAACATGGCTTAAAGCCAGAAAAAGAAATGAACCTGCTTGGTCTCCTGTACTCAAGGTTATCAGTTGTGTAAGGGGATCCAGAGAAATTTTTTAAGGCTTGTGAAACAGGGGAAGGATGTGATTTGTGGCCTCTCTCCTGGACATAGTAGCCAGTCCTTGGTGAGTAAGACATGTCACTGAGACGTGGCAAATTGTGAGACCCTTAGTGGGAAGAAGGTACCTAAGAACATAATAATAATAATAGTTGTGGTTGCTACCACTTGGAATGACAGTTTACAGAGTAGAGATAAGGGTTCTGCTGTTTAATTTCCTTCTCTTGTGTTTTCTTTTAGCACCACCACGTTGCCTTCCTATATCAGGATAACCAATGGCTACATCACAGTCAAGCCTCCCATCTGGATTTCAAACCAGCTGGATCAGAGACCGCGTTCCGATCGCCCATCCCAGCCTCAGCCCACAAGCTCAGCTGCAGCCAGTCTTTTATGGCCATCAATAACATTTCCTCTCTGCATGACCATAGCTTCTTTTCTCCTGAATATACTGCAGCCCTCCTGACCACATCAGGATTACGTGCAATCCCTTGGAATAGAGAAGAGAGATAATTTATGAACGAATTGGAGGTTAAGACAACAACATTTACAAGCTGGACCTTCTCAGTGACTCAGTAGTGCCTTCTAGCTGATTTTGTCTCTTTGCCCAGATACATTTTGAAATTCTAAAGCTTTATTGTAACACTGACTTACATCTTCTTTTTGTAGAAGGATCTTTATTTCCCATAGTGCTATGGGGTTTTGTAAAATATACATGTTCATATAAAGAAAAAAAAAGAAAAAGAAAAAATGTATTTATTCGACTGGTAAACTTATTTTTCTTGTTGTATATGTTAATAACATCCCTATTAATCAGTAGCGATGGTGAAACAGATAAATTAATATTTTCTATATTCGTTTTCTGACAATTCTGCAAATGTCTGAACTGACACCAAATGAATGCTTTCTTTGTTTCTTTAATCATTACTTTTTGCAACTGTCCAATAAGTACATTTCTGCTGAACTTCTTTATTTTACTGTTTTATCTCATTAGCATAGCTTACACTGAATGAAGCAGATTCTGCTCTCTGTGGCCTATACCCATTAAAAAAATAGGTGCATTCTTAACTCTTTAGCTGCTACAACCTAAAATACCAGTTATTTTTCTATGACTTAGTAAGTCATTAGTCAAGATAATCCTCTACATTCCCCTGCTTTCTTTAACTAAACTATTTACTTTCTTTGGAAATTAGCAATTTCCCTCTTAGCCCTGGAATTAATTCATTAGCTAACACAAATTAAGACACCTTTCTTAATAAAAAATTGCTTTTCAAGTCTGGAATAATCCTACTGAAATTATTTTCTTCTCTCCCTCATTTTATATCAACACAAGCCTACAACCTTTCCCAGCATAAATGCGAACAGAGCTTGGTCTGTCTGTAGGGTATAAAGATGTGGTGTCCTGTTAATCTATAGAACTTCCTTGTACTGATTGTATTAATGCAGATGGACAACCTGGAGGCAAAAAACATCTACAAATTCCCTTTCATCTTGCTGTTATGAGCTGATAGAGCTGATATCTCTGTGCTGAAATAATTATGACTTGTCCAAAATCTGTTCAAGACCACAGGAATCAAATTAACCCCTGTGTTATAGAGACACACATTTTTACACTGTGGTACCTCTGCTGACTTGGATGAAAAAGTTATGACACCTTACATTCACTGAACAATTTACTCCCTATCCAAGCAGCTACTGTTAATGAATGCAATGAACAATATCTATGGGGGAAAAAAAATCAAGCCATCTAAAAAACTATTATGTTTTATAAGGCATGTTGATGTTTTTTCACCATCAAAACATGACGAAAAATCCCTTTGGATGCAAGAGTTTCAACTAGAAAATTAGTTTGGGTTGAAATAGCGTTTTTCTTTCTAAGTCATCTACAAACCAAAATATATGATGAAAACATCATAGTTAGAAGTCTCAAAACCAGAAATATACAATACAAGGGGTTTTTTTTATGGAAAAGCAGTGCTTTTTCACCTTGGGAAAAAAAATAATGATGATGATGATGATTATAATAACAATAGTGATAAAATTCTGACTGAAAACAGTCCTGTCAGTTCCCCAGGAGCCCTAGAGCCTGGTCTCCAGGGCTGCAGATATTCCACGCAACCTGAAAGTCTCTGCAGCAAGAGAGAGTTCAGAATTCATGGTTTGCTTGTGATCATATCAGTTAATTCAAGAAAGCAGTTTAGAAAGTAACTAGACTACAAAAGTCACATGGTTTCATTTGAAACCATGATGAACTACTGAGCATTTCCCTCACGTATCCCAGCTCATTGCCTTACAAAGGCCAGGGATAATACAGATAACTTCTTTTTGACTTACTGGACACCACAACCCCCAGCCTTTGCTCTGTTTTTGACAGAAAGTTGTGTAGGTTTCTAGTCAAAGTGGGTACAGCAGACAGTGCTATAAGCTTCCCCCTTTTTCTTTTCAAGCACAACAGATGATAAGGGTGAATGGAAAACTTTGAGCTTTGCCCCAAATGTGAGATTCAAAGAGACCCTCTGCATACTTTCATATTGTGTATTTTGGCTAGCAGAAGATTAGAAATGTTAGTTTTGGACAGAAGCCATTCACCTTGCATATTTATTGCACAGAGATGGATATTGGAAACATATTTTGAGAACTCTCATTTTGGTTTTATTTGAGCTATTACCCTAGAAATGCCTTCATTTGAATATAATGGTTTAACAGACCTTCAGATTCAACCTTAATGCATTTAAAATAGATTATTGGTTCTCCTGCTGTGTTCAAGGCAAAGATGAAAACTGAATTATAATGTTTTATTTACACAAATGGAACTGGAAATAAGGTAGGCAAATCTTAAGGCTGATGATAAGTTACATAGTAAAAGGGAACAGCCAACAAACCAAAACCCACTGAATTTTATTTGTTGTAATCAAATTGAATCCAGAAATTATTCTGTGGTACTATCCCAGGAATAATTCCAGATGATGGAAAACTTACAGTATAAATAGACAAGACCATATAAAGATAATGGAGAGAAAAAAAGAGCAGAAAACAGAAACAACTTTTCCAAGACCATAAGGAGAACCACCAACAGGACCAAGACTAGAAATTACAGTTTTATCATTTCCCAATCTGTGGGTTTCTCCATAAGCCTCTGGGGCTTTTTTTTTAATATTAGGAACACACACACTCTCTCCACGCTCACGGCTGTCATCATACTGCACAGAACAGTCACTGTTGTCACCAATGAGGCTTTCTGAGTCACTCCTCCATTGGACAATTCAATATTCATTAGCTCAGACACCGTGGTGTGTTTGGCTGTCTCAGGATGATACAGCTTGGATGTCAAAGTATGTTTTAATGGCTTCTCATTTCCTGTCATTTTGCCTGCAATTCCATGAAATTAATGAACGTTACTGGAACTCACCGAACTTCCCTTGTGCTGGTGCCCCACATTTATCCTACTGCAGTGCAGGTGTCAGTGCAGGGTGTCTCCTGGATTTGGGGTCTGCACACCTAGAAGCAGTTAAGTCATTTGATCATCTGAGTTTTCTCTGGTTAAGGGAGGAAGCATGACTTGCATTAAATATGAGGTTAAGTAGGTTCCTGTAGGTCTTGGCTCAGGAACCCCACGTGAATGGCTTCAGCACAGCTCTCTAACCAAACACTTCTTTTATTCTGATGCCTTACCCTAAAGTACAACTTAGGGTCACTTTATTCAATATGTGGCATGTAAGCAGAGCAATGCTGGATAATGAAACCCTCACTGTGGTTGATGAAATGGATCGTTTACTAATCAGCTACAACAGCTGATTCATAATTATAACTGTTTTATTAATTAAAACACAGTAATACTGGTTAGCGCAGATCTATGCACACCCATTGCATTGGATCATGATTATATTCACTGTGAGTTTAGAAGCTGTGCACCAGACTTGATACATGGTCCTGAAGCAACACTGATTACCAGCTTCACAGGGCTTCAGCTTCCTCTGTGAGTTTCTCAAAAAAGACTGTTTTCTTTCTTCCAAAGGAAAGCTCAGATTCCCATGCAATCACAAGATTACAAGAGCAGGAGATTTAACAAAAATATCCATGCCCACTACATAAAATAGCAAACACTGGTGATACTTTTCAGGTCTGAGAACACAATCAAGAGTCACACAGTGTCTGGCAATCTAGGACACGATTTTGGATGAGTCCAAAGCTCAGTGGTCATATGATTCATCTTTTCAACTCAGCTACAGCTGACACCAATACAATTCATGTTATATGTAACTGTAGCATTATAAACAAATGCTAATTATCTGCCAAGGTCTTCCCCTGGTGGAATAAATATCCCATATCATCAGCAACAGATCTAACTTCCAATCTTTCTTTGTTTTAATGCTTTTCTTGCTTATGTCTAACTATGGATGCTATATTAACGTGCACTGCCACTTGGAGAACCAGTTAGTAAGCTGGGACAGAAGGTATTTTATATTTTATGACTGATGTAGTTTCTCTGCAATCCCTTGGGCTGTTGAATAATGCAATATGTCTTCTGGCAATAAATGATGAACATGATTTATGATAACTATGCTTTATACAGGTGTCAAAAATCTGCTTTGTTGAACTTCCCTTCCCATTCCTCCAAGCTCCACTGTAATTTAGGAACACCCAAGGTACAGAGTTGTATATTTATCTAAGTTCTTCAATATACAATTGTGGAGAGAGAGAGAGATGAAAGGAGGGAGAACTTAATCTATGTTTAGTGCATTGATTAGTCAAACGATATGACTCAGTCATTACCATATACCACTGCTAGGGAGGAATTTCCCATCATATATTTATGTTAGAGAAACCAAAGTGCCAAAGTTATTATCTCAGCATAAATGTTATCATTCCAAACTTTGCTTAGTACCGTATTTCTATATTATATCCAAAAATTATATGGGCTTGTCATATCTCTGAAGTGATCAATGTTCCATGGAGTGTGCTAGAATTCAGCTTCAATTTAAGCTTGTTTCAGCTTAACTGAAGCAGAAAGTTAATTTGCCAGTGTTTGAGATCATAGGGGGGTGTGTGTATGTGTGTGTATGTTTATGTGGATGTGTGCATGTTGTGTGCGTGTGTGTTTTGTCCCAACCCAAATTCAGCCTTTCCTGTGACTAACTTTTCAGGAGGCACCTTAATCTAGCTAAAGGCAGGGAGGACTTTCCAATAAGTAGTAAATACTTTTCTTCTATGGGACTGGTTAACCATCCTGCAGATTCATGCTCCCACTGAATTTCAAATTGCAGTTTTCAATTCAAATGTATTTCAAATATTTTTCCTGTTCCGCCTCCTGCTTTTGTGAACTGTTTTGAAGAGTGTAAAGAAAAGATGCTTTCTAATATTATTTTATCAAAATATTTTTGTAGCATAATATATTAATAAAATGTTATTATAAATTCATAGCACAATAATTTTGCATGTCTTGATTCTTTCCTCTGCATTAAAATCTAGGGAATCACTAAAAAAAGGAACATTCTGTTTGTAGAGCTTAGGCATGCTGCTTCTCTTTTGCCCAGCATGGGATGAAGGGAACCATCTCTCACACAGGGCAAGGGGAGGCAGATCCAGAAAACCAGCCCTTCCACACAAACTAGCTGGAGTGTGTAGAAAAGCCCAGAAGAAGCATCCAATCCTGGTGGCTGCAGGAAGGTTTTTTTTCTCCCCTGCAAATTGTTGGTGTCCTTGGAACTGCTGTTTTTGCTGCTGTGCTGGCAGCAGAAAAAAAATAAAATAAAATTACCCTGGAGTTGTGTCTCCATCTGGCATGGAGCAGAAGCTACCTCTCCACACCAAGACACAAAGACACAGAGATTTACTCATTTTTCTTGGCATATTTCTTGCATGCAAATCCTGCCTTGCAGCTGACACTGCAGACTTCTTGCTGATCGCAACATCATTGTTTACTCCTTAATTATGTGCTAAATCATTTGGTCTTTAACACGTTATTTTGAGAGGACTCCACCAGCGAGGCTGTTTTAGAAATACCCACTGTAGGAAATGCGGTGGGAGGTATAAACACTTGAGCTGGTTTGAATGAGCTACCCCTGGCACAGGAAGGAACTGCTGTTGCAAAATAGAAGGGAAACTCTCTAAAAAACAAAGTTAAAAAGAGCCCATCTATTGAAATACCAACCAGACAGTCAAAGCTGCTTGCCATCCTGTCTTTGGAGTCACAGCCCATCTGGAGAGTCTGTGTGGTCCATCCAAGGGCTATCCCTGGCCATGGGCAGTCCCAGTCTGCCAAATCCTTTTGCTCTTAAGGGTCCCGTTCAGCCACAGGTCTGAAAACGAGACAAACCTTCAGCCAGCAGTGCCAGATCCTGGCTCAGTGGTGCTGTTTCCTTAAGCCTCTCCTTCCCTTGACCTCTCCCTGTGCTCCCAGTCTGTAATTGCAGCTTTCTGCTCTAACTTGAGATCTTCCTGTTTATAGATTTGCACCAGGAAGAGGGGAAGCTGTGATGGGAAAAGCTTAGGGCAGAAGATTGGGTTTCTTGTGGACTGGCTTAGTATCTACGTTCCCATCCAGCAGCCTATCTCCTTTTCGGATCAGTGCTTCCCAGTTCCCAAACCGCCTGAGTGCCACCCACAAGTGCTCCCCACGCTGAGTGGGTTGGAAGGAGTATTTAGGTAAATTAGGCCTCTACGTGCTCTCCATGTCTGCTCTGTGATTTCCTGTTGTTTCAGCTTGTGACCTTTGAACATTTTCCACTGAGAGTACAGGCTGCTGGCTGTACTTGTAATGTATCTAACACCTTTTCTCTGCCTATTGCAAACTGCAGAATTAGGTGAGGGATCCCCGTGGGCCTGCAGGCCACAGGCAGGTGTCCCTGAGCAGAGGTTTGCAGCGCTGTCCTGCACCACTCTTTGGTTTCAGGCTAAGGATGGATGGCTTCTGCAGAGAAGCTCAGTGCATAAGTATCCAACTGCATCCTGCTGCCATATTTGCTGGTTGTTTTGTTTGTCTATTAATTTATTTTTATTTTAACCGTTCTTAAATTACAATGCGAGTGTTGTTGTCTTCTCTTTCTGATGAGCGTTTAAATGGGGTAAAAAATACTCGGGAGACATTTTGCCTCTTGGGGTGGGGGGTGTCATTTTCTAGCAGAGAACTTAAACACAAAATGCCTCTGTATCTTCCTCTTTTGGCAAGTCTCTTTTTTTTTCTTTAAGCATGTTTTGCTGTAAGCAACGAGCTAATGAAGACTTCTGGGTTATTTTTGTTTTTTTCATAGCACACCTGTCCCCTTCAACTCACTGCAGATATGTCAGTACTTATTAATGATTGAACTTCTTACCTCTCCCTGAGCAGAGGTACTAATAGAGCTTTCCTTCTATCTGTACTTCCTGATGCTTTTTCTCATGAAACTCCTAAAAATTATTATATTTGAGACCTCCAACCGTATGTGAACAGTTTCAAAAATTATTAGCCAAATGACAGTTCCAGCACACTGATCACACAGCCATCATCATTTCACAAATGAGGCTACAGTATGACTGGCAGGCAAATGTGTTTTAGGCAGGATCTGAGGAGAAACACACCGTTGTTTGTGCTCTTAATCCCCACTGAATCAGGGCTGAGCTGTTCCTGCTGGCTGCACCTGATTTGCGGAGGGAATGAACACATCATGCCAAGCTGGGGGGAAAACTGGAGTTCAGCTTAATGTTATGGCAGTTGTCTGCTCCAGGCTCATCCCAGAGATGTGTTCATCCAATACACACAAAGGAGTTCCACAACATCTCCAGGGGCCCAGTGGGAGCAGAGGGAACCGCTGAAAAATATATTAAAAGATCAGGGCCCAGTTGGATGTACACAGGGAATGTCCAAAGACAAAAATAACCAGACATCCACAAGTCTACTGCCAATAATGGAAACAATAGTAATGGGGAAAATAGTATGTGTTTAGATTGCTAAATAGTTGAATGGTGGGAATACAATTACTTAATATCACAGGGGTCTTAAAATAAAGACCACTGAAACTTTATTGAGCATTTCAAATTCTGTATTAACTTTCTTAACATACAGTTTCTCCCATTAAAAAGAAGCACAGCAAGTCCTGAGCACCTGACTCATTTGAGCAGCAATTGAGTCCCAAACCTGCAACCTCGAACACCTTGCTCCACAGTACACCAGCACTTTGTTAGCTAAGACTGCACCTTTGTGTGCAAGCCATCATTCAAAGCACTGCACTTCATTTTCCACATTTTCATTCCATTTTCTACATTTAACAAGGATACGGTTAAAATGGCAGAACAAATTGCACAGAGCCAAACCTCCACCAAGCTGATTTTCAGAGGAATGATAACAATAATAACTGCGACAGTGAGTTCACGCTCACAGCCCTCATTCACACCTGGAGCTCCCTGCTTTCTTGGAATGAAATGCAGTTTGAACAAAGGGACCAAGATAATGTGAGAAAACATCAACAACTGGCAGATAGAGGCAAAGCAAATGAAAGACAGATGTAGGACGAAGAGTGAGAGCTTTCTGCTTTGGTTTGCACTCATCCCATATCTTTGTTGTCCTAAGGAATATCAGTTTGTTGTCCTAATGATATCAGTTCTCCAGTCCTCTTTCATGACTTCTGATGCACCTTTTCTCTCTTCATATGAAAGCCATTGGTTTTAATTATAATGTGATAGATACATAGCCTCAACCAGCCCTATGCGTCTGAATTATTTGAACAGCAGTGCTGGAGGGCCCTTTTTCTTTCCAGAGATCTCTGCAGCTGTTTGTCTTGGCAAGAATAGGTTTGTCCCCAGATTCATCCTGTTTGAAGTCCTTTCCACCCACTCAAGTTAGCCTGAGCGTTCACCTCATTTTTAATGGGAGCATTATTATCTTCAGTTTTGCACTGGCAAAAATAATTCTCAAAAGGGGAACAGACAGAAACTCACACCTACCCAACTTTCTTGAACAAACTGTGTTCATCCAAACCGTAGGAAGCAAGCACTTCAAGGAATTTGCCAAGAATTGTTTTTCTCTTAGCAACGGTCCAGACCAAAAGTGAACACAGATATAATCTGTGATATCATCTCTCAAACAGAAGGATCCTCTTGAAGGCCCATTAGTTCAGACAATGTGTGCTCTGCAGGCACGGTGGTGGTGGTTGTGTAGTTGTATGATGGACAATGCTGGCTGCGTTCTCTGGCTGTGCATGGGCCAAGCGTGGCCCTGAGGGCAGGAACCAGACAACACAGTAACCTTACCCTGCTGCTGCCTTTTCCTCCAAGCAGTTCATGAAGAGCCAAACGTCTGTTCTTGACCCTGTTTGTGTCACTGAGTCTGATCTGCCACTGCTGGGTCCCCCAGGGACATCTCTCCATGAAGAGCTGGGACTAGAGGTAAGTTTGGCTCCCCATCACTGCGGGTTTCATGATGACACACCAACATCTGGGTCTCTCTGTGTGCTGGAGCAGGCCTGTAAAAAGACACATGAAGTGAGATCATGATGCATGTGGAGAGTAAAATTCTGAGCCCTGGTTGGTTTGTCTTCGTAATACTTACTTTTCCTTGAAACCTCAACCTTCCTGGGCCATCTTTATCCAAAAGCATTAACACCAAATGGGGGTGGAGGGGTGGAAAAGGTTAAAGTATTGGTGTTAATGGAAGACTCAGACATGAAAAGAGTATCCCAGGTTTGGAGCCTCTGTTGCCTGCTGCCAGCAGCAGGCCCTGCTTGAAAGGAAAGTACCTATCTCAGCATGAAGTCAAGAGGAATAATAAAACTCTGGTCATTCAGAGCCAAGGAAGAGGAGAAAAACACTTATAAATGTGCAGCTTATGTTTCTCTTGAACTTTCAAAATAATTTTTTCTCCTACCCAGAGATTAGTCACAGAAGCAAATGATACCATATCTGGGAAAGAAGTTGGATGGATGGAAATGATCTTTGGGGAGAAGGAGAGGAGGAGGGGAGCAGACACATACTTCTGTCTCTCTTTCTCACCTTCCCTTTTCTCTGAGACTGAATGTACAAATGAAAGAGTTGGGAAAAAGTCAAGTGTTTGGGTCCAACCTAAAGCCAGTGGAGGCTTTGAGGCCATCCTCAAACCAGTGAGGTTTTTCTATTCCTGTTGGGTGGATTTGGGGAGCTGACCTCACCACTTGTGATCCCCTAGAGCTCCCACTCTGCAAGAAGCTTGATTTCTCCCAGAGGCCCCCCTGAAATGACTTTCAACACATTTTTCCAGATTCAAATGAAAAAGAAAAAGCTAAGGGACTAATGAAAGTAAGCTCATAAATGCCACTCTCTGGGAAAGGCTAGTGCTTGCTATGGTTTTCAAAATAAAATTCCTGGTCCTCCAAGTTCTTCTGAAGCCCTGAGTCGGACTTCACAATGCCCAGGGGTTTCAGGTAAAGAACAACCTCAGCCTCATCTTAATAAGGTGGGAAAACGAGGTGGACAGTGGATTTTACGACATGCCTGAAATCACAAGGGACATCTATGGGAGCAGGATTCAGAAGGCAGCCCTTCCTCTATGGTACACTGTTCTCCAAAGCATGGTTCATTTATTTCAATTAATAAAGCTTTATAAGGGCTCCCCTGCCACCTTTTTTTGGCATGAATTACTGCAAAGACAGTGAATTAAAAGCACCAAAGGGCATAATTTTCTTTTAGTGTTTAAAGAAGCTGTTTCCATAAAAGCAGGCTATGTGAAATTTGCCCAAAAGAGTAAACTTAGAAATAAAATAGAGGATTAGAACAAAAAATAAATGTCTTAAAAATCTTTTCTTAAGCTTGACCTGACAGTTCAGCTCTGAAGTGGTCTTTCTGTGTAATGCCAGTCAAGTAGTCGAACCAGGACGGGTTCCTGTCACAACATTCACTCAAGTGTTGCAGGGTTAAGGGTTTCTCCAACCACGAGATGAAATTCTTTAAAAGGTACAAAGCTAATGTATGCAGTCCACTGTCTCCCCATTTTCTCTCTTTAAAAACATTCAAGGTAGGATTCAGTTCAAGTACCACGCACTGTCTGAAAGCCGTCACCCAAACTTGCCTCCTTCGATGGTGCCACCCAGTCTGACTCGGCCCTTAGAGAAATAATTCCAGCTTAAGTGACTTGCCTGCTATTTTAACAGATGCTCTCATGCTTGGTCCCAGTCAGCTTCTGCCCTAAGAATGCAGTTGCATGGGTAATGTTTGCAAAGGCATTTCAGTTTATCTCCTATGAAGGGAGACCCACTTCAAAATCATTTAAAAACCAAACCCAAAATTCAACAACTGACTCATATTCAGTGTTTGAGCAGCTCCAGTGTTTGCAGTGACCACACAAAATACCTCTGATGTGGCAGGGACTCCCAGGCAAGCTGGAAATTGGGACAAGGTGCAAAACGGGCTATAGTCTCCACCTAAAACACCTCCATTGCAGGATCAGCCCAGAGCTTGACCATTTCAAAAATTACTATTTCATGGAATTGTAGCCCTCCATCATTATCTGCATAACATATTTTGGTCAAAATTCCAGGACTGAGGTGATGCTGAGGCATTCAGTGGACATCCCTAACCTTGGCTGGCATTTATATTTTTTATATCTAGCCAGCTAGCTATACCTCAGATAAACTCAAAATGATCTGCTATGAGACAGAAATATGTTGCTTTTAACTTTGGTTTGGAATGTCTTGTTGTTACAGTGTGCTTCCATACTGCAAGTTCAAAATTAAAAAAAACCACCATGGTTTGTACAAAACACAAAACAACCAAATTTTCAAATTTTTTGAAGTGCCCAAATAATAACACATCTGTCATTGATAAACAGCAGTTTAAATGTCAATGAATGAAAAACATCAACATTTCTACGCTAAATGAAAATGTTGCTTAGACTGTTGACTATAGTTTCTTTGTTGACTTGCACCCTTCCTCTCTCCTAGCAGCATCATTCCCCTGTTCATCCTGGTTTTGAGGCCAGGAACTGGACTTTGATTTAGATAGAGCCCATCCATTAGCAATTATCTTTACTAACAGGCCTTATAAATTCAGAATGAAGGAGTACTCAAAAAGTTCTGTCATGGAGGCCCGTGCAAATTATGGACCTCAAAGTCCATTTGGACTAATCAAACTCCTTGCAACCCTCCCATACTTCAGAAGTGCTGAAGACCTCAACTCAGTTCTCTCTTTTAGCAAACACTGCTTTGAATGCAATGACTGCGTAGAGCAAAATATTGCAATGTGATAATTTGATGATGATGATGCTGAAGTGCTGAACCAAAGCAATAATTTTTGGTTAAACCATAATCACAGCACTGCAAAACATTGGTTAATCATGGAAACTTCATATTCAGTGTGGTCTTCTGTGCTGTTCCGAGATATTATGAGAAATGTCCATAAGTAGGCTGACAGGAATGTATTTATGCTGTTATTCACATCTTGTGGCATGCCAGAGGTCATTGACTTGTGGTTTGTTTTGAAAAATTGGCTTCAACAGTAAGACCCAGTGTTTGAAGATGAAATTGTCTGCAGCCCTCTGTTCTCTTTATTGGGAGAAATGAGGCGCCATCTCCAGCTTCATTTCTGTAAATTGTACTCTCTTTTACCTGTTATTTCTTCCATGACAGTAGTCTGAAGTCACACCTAGAGCATCAAATTGGATGGAATTACAAGGTGATGCTCATGAGCTATGGGCACTGAAGCCCGCCTGCCTGGTGCAATGGCAGCCTGGGTACCAGCCTCTCAGAAGGAAGCAAAGCCTGACTGACACTGGTGGGTGGGAGAGCTGTGATGGGGATTTATAAGTTGTAGAAGATCTCTCTGAGGGTCTTATTTTACTCTGATGTTTTTGTGAGCTGGCACCAAGCTTTTGGAGGAGCCATGTGAAGGGCTGTGGGTGGCCACACTGTCCTGCTGACCTCACTGGGGCTGTCAGCCCACGCCATGGCTGACACCAGCAAGGCACAAGCCCTGGGCCAGCAGTTGTGAGGAAATAGCAGAAACATCAGCCTGAATTCCCTGAATGCACAGGTGCAGAGGTTTGAGGGTTGTACGCTTGTGTTGCAACAAGGTTGTGAAATCCATGAAATGGTCAAATGTGGCAGTTCTTCCCACCTTGAAAAATACCTGTAAGCGGTGGGGGAGAGTCCACATCTGCTCCCTGTCTGCTGATCACAGGGTAGCACAGACAGAGCAGTGTCCACTGTGCACCAGCTTTCAGGCAGTGCCATGTTGTGGAGGTTAAACCCATCCACAGGCATTCTCTGAAATACTGTTCCAGCTGGTTGTGCTTCCTGCACTCCTCTGTGCTGGGACACACGGACGCACAAAGCCGGCTCAGCTCTGGAAAGGCAGCACAGGGAACTGCCGCTTGCTTGGGTGGTTGTTGAACAGCTGTTTCAGCTATGACATAACTGCTTTTAAACTTCAAAAGAGCTCTATTTCTGAGCTGAAAGCATACGGATTGTTTCATAAAAAAGGCAAGGGTGAGATGTTAGCAGGCCGTGCAGTGGGTAGTGGACACAGTGGAATTGCAGAGTGCACATATCATCCTGTCAGCCCCGTCTTCTGCTGACCTTCACTCCTTAGGGGTCCAATACTGCACTTTTTCTCAAGCAATAACCTCACCCATGCCAACAGAGCCTGCTATTCCATCTGCTGGTAGTCACAGTGGAATGTGTTTGCTTTGGGAGTGATTGTGTGCTCTGCTGGTGGGCTCAAAGGACAGATAAAAACTAGTGCCCAGTTCTGCAGAGTAATTTCTATTGAGGTGAATGAACTCATTAGTAAAAGATTCCTTTAAAAAGTTGGGTGTTCTGCAAACCCAATGTGGAATAGACTTTTTATGGAGATTCACTGCTACAGTAAGTGGAGTTCAAGTATGACCAGACACAGCTCAGCTCTGTTTCATGCTACCTGCTGCCTCTGGGAAAATTTTCTGATGCCAACTGGGACAAGATGAGAGAGTGAAAAAATCTAACAGACCAGGCTTGGATTTCTGAAAATCTTACAAAATGCAGAGAATGCCCAGCTTTTTCAGACAGCTGTGAGGCAGCAGGTCACACAGATGCTCTGTGACACTGGAGCTGCACATGCAATTCTGGCCAAAAAAATGTTGGGAATGTTTTGCTGCAAAACCTGATTATTGTCTTAGTGATATATGCAAGGAGAAGGGAAGGGATTTTACTACAAACAAGCAAACAAGCAAGCAGATTCCTGTCTGAAGCTACATCATCAGTCTGCCAGACCCCAAGCTTTTCTCTTTCGCTGCCATGGGAATCCTTCCGTTCCCATGAAAGATGATTGAAAGCTGCATCTTGCAAACAGCTCTTCTGAATTAAAAGGCTGACTTTAACTTATTGATATTGGCAGCTAGAACATGGCCATGGAATAGAGGTAGAGGAAAGAAAAGGAGGTGATATATTTAAAAACAAAGAAAAGTCTCCCAACTGCCAAAAGCACCTCAGTGGAGGGATGTCGTGGTGGTTCCAGATTTTGGCAATGAAAAGCAATGATTGCTTAGCTGTTTTGGGGGAAAGGAAACATTCCAGCAACATCATTATCCAATTAGTCCTAACGATGCTACTGTGGAGAAGGTGCACTCTTGTGAGTGTGTGAAACAGGACGAGCTCCTGACATGATGGACAGCGAACTTGGGACAGTGTGGCGGAGGTGAGGACCACCAGTCCTGCTGGGTCCCTCCTGCAGAATTCAAGGGGCTGGAGGCACCTCAGCCCCATGAAATCAGGAGAATGGGGGTCTGCTGTTTCACTCCTAACCCGTGGACCAGCTCCACAGAGACCAGGAGATGGTCCCTTCTTTCACCCAAAGGCTACTGGAGACAGCAAAGCAGTCCATGCAACATGCTGAGCATAAATGCTTGCAGTTTAAACCAAGAACCAGTGGCACCAGTATGTATTGAACACTTCACATGCAATATCTTTATGTTAGGAACCGTGTCAGCAACTAAAAGATCTTGAGAGAAGACTCTGACATGAGTCATCTCAGTGCCTGCTGAAATCCTCATGCTGGCACTGATAAGAGCTTAGATTTTTAAGGGCAGACTCATGAGCCAGGCGTCCAGTGTTCTGTTACCAGATGAGCAAGTGAAGGAAACCTCACCCAACCAACACAGCCCTCAGGAACAGCGCATTTCAAAAACACACTGAGAAATATTTCCACATCACTGAAAGCATTTGCTTGGAAGTCTTACTCTGTGTCCAAAACTGCTGTCAGTTATTGCAACTCCAAAATAAATGTAATTGTGCTTAGTTAAATCATCCTGCCTCTAGATTAAGCAGCAGCTCTGTCCTCTAGACAAAATATCCTCATATAAATTCACTCTGGCATCAGAGCGTTCCGTAGGTGGGTGGCTTTGACAGGAATTTATGCTAAGTCCAGAGCCAAAGACTGTGAGAAAAGCTATCCCAAACACCCATTGTCCTTTGCAAAAATAATAGAAAATTGATGATTCTCCACCCCAAAACCACAGCGTTCTTCAAGCTTAATTCCACAGGGCAGCTGAAGTGCTGCTCTTTAAACACATGTTGCTCAAACACAGGTCAAGAACTGCTGCTGGGGGGGGGGTCTGGCACAGGAGCAGAAGAGGTGTTTTCCCACAGGCTGCCAGGTAATTTGGATCCTGGAGGCACAAAGTGAGCAGTGGGAGCTGATGGGGACAGCAAAGCACACGGATCTCCAGCCCCGGTAATAAGGTTGAACCCCCAGTGTGCTGCCCCATGGGTGGCCTTTAACCTCTGCATCTCTCATTTTTCACTCAAGCTGTAACACTGCAAACAGCAGCAGCACTCCAACAGCAGATATCAGCCTCTGCATTCCCACAGGCTTGGGTCTGGCACCAGGGCTGGAGCAGGTCAGGCCCTAATGTGATCTGTACCATGGCCTGTGACAGGTTATTTATCCTTTTGCCTACCAGTGATTGGTATGATATTAATTTTCCCTAAAAATCTTGTGCTTTGTGCAAGGATGGGACTTGGCTGTTGCAAGGAAATTGCTTTAGGGTACAGCAAAAACAGCAAAATAACTCAAAAATTATTCCAGATAAATACTGTGCTCATGTACAGCAAGATTTTATTTATGTCATGTGTAATTAGATTAGTTTTCCACCTTTTAACAGGAGCATTTCAGTCCAGAGTAAGAACAAAACACACACAAGCAGCATGAGGCCACAGCCAGAAACACTCCCTTCATCCAGGGAAGAAAGGACTCTTACATTGTGAAAGGGAGCCTCCTGTTGTCTTCCAACTGGCATTTTCTGGTCAGCTGAAAGCTAAAATAACCCTTCCTTTATGCTTTCAATACTGGGATCTAATGGCTAAATGGATTTTTAGTACAAAGGATAATTTCTTCCTTTGGTTTCACTCATCAGTTAATGGAAAGGCCCCCTAACATTCTGCTTACATCCCAAACAGTGGTTGATCAGCCGAAGTTAACACGCTGTCTTATAGCACTGCATCTATATTTTTAAACAAAAACAACAACAACAACAACTAATAATAATAACAATAATAACAAATATATATAAAAATAACAATAATAGTAATAGTAGCAATAATAACAATAATGGCTCCATTGCAGCTGGCTGCCTGCCTGAAGCTGCTGTGTGCTCACACTGGACAGGCAATTTCCAAAGATCAGCATTTGGAAAGGCACAATCAATTTTTGCACAATTTTTTTGCATAGGTGTTTCACCTCTCCTCCCACTTTGCTGACGGGAAGGCACATTGTCCCAGCTCCCCAGGGTTTAGCTCCAGACCAGTGATTCTCACTGCACTAGGCAGCAATGAGAGCAAAGCCACACCACTCCAAAGGTGCCACGTAACCTTCTGAGCACCTTCTTGCTTTGCATTAGGCACTTGTGACACCCAGGACCTGCATGATGGTTCCTAAATTCCTCATTCTTCCAAGAAAAACACATGTATCTTTAGGCATGGAGCGCGTTGGTGTCCTGAGGTCATAGCAAGGGTGAAGAGCAGCAGAGATCCTAACTGGGGCTGAGCTCTGCCCTGGGGTGATGGCCTCCAAGGGCTGAGGAGCATCAACAGCAAAGTATGAGTGTAAAGTGGGGGGAAGCAAAGGATTTGGTTGCTCTAGGACATCCCCATGAGAACAGAACCTCAGACCTTAACTCATGTGCACAAAGAGATGTCACAGGGACAACCTGTAGTGCACCAGCACAGCTCCCAGGGACTGACACCTGGCAGGGCACCGAGCAGGGCAGTGGTGGGGACAGACTGGGGGCTTACAAGGACACACGTCCCAGAGCATCAGCACTTCCACACATGCTCTGCACATGCTCTGCAATTGTTTGGGGCTGTCTCCTTAATTTTCTTCAGCTGTCCCCATTGTGGCAGAAGCACCCTTGCTCCGAAGGGGCAATTGAATGTTGGACATGCAACACCACTGAAAGGGGGGATGGAGAACTGCGTTCTCCTTGGGAAATTCAAGTAATATATCTGGAAAGGGAAGCCACCTTTTAAAATCTAAGGTCAAGAGGCTGGTGGAAAGGTAATTCCTGGAAGTTAACTGAGCCTGTATCTTCCATGACTGTTCCCTATAAAGAAATGTTCCTGCTTCTTTTCTCCACTAATTATGGGTTTCATGTCAGCTTCAGTATTTGGCTGTTGACTTCTTCAGGCAGACTGATGGCTCAGCTGAAACTGAATTTATGGGCACAACCCTCCCCTGACCAAGGCTCACCTCCTCAGATAGATCCATAGCTCCCACTGAAGTACGAGGGAGAGGAGGCACTGAAATAATTTGTGAGGATCCAAACTTAGGAAGGAGGATAAGCCATTTCTACCTAAACCCACTGAATTTAGGTGCTTTCACTCACTATCTGGAAGCACCTACCTGTGGACATTGATGGCCATACTTAACCGGATTCCTAAAACCAGGCTGTGAGAACACCTTGGGAAAAGTTCAGCATCCCAAACCTCATCACAGGATGCTGAAACTAAACCCTGCCCTGCAGCTGCCAAACCCACGATACCATTTCTTCCTCTGCAGCAAAAGGGCCCACAAGGCAACAAACAGGTCTGCTCATCTGCCCAAAGACAGGGCTCTCCTTCAGCTTCTTGCTTCACCCAGTACTGAAGTCAGCAGCTGTAAAGTAAGACTGCTCCTTTTTTTCTTTTTTTTAATTTTAATTATTATGAAAGAAGTAAAACAATTCATTGTCCTGGGGAGAATATATTCCTTGAGTCTAACTACTGAAAAATCAACCAGCATTTGAAAAGCAAGACAATAAGGCTAACTTGAACTCACAGAGCATTGGAATTGCTCTGGCAGGAGCACAAGTGATTTCCTGATAGATGCAATAACATTGCTTCAATTACATGAACCAACATGTAAACCAAAAATGCAATGCTACCCTGCTATTTGTACATTCCCTGTTCCTCTGTCATCCTCTTATTGTTAGCCCTTTAAGTATTGTCTCTCTTAGGTTTTTAAATACTTCATTAGCATGATTTGCCACCAATCCTTCTGTCTTAAAGAAGAATATTTTATCTCACCAGGACTCTAATTGAGCCAATTTTAAATGTAGAAAATTCAGGCTTTAGTAATATTTCCATGCTCTTGATGGTTTAAGTCACAGAGAAGCACCTGATGCCAACAGAAAAATAACACCTCAAAACCTGAGGTAAGGTGGGAAGTATATAAAGACGAATCCTTCCCTGTGGGAAATAGTTTGTGGAAAATCTGCAAAGGATGATGAAGGTGAAATGGATTCATTTCTGCTGTACTGCCAGCTATGAAACATGTAGAGATGCTGTAAGAAATTAATCTCCTCTGCATCATAAAACTAGTTTTAACCCCCGAGAAAGAAATAAATTGACTTGTTTTGACTGATGTCTTGTGGGGCACTAAAAAAAATTGATACGATCTCTTTCTCCTGCAGCCCAGGAACATCCTGGCAGAGGGCAGGAGCCCGCAGCCTCCTGGCTCCTTGCTCGTTCCCTTCAAATTTCTCCTTGCAGAACTTCTACTGCCATAGTGCCATCTAGAGACAGTTACAGGAATTAAAGAGGGTTTGTTGTTCCTAAGGTCAGCTTTTAGAGTTGTTGGAGGGTTTATACGGTCACATCCCAGTAATGATTATTGCTTGCTATTCCAGCAACCCTGAATTATAACACTGGGCTCCAGCGGTTTGACACCAAACCCCACGGAGGCCAACACAAAGACTTCAGGGCAGTCAGGATTTGTCTTGTCCTGCTTCCACAGGATGAGGATTTTATCATGATCAGCTCCTTATTAACGTAAAAGTACTAACAGAGCATCCACTGCAGCAAACAGCTCTGGACACCTGTGTGACTCCAGGGACAGTGGTCCCTGGACCTGACACTGCTGGAATTACTACTATCTTTTTCTTAAAACCCAGTGCAGGCAGAGATAGAGAGCACAAACACTTGTTCTGGTATTTTAGCATCCTCATGTCCCTGTGACAACCTAAATAAAAGCAAGAATCTATCATTCTAAGTACTTTGAAGGAGTGAAAAATGGGGTTTCACAGAACTGAAAATTAAAAAAATTAGTCACATCGGAGGGAAACAGAGCATGCTGACATTTAAAGCACCAGCCTAGTAAGGAAGATACAGATTTAATTCCAGATTTCCAGCAATATCACAGACACTGCTGGATCTGGGGTGTACAAAAAGCTGACAGTGACTCCTACACTCTCTTTATCTCTCTCTTTTTTTTTTCTTCCTTTTCAGGTCTCTGTGTGGTTGCTCAGTACCTCAGTCATGGCTTTCACTTGTCATAAAAGTAATGAATAATATTAATAAAAAAATACTGCAAGTGTCTCTCCACATAAGAACGATTTAAAGATGTTTTCTTACACTCCCAGGAGAACAGATTCACAGACAAATTTAAGCTACTAAATCAGAGGCAAATTATCGAAATGTTGTAAAGTTAAGGACAGAGAAATTACAGGACATAAAATTGATGATCATCTTGCTAGCACTGAAGAACCTCCTCTTAATCATAAGGCAAGTGGCCTCAGATGGTAAAATATCTATATTCCACTGCAGCTGCGTGTCCCCAGGAGAAGGCTGGATTAAACAGAAGGCAGTGAAATACAGACCTTGCTCAATGGCTGCATGAGAGCAAAATATACATCTTTGGTACATCCCCAAAAGATCTATCATTACCCATAGCTATAAATTTTCCTATAAAAGGGGTTTGAATGGAAAATACCTTTTTGGTCACTTGGAAGGAAAAGATGATAACATCATGATCAAAATCCCACTGATGGGCTGGTTTCGTGGGGGAAGAAGGAAAGCTTCATTGTCCTAGAACCAGTATCTTGTCTAACAAAAATAGGTCCACAATTAAGCACCTCTGTGTGTCTCTGTAGGTCAGAATACATGGGAACATGGTATAAGCATCTGGAGATGAGATTTTTGAGCTTGCTTTTGCCTGTGAGGCCCACATGGGTGGACCCTGCTGTAGATGGGCATCTTGGACGTTCAAAGCTGGGCAGCTGAAGGTGGGTGGGCTCGATATTGGTAAATCACTCTCCTTGAGAGCCCTTGGCTAATAATGCTGGTGTTGCAGAGTCCAGAAGTAAAACAACAAAAGGCTAAAAGGAACAGTATTAAATGGTTTGCTTTTCAACATTTTTGTCATTTTAACTACGTCTTGCAAGCCATAGTTGAAAAAATATTCCTTTTCAAAAAATCTCTCACTAAAATTCAGTAGTACAAACCATTGACTAAGCAGTTACAAAGACCATAAAGAAGACTTTTAATTATCATTTCATTGGGACTATGGGAGTTAAAGTGGGATTAAAAATCACTGTCTAAACAGAGGGTCTGTCTCTGAGAAAAAAACATGAGTTATTGACACCCATGTGTACATTTATTGACTTTGTTCCAAAACCCATGTTGCAAGTGATACAAAAATAAGAAACTAATCAAATAATACTTGCCCACGTGCAGACAGAGAACAATTCCTACACGGCAACAAACCTATGGAGGATATTCTGCTGCTGAATCTACCCTAAACTGAAGAGGGGGTGGCATAAGGCCCTCAAGAAGAGTCCAGAGCATGACCCTTAGATGGGTCAGAGGGACTGGCAAGGCATGGAGAGAGCCATCTGCCTTCACACAGGGAATTCATTGGTTGAATCCCACATATTAGATATAAGGGAGAAGTTTTTTACACACTGGAACAGATTGCCCAGAGAGGTGGGCAAACATTCCGGGTCAGGTTGGATGGGGGTCTGAGTTGATCCAGTTGAAAGTGCTCATTGCAAAGGGGTTGGATGAGAAGATCTTTAAAGGTCCCTTCCAACCCAAACCATTCTATGATTCTACGATATTCATCAGTCCTACAAGAGCAGGGCTATGAATAAAACAAGCAATATGTACTTGCCCATTAAATCCTACAGGGTGAAGAGCCCAGGGTTGAGGATAAGGGACCTGGAGGTAGTGCAAGCACAGCATACCCAGGGGAGGACTGTCACCATCCTCTCTCCTGGTGTCTGAGCCCTGGCAGTGACACGTCACACTGTACCCAGTGAGCAAGGCAGGCTGCCAGGGGCTCCTGCCCACAGCACTTCTCTGACACGCTCTTCTGCAGCAAGCCAAGGACCTGGTGCAACCATCAGAGGCTCCTCATCATACTTCCTCACCCCTTCCCCAGCCTCTCCCAGGAAAATGTCCCCCCAGCACTACTGGAGCTCAGATCCACAAAGAGGAGTGTGTTAAGGAATAAATTCCTGCCACGTATTTTCTCCAGCACAGTGAAATAATGCAGGCCACGAATCTGACACTCTGCCTCTCATGTTGGAGAAGTGAGCAGAGAGCTGTGTTTTAACATTAGCTCCTAAGTATAATTTCCTGTAATTGTAAAGTGCTTTAGTGGTACTTGTGAACTTGGGTGGATAGCTCCTAACTAAGTTGATGAATAACCCAGGACTGACTCATCTCCTAAACAGACCCAGCACTGAAGGAGGGAATGTAGAGAAAGGTTTTGCCTTCCATTAGCAACACTATCCAAACAACTGACCCTCTCCCTGAGAGATTAGTTCACAGCAGGTGAACTATAATCTGCTCTGATCGGCAGGCAAGGAAAGCATTCATTCCAGCTACATTACAGACAGAGCTTTTCTTCTCTTTTTTTCACACATTGTGAGCTCCCAACAAAGGGTTCCAGCTACCAGATCAAACAAACATTTTGCCACTTACTTGCAGAAATGGTTCTGGTCCCAGGTTGGGATGGTAACCAGCTGAAGACTGGCTGAGGGGTAATTTTTTCCCAGCATGGCCATCAGCACCTTCTCAGCTGGAAAATGGTCATTTGATAAGGACTGATAGTGTTCAGAGCAATAGGCAAGTTTTTGATCAGGGTCAATTTTGTGCTGGGAATTTGTTGCCAGTTTATGATGTTAATCTACCCAAAATTATGATTTGGCAATTACATTGTATTGCCACTCATCTGATGTACTCAGTTACCAACTGGAGAACATTTTCACAAAACAATCATGCCATTTCTGGCTTTCTGGTCCAGACCCTCATGGGAAACCTACAAGATACAGTTAAATGATAAGGTTAATTTCCCACATCTGCTGCATATTAGAACTCATAGACTCACTAGTTTTTATGGCACACATATTTCCCTAAAACCAGAAGCAGTAAAGCCTCCGTTATCCCACAACAAGTAACCATCCATCTCCCTTTTCTCCTCTCTTTCTCTCTTCCATTGACCAACAATCTTATCCCTTCTCTCCTCAATAAAGCCATTACCTTTTCTCCACAGGTATCAGTCACACGTTTCTCCTCCACAAATCTGAATAACCAACAAAATCCAATTACTCTCAGAGTGATTGTTCTCAGCTAAGACTCAGTTTGAAGATGGTGGTTCTTATTTTGGAGTGAAAATCAACTTGTGTGTTTGAAAGTTTAGCTGTTTGGGCTCATGGGGCTTTTTTTGCCTCCCACCTATACCTGCAGACCTGACAACAGGTATCACCTCTGCCTACACAAATGGCTTTGCTCTCCAATCCTGTTAACTTCAGCAGGGGGGTGTTCACCAGGGATGGTGCCAACCGCTGGCCCCAGAAGCTTCTGCACAGTTTGTGATCGAGGGGGGCTCCTGTTTCCCAGGCTGGAATCATGTACGGCTGAAAGAGACATCTCGTGGCCATATCTTATACTGCAAAGCAGTTACTTGGTGCATGGAACACCCCTTTTGTGCAGAGGGTCAAGATTTGCCTGAGTATGATGATTACATTGGGCAAACAGCAGAGGATGCCAAAATACCATGCACCTCATTCAGTCTCCAGCCATTCTCTCTAGGTGCCTTCAGAACATGAAGAAATTGGAAGTACAGACATACTCTGTCCCTGTGCTTTTTGTTAAGGACTTGTAAGTACATAAAAGAGAAACAGGTTGGCAGGGGATGGCAGAAAGCTACAAAATCCTGGGTCACTAGGAGAAACCAGGAAGGGAGCAGCTGCTCACTCTCTTCCAGCACAGGACTCAGAGCCACCAGGTGAAGCTTTTGGGAGCCAGGCTGAAGCAGGAGGATGAGGAGGATCTTGGGCAGCAGGGGATCCAAGGGAGTCCTTGCTGAAGGAGGCTGGGTATGTAGAAAGTCCACTGGGGTTGAAGGAAAAATTGGACAAATATCAGGAAAACAGAGCTCCACTGGGGGCAACCAGCAAACAAAGCACAGCAGTGTTGGAAATCCCCTGCCCTGCAGACAATCCTTCTGGGAAAGCGCTCAGGGGAAATACAATGGCCTTGATTTGCTGTTGCTTTTTCCAAGGCATCTGCCTGTATCTACCACAGGAGTCTTGCCTACGGTGCAGGACAGACACAGCACAGCAGGTTTTACACTCACAGGTGCAGTTACAGAGAAAACTGGGAGCATCCTGGGAGCACGGAGCAAGTACCAGTTTGATCCTGAGTTCTTGCCTTTGAGAGCTAACGTGGAAGGTGAGCAGTGAGAGCACATTAGCAGTGGGGAGCCTCAGCTCTCAGTTTAATGTGACCTTGTCCAAGCTGCTTATTCCTTCCTTTAAGGAGCAACAAGGCTCTTCCACCTACGTGTGACCTGGTGAAGAGAAACACGCATGAATGCTGCATGAATGATGCCCCAGATTTTGAAAGATAACCAGCTCAGTCCAACAACTACCTAGGAAAGGGGTTTACATTAATCTTTGTTGGCTCCTGATAAATGCTTCCTCCATGATTAACACCAGAGGTGATGTTGATAGCAGGATTCACTGTCAAAATAGCTTATAAAACAATTCCATAAAACTGTGTAAATCTTGTGTTGATCTTACTTTTTACAAGGAGTCTTAAAGCCATATATTCCAGCACCATTTACAAGGTTGTTGCAGGTGTGGGACTGGCCTTAGAAATACAGCTACTACTTAAACTGAGTATTTTACGAGCCTGGGGAAACATCCGTTTGAACAGTAAAAGGAGCTTTCCAGCCCACTTGCTTCTTTGTGCAGAGACTAAACCATTGCCCATCAGACTCCAGCACCTCCTGAGTCACAGCCAAGGTGCAGGGACAGGATTCCTTTGCCAACAAAACCTTAGCGAAGTTTTGCAGTATTTTGAACTTTGGCTTCAGGAGGAGCTGGTCTCCCCAAGCCCAGGTTTCCCTGCAAACCACTGAGCATCCCAAAAACACCTGCCATTTGCAGAGCAGGGGTTGCTATGGGCTGTAGTCATTCCTCTGGTAAAGCTCGCAGGCTGTTTACTGGTGCTCTGGAGCACAAAGAAACAGGTGGAAGAGGGAAGAATGAATAGCCCAATCATGTAAATCAGATGACAGAAGGCATTTAAGTAGGCAATATACACTGTAATTACATAATAGCTATTTAATAGAAATCAGGGTGAGTTTGCTAGGGAGAAAGGAAGAGCCAGGAGAGGTTTCTCCCCCTGAGTTAAAAATTATCGGGATTTTAACTCCGTATTAACACTCACATTACATTCCATACTTTTTGCCCTCTGAGCTTTCCTTTCAGCTCCCAGTGCAACAGTCCTGAGATTGCTCAAACTACAGGAATTCAACCTTCCTCTCACAGTGGCTGCTGAATATAGGATCTATTAGGTCCCAGACCATTGCATACCTCTGCTTTGCAGGGTGCAAGGGCAACCAGCTGCCATGCTGCACCCCAAAGAGCACTGTGCTTTGCAGCTGGTTACAGGTGCTCCCCAGTTATAACACTGGGAGCAAATGGGTTGCACTTGGGTTTGAAGTCCAGGGACTCTGGGTTTTAGCTAGGATTTGCTCTTTGACCTTGGCCAGGCTGCTTATTCCTTCCTTTAAGGAGTGACAAGGCTCCTCCATCTACATGCAACCCAGCAAGGGGAAATATCAGTGAGCTGCAAAGTAATGCCTCCATTGCAACGTGGGACTATGGGCAATCCTTTTCCCCACTGTCCTCACCTTCATCCTCCTCATCAGATGCCTGGCCTCGCCTTCCCAGCGGATGTGTCTCAGAACCCTCTTATCTCCTGCTCGTATCTTCTGTGTAAGACCAAATATTGACACAGTTCAGGAATGGCCCTTGGCTGTGAGCACATCTCCTAACCTTCAAGATAGCCCTTGACCTCTCCCCTGAGCCCTGAAACGCACAGAATAAATGCAGAACAAGTCACAGTGACTGACTTAGAGCTGGTGTAAAGCAGCTGGAGGGATAAACACAACTCATGACTTCTGCTTTGCAACAGCTCATTCTGGAGGGTCTCAGTACACTGACTGACAGATGTTTGGGTCAGTATTGCATCAGTATTGTATCATCATCCTCAGCTGAAATGAGCTTTTCTTTAGCCCTGCCAAACATCCAATTCGTGATGTCCCTCAGATTTAACGAAAGAGAAAATCCTCCCCTATTTTTCTGAAATAGGCCTTCTAAAAGAGCATCCAACTCCTGAATTTTACATAACACTGTGCAGTGGCTGTGGCACAGATAAACTGTGGCCTTTAAATTCAGGCTGTGGCCTGAATAAACACCACACTGGAGGGGCTGGGATCATCTGTGGGTTACGAGCTTGTATTGCACTTGACACACTGAATCTCCTTCCTAATGAGGGGTTATGAAGATGTTTTTGCAACACAAGTAATAATATAACATTTTATAAAAGACTTTATATAGTTAACACACTAATGAGCCATGATAATAACAAGTAACTTTATAAATGAATGTATGAAATGCCATTTTCTGAATCCCATGTGTACGTGGCTTCACTTGGACTTGAAAAAGTGCTGGGCTCGTGTAACAACCTTCCCTTCAGCCAGAGCAGTGATCTGGGGTTCTTCCCTCTACCTTGGCTATTTATTTCCACAAAACACTAAGAGTTCCAATAGGAGTCTATTCCAAACACAAACCTGGCTGAAACCTGCCTGTTTGAGTGATTAGGCAGGGACTGATAGACCGATGAGGCAGAGCAATCACACAGCTCCCTGTTTCCTTTGGAAAACAGGCTAAAAATAGGGGACAGGCAATAGAAAACCGACAGGAAGGCAGGAATGGATCTATCAATAGCTCCTGCCCTGCTTCCTGCTCATTAGTGTCTCCCAGCAGATGTCAGGTAACCTTTAGAAACCCTCTAAAGGAGCAGTCATTTATCAGACATTTCTTAAATTGAGATAGAGGGAATTTGGACCCTGTACAGTTATGGGCATCCCAGAAGAAAGAAAAAAAAAAAAAGAAAAAAGACAAATACAAGAAAAAATTCCCTTCTCAGTGCATGCATTGTATCTCACAGAGAGTTTCTGTTTCTAATACAGCCACAGACCAACTGTGGACTTTGTACTGCATCTACAGCTAAATGAACATGTCACACCGATCCGTCTCCCTTGGTGTTACCACTGCAATCCCAAGCAGAGCAGGAGAGGAAACACGTGCTTTAGCAGCAGTGGTCCTCCCAGGAGGTGAAATGCTTAAACTCTATGTAAGAGTAATTTGCTGCCTAAAAAAGCCTGTCAGCGAGATGTTATTGACGGTGGGTGAGAGAGCACAATACAGGTTCTAGCTTGGTATGTTGGAGGTGAGAAAAAGGATTTTTCCATCAGAGCCACGGACCAGCCCTTCCTCCAGCGGCGGCAGCCGGTGATGGTGAGCGTTGCTCACTAGATGGCGAAGGATTCCTTCCTCCCTGCAAAGCTCCTGCAGCAGCAAGGAGGGATTCTGCTGGGGATGGAGGAAAGGGCTTGGAACACTGAGGGGAGATTTAGAGGAGACTTTTGGAGCCTGCTAAAGGCACAGGGGAAGGGAGGGTGGGTTATTAAGGCTGGAGAGGTGGTACAGTTCTCCTTGAAGAGATGATGCCACATATTTGTGGATCTCTCTCTTCACCTGATTTGAAACAAACGTGTAGACAAGACCCCAGCTACCAAGAACTGGTGGGAAAAAGATATCCCATCGATCCTCCTGCAAATTCTCTCCAACCTTCAGGAGTTTTCTCATCTTTTCACCAGTGGGATCAAGGTCATGTGACCCACATTTGCCCCTCGAATCTATATAGCAAGAACACAGGGTCATACAGACTGGCATTCATCCATCCTGAGTCTCTGAAGTGCTCCTGGCACAAAAATCAGCTTTTAGAGATTACAGCTAACTACCAGAGATGCTCCGTAACAATGTCCATCAGCCACAAGAAGTCTCAAAAAGTCTCTGCAAGGCTCCTGCTGCTGCATGGGTTGAGCCCTGCCCGCATAGAAAGCTGTGTGCCACCTCCACAGCACATTCTTCTGCTCTCCCAGGGGCGTTCAGCAGATGCAGGATTGCAACAGCAGGGACAGGACTGTGGCTGATTTAAGTCCTTGCACAGAGGCTGTGTTTGTTCAAGCTGAACAAACCTCATGATTTGCCAGGTTGGGAGACTTGGTTGTCCCAGGTACCTTCAGCCTCTCAAACACAACTAAGGAAGCACGAGAAAGGACAATGCTCTCTCTAGGGTACTTGGCTACAAGCCAAATTTGTCATTCTCAAGCAAACAAAACAAAACAAACAAACACATAAATAAAAATAAAAAAACTCAACTGAGACACAGCTGTGAGCCAAGCAAGACTGTTTCGAAAGTCTTCAACTGCACTAGTGAGTCATAAACCAACACAGCAGCTATGGAAGTGAGTTAGAGGAGGGTAATTTCAGACATGTTTTCAGCAGCAACTGGATCCCAGGAATGTCCTGTTCTTGCAAGTCATCAGTGTTTACAAGGCAAGTTTTGCCCCATTTTAGCCAGAGTCCTTTACACAGCCTCAACTATTTGCAAATAGCTCCTTGCCCACAAGTGCTGGCAATATTTTCAGTAACACCAGTTCAAGCAGGAAGAAAGACCTCCACCAGATGTCTGTGTTGTCAGGTGAAGAACCGCCTTCAACAAATTCAGCCCTGCAATTTCCAGATTCCCCATCTCCATTTCTGGCTTTGCCCATGGCCACTTGGGCCCCATTGCCAAACATCCACGTTTAGACATGAGCAGCATCCTACTGTTCCTGGCTATACTGGGCTCAGAAACCTCAGCTCAGCTGATCTGCTGGGTGATGCTGGCTATTTCATCCTAGGTGTGCTCACATTTGCACGTTCTCTCTCTGCCCAGCCCAGCGTGAACCTGTGGCTGAAGTCTGCAGAAAGAAGTGGAATGAGTGTGTGCTCTCAGAGGTGTCCCATTCCAGTGTGAGTGTGGTGTTCATGGTGTACAGCTGCCAGCTCAGGCATCCAAAATGTACCTTTACATAGTGGAGCATCCTCTGTTCCTCCATGTGAGATGCCCTCATGAAAATGAAAGCTCATCTGCATGAACCTTTAGGGAGCAGCACCAGTAAGTTCACACCTGAGTCTACAAATATGGGATAACACATACACGTAGTGTATATACTCAGACATGAATATAAGGCAGCAAACGGGATTTTGAACATTCCTCACAACCATTTGGCATAAAATCAGTCCTGAGGGTGATGTTTAGCAGCCTGAGTTCTTTCATTGCTTCCTCCAGCCCAGGATCTGTTATACCCATGCTACATTATTTGCAGAATAGTGTGAACGTATTTCTGTTCAGAAACCCAAGGCTGTTCCTACCCAGCTCGCCGGGATATGAAAATACCTGGACGGTGGTACTGACATTTTTCCTGAAGCTCTTTTCTGTTTAACAGAAGCAAAGTCACGTTGCTGAGAGACCCCTTAGTAACAGGAAGCAGTTGTCCAGTTTAAAGAACCAGCTAGAAAGCAAACAGCTTTGCCTCCTTTTTAAAGCCCCTCAGGACAATATTTACTCTTCTAAAATATCATTGTGCCATGGCTTTGGGACTTTGCTTGACAAACTTGGGGGTCTCTGAGCAGTTCAAAGTGGGCTTGACCTATAGCTGAGCATGGAAAACAGGAACTGCATATAAATAACTAAATTACAGAGAGATCAATTCTCAGTCAACTCATTAGCAATGCCCGGCGTCTTTAAGTGATAACTCCACTCTCTAAGACCTTTACGTAATTACTTGCACAAGGCACATTTTACCCTTTGGTTCGCAAGTTTCATAAATGAAGGTTAAGTTTACTTAACCACCCAGGATTTACCAGCCATGTTAAAGCATAAAATGCATGTGCTGCCAGGTGTCTGAGCAGAAACTGCCTTGTTGATTCAGAGACTCCAAGGTTAAATGATGGCTCCTGAGTCCAAGTGTGTTTCCCATTGGGGAACGGGAGGATCTGCACTGTAACATTGTACCACAGTTCAGAAGAGGTTGATTTAACGAGGCTTGGAGTTAAGATAGCAGTGATTGAGAAACCCTGAATGAAAATCAGGGATTTGCTGTACAGCGCACCCATAGCAAGAATCTTGAGTGTGTCACACTCCAGCTTGTTACAGAAAGATAACCATACATTTTTTTCCTAGACAGACACCTGCTTCTATCATCTATCTTTCAATCTGCACTATTTGCACGCTTGCACATCTATAGGATCCACGTTTATACAACCTGCATGTCTCTTACTTCACATGGTTCCTGCAACTGAGTGGTGGGCCAAATTTTCAGCTGATGTGAATCAGCACAGTCCTTTTAATGTTTTTGGAAAGTCACACTGGCCAAGGCTAGATCAGGTATTTTCAGGGTGGTAGGTTTGTACCTGTGTGTTTGACTGACTCCTCTGTGACAGCATTTTAGATGTCCTGGTTTTTACTCTCCCCACTTTCCCACACAGTCAAGTTTTTCAGACACCATTGGAGCACCCAATGGCTTAGTAAAGTTGTGTGTGTTCCAGGAGAAACTTGCTCAGAGAGATGTAAAGCTGTTGGCTGGTGTAATGCAGGAAACCTGGAGAGAGCAGCCTTTCTCCAAACCAATCTCTTCACTTGACAGCAAAGTCCAAATTCTGCCCCTTAGCCCAGGTCTGCTGCACCAGAACAACACGATGGGTCGTGATGCTGTCTTCAAAGGAGGGTTCTCAGGGATGGCCAAGGCTCCATGGAATAATTCAGCAATCTCTCCCCACCGCTACCTCTCCCAGAAGTCCTGCACTCCCTCTTTCAGCACATGGACAAACAGAGAGCTCTCTCCCTGTGGGTCACATGTGAACCCAGGCAGGAGCTGAGAACTGGCATGTACCTCACATGGCACAGGACAATTTGATGGGGACCTCTCTAGTTCCATCAGATGATGGCGATACCTGAATTCTGCTCACCTGAACTTTGCTCAGATGTTTGGTCACTTTTCCATTTTCCATGCACCTGACAGAGGAATGATTGGTGTATCTGATCTTCCACATGGTCTGCAGATGAAGTGGGCTGGACCATTCTGGTCAAAAATTTGGCTCTTGAAGCCATGCTATAACTGATCATGAAAAATAATGGGTTGAACTTACAACACAACTAATGGTGACAGGCCAGAACTTCCACCCTCTGCAGTTCTGGGTGCTTCTGTGCCTCATGTTCGTCTTGAGGTGCAGCTGTCATGGTCTGGAGGTATGTACAAGGCATTGTATGCAAGAGGAGGTAATATCTTTTATTAGAACACACATAGTTGGAAAAAGTAGGTCAAGCTTTAAAGCACATGAGCCTTTCTTTAGGTCTTGCCTAATTAAACTCCTCTGACCATTGCAAATCTAAGTGCAATTTTAAAGGCAGGATAGAAGTGGAGCAAAGATTCTGTAAAGGGCTCAGCACAATAGGCTATAGATTGCAATAACTAACCATTAGTCTTGGGGAAATAGCTCAGCCTCTGATCTGACATTTTAGCAGCTAAGAGCTCTGGCTAACAGATCCTACTCTGAATTACTCTCTCAAAACCTTATCAAAAGGAAATGGAGCCTTTTGAAATCACTGGCATCTCTGGAAGACTGGTTTATCAAATTTCCCCTGGTTCAAGCAGAAAACCTCTGTTTTCCTCTGCTCTTTAACCTCTTATTTAAAATGTCATTTCACTTTGAACTGTCAAAAGAGGCAGCGAGGGAAGCAGCGAGCTCACCATCAGAAGGAGGTGAAAGCTGAAACTTTACCCGTCCTTAGTGAGTTTATCCACATATCAATGGCATGCTATACCAGCGTGTTTATTTTTATGACTAGAGCATATCCCTTAACCTCAGGGATCCGAACATTTCCCTGGAATGTACAGACGTTTCATATCACTTATTTCCCAGCGGCCCTTCCCCACACCAGCTCCACACACGCATACATAAACACACACGCTTCTATTCACATTCCCTTGATCACACTGGTGTACACAACCAGACAGCAGCTTAACATAAGGACACACGCATCCCTGTCTGCAGCATCAGTCCTATCTGCGTCCCTCTGCATAAAATATAAAGGTACATATTCCTGTATTTAGGTGTACTTATTTATAAGACGTAAACGAACATAAATGGCTATGATTTGTGTGTGCATCTATTTGTATGAGCTACACTCACATGTGTGCACACAATTTTCTGTGTGAAAATGTATATATGGGAAAACCAGGACTGCAAAGGGCACTAACACATGGCACTGATTCCCATGGCTGCTCAGGACCTTGCTGTGTGGCTTCCATAACAAAGGGAAAGCATTTGGATGGGATCCCAAGGACTTCCACCAGCCCAACATTTGGATTTCACTTAGGTCTGTCTTTGTATCTATTTTAGGGGAAAAACTACTGCCTAGAGCTACAAACAAAAATGATGGACCAGATTTTCCCTCAGAAGCCCTACAGCAATAGGGATTCTGTGAAGTTGCTGCAGCTTTGCTCTGTTATAACTCTGTCCCCTTGCCATATTGACTCAGGCTCTAATGAGATATTACCAAGCAGTGAGGTTGGATTCAAGCTCTCATATAAGCTGCCAGCTGAGGATTGGACTCCTTTATCAGTTTGTGCTGCCTTGCTGTGGGCCAAGGTCTTCAGCTGGTGTAAATCAGCACAACTCCACGGAGGCCATGAAAAATGAGGTGCATAAGTTAAGCATCTGTCTCAATGGCTGATGTTTTTCTTTGCTCCCATGGCCTCAATTGCACTTAAGATGAACATAAACCCATGAAAACAGTTTAATGGGACATGGGCTTTCTGCTGATCATCTGCATGCAACTGAATTTTACTCCATGTGATTGCTAAACCAAGTTCAGCAGATATGCATGTTACAAATAATTTGTCATGCTCTTAGGCGTGTTCCACCCCAGGCCACAAAATGTTCACAGTAATTGAAATATACAGCCAAATTCCAAGCTAGCATAAATCTCCGCTGATGTCAAGCCATATGGAAATCCATATGATTTGAGGGCTGTAAAAAAACCTAACAACCAACCATGCCTTCTAGTGAGAGACTTATGCAGCTCAATCTGATTATTCTATCACAAAGAAGATTAAGAGATGACTCTACTAGGATGTCCAAGTACAGATAGAAAAAGAAAATACCCAGTATGGAACGGTTCTTTAATCTAGCTGAGAAATGCCAAAAGAGATTCACTACTTGGAAGTAAATGCCAGCCAAACTTGAATAAGTGATAAAGCATAGATTATTTTAACATGGAATCATTGATCAAAGGATAAGGCAGACTCTGAATCATTGAAAGTCTTCACACCAAGGTCAGATGCTTTTCTTCACAAGATTCTTTTATCTAGGATAACTTGTTGAGTTCGATATAACAGTAATGACATCAGTTGTTGAACATGATGTTTTCTAAGAGGTTGTGACTATTTATAAGAAGCCAGTGAATTAAGCTTGAGAAAAGCCTCTGTACTATCAATAGGGCTAAAATTACTACAGATTGATTTTAACTTCCACTTGAAAATTCTTAGGGGACTGCTAAATAAAAAATTAGCAGCAGGAAGCACTGAACTTGATAAAACACAGAGCTGAAGGACAAACAAACGATTCCTTCTCTTCACAATTATTTATTTACTTCAAAGTCCAGTCAGTTATCCCTGACATCAGAACATTTTTAGAGCTATGAAACTAAATTCTTCCAGTTATAACAGACAAAAAGAGATGAGCCTCTCAAACACAAAAGAAGAAATAATATTGATCGCCAAGAAAGAAATCTGCATCTCGCTAAATCTGCATTCCTCTGCAGCAAAATCGATGGATTTCGATGGATCCCAACTGCCAAGGGCTGTGGTCGCTCCAGGTTTGAGCATTTGTCCTAAGAAAGGCCCAGGTGCCAAATTAATTTTTAAGAAAATTTTTTTAAAAAATGTCTTTTCACCATCTGTTCTCTAGGAGTGGTTCATTCCACAGGCTGCAATTGTCATCAGCTTCTCATTATTATTCTTAATGTTTCTTCGAAGTCAGTCAAAATCAGAGACAGAACAACAGATTTGGGGTGTTTGTGCTCTGTTTGCACACTACATTGTGCCCAAAGTACATAAAGGTTTTTAGTTATTTCCATCCATGGCTCTTTGGCAGCAGAGCCTGATGTCAGAACCCCAGCTTGTCAAACAGATTATGATTATATATTATATATAATCACAATGAAAAGGAGATTTGAGATGAAAATCTAAAATTGGGATGGGGTGGGAGTGAAACCAACTCACTGCAGGCAGCTTTCTAATTTCAGTCATTGGTTCAAATCCCACCCAGAAGCCACAAGGCAATGCAGGATCCCTCAATTTCTTGGAAACTGGTCCCGTACTGTTACCAAAATCAGTGGGATGCTTTGCTGTGCCTCTGCTGGAAGCCTGAGGAGGTTTTAACCAGGGACATCCCAGCCTGGGGTGCACACACACCCTTTCCAGTGCATTTACAAGGGGGTATTTACTCTGAAGAGGAGCCAAGGCCTGCCAGGGCCAGGAGGGTACATTTGCTGACTGTGCTTTGACCAGTGGCAATACCCACAAAGGAAGAAAAGGCTGAGGGAGGCCATGCTCCAAGATGCAGAAATAAAACTCTCTTACCCAAGAAACGAGCAGCAAAGCCCAGAAGTCCAGATCTCACTTACCCCTTATTGGCTGGGTGAGTAAATTCTGCTTTATCTGGCCACACTGCTCAGATGGGATTTAGGAAATAAACCTGCAGAGACTGGGATTAAACAGCCAGGGCAGAGGTGCAGGGCATTTCCTTGGGATTAGCAGCTGCCTGAGGGATTCGCCAGTGGCAATTCAGTGTTGAATAAGGCTCAGGAGCAATGCTGCTAGGGTTAGAGGGAGGCAGGAGCCAAATTCCAACCAAGGAAAGTGCTGCCACCCTAAAGAAAAGCCCAGCCCCATGTGATGTGCACCGGCCCATAGCAGTCATTAATGTTGTTGGATAGAGCCAGGACATAGGAACTGTGTTTCTGGTGTCCAAATAAGACTCCAGTCCAATCTGATCTGCCCTCTCTGGTCAGACCAAGAGGGACTGAACTGTTTCAGGTCTCTGCTTTCCAACAGGGTCACTAACCTGCAGCGTAATATCTGATGGTTAAATGGTTAGAGCAGTAATTCGGGCTCAGATGAGGCTATATCATGCTGGAATATTAATGTCATTGTAATATGGCCACTAAGTCATCTTGCCTCCACAGAGGTTCCCCACCCTAGTAGAGCAAAACCCTGAGCCTCTCCAGACAGAGCTGAGCCCCAGCACCCCAGGCTGAATGCAAGTAAATGTTCTTAAATTTTGGCTGCTTTATGGCTCTGGGTGTTTTCCCCCTAAAAAACGGCGGGAGGAGGGGGGGTGTTGAGAGGTAATTAACACAGGATAAGTATGCATATTTTCCTCAAGGTCAAAGCATCGGTTTCCCCACTACGTGGTGTTAGAAAGCAGAGGCTGTTAGAAATCACCATAGCCCCGAGACTGATGGCTTGCACTTGGCATGAAGATCTCGGTATGCTTAGATGACAACAGTTTGCAGGATAAAACAGGCTTCCTGATCCTACTCTTTAAGCCCTTAAATGGGTGGAAGGTGGTAACACAACAAGTGGCCCATCAGATAGATAAGCACTGAATACTTTGCTGTGTGTACCTGAAATGAGCCCTCTGGGGGATCACTACATAGCAGAAAATAACCCAGAAGGTTTGTGAACCTTCAGGCAAGGTGCTGCACAAACCCCCTCACAAACCCTCACTGTAAGATCGACAAGTCAAAGGTTGGAACAACTCTCTGGTTCCCTTCCCTCTCCCCTCACCAGTTTGTTTCTAATTATTTTGCACAGAGATCACAAGGCAAAAAAAATGTCTTATTTCACTAGGGAGGGGAAAAGACACACACTTGATGGTACTTTAAAGAAACTTATTCTCTTTCCTTTCAAAAACAACAAATCAAGTAAATTAATAGGCCTGGTCTGATGAGTATGAGGTATGAGTCATTTTTCAGTACAAACTAACCACAAAAAAATCTGGGTTTAAATTTAGAGGAGAAGGCAGAAAAGAGAAAATTATAAAATAATAAAAGCATTTTTTTAATTATTCAATATTAGTAGTGACCAGAAGAAAACTATAAGTTTTAAACATCAGAGATCATAATGTAACCTCTGAGTCATGACCAAGCAATAAACAGACCAAATAATTGCAGAGTTTGAGATCGAAATATTACACCGTGTGACTAACACAGAGAATAAACTCCACTTTGTGTGTTTTAACAGCTTGCTACTCCATGGACACTAACAGTGGGGTTTTTTCTGTCAATTTGCATAGATTAGCCTTTGAAAAAGATCTCCTTTACTGTCTTTCCAAATTACTTTTTTTAAAGCTCTAAGCAGTTAATGTGTTTCTGTCTACCCCCTGGTCTATTTATCTGTATTCGACACAGATATCCTCCCCAAAATGCAAACTGATTTTCTGTGGACATACACGTGTTTCCTATTGACAGCTGTGGGATTCATGTGGGTGTTTGTGACTTATAAACACGCACATGCAGGCTCATGTGCACTTAGTATTATTCCTGTTGGAAATCCTGAGTTTAAATGATTTCTTCAACAATCACGTAAGAAACACTAACAGAGAAGAGAAGAGAGTAGTTCTCTAGAGCAGCACCCCATGATGATATCTAAGACCTTTTCTTCTTATAGCCCTGAACAGCTACAGCAGAGAAAACTGAGCTCCTAAGGGCAATTGTAATGTGCATCCCTGGCTCCAGATCACAGCTGCTTTAGCCACATTCCAAAAGACACGCCAGCTCTTCTCTTCACTGGCTCAGCTCCCATAGCTTGCTCTTCTATTGGGCTGGGTCACTAGAGAAGATGGAAAACGAAGCCTCCAGCTTTTTGCCCAGTCCTAGCATGGGTATCACAGCCCAGAAAGGCAATCAGCAAGACAGTCTTCCTCGGGCTCAGCTCCACAGTGATTTTCTTTTCCTCCCTGGGATTTTAGCTTGGACAGCTTTGGGTATATGCCAAAATCATGCAGCTTCCTAACAAAGAGACCTTGGCAACCTTGAAATGTTACTGTTTTATGGAGAAATAGTGTCCATATACATATGCAATGACTACACACACAATACAGCGTTGCAAAGAAACAGTCATTATATATTGTAACTACACACACCCACACATTTATAAAATTAGGGATAAGACGCTGCATTTTTTGCATGCCTCAGACCCAGGAACAGCCCATGTGTTAGAGCTGAAAGATTATGTAAATATCGACCTGAGGCAGCAGTAGTGTGGGATAATTTAGTCCCAAGGGTTAATTGACTATGAATGATCTTAAGATCACCAAACAACCTAACTAATGGCTTGTAATATGAGCTTTCCATACAAGACACGTACAAGGCATAGCCTCTTGCAATATCCCATGTGTTACTATGCATCTCCCATTATTGCAGATTCTATGTTATATGGAATGTGGTACATGTTTTGTGCTGCGTACTGTTTCTTATATATGTATTACATATCAAGTGGTATGTATTTTACATTAAATTACATATTGTGTAAATTTGTACTTAAGCCGGGACCAGATGCCAACCCATACTGACGACAAGCAGACAATATCTGTTCAAAGTAAAAACCCAGCAGTGGAGCAGGTTCTACCGGCACTGCAGCCTGTGGATGCTGCTGAGCGGAGTCAGAACCATTTCCCCTGTTTGCAGAAGGAGATGCGGAGGGTTTCTGGCTTGGTCTCTTGGCTACGCACAGGTCACGCTTCAAGTTTTCTGTATTTCACCCATCGATGTGTTAGAACAAAACCGACAAGAGAATTTCACCTCTCCTCTGCTCCAAAGAGCGTCTGAGTCTCTAGAGTGGAAGGACACAATATGGACACGCAAAACCAAAACGGGAGTGCCCAAGCCCAGAGAGCAGCCGGGGCCAGGGGATGGAGAGCAGCCAGACCTTGTCCCCCTCCGTCCCGCGTGTTCTTGCATTTTGGGTGACAAGCACACAGAGAGCTGCTACCTCTGGATTTGGAGCCGATCCCCGTCCCTAAAATAACGTTTGCTGAACGCGGGTGTGCTTAGCCTGGAAGCTTTGCTTTACTCGCTTTTCCCCCTCCTCCTTCCCCCGGCCTGGAGCCCCCGGTGGGTACCGCGGGGGAGGGGACGCGCCACCCGGGGTGTGGTGGCACTGACGGGGGGCTGACAGCGGCACCTCCCCGCGGGAGGGAGAGGGCCGGGCTGTGCCTCGGAGAAGGGGAAGCACCGGGGTTGTGGGGGGAGCATCGCGAGCCCAGAGCAGCGGGGATCCCACCCTGTCCGCGGCGCCGGGGGCTGAGCGGCTCCTCATCCCGGCGGGCGGGGAGGAGGAGGAGGAGGAAGAAGAAGAGGCTCATTTCGGTGCGGGCAGGTCGGAAATCACGGCGGGAAGGGGTCGGGACCCCATCCTCTCCCCCCAGCCCCCCCGCACCGCCCTCAGCTGCCCAGGGTGTGTGTCCGTGTGTGCGCACCCGCCTGCGCACGGTTCATTTAAGGACGTGCGTGTCTGTACCCAAATGGCCGTTTCGGTAATTATGTACAGCTCAAAAGTCGTTTAGAGGTAAAAAATAGACATATCTATATATTTAGAGGCCATTTCTCTTTATATGGACATACCCGTGTAAACAGCCGTATATTTGATAAAGTCTTCCTGCAAATACCATATATTTATGTATTCACCAATGTTGTAAGTCTAAGATACATGTAAATTGTGTGTATCACGAATACGCCGCTTTATAATTTGTAATTCTAATTCTCATTTAATAACACAACTCAGCTAAATATATGTATTACATTTAGTTGAAGGACGCACTTAAATTAAGGATATACATAATTTTTCTACAGTACGTAGAACTGTATAAACAATAATTTCGAATTACAAGTGATGTGTCTATAATGTGCCTCATGTGCATGAGACATATTTCATCGAGTGTTTCTCAAATGTATAGTGAAATTAATTACGAAATTGTCACATGTGTCATTTATATATATACAGATATAATTGTGTGTATGTGCACGCCGAACTTGTGAATTATCAGGGGACGAACGGGATGAAGTAGAAGGCAGAAGCCCCGGGCAGCCATCCATCAGAGAAAACCCACCCCGGCGGATATAAACACGCTGATTTTGTTTCGGAGCCTGGCTCGGCTCACCAGGAGAAATGTCATTTCGAAAGTAAGGGCCAGCCAGGCTGGTCCCGCCGGCGGAGCAGGAGGGTTCGGGGATCCCCAGGGACCCCGCCAGCCCCTGGAGCAGTCGCCCCGGGGCAGGTAATGATGGTTGCGGGATCAAAAACGTTGTTTCCACACGCTTGTTCTCAGGAGGAGGAAGAACCGGTATCTGCATAGAAATCTCTACAGAGAAATTAAAAATGCAAACCTAACAAAACAAAATAATTTAAAAATCGCAGCGAAACGGACCTCAACAGCCTCTCCCGGCGGAGCCAGCCCAACCCAAAGCCACTCGTTTTTAGTAGCAAAAAATTAATCGGGGTGGGTAAAAAAAGGCTGGTTTGGTTTGACTCGGGACAAGCGTTTTCCGATATTTTTGTAAAATGATTTTGCACCAGCCGATGGGATTGCCTAAAAAGCCCTTCGGGATCCAGCCCGCGAAGGGCTGCGCGGCTCTGCGCTCCCGCCGGAGCGGGAGAGGAGGGGTCGGTGGAGGGAGGATGGAGAAACTACAGACGGTATGAGGGGGTGTTGCTGAATCGAAAGATAGAGGAAGACTGAGAGATGCTAAAAAAGAATGAGCGGGGAAATAAAAGAAATCAGGAGAACGACAATTAGAGAGGGGTCGTGCGGTGGGAAGGGTCGGGGTGTTGAGGGGGGCTCCGGGATGAGGCGAATTTCGCCTCGATTACAGCAAGCCTACGCGGAGAAAGAAAAAAGAAATATTAAACAAGAAAGCAATCTGGGAGAGCCGCAGCTGTGCGCCAGGTGATGGGGCCGGAGCGCCCGGCGGCCGGGAAGCGGCTCGGGACGGCGGCGGGACACAGCCCTCAGCCCCCAGCCCGGTCCTGGGGAGAGCCCGCCTGGCTTGGAGGTTTGTTGCTCGCTAATGATCAACATCTTTCTTTGTTAATTAGAAGTGCCTGGCGATGCTGGCGCCTTGGCGCACCGCCGGGAGGGCACGGCCACCCCCTCCGCCGGGGGACCACCCCGTTTGGGGCAACTCCGCCCGCCCTGCTGCGGTGCCACCCGCGGGAGCCACCTTCCCGCATGCACCTGCACCGGGGCGGGGGGGACACGGCAAAGAAACCCCTTCCTTCCGTCCTTCCTCGCTCCTGGCGCTGCGCTCATGAACCGTGCGATGCGCTTGATCAAGTCCCGCAGGCTCTTTTGAGCCAATACAGTGAGTTGTTCGTTTTCCCCTGCTGGTTTGTGTTTTTGTTTGGGGTTTTTGTTTGTTTGTTTGTGTTTTTATTTATAAATTATTTTTTTTTTACTTTTTTTTGCATCTGGGAGCATCCCCGCTCCCCGGGCGCGGGCACGGTGCACTTCCCTCGGCGGGGCGCAGGGGGTGCCGCGGGACCGCACGGCGCTGCGGGGCGGACTGGGGGCGAGGGTGAGCTATCGGGGCTTTCATTCGTGGTTTCTTTCCTGTTACGCGCACATACGCGCACACACACACACATACACAACTTTTTCTCCTTCACCTGTCCCTGGAGGAGCGAGGCGAGCAAAGCCACCGCCTGCTTTCCCCCACTCCACCCCCAAAGGAACCGGGATAGTCACTTCTTCTCCTCCGTCTGAGCCCCGAAATTTCCCCTCTGGAAAGGTGGGGGGCAGATGCTGGGATAAATACGTTCAGCTCTGCAGCCGAATTCCCAGCAGCCCGAAAAAACAAACACTGTCACCTTCCTGCCCGGGGACGGGTGAGTGTCCTCGGCCTCGGCTGCCCCCTCTGTCCCCCACCCCCCCCTCCCCGCCTCGGTGAGGGACACCCCGCACAGAAAGGCAGATTTATTGTCCCTAATCAGCAAATCGTTTAGGTCATTACAAGCCCATTACCGAGGGACAGGCGGGGTGAGGACAAACCTTGGCCACTTCTTATCATGTGAACCAGCCTTTGAAAACCAGAGAAGAGACAAGAGTTCCCTGGAGAGTCCTCCGTTATCCCTCTCCTATAGGAGAGGCTATCCCTCTCCTGCTCGTTTGCTCTCATCTACTGCTTTCCTTCGGACTACTGGGGCCCCCTCGAAAGGAGTCTGGTCCCCCTAAATCTGACACCTCCATCCTTGCCCGAACCTCTTCCTTCATTTCTTGCAGCCAGGGTAGCACATCTTCCCAGTAAGGCTGAGAGAATGAGACCATTTCAGTGGGTTCGGTGGGGGTTTTAATATCGCCCCTGCCTTTTCCGAATTTTTTTCTTTATTTCTTTTCCCAGCCCCCCCGACTGACTCACTGTTTTCAGTAAAAACACCAGAGATTCGGTGCTACCTGTGCTGTGGGTAACCCAGGGGTGCCGTGTTCCTGCTGGCAGTGCATCCCATCAGGGAAGGATACGGGGCAGAGCCTCTTGAGTCTGCATCCACTTGGATCCACACTAGGGATCCAGTTTGGAGGAAGGGAAAGGGGGTGGCTCAGCCCCCTGTAAACCAGGACTCCTGTACCACTCCTGATGTGGCATCCTGCAGCATCCCTGGTACCTACCCTGGGTATCAAGGATGTCACTAGCCACACAGAGCTGGGGGGCTGCACAGATCCCCACGGTGGGGCCAGAGAGACCCTTGTCTCCCCTCTCACCCCTTTTACCTCCACCCTAGTAATTATGCAACCTCTCCTGACCCTGCTTTCTATCCCTTTTATCCTGGCCTCAGTGCCTGTTCGCCCAAGCAGGCAGGGCTGAGCCGTTGGAGATTGCTCTGAGGTCCTCCCATCTGGCACTTTCTCTCTGTTCCCCCACTCAATAAATAAAATAAGGGTCACCTTTTTTTTTTTTATTTTTTTTTTTTTGGATCACACACTAAGGCCCATCACAAATGAGACCCCCGAGGCTTTGATGCCTGTGTTTGGACACAAGCAATTATCTCTAATTATTGTTTTGCTTTTCAGTTTGCCCAACTTTCCAACAGCCTTGAAAAGAAACTTCAAGGAGGGGGCTCAGCAGACTGAATGAGACATTTCTCCACGAAAGCCCCTCCCAGAGCCCCCTCTCGCTTCCATATTGAGAGAAACAAAATCTTCACAAATGTTTAAGTACAATATGGGTTTGCCAAGGGTTTTCTTTTCTTTTTCTCTCTCTTTTTTTTCCTTTTTTTTTTTTGAAGATGATTTCTAAAGACACGGGAACATTTGTACAAATAAGGCGCAGATGGGAGTGGGGTGGGGGAGCACACTGGAGCTGAATATCTGGGAAGGGAGGTGAAATGGTTTTCATCTGGGAAGGAAGTGGAGAAGCAGAGATTAAAACCCCCTTAGACTTTCCCACCACTCATAAATAATACATTAAATTGCACTTACTGCTTTCTGCTCACTGAGGAGCACTGGGCAAAGGCCTCAAGTCCTGAAGAAAATTCACAGTCTGTGGGAATGGCAGGACTGGGAGGCAGGAGTGGGGAGAAAGAGTGATATTTTGGGAAGCTGTTTGAAAGGATGGGAAACAACCAAAAATAACATGCGATATCTGTGCCGATGCATGTGCCACACACCTGCATATACACACAGAAATCTACATATGTGGGTTTTTTCCTGCTGGTAAAATGCACCTACTAACAGATACATGCTCACAAACATGCAACCTGGGCACAAATGTGCTCACAGACTGAAACACAACTGTGCACAGTGGCATCACACACACAGGGGGCACAACTGGGCACAGAGGGATGTGCATATGTGTGTTCACACCCACACGAGCACATGAACATCCACAGGGCCATCACATCTGTGTGCTCGTGCACACAAGGAGGTGGGGGAAGGATGTAGATAAACATGTAGTAGTTACTTGTAGTAACAACCCCCGCACTGTATGTGTATATGGTAAAGTCATTTGAGAGCCAGGATTTTACGTGGGCTGTGTTACACACCCCTTCCAACTTCTTGAAGTGATGATAATAACGACTCTGCGAGCCAGGTCTCCCACTGAATACCCAAAGACTGTGTGTTTCAGCTGCTAACCCGCCATTTATTTAGCAATCCTTTACAGTAACCAGAGCAGGCTACCCAAAATACGTCCAGCCTGCTGAGAGGAATCTTTGGCTGAAAGACATCGATCATTTTCTGCAGCTAAAATTCCTCTGCAAATCAATGCCATCCAGTCATTAGTTCTTCAAGACACAGCCTAATGGCCCATCACATTCACAAAAGAAAACTCAGCTCCGATCCTGCCCAGACCTGAGTGCACAGGCCACGGTTGGCAAAGGTGGGGGAGCTTTTGTTTATTGTTCCCCTTCTTTGGTGGTAGCACTGCAGGGAAGTGGTGTCATAAATATTTGTCTTTCTGCCTGGCTGTCTGTCAACATATACGTCTAAAATCCACTCTAACTATAAATACATAAACACGGTTTAGCTGTGGACTTGGCAGTGCTGGGTTAACAGTTGGACTCGATGATCTTAAAGGTCTTTTGCAGCCTAAATGGTTCTATGATTCTATGAAGTGCTAATGCATGAGTACTTGTACATATCATGCTATATATATAACATAGCATTAAATATATATAATGTAATATAGTGAGCATATCGTTATATGCACGTGTATGTATATATACATGCATATAAACAAATCCAGGCATGTATATCCCTTGGGTATTTTATTTTACTACTTGATTAGTAGCAGCAGTAGCAGTAATAGACATATTTCTGTCAGATCTAGACTGGTAACATAAGAGCATATTATCCTTTTAGGAAAGTAATTAGCATCAGGGATCTGATTCCTTTTGCTACCCTTCTAATTAATTATACTTGGTAATGCCATCATTAAGAAGAGCAGAGTGTTTGTTCTTTTAATCTCTGTGTAAGGGACATGAGTTGGGAACAAGCTGCTTCAGAGTAGCTTTGCTGCGCTCTTTATTCCACCACTCAGCCCTCCTCTTTTTGGTTTTTTTCCCAGCCAGGCTTTTTGCAGCAAGAGCCTGCACACCCCACCCCCTCACCCCCAAACAAAACAAAACAATCCCCCCCCCGCCTCAAAACCTCCACCAAACTCCTCCCTCCAAAAAAACTAGGAAACACAGTGAATTAAAGAAGCCTTGACTTAAAAACGACCCATATGTTTGCAAATGCTTTCCAAATGATCCCTTTCTGAATCCATGTGTTGTGCAGGGGGTGGCAGAGGGGGAGGACACCCCACTACAGATTGCGGCTCTGATCTCCGGGTTTTTTCCTGAGCTCGGGGCTGTCTGCGGCGCGGCGTGACCCTTCTGCCAGGGGTCGGTGCACTCGCCCGGAGGGCGGCTGTCCCCATCGCTGCGGCACAACCGCGGGCCCCGCTCCCACACGTGGGGTCTCGGATCTAAACTGCTAATTGCACGGGTTCACAGATCCTCCAGCCCAGCGCCTCGCCGAAAACCCGGCTCCTCGCCGGGCCCGCATCTCTTGGGGACCACACACAAGCACCGCGCAGGGCTTTTGTGTGCGAGAGAAAAGGGGACACATAATAGAAAGGGCGAGAAAGAGAAAAAGAGTTGGTAAACACATTGGCTGTGGTACCTAGAGACCAAGGCAGTGCGACAGGTTCCCAAGAGAAGATCAAAAGTTGGCCTTTGGGAGAAGCAACTGAGCAAACTCAAGTATGTTTCTATAATGAACTGCACAAAAGCAGCAGAAGGAGTACCACGCTGAACTCAATGAGCTGCTCATAAAGCACTGATATGTATATTATATGGATATTCCCATACCTGCCACACCGGTCCTGGCCAACACAGGTGCTTGTGCGGGCAAAGTGCAGCACATAAACCTGCCACACACACCACACAATCTGTAAATAGCTATGCACCACAGAGATACATGCAAGTGATTCTCTCCACAGAGAATTAGATCAAAAAACTCAGAGCTCTGCCTGGAGACCTCAATGTGGATAATGACACAGCTTTACCTGCAGAGACGTGTGAGTTTATGGGCACAGTAACAGCGCTGAATACATAAAATATGTGCATATACATCGTGTATAGTTCAGTGTGTCTGACAAAATAAATCAGTGTTCAGATGTCCACGTTATCTATTCGCCTAGTTCTGTGCATATACTTCAATTGTAAAAATGTAGAATCAATACTGGTGTAGCAAGCATGGAGGGCCATGTGCTTTTTATTGTGGGATATGGGCTACTTTTACATCTAATAAAAAAATAAGCTGCTTAAAAACATTATCTTTTTCATCAAGAATGTACAATGAGAATTTTCTTAAAAGGGCGGGATGTGTTTTTATATTGTAAAACTTCAGCAGCCTGGGAGATCATTAATACTCATTTATCTGTCACCTGACATGACATCTGTCATGTTACTGAGCTTTCCATTAAGAGTGGGGAGCAGTTATATTAAGTTATGTCCCAGCTATCTTCTTACAAAGAAAAGGCCCCATTTGTTCCAGAAGCTAATATGCTGGTTTCCTTCACTGTTACTCACTGAGGCAGTAAGGATGGATGTGACAGCCAGACGGCTGATATGAATGCACATGGACATCTAAGGTCCTAAAGGAACATAATACAGCGTAATCCCAGTTTAACATTATTTTAAAATAAGGGGGAAACACTTAAACTCTTCCTACATAATGATATGAATTTTGCCCTGGATAAGATTACGTGGTTTTCAAGCATGATTAGCCATATGTCTAAACTGAAACGAGACAAAAACAAACCCAGCAACTTTGCAGTGCTGTGTGCTGAGCTTAGCGCTTTTTAGAAAGGACAATACAGAACTCATTCAACTCAAGTGTAGTCATAGCAATTGTTTCATTGAGAGAAATATGTTGTTAGAAAAACTAAGGGAATATAGCAGCTTTAATCTGTCCATTGCATTAGAAGGGGGACACCTAATGTAACCCAATTTTCCAGCTTATGAGTTGCAATAGTTTGACTCCCATGCAGTAAATCTAGACAAAATTTAATTAACAGTTGTTTCTTAAAAATTTACTTAAGCCGCCTCCTATCTCTCCTAATTAATTTATCTTAATAAAATATCTAGTATGAATTTATGAAGAAATATGCCAGTAGAGACTGAAAAGAATCAATTTACACATACATGTGTGGGGAGCATCTGTGACAGAGGAAGGAAAGGGAAGGGAAGGAAAAACAACTTAAAGCTGTTAGTAGCAATTATTTTACACTAGTACACATCCTCAGACCTCATAGAGAAGGCAACACTGATCTTTTTCTCAGTTTACAAGAATTAGGGACTGGCCAAAGAAGTAATAATGTAGTAATTTTAAGATCAACAAGAAAGGCTTTTCACAAGGTGCATTGTTAAACTATGGAGATCATTGACACAAGTTCAAATAGCAGGAATTCAGAAAACAAGTAGAGCAAATACTGAAACAAAAAAGTCATCATTAACACAAAATTAAAGACAAAAAAAGCCATGCTGGAGGGGCACAGGAGGAGACAGTTGCAGGTGTCCCTCCAAAAGTACTGCAGGTTCAGTATTTTTTGGAACATGCCTTCAAGCTGTCCCTGGTTAGTGGTCAGAGCAGTCCCTTCAGACACACATTGGCAGTGGCAAGGACTGAACCTCAGCCTTCCCCATCTCTGGCAAACACAGTCACTACCCAGATACCACATAGAAACAGAGGATGGAGGAATGCTTCCTCCCTCTTCTCTGGATTTGTTTTAATTGCAAGGAGTGGCCCTCTGCCTGGCCCCAGAAAACTCACTTAGTCACCACCTACAGCCAAAAGTAGGTCTCAGTATGTTTTCTAGAGGGACATCCCTCCAGGGAGCAACATGTGGGACCGCAAGGCAGAAAAGAGCACAGGATTAGAGGTATGACCTTCATATCACCATTATCTGCTTGCTTGGGAACCCACTACTCAGTGGGCTGGCTTGGGGAAAGAGTATTTTAGGATGTCTTTAGCATTTGCAGAGGAGATTGTGACACCTAAGTGGAACTTTGCCATAGGAATGAGTGCTTAAGTCATCATTTCCAAACTCAATTTGTCTCTCTTGTCCGTCTGGAGGAGTTTGACTCCCTCTTCACTGACTTTAGAGGGAGTCAGACCACCTGACACTACCCAAGCAGTTTCTGATGCGTTTTGAACTCGCTGATTGTCAGTGCAATAATGTCAAGGCTCTTGAGGATGGCCCAGCCTCTCTCAGATGGCATTCAGAAGCATCTCAAAGCAGCCTCTGGAATCTTCATGCTGTGGGTTGAGAACCACAGGAGAAAGAGGGCTCCTTCCCCAGAAGACATGGTCTGTTCTGCCAATGCAGCAATCAAAGGTTTCATATTTCATACCCTGAGCCAAGGACTCTATTTGCACCTGCTGGCTGTCATCTTCCCATTAACCAACTCTACAGGTAAGCTAAGCTGAGCTGAATGCCAGTAGTGGCACAAAGTACATGTTAACAAGCAGCTTGGAAACAGCCCATGGTGGAGGTCCCATACCACAGGTTCAGCAGAAGCTGCCTGAGAAGTTTCTGGGCTTTAAGGGATCAGCTTCACAAAACAAAGGACACCCTGTGCCTTCCTCACTGAATGTTCAGTTGGGTGTTGAGAAAGACTGATGTTTCTCTGGGATCTTCCTTGGAAGCACTTAAGGTATGTGCATGTGTTTAAGTGCATTGAAGCAGATGCAGTGGCACTTCTGAAACAAGTGGGTTGGGAAGGAGCAGCTGGGGGGGGGAGCAGAGAATCACCCCCGAGTCTCACAAATGCATTTTGGGGTAAAGTTGCTGTCATGCCAGGCCTGGAGCCCTGGCATGTAGCAGTGATGTCTCTTTATTTACAAAAAAGAAGACTTTCTCACACACCTTTTGCCTTTTCCTTTGCTGACACTGAAGAAAATTATGGAGCTCAGAGTGCCGAGAACCTCGAGAGGAATTTTAGGAATGTGTCAATTAGCTCCGAGAGTGATTAGCAGTGATTCATACCGGCTTAGTGCCTCTTCCTTGTTGCTTTCTGGCTGCATGGTTCAGCAGGTGTTTGCCCAACCTGAGCTCCTTTTGGCTTCTTGGGCCAGTTTTGCAGCCGATGACCTCAGAGGTGTAACTTCCCTGGCAGTAGCCAGGTGTGAGTTCAGCCTGGGTGTGAGCCGGGTGTGAGTTATAAGCTGAGAGGGAAGATGGAAGTTACTCCAACTCCAAGTCCTCCAGAGTCTATAAATACCCCAGTTCACCTTGGCTTCACTGAATGCAGTCCCTTCACTTGGCTATAGCTTTTCTGTCAGCCTCCCACACTCTGTACAAAACCAAACTCCAGCCCTCTGTGTCCTTTAAATTATTTGCCTTTATTGTACAAGTTCCAAGAACAAAGCTAAAGAAAAACAATGAAAATAAACAAATTTTAAACACAACCACATTTCATGCCCATTCCTCAAGCCAAACTCTTATTATTCCAAAGAACAGGGCCACAAATATGAGGGACAAGAAGTGACAAATGAGTTTCTCTGACAACCAGCGGATCATGGTTCTTGCTTAAGAAAAAGTAGCTCACAGTGCTCTTTTTAGGTCATCAATATCATGAGACTTCATTAATGACTCACAAAGTGCACAGGGAGCTTTAAATGAGAGCTATTTTCTTTGTGTGCAAAATAAACTTATATTAATGACTGAAGCAGGAATAAGTTGGCAAGGTATAGGCAGACCACACTGTGGTCAGCACAAATTATTGTCATTTGCTGGAATAATTGCAGTGGCAACTGTTGCTGCTGTTGCTAAGTGGGTTTTTTTTTTCCCTGTGTGTCTTTGTGGTACACACTATTTATGGCCAGATTCTGCCATTCCTGTGGAGTCAAGGCTGTCCCCTCTGAGATCTGGGTCATCCTGGCTTGGTCTGTTTTTAAGGATGGACACAACTTCATTCCCCACCCCCAGTTACAGTCTTGGACCTTGGAGTGAGGAAGACTTGTGGCACCATGTTGGATGCAAGCAACTTCCACAGGGCAACAGAAAGCAGAAGCGAAGGGCTGGGGCTGAAACATCTTTTTCCTTTACTGTCCAAAAAAGCAACTGAATTGTACAGGAGCAAATGCTGATCTCCAGAATGAAGATAGTAGAGCGTCAGCCTTAACAGAAAGAATGGAAGAAAAGCACAGAGCAAATGAAAGACAAGGAATAAAGAGATAAGAGTGTATTTTTTTTTTCCAGTCACTAGAAGCATCTTAAATATGGTGAACCAGAGAGCTGATTTATTAGCATCCAATTACCCTATGAGAGCAGAACAAAGAGCTGAAGCTGTGCCTGAAGGGAAGGTGATGCTTTCTAACACAGATTGACCCTGAGCTCTCCCAGTACCTGATAGTTAAAATCAGAGAGGACCAGGTGCAGCCTGGGTACAAAAGAGGGAACAAAGAGGTGAACTACTCTTGGAGCAAGAAAAAGCATGTTTTCCCTGTTGCCTTTGACACAGCTTTGTGTTCTCAAGTGATCTCTAACTTCTGATGTGCCAGGACTCTCCATCACATATTATATCAATATGGAAGATGCCACCTTTGAACAATTCCTGCCCATATTTAAGCTCACAATGACACCACTCATGAAGGATGGATGCTGAGTTCCCTTGTTTTATGTGCCTCCAAACCTTTCCCAACCAACTTTTGTACTAAGGGGTGCAAGGTTAGTGCAAGAATGAAAAAAACAGGTCAGGTCCAAGCCAGGAGGTTTCTGCTATCTCATCTAGGTGTGAAAAGGCAAGATCAGAAAAACTTGAATTGTCTCTGAGTTTCAAGGGTCAGTGCAGACTCAAATCTTTTTCCTGTGTGTGAGAATTTGAAAATGGACAATATGTTCCAGCTCAACACTTTGGAGATGAAAAGGCATTTGAAAATTATATTGAGGAGGTACTTTAAAATTGTACATCTTCAAAATCTGAATGCATTATGGCTGAATCTTTATTGCCCATTATCAATCACAAAATAGTGGAAGATTTTCACTTTTCATTTCATGCCTCAAAACACACTAATATCCAGAAAAGTATTGCAGCACACTAAAATCATATCTAACATGAGACAGAATAGATCAGATCTCTCCTGTTGCTCCAGCATCTGAAATTCCTTCCTCCATAGTCCCTAGGGAATCTGTCTTCAAAACACTGTCATTTGTCCTTCAAATTTGTCTTGGCATGAAAAATAGCATTTAAACCTGAAGGAAAACAAGCTTTTGGTGCAAGCTGTGTCTTTGGATCTCTGCCTTATTTTCTTATTTTCATGCAACAGATCTCAGACATTTGTCTGTGTCCCTCATGAGGAATGAATTAGTTCATTTCAGCAGCGACAAATACACCATTACTCCCTCTTTTTTCACCTCCCTCCCCACCTAGTTTTATCTGCATAAATATTAATACTGCAACTCCTAATTAAATCCAGGAATATATTTACCTTCGCAGATGAGCTACTTAAGCGACACAAGAGGGGCCTCTTGTTTCCATGAAACTTTGCAGCCTGTAAAATGCAGCAGTCTTTCAAGGGTTATTGCTGCTCAGTAAATAATGGGAAAAGATGAGGAATATTTCTGAAATAGGTCAAGTACACTCCAAACATAAACATGCTAATAGGGAGAGATGTAAGAACAATGTCAAATGTCAATGATCACAAAGTAGCTCCCAAATATATATTTACCGAATGCAATGCTTCTCTGCTGAACAGAGTTGACATAATGACATGCTCTTGGAGGAAACTTTTCTGGTTATTTTATTAGAGGTGTTATAATGTTTTTTAATTAATTTTTTTTATGAAGTGCAACTAGAAAGTTCCTTCCCTTGAAAGACAGGCTCTTTGAATTCTACTATTACTACTATTAATAATAATAATAATAATAATAATCAAATAGCCTGCAAAAGGCAAACAATGTCTGTTTTTCTGAGAATGGTTTGTATAAAGCAGGCAGCTTAGCTGTTCTTCTCTCCATACCCAACACAACAGAACAGCTTGACTAGTATTGACTGAACTGTTGTTTGCAGGAACATCACACGGACTGACGTTAAAGTCAAGACGAAATACCGCAACTGCAGCTTCCCTGCCCACAAGAACTTATTGCCCTGTCAGGAGAAAAGTCTAGACTGATGTGACATGAAATTGGATAAATCTCTGCTGTCTGTTCCTTGTCAACCACATGCATGCAAGCAGTTTGGCTGAGAATCTGTTACACTGTTTAAGCTACAACCAGCTAAAACCCACTTCTAGAGTAGACACCCATGTGGAACAGGACATACTGAATGGGGTTTTATAGCCTATCTGGACCCTGGCAAATAGCTGTTGGTGAGCTGGATGATGCACAACAAAGCAAACCAGGAGGGCTGTTATTTCAGTATGGCTGTGGGCAAAGTTCAGCACTCGTACACTTCCTCCCTCTCCCCTATGCCACTGCTCCTGGCTGATCAAAAGCCAGTGTGACATGCCAAGGAGAAAACCTCAGCCCCACGCTGAAATTAATAACCCAGGGCATCTTATGCAAGGCATATGAGCTAAGCCTGTCCCACTTCTCACTACCAGGAAGGTCTCCACTGTGTTTATCTTCTGCAACTGCTTTAAAACTGCCACATCTCAAGAGACCAATGGGAAAAAATGCCATGGGATTTGTTTGCTTTGGATCCAGTTCAAGTCAAAACCAAGAAGATGGTCCATAACCAACTTTTGATCAGAGCTGATCAAATCCAGGGATAGTCAGGCTTGGAGGGAGGTCCTTAAGAAAGACAGAAAGCAGCTCCAATCCAGAGGAGCATAACAGCCGCAAAAAGTGGGTCAGAAACATAATGAGAAATAATCAAAAATGAGTAGGTTTGTTCAGTGTAAAAAATGCAAGGAGGACACAGTCTAACAGTCCACAAACCCCTGAGTGAGGAGAGGGAGGTTATAGACCTTTGTGTCTCCCATGGGAAGGAGACAAAGAGTCTTGCCCTTGAGCTGCAACAAAGGTGGGATGACATTAAACATCACAGGGAAAGCTGTTCAAGGGGAAGACAAGGGAGCAGTGGAAGAGGTTGCTGGCAGAGTTTATGCTACCTCCATCATTAGGAAGTTTTAAGAAGAGGTTTGATGTGCATGTGCCAGGAATGGGTTTACGTCTGGCTATTTAAGTCCTGGATGAGGAGGAAAAATCCATACCTTCTAAAGGTCCCTTCCCACTGTCTTCTTGGATTTGTTAATTAAAGCATATGTAAAAGTCACTGGACACACTTTCTCAGACATACTCATGATTCAACCTCTGCTCTTTGGACAAGGCCTTACTCAAGGTCTGATGGAAAAAGCACCATGCAGTTCAGTCACTTGGGCCTCCAACCCAACTTGATGCACTAAAGATGGTTTCATAAATCAAAGTGGGGATCAGGAGATTTCTTATCCTAGTAAATCAAACACAGAACTGGGACCAGGGCTACAACGTGGACCCAGCTCCACATCCGAACTGCCCCTGGCCCCAAGAAGTTTACATCTAAGCTGTTGGTTGGGGGCCTCTCTGCAACTTTCCCATGTCGGCAGCTATTGTGAAGCACCACATGAGGGGTTTTTTGAGCCGGGAAGCCTTTCACGGATCTTTATTTTATCTAAATAAGGACAAAAAGCTTGTGCAGTGCCAGCACTGCCCCACTGGAGTCAAAAGGCATCTCTGTTCAAACACCAATGGCTCGAGGCCCGAAGATGTGCAGCTCCAGCAAGAAGGACCCGGGAGGCGATGGTCTATTCCTGCCAACCAGCAACGTGGCTGTTTATCCAAAGGAACAGTACTCTGTGTGAATGATGGTAGGTTTATTTTGCAGTCAGCGTCACAAATTATGGCGCTTTTCCATCTATTGTCCCATATGCTAAGTAAACATCATAAACCACTCTGTGCTATGTGCTTCTGAAAATCATAACACAAGAGTTTTACCGTCAAGGAACAATGAAAGGGCAAACAAGGAAGTCAATCCATGTAAGTTAGCTTTGTTTTCCATATGACAGAGTAGTGTATAGCTTGGTTTCTCCTCTCATGTCTTTAATGATAGTTTTTTTTGAAAGCTATTATGCTGTGTTACATGGCTCCATTCATAAAATTACATTCTACGGGGCAGGAAATCATTCCTTTTTTCATGATCATATCGTCTGATCCCATGCTGCAGGCAACAGGGAGAAATTACTACTCCTGATGCACATTTAAGGAGTTTCTTCTGCTGCACGGTTCCCACATCAATAAGAAATTCTGCACATGCAGCAAGGCAAAACCCCACTGGGTAGGCTGAAATGATTTCTGGGTGTGTGGGTGTGCGTGGTTTGGTTTAATTTAAAGATGTGCAGATAGAGTTTTCATTCAGCGCGCGGTATTCATTAGCGCGAGGCAGCAAACTTGCCTGGAGATCTGAAGGCCCCAGAAATCAAGCTGTGGGTGGGTAGTGATTGGAAAGGTTTAAAGGGTGATGATTTGATAATTTCCCCAGTCCAGAAGCCTGCAGAGAACACACACATGCAAAGTCTGGTCTAGGGCTGCCCCATATCTCGACTGCCCTGGATGCAGGTACTGCGGGACCATGCACTGGTCCATATGGATATACTGACATGGATGGATCAGCCCTGGGAGTACCCCAGGCAGGGACATCTGCAGACAGAGCCAGGTCCCACAACTGGCTACTGAAAGCTAGAGAAATAGCTTTTAAATGCACAACAGCAGTTTGAAAACAAGGGGATGAAAGGTACCACCCATCCCTATACGATTCCACAACTCCTTCTGGGTTTGCCTTGATACATTTAAAATGCTCAGATCCTGCTTGGACAAGGCTGGCAGCCCTGGTGGGACCAGCCTGCAGGTCTGCATGAGGTTCACCAGTGCATGTTTCCCACCATGGCACTAGCACATCCCTGGCAGTGCTTCTGTGCTGATGCAAAGATGACCAAATAACCTGCCACACTTTGTGTAAGGGGAGCTGGCAGACACTGCTGCAGCAGACACTGTTGGGGGCAAATGGTGGGGCCAGCTGGGCTCCCCATTTTATCCCATAAAGGATTGATGGGAATATTCTCTCATCTCCTGCCTCCAAATCACCTCAAAGCTCAACCTCTACCTGACTTGCCTGAATTTATGGACTAGGTCCTGTGGCTGTTAGACACCTCAAAGCCTGGTTTTGATCTTTCTGCACAGGATGTGCACAGCACTCAGGGATTTCAGACACATCCCACCACAATCCAGGCTGAAGCTGCATGAACTCAAAATTCATCCTAATGCAAAGATTTCCTTCAGACAAAATGTGCCATATTTTTTATAAAATATTTCTTCATAATTCTTATTACCTACTGATTCTATATATTGGCGAAATCTATCACTAAACTGAAATACTGGCATTTAGAAAAGGGTGAGAAATCAGAAAGAAATGATGTTGCCAGCACCATAATAGGGTTTTCGGAAGGTTGTGTGAGCTTCCCATATCCCTAACATGAACACAGCTGTGTATTCATATATTAAGAACAAGCTTTCAGAATGTAACTGCAAAGATTATTTGGTGTCCTTTCTGAAGAGAGCTCATTACACTATATTAAAAAAATAAAACCAACATGTCCTTTACGTTTTAGCTCTGCTCATTTACTGTGACTCTGACAGTGCACCAAAAAACTGCAGAGATTTTGAAGTAATATAGTATATTACCTTTATACTTTCAAAGCCATTCTCTTATGGCTCTGAGAAAGCCCTGACTACCTTCTTCAGATGCATATAGCACATGCAGAGTCAATCTAATGTGGTTTATACTATACATTGGATATATCTATACATGAACAGCTGGAAATGCTAATTCTTCAGAGTCACTGTACAATGATGCATACTTTAAAAGCCTATATATTATATATAATATATATTTATAAAAGCACATCTCTCACTATGCTGCAAAATATATATACAGTTTGCTCTTTAATTATTTATCTACCTGGTATATCTGAGAATTATCCAATTTCCTAAGCATTCTCTTGGCTTTTTCTGCTGTTGAATATCCCACTAGGCAGAGGGTGCATGAAGGGCACCTGTCTGGCTGCCCTGGCAGGGAGCAGCCCAGGTTCAGCCCCAGCACAGGGTACAAACATATCTGACCCTCTTCTACAAGAACCTCTTGGGCACTTCACTCACTGAGGCCCCTGACCCCGAGTGGATGAAGCACTGTCTTTAATATTTCCCTTTCCCTGCGACCAGCAAAACATCTGCTATGCCATGGCTGTTTTGCTGAACTGCTCCATGAAGAATAGTGAAAAAATGTGCATATTAATACAATGATGATTAAACCCCTCCAGCAGGGTTTGGGCTTGTCACCATTTAATCCAGCTTTAAAACCCCAGCTTAACGGGAGCAAGATCCAACCCCAAAGTGAAGGGTGCAAGAAAGAGGAGGGAAGAGAGTGAATGCTTTTTGTGTTTGGATGTGGGGATGGAGGGATGGGGTGGGGGTGCAGGGATGGGAAGGGATGCCCAAATTCTTCCCTAGATATGAGAAATCAAAAGCAAAGTGTAGAAAGTGAGCAAAGATCTTCTGCATTCCTGCTATGCCCACCTTTGTTGTAAATATGAAGAGGAAAGCTCAGACATGGGACAAGCAGCTGAAATATTTGTAGGATGAAAGGCTCAGTCTCCAGCATCCTGCACCACCTCATAGATGAGAACATCTATGTCACTTGGAGCTGAAAGGAATTTTGTTCAGCACTTTTGCCCCTCTGTCCCTCCTGCAAAGTCCCACATCATTGCAGGGGGCTCTGGAGTGGATCCCCTCCGGAGTGGTGCGAGCCCTGCTGCTCCCCACAGCTCTGAGCATGGGGATTCATGCAGCTGGTGTCCCTGCCTTCCTGAAACCCAAACACGATGCTGACAGCCGGGTTTTAATCACGCAAGGGCCGATAACCATCAAACACTGCTAATTTCCAACAAATTATCTAATCCAGATGCTTGCCGGATTTGAGTAAACGCTGCACCCAACAGGATCATAAAGCAAATAAGCACAAAGCGGTTTAGGGTTTCAGCTCTCCCCTCCCCTTGCCTGGGACCCTCAAAACGGGAAAAATGCAAATCAGGTGATCCAGTGCTTGTGTTTGAAACCAGATCAGTTCCCATGGGATCATATAAAAGGGTGTGTGTACCCCCACCCCCTGCAGAGCAGACAGGCAGCCTCCTGAACAGGGCACTGGCAGCGGGGGGCATGAGTGGGTTTGGGATAGCCGGTGCTCCGGGTGGGAAGGGCGACAGCCAAGATTGCTCTTGGCAGGAGAAACGATGGTTGAGAACACAGCAGCTGGGAGGCATTTAGGGATGTTGCCGCCTCCTGGTGAGTGGAGGAGCTCTGTAAAACCTAGTGGGGACATTGATTCAGCCTCTCTTCCCCTCCCACGCAGGGAGACGCTCAACCCATGTGCTGCTGCACAGCTGTCCTGCAGTGAACACCCGGGCTGCACAGGCTGACACCCACGGAATCTCCCCAGCGGGAGGAGAGGCTGGCATGCAGATGGAAAAGGGGGGGAAGTATCTCCGGCCAGAGCGGTTTGGGCGTACAGGCAGCTGCCTGCAATTTGCCTGCCGATGAGGGAGGCTCAGAACATGCTGCTGGCCCACCAGGCTCGGAGGGCCTCTGAAATCACCCCAGTTGGTTCTCTAAGGCAGAGCAGAATATAAAATTCACGTCTTCGTAAAGATGTGCACACACAAATATGAGCAGAGAACCGGGTTTTCAGAAGTGTGAATTGGTTTGGAAAATGGATAATAGGTTCAATTCTGCCTCAAGACAAGAGACAGATCCTGTCTCATGTAGGAGCCCTCTCAGACTTCAGTTTTGCAAGGACTGTGGCCTGGAGAGACACACAAGAGTGTACATATACACACACAAAATGTATGTAAATGCACACAGACACACATAATTAATTTTTTTTTCCTTTCCTCCTGCACCAGCCCCTTTTCTTGAATAATTCCCCTATAGGATCACATATAAGACATTCCTCTAAAGAACAGATATATTTTCTACAGTCATATAATATTTTCTGGTGTACACATATGCCTTTTGTACAGTGTGTAGGCAGAGGATATATTTGAATAAACACTACATACAGTCATGGACAAATCCTGTATGAATACACATGGCACAGCCGTGCTCTGCCAAGTCTGGGGACTCATGTAAATAAAGGATTTATTTTACAAATTTCCTTACACACAGACACACCAAACACACTGGAAACATGTGGGATGGAAAACATTCTTTTGCATAAGTCTGCAATATTGGATTCAAAGATACAATTACCCGGAGGTTATGTAAGCTTTGAATGAGGAGGGGGAAAATGTAGCATGTCTGAGCAGGCCTTCTGGTGAAAATGGGGAAATGGCACCTCCCCACTTATAGCGCATTGTCTATTCTGTTTCAAATTGGGAAAAAAAAATGTTTTCCCAATTCCATAAACAACAGCCATCCTTCTTTCAGCAATTCATGGTGGTCCTCGTTCACAAATGTTCACCAAAAAAAAAATAGCCCCAACTGTTCGCCTTCCCAGGCTTTTTTGCCCTATGAAGAAATAAACCAGCCGTGTTGCCTGTTCCCGAGAATTTTCCATCTTCCCCCTTTGCAATTAAAGCTGATCTCTCCTTGTAGCTTCAATACCCTTCACTCCCCCTCCACCTCCTTGTCTGTCTAATCTCCCATTTCCCTCCAAGTGTGTTATTTGGTTTTGGAATTATGTCTATTTACTCGGGGTGGAAGTTGCACAACGGATGTGTTTATGCGAGAAAATTATATCACTGACAAACGCTGATTGGCATGTGGACATTGGGAGAGAAAACTACAGAGGACGTTTTCATCAGCTTGGAATAACAATGATTGTGTTTTCAGCGGAGCTAATGGATCACATACTCCTGCTCACTCTGATAGCTGTTTACACAAAGGACGGTTTCCCAGATGCAGCCAAAAAAAAAAAAAAAGGGAGAGAGAAAAAGCTTAGAATAAGAAAACCCGCCCCAGCAAACACAGTAATAATAGTAATAATGGGCGATCAGGGATAATCCTTCACAGGAAGATCATGGCTCTAATTCTTATTTGCACTTAGATCCCTTCACACGGTGCTGCTGGGGAAAGGGGCGTTGAAGTGGATGCAAATGATACGGTTGGGCGTAGAGAGGTCTTCACCCTGCCGTGGTGGGTGAGGCACTAAGGGACAAGGATGACCCCTTTACTCTGGCTCTGTGCCAGCAGAGGTGCCCTGCAGGTGCTCCCTGGGTCCCACAGTGCCTGCTGCAGCCTCTGGCTTTGACAGGGCTAGGGAAGGAGATTCCTCATGACGGAGATTTTGGTGACGCTGATGTTTGAGATAGGGCAGGGAACTTATTCCTGAACTTATTCCTTTGCCTTCTGCATGAGCAAAGAGAAACCTGGATTTTTAGCACAGAGGGTTGACAGTGCAGATTGTCTGTTTGGTCTCTGTTCATCCTCGCTTCAAAACAAAATTAAGGAAGGTGACATAACTGTAGGTGGTCAGGGGAATCGGAGTCCCCTCCCCACCCCAAAGCCCCTTCATCATGCATGCATTTGACCTTCTCTAGAGCTCACCTATTTCTCATGCAAATATGTCTGTCAGGGAACAATGCTCTCGGCCCAGGGAAAACACTTTACACAAGCTTTCATCACTCATAGCCAGGCTCTGCCAAATGACATCGAGAGATAGAAATACACAATTTTGTCAAACACTTTTTGGAGACCAGATCTGCAACATCCATTTTATCTGTCTGTCTCTCTCTGTATTCTTCCCTCTCTCTTCTTTTTTAAGCGAAGAGGTCATTCATCTAAAAATCAAACAAATGACTTGTTGGAATCCAGGCTGTTCATCTACCGCATGCTCCCAATTTCACATATATTCGTGCCTTTGAGAAATCTGAATCTGCCACATGCTGTCCAGGGAAACATGCCTGATTTTGCTCTTTATTGCTTCTTACATGCCTTGGTGTTTAAAGAAGACCCCTCTTTTGAACAGCAGCTTACAATCTGATAATATTTCTCTTTGAAAAGTCAACATACTATCATTGTTTCGAATTCAATTATACAGCCGGTTCTCTCTCTGTGGTATGCAAGCACTATATTTAGGTTATATTAAATTATGTTTTAATAACATCCAATGGATTTTTTTATCCACCTCAGCCTTTAAAACTCTTAGTCCCTCCAAAGAAGAGGGGGGAGCAGTTTATTAATGCATCACTTCAGAATTGTTTTTTAATTGGAAACATTTTGCGGAGAAAAGACCATTAATAAAATTCGATTCCAAATCAAACTTCTCTGTGTATGTTATTTTTACTCTGCAGTCAAATGCTTTTATTAGATTTAAAACTTTCACTGTTCTTTTTTATCTCTAGCTGTATAATGTTCTGCAATAAAAAATAAAGGGCCTAGCGACTCCAAAGTCTGGCAAAATAATATACTTTTTTGGATGTCTGTGTATGTTGCCAATTAGTTTTGCTGTAAATACAGACCTCCATCCATCATCAGTCTCTGGGTGGCTATAAGAGATCTAATTTGTTTCAGATGCCTTGTGCTTGCTGAGCTATTCACCAACTCTGCTGACCTGCTGCGAAGACCAAAAGCTGCAGAAGGATGACTGACAAGGGAAACTGGAGAAAGACCTATCTACTTGGGGCTGGATCCTGCCTCCCAAACGGGGAAGAAAGCTTTTCCCCCCTCTCTCCTCTCTTTCTCTCTCCTCTTTTCAGAAGCCTGCAGTTTTGGAGAGGAGCTGAGGGGCATAAGACCTGTATTAGGGAGGCTATGACAGGGTAATGGAAAACTCTCCTCCTCAATCCATTCTCCCACCTCCCCACTCCTCCTTTTACAAGCCATGCTTCAAACCTCCCATTCCCTAGGAATTTTATGAATGCCTGAGCCCAGCCAAAATAAACTCGTAAAGAAAAAGTTTCAAAAAGAGGTCACAGACCTGTGCAGCAAGTGCGAACCGGTGAATATCAAACCCTGGGCCAAACGGCATCGCGCGGGAGCCTCATGACTGTGCACACCCGGCCATCCACAGTTTGTCAGCCTGAAGTGTGTTTGATTCTCTAGTTCCCACACCCGGGTGCCACCAGCTTTTTCTCCCTCCCCATGGGCACCCCACAGTCCCCAGGAAGACACCTATGGAGGCAGCAGAACTCCAAAATGGAAGAACGCAGGGAGACCTTTTCCTCCTGAGACTTTCATGCCGGGGAGGGTCAGACCAGAGCCATCAGCCTGGGGGCTCATTGTAAACAGCCAGAAACATCCATCTATGTTGATTTTCCACAGACAATGGGATTCCCACCAACTGCATGGTTTGTGTCTCTGCGTGTGTCTGTGTGTGTGAAACACATCTTTTTCTATAGAAATTAATTTCTATAGGAAACAATTCTTTTTATTTAGGGAGAATTAAAAAAAAAAGAAAACAAAACACAAGCAGAAAAAAAAAGGTTTCCTGACTAAAAAATGCAAATTCCCCTGTCAAGCAGTGAAACCCTCCTGATGCCAGTGGCACTTTATTTTTCCTCCTATTCTCACCCCTCTCATGGGGTGCAGCAGTGCCATGCTGGCACACAGCCAGGTCTAGCACTGGTTGGTCCATCCTTGGCTGCTCCCTTACTGCCATGGATGGGATTTGGTTTCCCACATGCAGCAGCACCAGTGTGGGAGCTACTTCTGAACTGCTCCCCCAAATAGCATAGCCCAAATCTTTCACCCCAACCTCATGGTTTGGGCACTTGCACTGGAGAGGGGAGATGGTGTTTCCAGTTCTCACTTCATCCTGGAGAGGCTCAGACTCTTATGGCCTTTGGGGCCATTAAGATGCCCCCAAAGGCACATCAGCAGGGACAGGGTGGGAGCATCCCCAGCCCTTTCTATGTGGTCCTGAAGAAGGCAGCTCAAAACTGCTGGCATAAGGGATCAAACAAGGGAGTTTGGTTTCATTGCATCTGCTCAAAGGTGCTGGAGAAGGGTCCTTCCTGGGTGCTGATCGCTGTTGCAGTTGCTAAAGCATTTTACATGGAAAAGTTACTGGATGACAAGACAGCAGAAACAATTATTGAAGCTGAGACCAGAATAGCTGAGAAGGAGACAGAGCAAGACTCCTGCAAAGGACAGCTGGGAGAACGTAGTGGTTGCCTCCTCATGCTCCTGCTCTTGCTCCCTCAGCATCAGGCACACCCACGGTTACGCCTTCCACACACAACAAATGGGGTCTTCCACAAAATCCTTTCCCCTGCCTATTTTACAGTTCTACTCTGGGGATATATGAGCTCAGGAATCCAGAGCACTCATGCACGAGCACGCACAGATCACCCCTGAGGGGTCCAAAACCCATCCCAGCTCAGGAAGCCCTGGGCAGGGATTTCCCAAGCAGCATCAGTTGGTCTGAACCAGCCATGGGCAGCTGTTTCTGCAGCCACATGGGGAAGAAAACAAGGAAAATGATCTGTCAGAAAATTAATCCAGCTACAAAGAGTGGGGTTTAGGGGTGCATCCACCAGGAGAAAGGGCTAGGAATGCTTGAATTACAGTATTTGCTTTTTTTAAAAAAAAAAAAGCCTCTAATAGCACAGAATCAGCTTTGACTGCGTGGAAGGGTCTATAAGCACCTTACTGTGTCCAAGGCTAAAATGCTAAAATTGTTTTGTGGGAAAGGATGTTGGAGGGGAAAGGCTGAACAGCCAAACTTCCAATCCAGGGTGGTGGAAGAGGTCTCCACCATCTCACCCAGGTAGTTGCTCTCCTGCCCTGGCACACGTGGAGGGGCACAGAAAATGCTGTGTGAGTGTGGTGGGGGTACTTCCACCTTCACTGGCAGCACGAGCCAAGTTGGGCACCCTGAAGGGACTGTCTGGGCCCTCAGCACACGGGGCTGTGGGGACAGCTGGGAACACTCATGTCCTAACCCATGCCAGTGCCACAGCCATCTGTCCAAGGCAGGGAGATATTTGTGAAAACATGATGCTGCTTTCCAAAACGAGTACCATTGTCAGTGCTCAGGGAGGGGAGGAAGAGAGGGGAGGACCCTTCCTTTGCAGTCGCAGGGCATGCTTAGTTTTCGTCATGTTGAGGGGGGGGAATTACTTTTGCTCAAAACCATATGTAGACCATCAACAAATGCACATCCTGTGAAGCTGGGCGTGTTGCAAGGGGGATTACAAGGCTGGCAATTTATAGCAGCTGCCTTAGTAGCCTCTTCTTCCACGCATTATTCTGTCAACATCGTATTTTCCTTGGAAAAACATCTACAGTAGTTTAAATCTCTTTACTGAAAACAAATCTACTACAGGTGCTTTAGAGTTCATCCACGGGATATGAGAAGGTTGAACGTCCCCAAGAAAGGGAAATTTATGTCAGTAATGACTAATTGATTTGCTTGGCTTTGAAATCCCTAATGTATTTTCACATTTTTCCCTGCCTTCTTTTTTACAGTGCTAATAAAAGAAGCTACATCATATATTTGTGTTATATGTGGGTTTATTCTGGGAAATCCTTGCTTTTGCAATGTGTTTATGTTTTCCCTCATTTCCTTTTACCTTTCCTTTATAAAAGGGCTTGCTTTTACAGCAAATCAATAGGTTAAAGGTGAACATTAATGGGGAAAAAAAGTGGGTTTGGAAAATATATGGCGAAAACAAGGCAGAACTAGAAACCAAATCTTTGTTCACTGGAAATTAAAGACACGCTTTTCACATTGAAGTGGGATAAATGCAATATATTGTGGTAGAGCATAGTGAGAACTGCACACTCCTCTCCAAAGGCTCCCAAACCCAATCCCAATCCCCGAAGTCTCAAGAAACATTCTGATCCTCATAAGGATGAGGAGAGGGGTTAGTGCATCTCTGTTGGGGGTCGTTTATGGAAAAGATTCCTGCAAGATCCTTTGCAAAAATAAATATTTTTACTAAATCCCTGGAGCAGCTTACAATTCCCCCTGCTCACAATTACAATTTCCCCATTAGGAAACTTCCTTGAAAAACCCACTTTGGCTCAACTGGAATGTGTTTTTTCAACAATGCTGAAACATTTTGATTTCAGCCTATTTTTTTTTACTTTGCTCTGCAATCATTCATCATACTCAGACAGAGAGTATTCAACAAGACAAAAATGGCAAAGCCACACATAGGAGTCAAATGTGCTGCTCTAAAAGTGACAGCCTATTTAATTTGGGCTGAAATATTGCTCGATTTTAGGGGAGGGATACCAAAGAAAACAGTGGCGATAGCAAAATTATCCCCTTAAACACAACAATTTCCAAGTCAGGGGAAAGTGTTTCCACCAAGGGTTTTGTTAATATGCTCCCAAGTGTGTGCCAGCCTGTCCAGACATCTACCTGGAGATACAGACAAGGGCCCTCTCCACACCCTTTGAGGCAACTGGGAAGTTTCAACTGAATTTAAAACATGGATTTAGTGGTGGAGACAGAGATGCAAAATTGGTACAGGCATCTTTAAATCCCTGAGCACCGTTGGCAAGGACACCAACACAGAGAGGGCTACAGGAGGGCTTGAAGAGTCCTGTTGGACCAAATCCCATCACTGCACTGTGCCTCAGTTTCCACCCCTGTGGCAAAGCCCTTTTATAGCCTGTTTTGATATTTACAAGGGACATTGTATCACAATGGTGCTGAAAATATGTGAGCATACCCTAGTTTCCAACTTCACACTGTTTACAAACAGGTATTACTAAGAGGGCTGCTAATACATAAAAGTAGAAGATTAAGTACCTAATTAGGACTGTACTCAACCTCACTATACCAAGCAGAGAATAAAATTATTTACAAGACCACTTGGAAGGACATCAAGTAAGAATTTTTGTTGCCTTTAAAGATAATGTTATTCTGCTTACAAAACTGTCCCTGCTAAACTTGCATTCCAATTTTAAAACAGGAATGCTCCATGAATCACTGAAATGCCAGGAACAGAGGCATTCCTTTAAATTAGAAGAAGTATAGGAGAGCCTGGACCAGAGAACACGAGGTCTCCATATGTCTCTATATGTGTCCATACAGGCTCCTACATTCGATTTATAAACACCCTATGGAGCAGGGAACCTAACTTGCAAGCTGACAAAATTTGTGGAGGTTACGGAATGGATGGTTGCCCATTTCCTCCTGGGATCCTACTGTCAAGATCTTCTGGGATGCAATTTGTTCTAAAATCAATTAATTTTTACAAGGACCACTCCCGCTGAACCTTGCAATATCCATCCTCTGCCACTGTCTACTCGAGTTATTACCCTCGGGTCACGGGAGCTTTGGCACACCAAAGCATGCACATGGTGGTGTATGTTGCTGGAAGCTATTATCCCAGGGAGCTCACGGGATACTACAACTTGGGATGTTGTTTCCACTGAGAACCAGAAATCACTTTCTGATCTCACTGATGTTTGTAGAGGGGCCATCTGTGCTGCCCAAATTGACGTTGACATCAAACTGTGTTTGATGTCTCTGTCTGAACTGGTAAAGAAAAATCACTGTTATGTTTTCTCGACTCCACGATTTTTAACCGTGTCAGTGGAGGATAAGATGGGGAGTGATGGTGTGACACTGCAGGAAAAGGGTTTGGATAAAATATTAGGGTAAAAGAACAACTCCTTTAAACAGGAAGAACTGTGAAAGCCTGGAAGAGATTGTCTGGGGAGGTGGTGGGATTTCTGAAAGTCAGGGCCATTAAGAACAGGTTAAACATATCTGACCAAAAGGCTCAGGCAGAGCTTGGGGCAAGAAGTGCGCAATGACCTCTGATGGTCATTTCCAGCACTATTATCTGTTCCTAGTAATGTTCAAGTAACCTGTGGTGATGTAGGTTGAGTGTCTTTCTTAGAAGGTGCTTACTTATCCTGCTATCCAGAAGTAGTTTATTCAGACCCAAGGATTTATTTTTAGTTATTGTTTTAAGTTTCAACATAAATAGGAATATCAGGTGCATGTTGAGGTACAGCTGCAGAATCACTTCTGTGATAGAAGTTATTACAATTAATGATGAACCACAGTAGTGAAATTCTTTGGGATACCTGGTATGGAACACAGACATGCCTGGATTACCTCCTTCATCCTTAAGACTGTTTATGAAATCATTGCAAAACCAACTACATAAGTTCTAGATTTATAAGAGTTACTATTATCTTTATATCACAAAGGATTCACTATCCTAGCCCAGAAGAGGGAGGACCTGCCTCGGTCTAGATTAGTGAACTCAGTGCCTCAAGATATCTAAATGTTTGAACCCAGCTTTGGCAGCTGTATGTGCTCAATTCAGTTACCTTCAGGTATCTAAAAACTGACCATCTATTTGAAAAGACAGCTCTAGACCTCCCTCTAAAGTCAGTGGACAAAAGTTCACACCTCTGGAGAACTCTTCATTCCTTCCTACCGCAGATGTCTAGCTAGGTCAGATGAACCACCCCATGGAAACACCACATTCACCACAAAGTTTACAGAAGCAGTCTAGATGATATTAGACCTCTAATATCTATACCTCTGTCAGGAAATGATATCCTGTCTTTGGGAATATTTCAAATGAATGGGTTAAACTGATCATGTAAAAGCCCTTTCTCTCTCTGTACTTTATATCCATGAGCCAGTTTCATGAGAAATTTGCTATTTGACTTTCCTAAAGAGAGCAAGCCAGAGTCCTGCTTTCTCAGAGTCTGCTGTGCTGCACAGTGCTTGCTTTGAGGGGAAACGGTTTTCCAAGGCACCAGAAATCATTTGTAAAGGAAACACAGGGTTTGTTTGGGGGTTTTTTTTGTGTTTCTGACAAATCGAGGTATCAGATATGGTTGTTATTATTTAGTAATGATAATAGCAACAATTTCTCAGATGTAAAAGTAATACAATAATGATAGGCTTCATGGAACATAACAAAAAAAAAGACTAACAGATATAATCAGTTGCAGAAGGAACTAAAGAAAATCTGGGACATGAAAAGCAGTGAAACAACTGTTTGTGGTGAGCTGGGCTTTCATGATGGGGGTATCACAGCAGCAGCATAAAATGGAAACAAGGTCTACTGTAAAGCCGTGTGTCCTCCAGATGGCAACATTGATTGGTATTTCTAAAGGAGCTTGGAAGGAGCAATCTTTCTGTGGGATACACGGATCAGGCTTTGACACTGACTTGGATTAGTACACCCTTCAAGACCCCGGGCTGTGACAGGAAAAGGTGCTAACTTTGATAATATTCATGACGGTCAAAATGAGGAGGGAAAGTGGAAGTCACTACACAACCTCCAGATTCAGAAGACCAAGGGGATGGGAAAGAATAATTGTGGCATGACTATCTGGCAAAGGACAATATTTTAATCCCAAAAATCAATGCCTAAGAAGGGATGAAGATCACTAAGGATGAAAAATGACCGTGATCTTACAGTACCTTCTGCAATCAGAGTATTTCCCTCAGCATTCTGAGCCACCAGGACTGCTGCTGCAAAGACCCCTCTCGTTTTGCCAGAGCACCTAAATCTCTTCAAGTCTTGAGATGAAGAATTGACAACTGATGGACATGTGGGTAGCACCTAGGACTGCACTTGCAGAGATATTTAGTGGTTTTCTGAGACTTTTCACTGAGGATTTTCTAATCCTTCAGAAAGGAGATCAGGAGGATGAATTTTAGTTAAGTCTGAGACTTATATGCATTTGCCACAGATTAATTCTACCTGCTGAGCTTAAACCAGGTGAAAATAAAGGAATTAATAAGACCTTTTGCTTTTATTAGCTTTACTAAAGTGTAATTTTCTTGCCAGTACACTGCAGGTCAAGTTGCATTGCAAATACATAGCATGAATTCTGCCTTGATTTTGGGATGACTATAATTTTCTGAAGTCTTGCACTTAATCTGGTCAGGGTGCAAGGAGACATTATGGTCAAACACCACATGAGTATGAGGTACAGAGCCAAATGGCAGGCTGGTGTGAAATGGCTCAGTGCAGGTGACTGCAAAGCAGTGTCACCCAGTGGGCTGGCAGGAGAATTCAGTCTCATTTTCTGGGTTGGAAGAGGTGATTCATATTGGCTCAAATCCTCCATATTGTTGCCATTTAGAGAGAAGATAAAAAGCCAAAAAGTTCTACCACTTTCTTACACAATTTGTTTCTTTTTTTCATTATTTGCTGGTTGATGCTCAAAATTTCTTGAGGTTTTCATGACTCAACTCTCCTCTCTAATAATGTTGGCTATTAATGAAGGGTTTCCTGGAAAACACGAGTTCAAAGTTTCAAAAATCCTGTTTTCCATTGAAGTTTAATTTCTAGAAAAATTTTCCACTTTCAGCAAGAATGAGACTGAAAAGCAGAGAACATTTTCCATCAAAGTCTGTAGAGAAATTTCCTTTAGTTTCTCACAGAGGATTGCAGGGCTTGAAACAGCTTCCACTTTCACCACCACTGCCAGGACAAGAGCCAACATCCTCTGCTTCCCTCTTCTGCCTTAAATCAGGCCTAAGAAACCCACTAAGTTCCCAATTTCTGTGCAATTATTTCTCCTTTGATGTCTTCACATCTACCCAGGCTATTCGTGATAGTCATGTTCCACTCCTCACTTTTTTCAAAGTATGTGGTGTTGCCTCTGTTCACTTGGCCCTACTGAAGGAGATGAGGCTAATCTTGGTCTGATGGAGGAGATTTAACTAGGATTATTTTGTCCAGGGCAGAGCTAAGATGATGGTCATTGACTTTATTCATCCCTGTAGCTCTCTGAAGTGTCAATATTTTATCACAGTTTCCAGTCTGCTTCCCCTATATTTTCCATACTGAAGGCTCACCAACAGGTTTTCTGCAGCACAAACAAGAATTCAGACTATAATTTCTGTTTATTTGTTTGTTTGTTTTTAAAGCCAGTCCTGTTCCAACTGATGTGAAAAAAAGAAAAAGAAATTAAATACAAAATTCCACAAATATTTGATTGGGGCTTTTAGGGGTACAGGACAAGAGCAGGACTTTGGTTTCTTTGTCCACCAAAAAATCTCAAAACTACAATTTTTTTCCCCCACAAAGATTTTGGTAAAGAAAAAAAAATTGTTTGAATAAAAATGCAGGATTTTAAAAAATATCTTCAGATAAACTTTTAAAACAGATAAACTTTTTTAGCCATGCTTTTACTGAGCACTGAGAAAGTTGCAGAAAGCTTTCCCATTAATTACATTTTCACTGAAAGTCACCCAGCTCCAGGTGCTGCCTCAGAGCCATGGGTGGGCCTGAACCACACCACGGGGGACACGTGGCACCTTTGCCCACCCATTGACACAATCCACGCACCAGCAGTAGGAGGGCAAAGTTTGTTTCTTCTGCCTGTGTCACACTCACCAGAGCTGAAACAGCGTGACTTAAACCCACAGGGTTATAGAAGGGAACTGATGTGGCAATCCTCCCTTATTTATTATCTGGTAAGAGCAAGGCTGCCTTTAAAATCTGGCTGACGTGCTCGTGAGCTGTTACACGGGTGTTAGAAGGGGATCACTGCCCTTTCAGGAGATGCAGACCACAACAGACCCTTCTGATGAAGCCACAAGGCTAAAATGTTAATCTGATGAATTCTACCTCTGTGGCTCTGGAGTAAGAGGTTAGCAAAATACTTTCTGTGCCAAGGAGCTGTAAAATAAGCTTCATTTTAGATGCGATAGGGGAATATCTTCTTACTAATTGTACCAAGGTGTCTGCTGAATTAGCTGAGATATGATGTATCAGGAGTCACCGCAAAACCTCTGTGTGAAAACATCTAATAGAGTCAAAGAAACCAGCACTGGAATAGACCCCAAGGCAGATCAGCTGTGCCTAAACCTAAACCAGGCTAAGCACCATCCACTCACACTGCACAAACCCCTGACCGAAAGGAGAGAGCTGTGACTATATTTGTTCCCATTACCTTCTGCCAGGTCTGGTTTCCAGCAGTGGGCTCATTCACAGCCCCCAGTTACCCATCCCTGACTGTATCCACTGATGCTGTGATTGGTACAGAAGCAAAGCAGGACCAAAACTCCATTATGATTTCACCTTTCCCCAGTCTCTCTTTTAAAATCTATACAGGGAGAATTGGCTGGAAATGCTGTTATATCTATTTTACAGGTGAGCATGAAATGGCACAATCATCCCAGCTATTGTCCCATGGAGATATCATGACCAATGCTTTCTGCATTTAAAAGAGTGATGAAAGATTCAGACCATGCCTGGTTTCTCTACAGCCCTGGAAATATGCAATCACAACGTCCTAAGCAAGATCTGAATAGGACCCTGGCTTAGATCCCAATATCATATGGAAAAGAGCAACCTGGTCTAGTGAAAGGTCTCCCTGCCCAGGGCAGGGAGTTTGGAACCAGATGACCTTTATGGTCCCTTCCAAACCAAACTATTCTATGGTTTTATGATTAAATTTGAGATGGAAATGGGAGGGGAGCTCTGACATCCCAATTCCCAGGTCTGTGTTGCTACCAGAGGTGCCGTGGTCCTCTTGCCATTTTGCTTTAACTATGTTACAGCATAAGACTGAGTTGTCATGCTCATGTTATATCTTAAAATTTGAGTCTGGTTTGGAAGTGCGTGTGGCTCTTATCCTTTTGTTCTCTAAACGTAGGGTAATGTCCAGTATTCTGCATCTGTCTTACTAGAAATGATTTTATAACAGTAGATTATTCTACAATATGTTCATTTTTTCCCAGGCATCAGTAATAGGAGGTAATTTATACGTCCAGTGGAAGCAAGGATTTCTTCTCAGTAATTTCTCCCAGTTATGTTTATCAATAAGTATCTCTCAGCAAAATGCCAAATCTCAAAAGCATGTTTGGAAAGTCAAATATGTTTGTGTAATGCAAACCTATGTCATGTCAGGAATTAGTTTGACTAATAGGCCTTTAATTAAATCCTTGTGGGGTCTTGGTGTTAATAGTAGACCCAGTTTCCAAAAAGTTTAATTTATAAGATAAATTCACAAATATATCCGTCTAATAAATCTTTCCTACATCCAATATTTGTCCTAGAAACAATAACAGGACAGATAATTTATTAGACTATTTCCTATTGCATTATAATGACTACGCTTGATACTTTAAACGTATCCTTCAGAGCCCTGGAATGACAGAGGCTATAACTAATGAAGATAAAGATTTCCAGGGCACATTGATCCAGGAGAGACATACTTACTGTAACTTTCAGACCTCTATGCAATCACAGAAATATTTCCCCAGAGAACACAAATTACAGATGACTCTAAAGCTGCCACTGGAGATATTTTGCAGAAACCACAACGGGAAATGTTTATTTTTTCAACCCTAATAACCCTTTCACAATGCAAATTATTTTGTATCTTTGAGAAAATTACATTAATTCCCCATTAATTTTTTTCTTGCAACATACGTCACATTGATATAAATATCTATATTTTTCTTAACTGTCTCTTGTTAAGTCAGCTCCTTGATTTCCCACTTAAATGGCCACAGTGTAGGAAACAAAATGCCACCTAAAGTGTCTTCATTTCTCTTCCCTCAGAGAACAGCATGCTTGCAATACAAACGAGCACAGCAAAAGGTCAATTCTACCCCAGCATAAATGCATGGGAATCCTAATAGCAGAGAACAGAAGGAAAGTGCCAGGCCTAAAATGTAGTCCCAGCAACCAGAAATACCATTCTGGTATCAGTAAACACTTTTCAGAGTTAGACCTACCCCTAATCTATCAAGATATCACCCCTCAAATTCAGAAAGGTCAGAGAAAATATGCCCTTGTTGTCCTTTTCCTACAGCACATGGGATTGTAGCATTCTCTTCCTCCAGATGCAGAGTTCCAAAGTTTGGGTTCTTTACAGTCTATTTATTTCACTTAATACTGATCATAATACTAATAGTTTTTCATACCAAACAAGTCAGTTACAGGTAAATACAGTGAGAGTCCTTATGTCTGGCATGGAAACAGCACAGGTCTCCCTCCTCAGGTGAATCAATGGATGGTATCACTTAATTCAGGCTGAAGTGGGAGGAAATGAATAGAATACAAGAGCAGGAGAAAGATATGTGTTATGTTTTGATCAAGTTTGTTGGAAGGCCCAGGAATACTTGACTTATTCCTAATTTTATTGGATAAAATTCAGCTCATAATGACCTTCTTGGCATCATTCTCAGTCAGAACACGTCTATGCAGGTACTGCCTTTAGGATCTGTGTCTGAGGTCAGGCAGCTGCTCTGACCCCTAAGGCTACTGAGCTGAAAGGCAAGATAGCCACCCACCTCCCTGAGAGTTTGAGAAACAAAATGCACCAAAAAGAAGACGCCAGCTTGGGTTGCTGATGATTTTTAGAAGAAAACCTGATTTGCAGCCTGTGGTTTGGCTTGCAGCATCATCTGTGCATGGATCTCATAGCAGTGGAAATGAGGCACTTAGTAACCTTGGCTAGTACTAGCCCACTCTGGGCAGCACTCCCCCAGGAAATCTCACATCTCCTCAGTCCAAGCAGAATCTCTGCTCCAAAATCCTTTGCATGGTATTACAGGCAGAGATCTTTGTGCAACAGCACAACTATTCAACACTAAGGTGTGTTTTGAAAAGCAGGGGATAAAAATAAGCTGGTAAAATTGTTTCCCACTTGTTCATAGAAACCACCGTGTCTGAGGATTTGTACTCATTTCTAATCCAACAAGCAGGGTGTGTGGTTGGCTTTTCACATACAACAGGCACTGAGCCCCCAGGAAGGAGAAAACCACTATTTCTGTATCACATTGATTAATTTCCTGCTGCAAAGTCCATCTCTACCTGAGAACGGAGGACCAAAATGAGACCAAGTCCCCTGCAATTGCAAAAATGACAGAAATGTAGCATACAGAGCACTTCTGCTCCTGTTTGCCTGCTCATGTACAAAGGAAGCTGCAAAACATTTCCCCCAAACGTGCAACAAGCTTGAAACAAGCTGCAGAAAAGACCAAAAGCCACAAACTACAACATAAAACAGGAGGAGAGCAGGAAAGCTAACCAGCAGCGGGATGCCTAGGGCTCCTGTGAGCAGCAAGGGAATTTGTTAGGTGCTAATTCCCGGGTGATCCTCAGCAGTGGGCCGGGCTCCGTGCTGAGGCTGAAGGCAAAGAAGAGGTGACAAGTCCCTGCCTCTGTCATCTGACGAAAAACTTATGCCTGACTCTAAGCTCGATGATTTAGTGCCGGTTGTGTGAGCAGGACTCCCTGACTAGACTCCAGAGAAAACGCTAACACCAGCTGGAGTGCCAACACCACCAGCTCCGTGTCCTGCTGCTGGCTGTGGCCAATTTCCAGTGCTCCAGGGGAAGGTAAAGAAAACTTTCAGAAGCAAAGTTACGTAACATTTACACAATGTTATAAACTAACACGGTTCTGGTTTGTCTTTTTGTTCCCATGAACATGATATGACTCAATGGAAACTACTCTGCAGGAAACAGGCTGCCCATTTGGCATCTTAAGCTTCCAGAAATAAGATACTCTCCAAAGAATTTGGAGACAGCATACCTGTTGGAGAGATGAGCCCAGCCCACAACCCTGAGCTGAAGAAACCTGGAATTTGGGAAGAGTTGAAAAAAAAAAATAAATAAAACAACCTGCCTCTGGTCTGGCTGTCGCAATTATGGTAGCACTGGACTGGACCCAAACCATGCATCTACGTAAGCTCTGTGTCAATATAACAACATTCATGTTTACTTTGAAACAAAACAGAATAACACTACAGTGGGGCTTTTTCCCCCTTCTTTCTGAGTGCTTCTTAATGTTTGTACCAGCATTTCTTAAATCCTGTTTCAGCTGCTACTTATAATCCTAAAGTGGTGCTTGAAAGCTGTCTCTGAATTTCAGGGTGTGAAGCCAAGTCGAATGTCTTGTCTCCCCATCAGCTCTCCTGACAAGGATAAAGAAGGACAAAATGTTATGCAGACTTGTTGACGGAGGTGAAACTTGGTGGTTGCCAAAGATGGTTTCTGGAAACAGTGCAAACCCTCCACTGAAACCTCACTGGCATGCAAGACAATCTTTGCTTTTTACTAGTAGGCCCAAAACTAACATTTTCATAATAATTTTCCAGTATCAAAGTGATAGTTTTTATCCAAGACAGCTGAATACTACAGAACTGTGTAACAACAATTCAGTGCCAAACATATGCTATGTATATATTTTAACACCTTTGATAATAATAAAAAATGCATGTTCCTAGCAGTTTTCTCAACTTTCATTCAATAACAACATCCTCGAGTTGATGCTTTTTGTTTTCCTTTCATATTATTACGAACCTGTGTTTAATTCTCAGTGCCAGTTTGGCTTTTTAACCTCTCTTTCTACATTCCACTAGTAATGTCTGATTAAGAAATTAGCCTTTCAAGTGCTATAAAAAAATCCAAGAAATACAGTAACACAATACCATGGAAAACTGATATAATCTTTTCAAAACTATAAAAATTGGTCACCCAAAGGAACATCTGCATGGTAAAAATTTTAAACAAACTGGAAGGGAATCAGATAGCTCATAAAGAACCGAGCGGCTCGGAGAGCCATTGGTCGTTTACATATTTTGCTGTCATCCTGACTCGGAGAAGACTATCATTTTGAAGCATGTTTCTTCAGTTTTAGTTACCAGCATCTGGAATGAATTCCAGGATGGAACATTGAAAGTTTTTAAAAGGAAACTCAACCTTACAATAATTATTCCTTAAATCATTAATATGGTGAAAGTGCCAGATGTAAAAATATGAACAAAAAAAAAATAAAATAAAATGTGCTCCCAGGTATCACTCAAATCCCTGATGTACATCTGTCTGTTTTCTCAGTTCATTAATATCTGTTGTAGTCTCAGATATTTTCTTTTACGTAAAAATTTCCACTTACTTGTTATGTCTTCTTTCTTGCATTAGAGTTACTGTTTTACCTCTCAGAATAACTCTGTCTGTGTACATTGAGAGACTGTGAATCTACTGTAATACAGGCTTTCCTGCAGCAAAAGATAACAGTGTATTCCTCTTTTACCCAACAGGATGGGAAACTTTGGGTTTGATGGATGTTCAAAAGGGGCACCGCCCTGAAAGAATGGTTTTGTGGTGACACCAGGGCTTTGTCAGCATGGAGCTCCTCACAGGGCCCTGGTTTCATTCACAGACACAAGCTAGGATGCAATGAGACTCAAGTGTTAGGGACTTAGGCTTGGGACAGGACTGAGAGCCCAAAGAGCAGGCAATTTAGTCCTACCTTCACTCTCTGTTCACACTTTCAAAGCAGCAGGATAAAGATAGCAGAGGGAGGACCAATATCATTGCAGATTAATAGAAAATCATTTGTTGGTCTGTTCTTTTCAGGATGATGATGCAAATCATAAGGCCAAAATCAAATTCACTTTTTGTAAGTGAGTCCACTGGAAGTGCAATGCAGTTCAGCAAAGAGTTGCACTTAAATCACTCAGGAGAACCTAATTCATTGAAAACTCCTGGAAAACCCAGCTAGACCCCACCAGAGCCCCTTTCATTTGTTTCCACTAAAGCCCTCCCTACATCCCTCCACAAAGAAGATGCCTCCTCAGAGCTCCACTGAGTACTCTCAGCACCGCTAAGCACTTCTGCAGATTAATGCTTGTCTGAATGTTACTAATTAGGGCAGGCGACTATATAATGAGATGCTTACAAAGTTTATTCATCACTAAAAATAAATGTTAAGCATCTGGTTTGCAGGCTATTCCCATGTGCCATTCAGGTCCGCATGCTGGAGAACCAGATGGAGCTGGAGGGAGACCAATCACAGCACAGAGGGATTACATGTCTTAAAACCATGGTTAACTTAAATAAGCAAGTTGCCACCCCTCCATAAATCCCACATCTACCACCAGATGTGTGACAAGACTGTTGCACAGGGCTTTCTAGCTCGGGCTCCCCTGCTCCAAGGGGACAGAGGAGAAAGTCAGCTGCCCATGGCCGGGGCCACCTCTCCCTTGTGCACAGCCCACTTGTCAGCAAGGCCACTCTGTTGGTGACCAGCTGAAAAGAAACCCTGGTGACTCACAAAGCAGAAAACCATCCAATGGGCCTACGCTAAGTAAACTCTCCTTCTGTCCCAGGCAGTGGTGGAAATGACTCATCTCTTTTACTAAGCTTGGCGGAGAGTTTTTCTCTGCCATGTTAACCAAATGTTAAGTGTTTTTCTCAAGAGGGTTTTTGCAGTGAAACCATTGGCGATGTTTGTTTACAAGCCTCAGTTTAATTACTCAGAGTAGCAACAGATCTAAACAAGGACACTGTGTCTCCTGAAAGCATTTATTAACCTTTGTACAGGCTGACAGAGAAGGTGGGATTGACAGGTGGAGACTTTATTTTCCCTTTTGTTCCTAAGCAATGCTGTGTAAGAAGAAGCACTCTTCTTGTGTCATGGGCTTCATATTGACTGGGAAAGTAAGATCTGGGACAACCCAGGCTCTGAGGGAAGGGAGGTCACTCCTTGTCCAAGCGAAGAGAGAAGGAAGGGAAACAACCCCATCCAACATCAACAGAGAGAAGAAAACAAGGTAGGTTTTCCCAGAGCTGGCTAAGTCAAACCCTGCAGAAAAGAGGAATATTTAAACTGTATTTCTGGTTTTTAATGGGCTTAAAGGCTGCTTTCATGTTGGGAACCTTGTTTTCCTGAGCACTGCTGAGCATAAATAAAGGAATTGATTTCTTGTCATGCTCAAAGAGCCAGCCATCCAAGGAAGCAACGCACAAAGGCAGAACTGATAAAGGGGATGACTCTAACCATGAAGGTAAATTTTTCAGCACTTGTGTTTTTTTCCTAGAAAGGAGAACAAGGTGATCCATTCATATCTGGATTTTGAGCACAGCAAAATTCTAAGTTCTCATATTCAAGGGTGGTTGTTTTTTTTTATTTGGTCTCTTATATTGCTAAAGAAACATACGTATGGCACTTCCAGGAACCACAAAGTACAAGTACACTATGCAGATGAGACCATTAGCATAAGAAAAATAATGCTTTCCTCTGAAACGAAAAATCCACAAAACTATCTAAGTGTGAAAAGAGAGTTATCTCCCATTCTTTAAACCAGCAGTGAATCTTTTAGCTGTGCTATTTGAACACTGTTAAGTGTTGCACTCTGACACATTTAACAGTTTGCCCCAAAATACACAATGAAAGGACAGACAGAAAAAGATTTTCAACCTGTCTGACCCCCTAAAACACTTTCTCAAGAGAAACTCTGGCACCGAAGCAGCCCACAGTGTTCTAACCTTGGACAACAGCAGATCCAACCACAAGACACAAAGCTGCAGGACACAAGACTCCTGAAGCCCCACTGCTCACTGAGCAGGCTGATGCTGCATGTCCCAGACTTCCTTCCTGTCTGCTGCCACCCCCTGCACTCCGAATCCTTGATGTGGGGTGGAGCACATAGGAAGAGCTGCCTGGGCTCTGCAGTGGATGTGATCCTCACACACCTGTGTGATGACAAGCAGAGACTCAACAGAGTGTCAGGAAGGATGGGTTTGTGGTTGCGTGGTTCACCCACGGCCAAGGAAATCAGTCTCCACCGTAACATTTTTGCTTTGTCAGAAGCAAGACCTTTAATGTGGCTGTAAGGGACTGAGAGCAGGAGGCAGCTTGGTGCTGTGCTGGTGGGAGCTGGACAGCTGGGATGCATGGGGATTCAGACAGGCACAAGGACAGAGAAACAAGGACAATTTGATCAAACTTTCCTGTGTTAGAGCCAGGTTAGACAAAAGACAATGGATTATGGAAAGTTAGAGCAAAGCTGGAAGGCACTGGGAGAGGTTTAGTAACAGTGGATCAAAGGTGCCCATCTCAGAAAGGAAAGGCACTTGAACATATTTTTGTTACGGACACCATCTCCAGCTAAATTGAATCAATGGACACTTGTTTCCACATCATCCAGTGCAGGAAGAGAATTTGGGGAAATATGGAGTTGGAAGGTTGAGAACAGCATGGATCATGGAAGCAGGGTCTTCTGGGACAAAGTATGTGCAGGTGAGAGTCCAATTGCTAAATTAAATCCAAGTGGTCCTGCAGTAGGGACGTTGGGAATTAGGTTCAAGCAATGCCTGAAGACACAGGTGTAATTCTCATGGGCCATCCAACCAGAAAGGACCAAACTCCTGTCATACAAAAACCCAGGACCACAAACAACTATCCATACACAAGCTTTATAATGGTTTAGTCCAGTTGGAACAAGATTGAATGCACAACTGAAGAATGGGGTTGGAGGAGGTGAGCTGCAGGATGCTGCTTTGAAGTGTTGGCAGGATTAATCCATGATTCCACAAGGTAAAATGTAGGTTGGCAAACTGGTGAGACTAAATAAAACAGCTGATGCAAATGAGGGCTGGCCAAATGAGAAGCCTATGAAGTAACACACACAATGCACCCACTTGCCTGTTTCTGTTTTCATTATATTTCCTATATTCAGTTTATGTCTTACATTTCACCCTGGCAAATGATGCACTCACATGTCTTCACAGAGTAATCACCAGAAGTTAATGTCACAGAGTTAGGGTATGAGTACAGAAACTGTAACAATTCCACATCAGTGCCCCAGGTGGGACGTTCTCTATTCTGGTTTAGAAACACAGACACCTTCCACTAGACCAGGTTGCTCACAACCTCATCCAGCCTGACCTTGAACACTTCCAGGGATGGGGAAACCACAACTTCTCTGGGCAACCTATTCCAGTGCCTCACCAGCCTCACAGTAAAGAATTTCTTCCTAATATCTAATATAAACCTTCTCTCTTTCAGTTTAAAGCCATTACCCCTTGTTCTGTCACTACATACCCTTGTAAGAAGTCCCTCTCCAATCCATCTCCAAAGAAGGATTAAGCTAAACAATTTGAGAGCAGGCTTAGGACAAAAACGTATGTTCTCATGGGTAACTCCTGCCTGATGCCAGCAGTGGGGCCACTGCTCCACAGTTTTGGGACTAATTGGAAGAACTGACATGAAGGAGAAAGCATGTGATAATATAGACGGGATGTAAGGATGGCCCAACAGTGAGAAAGTCAAATTGCTCCCAGCAGAAATGCTCTGTGGGTGGCATGAAAATACTCCTGCTGACTTGTGTCCATTTTTATTGACAGAACCATCAGTTGTTGCCACCCGGGAATTTTTGTTCAGTTTGCTTAGCTATGATTTATGGTGTAAGTTTAAAAAAATCTGAACCAGTAAAGAGATGGTATTGTTGGTTTGGTACAGAAAAAAAATCCTTCTTGAGAGCACTAAAGGATTTTACCCACTGTGGTCCCTGAATCCCTGAAATGCAGCTTTCAGGCTGCAGATGCTGGGGTGGTTTGATGCTTGACTCTTTTCTTTTAGTCTAAAGGAAAGCGATCTCCTAAACAGAGTTAGGGTCTCATGTCCAGTACCTAACAAATAGAAGGGGAATGGGAGAGAGACAGAGCACATTCCACAGCCTGGTGTGTTTAAGGAAAGGGGTATAGCTTTCACTCTCCCGCTGTTAGACAATAATGCGCTGACTGAAAATGTCAAGCTTCAGTTCAAACAAAATAAAAGACTGGAGGGCCCAGGGCAGAGAATTTAAACACATATTAATTAGGGCTGGTAATACCCTGACATTTGCTGGATTTTTAATAAACTGATTAATATTTCTCCCTCATATTTCAGTGACATGAAATCAGTGCTGCACAATTAATTTCAACAAGTTTTGGTCAATGGGTGCTGAGGGAAAATGAACATACAGTGACACAGATTTGAATTAGAAGTACTCTCACTCTGAGTGAGTAACATGGAAACCCACTGCCCTCCACATGAGAAAATTGCAGCTCATGACCTTGAAAGGAATTTATTTACTTTCAGTAAGCGATTAACTTAAAGAGTAATAATTACACAAAAAGAAGAAGAAGGCAGAGAGAATAAATTATTACAGGACCCTCAAGAACGCCAGAGAATGGAGTAAAAGGCATCCTCAAATGTGGAAGCACAACACTTATGCGTGTGTTAGCATGAAGTCTCAGCTTTGCATGTTCATAATAAAACAACATGGAAAAAGAATTTTTTTTGAAGATGTTGAAGGTTCAGTTGTTATTGTAGTAACATCTCTTTACTTTTTTAACTCTTCAGTGGCACTAATACAAGTGGTTCAGAAGGTACTACCAGTGCCTAACCAGAGGGGCAACACTCCCACACAACTTGTCATTTGATGTCGTAGGTTGCTGTAAACGTTTCAAACCTCTTTGGGATAGTTCCTTCCTCTCTTGTTAACTACAACAATATTTCTTTACGTGATGAGAGGATTCAGTCATAGCCTGGGTCCCTGTTGTGCAAACTTTGGTTGAAACACCCAAGAAGCAGAGGTCTGGCCCAGGGCCATCTGGGAAGTTTAGGCATGAGTTACAGCTTGGGACAAAATAGCCCAGCAATAACACAAGCCACTACTCCGGTAAAAATTGAGATACAGAGCACAACTCCAATGTCTGAAGAAAAGCAACTGCACAGACACTAACTCTTGCATCACTTAATGTGTTATAGCACACTTACTCAATCAAGGCGATCCTGAAAAAGTCACATACACATGACTGTGCTCTCCTCCTGCTAGTAAGTGAAATTTGTGTGCATGTGGGGGTCTTAGCTTTGCTTAAAGAAACCCTGGGGTGCAGTTATTGTAGTAAGAAATGGACTGAGAATGTACATTCTGTAATAAAGAGAAATTTTTTAGCATTTAAAATGCTGGTTCTCACACTAAGCGCATGGCATTCAAAACCTACACATAAGAAAGTTCAAGCAGAGAACAGCTGGACATCTTCTTTCCAGATTTTAGTGAAATTTTAGATTTTGAAAATAAAGTATTCACATTTCTCCACATTTTTTTCAAACTATCAATCTACAAAATTTTGAAATAAAAACCTAGGAATCTCAAAATCTAAATAAACTGCAGATGAATAAAAGTGAAAGATATTTCAAATAAACATTAAAAGGGAATTTTTTTGGAGTCACTTGGCTTCAAAGTAACAGAAAGTGGTTTTGTGTTAAATTGTGGCTGTTGTTATTATTATTCCTATTATTATTATTATACTCTTGTTACTGCCAGTATTAATAAAATACTTGTATCCACTAAAGCCTAAGAATGTCTATCACAGACCCATGTGCTGGGTATTTTACTGATGTTTATTTGAAAGACTGTCCTTGCCTCAAAAACTTCCAATTCACTGTTTCACCCACGGGAACAGAGAACAGAAATAGTTGCTTAGCACAGGGGCTGGATTATCACAGATTCCCAGTGTCATAAGATACATCAAACCCCAGTCCATCATCATCAAGGGTAACACAGGAGACCTGAGGTGACCCAGGCAAGATCAAAACATCACTGCTTAGTGAGCAGTAGACCTGACCTGAACAGCCTGCAGGCTAAAGACATGCAGAAATGGCTGGGATGAGAAGAAAAGAGAGAGGAAAATACTGACTCAGACTTTTAAATCAGGAGGTAAGAAACTTCAGCACTGGACTAGCAGAGCATGGCATGATGGAAGAGTCTCCCAAAGTCATGCAGATCCAGCAGCTCCCCATTGCCTCATGCCGGCATTAAAACCACAAGGACATTATTTGCAGATAGCACAGCAGGCAGCACGAAGGGTTGTCTGGGAAGGAAGGGAGTTGTTACGGTGTCAAGTAGCTAATACATGCTAGTACAGTGCTTACACAGGAAGATAGTGATAGGACAAGGGGGAAAGGATTTAAACTAAAAGGGGAGAGATATGAATTTGATGTTAGGAAGAATTTCTTTGCTCAGAGGGTGGTGAGGCACTGGCACAGGCTGCCCAGAGAAGTTGTGGGTGCCCCACTGCTGGAAGTGTTCAAAGCTAGGCTGGATGGGACTTTAAACAACCTGATCTAGAGAATGGCATCCCCACCCATGGCAGGGGCTTTGGAACTAGATGGTCTTTGAGGTCATTTCCAACCCAAACTGTTCTGTCATTCTCTGATTCCATGATTAATTAGCATGGCTCAATGAACCATGTCTGGACCATGGTCACTGGTTACATGGCTATTCTTAACAAAACTGGGAAGTTTTACACCTGCAAAACTGCCTTCCTTGGGGTCTAAGCCAAGGCTTCCTACCACTGGAGCAGGTTAAGGGCTTTGGTACCTGCCCAGGTACCCAGATGAAAGCTCTGGTCCCAGCCCTTCCCTGGAAGCTGAGCCACTTCCAGCAGCAATTGATGGACAGGAAACCTGTTTGCTTTTACACCTTCAGAGCTTGCCTCTTGGCACTGTAATATTATCAGCACTGATTTTAGTTAATATATCAGGCTGGGAGCTACAGCAGAACAGATCTGCTGCAGGATGCATCTGGGGCAGGATTTTCTGGAGCCCAAATCATTCCAGCTCCACTGGAGGCTGTGGGGCTGCTGGCAGCTCCTTGTGCTTCCATAGATATTGGAGAACATCAACTCCCCAGACCCTGGAGATCATGCTCATACCCTGATATTTTTTGAGGCATACAAGGAGGAAGATGAAGAAAATTTGGAATTTATGGAGCTGTTTCCCCTCTTACTTTGTACAGTCAGAGTGTGGGGGGGGAAACTTAACTCTGTAGATGACAAAGGAAGATGGTTGCTCTCTCCACAGCCAAACAAGCATTCTCAGGGGAGAGCTTTTTTACAATCACACTCATCATTTAGGTTTCATCCAGCCCCCACAAGCCCACAGAGGATGAGCAGAGAGACTCCTTTCAGCACCTAGTGGGCATTACCAGTGTCAATCACAGAGCACAGACTGGAGCACTCCTGTCTCCACTTTAAATTAAGTCTTAAAATACAGGCCAAGTATGATGGATTTGTAGACAGCTGCTTAGGGAAAGAAGTGCTGCAGGGGATTCATTACACTGTGGGCTGACGGCTGATGCCTAAATATTGCAAAACCCATGGGGTTTTCCAGAAGGAGCTTGGCATGAAATATGTGGTGAAGCAGCAGTACAGGCTGCAGAAGCCATGGCACCCCAGAGAGACAGATATGAAATAGAAATTACTGAGTTCAGTGATGGCCACAGAAAGGATAGGGAGCTGGGAAATACCCAGCCCAGTTAGAAGAGATCTGGGATGTGGAGGAGACAGGAATACTAGATCCCAAATAAGAGGAGTTCAGCTCTTTTACTTCATTCCTAGGGCAGTCCTCCTTATAACCTGTGCAACTCAAGAGATAAGGTCTTTGTGATGAATGTTGGTGATTTTGGCATTAGATTTATAGCTTGTTTTACTGGAGTGGGAGTCTGGAGACCTTGATTCTTGTATCTCGACTCTGCTATGGATTTCCTGAATGACCTCAGTGAGTCGTACAGACCCAGTTTCCAAGTGTGGGAGCCTGAAGTTCAGTGCACAGAGCCATGGTCAGCCCCAGAGCTGGTGGTAGGAATCCCTTCTACAATCTATAAGGCCTGTTTTGTAAGTAGGAAAGTTGGCCTCAATTCTGTAAGTCTCCATTTCCTAAACTGTTACTGCTAGGACCTCCTATGAGATCCTTCCAGAGGCTCCATTTATTCATGCTCACAAAGAATAACAAATGCAGGGACAGAGGGGTGGAAAAGCGAGCCAGATAAAAGGACTATCTGAAAACTGCATCACCACATTGGCAAGTGAAGCTGTATCAGAGAGGGCAAGGAAATTTTATTTCCCCTACCTCCCTCCAATCCTTCACTCACAGCTACCCTGACAGAGATCTGACCAGAAAGAGACTGAGTTGATAGTGAAAAACAGAAAACAGTCACTCCACAGGATTATCTAGGACTGCACCAAATAAACCCACTAAAAACAGGCTCATAAGTACTTGGTGCTCTTTCAGCACATGTCATCTGATAATCTTGGGGCAGCTTACCATGTCTGGCTAGGGAGCAGCAGGTCCAAGCACTTCTGAATAGCAGACTAAGTTAGATGACTAAATATGGTATTTTTTTATGAACTTGGAGGACCTGCTTTGGAGTGCTTGGCCCAGGATTGATTCCTTTTGAGACCTAGGCCTTTGATCTCACTGCTAGACAAAATAATTAAAGGAACTGAAATACAATCGAGATTTCTTCCCAGATTAAAAAAAAAAAAAAAGAAAAGAAAAATACTTGGATATCTTTTTTGGACTCTTCAGATAAAACATCACATGGAAAAACAACATGGTGTCTCTTGAGCTTATTCTGTCAGCTCCCTTCTTTTAAGCTCGCACGTGAAACTGGTCAGATATTTTATTGGGAGGGAGAAACACTGGAAGCATCAGGTAATGTCAGGGGGGACACTCAACTTCAAACCAGATATGTTTGCCCCTAAGGACCGTTACCTACAATGCTCTTTTCATAGTGAATGCCTCAGCTGAGGGATTTTGCTTTGAAAGGACGTCTCTGTTTGGAAAGAGCGTTTTCTTTCTTGATGCACACACAGGTTTGATGATTTTGGTGGTGCTTCATTTTTCTGCCCAGCCTGTTTGATGGCTCCACTTTAGTGACAAAGATGGTCTGTCTCCCTCACAAAACCCACAGGAGAATCTGTGTCTGTAGCAGGAGGGAGAAGAGGTCCAAATCCCAAGGCTGGGGAAGATTTAGATGGGTTCCTGATAGCTCCTGCCATCCAGTATGAGGTCTCAAGACTAAGTCAGAACTGTCCAGTGGCACTTTTTGTCCTCCTCAGCAAGGAACTAAGGAACTGGAGTGGCAGAGAGGTTGAGGGGCTTTCCTAGCAGTCCAAACGTGCCAACTGGAACCTCACTTGGATTTTATACTATAAACTGTCCCCAATTAACCTTACTGAGAAAGAATATCTGGAAATACTATATTACCATGGGAGAGTGAGGGAGGAGGTGGGGTGGGCAGAGGGTGTGGAGCTTTGATATAGGAATATGGGGGATGTTGCAACTAGATATTCTTTAAGGTCCCTTCCAACCCAAACCAATCCATGAGTCTATGAATTTCGAGTAAGGAGTCAAAAGCAGATATGCCATAGCCACTTCAATCGTCTCTCTGGAGAGTTTAGGTTCTTCAAGTAGGCTGCATCACTCATGAGGACTAAAACAATCACCTCTAGGTGTTTCAGCAAAGAATTTCAATATCTAGAGAGCAAGGGTTGAGTGAAGCCTCTAACACTATCATATATCATATATATATCCTCCTGCCCCCGTCCCCCTCCTCTCCTCCCCCCCCTTTTCCCCGTGTCTTTTTCACTTCCTTCCCTTTTTCCCCTTTCAGTCTGAGATCCTGGCAAGGTAGGAAGGCAGAAGACTGGATTTCCTCATCACTGAGCCAGTTAAAATGGCTATTTTGGTGACGATCCCAGCCTTGGATATGTTGCCAGCATCGAGGCAAATCCAGCGTGACCACACAGTCAGTGAGCCCTGGGCTGGCTTTGAAACCCTTTGGAGCAAGCACATCCCACTCCTTGTAAGCATTTTGTATGACATTCCTTAATTTTACATTTTGTTCTGTGGGAGTACATTTTTTATTAATCACTGGCTTGCACATTAGTACAGTACTTTATAACAGTTAAACCAGATATTCCATCCTAGCAACTCAAATTAATATTTGTTTGAATAATCTGCTTAAGATGATGTCTGGCCAGCAGTGTGGTCTGGCTGGAAGCACTCTGCTCTCCCAAGTGGACGTTTTCATTTGGTTTGTTCCATATTTTATTCCTCTGCTCTTATTTTATATCGTCCCCCCAAATCTTCCATTCAAATTGCTTTCTCCAGCAATGGTTTCTCTTTCATTTAGTCTGTGTAAGTTAAAATACTTTTTTCATTGCTTGTCCCAGTTCTCTGGGACAAATGGCTCTATTGAAATCAAATATTTTTAAGGACCTTATTTTTGTGGCTTTTTGTATTACTTAAGATTCAAGCTTAGATACATATTTTGAGTACAAAAGATACATATTGCATGAAGCAAAATATTCTTTGTGTGTATATATGTTAATCATTTTGCAGCATTTTGGTTTATTACATGTATCATCACACTGATATTGTTTTAAGAATTGTCTTCTGCAAGATCGAAGTCCTCCTGAATTAATTAATTTCTACCACAGTAAAAATTATAAAAACCTGAAGAATAATCAGATACTGATTTGGAATGGACATAAATGTTCTCCTATTTTGAAAGATTTGTGGGCTGAAGCCAACTTTCACAGTTCAAACTTGTCTCTAAAAAACACAAACGAGTAGCAACTCATGTCCAGTAGTAATTTCTTCACTGAATCATACTTTGGTCCAAAGTCCTCCTGTGTTTTGAGAAAGTACAAAGCTTTTCTGGCTTAGGTTGGGCACAGACTGCCTTGCAAAACAAAATTTTCAGAACTGTTCATTTTCAGAATGTTGCACAGGCAAAAATTTGCTTTGACAACACCCCTCTGAGGTACAGGGATCAGTGTAATGTGCTCTGACTTCACACGATGCTGCAAACACAACCTGTGCAGTGGAAGTCAACTTTGCCCTGTCAGCTCTGGACCAGATCCACAGAGAATAAATGTATAACGAGGTAAGAACACAAGTTATCCAGACCTCAGGATTTTTCAAAGTCTAAGACACTACATGTGTTGTGGGGTATTATGGCTCCTTTTTTTAGAAATCTATTTTGAGCTACTCTGATTGTAAAAAAATATGAATGACTGCCTCCCAATGAAATGTGTACAAGGAAAATTATTATGCTGTATCATACAAAATTTTCCCCTCACCTAAAAAAAGTGTTTTCTGTAGCACTTTTCACTAAGACCAAAAGTACCTTTTCATTTCCCAGAAGAACAAATTATTTTTCACCAGTTACAAAACAGCAGGTAAAACAACAATGTGCAGTCTAAGAATTCCCTCCTCAACTAAGGGAAGTCAAGGAGGGTTTCTTAAAGTATGCTCAACTGAGATTAATGGATTCTTTTCCTGAAAAACTGCATTTAAATTGATAACCACAAAGACTTCCAAGAGAAAGTTGCACAAACCTTTACATCACAGAGGATTCTCTTAATTCAAAGTCTTAAAAAAAAAAGTGAGAATCGTAGAAATTATGTATGTTTGATTCCTTCCTTAATTTATTTTAATCATATAACCACTGCTAGGAAAAAGCAGAAATCAGAGAAGTGATCTGCCTTTCTGTTATAGAACAATGTCTCTAACCAATCTCAGACTGGGATATTTATTCTCACAGACTGTAGCATCTATCCATTGTACATATATTCACACTAACTTACAATTACATTAATCCAAGCACACGCTGTATAATTGTTGCAATTTATATGTCCCTTCATGATTATAAAGCACAAAGCAGTAATACATTGCCAAGATCACATGAGCATCTCTTAAAAAATCCATCACCATGTTCTCCCAGGTATTCCAGAGAAAGATAAAGTTTGAGTCTGATGAACTGTGCAGTCTGCTGACTCCACATCCACCTCTCCCAGAAGCTCCCAGCATGCTGGGCAAAGGGAGCATTCCCCTTCTCTAGCACCTTCCATATGTTCCTCCACAGGAAGATGTTGCCTGGGGAATGTATGTTTTGCCCCTTAAAGAATGCACTAAGGTCAAAAGGCCCACTAAGATCTCTCCCACTTTACCAGGGTCCCATGAAGACATGAGGAGGAACATGGGGGGGCTTCTTTCCTGCTCAGCAGAACACAAGAACTGTTGAAAACTGAGAGGGACTCTCCAAAACCTACTACTGCAGATGCAAACTAGTGGTTGTGTTGTAAGCAGAACTGCTACAGACATGCTGAAGAACAGAATAAACCTCCTCTGCCCCAAAACCACCTGCAGGCTTTGAAGCTTATGGATCCTTTGTTGCAAATATATATCACCCCAAAATAAGTGGCTTCAGACTGTCTGATGATTTCCTATTGGAAATGCTCTTTTCTACCTAAGGCAACACTTTTCCCGTCATGACATCTTGCCATCTCGAAGTTCAGCTAGGCAAAAAACGTGGTGACCAGAACAAAGATACCTATGAATGAAAGGAATCTTTGACACAGAAGCCAAATACAGACTATGAAAGTCCTCTCTCCAAGGGTGAAGAATTACCAGAGGACTTCAGCACCCCCAGAACCATATGAGAAATGAAGCTATTTAAATTGGCTGTTCTACAACAATTTCTGTGCATCTGTGAAGCTTTCACTCAATCAAAAATGACAATAGCAAACCAGTAGCTCACAATTCATATACCTGGCAAGATATTTTCTCCTAAAGGCCAGAAAAGAGGACTAGGAAGTAGAAAGACGTAGTTACAGCTGCATCCATTTGTAGATATGTAGAAGAGCTACAGATACCACTGTGCTGTAAGACAAATTGGGAGTTTCAACCAGATATTGGCAGGTTGGTACATCACTGAACAGAGAACATCTTTACTAGTACAGATTTTACACAAAGGAGACACCTTTAAATACTTGCAATCCCTTTTTATGTACAGCTGTTAGGAGGATGCAGCAGTTTTATCATTCTGTTCTTGCGTGTAAGACCTTCTCTTTGGTCTTGAGCTTAGTCCAGGACAAACCCTTTCTATCAGCTTGCTTCTGAAACTGAAGAGTTTTCAGCTAATCTTTGCAGAAATCTATTGCAATCAAATTTGCTCAGTACACCATACCTACTTTAAAAGCTCTTTTTGTCCATGACCTTGGTGTGAAAGCAGTATGCTCCATTACTGTTTTTCTCCTCTATTGTTTACGTTGAAAAGCAGCTGGTCCTTTATGAATATCTCACTATTTGAGTCAAAGACAGAGTATTTTAGCTCCCTTCAGGAGTTTTCTAACTCCTCTTCTAGCCAGCACTTCCCTTGACCTCACTCCCACCCTCAACCCTCACCACCTACAGAAGATTTCCAGAAGGGTTATAATGGAGATTTGCAAAGCAAAAATGGTGTATGATTTTCATTCTGCATCACTAGAAGGCAATTTCTAATTATTAGTGGGCCCAAGACGCACACAGTACTGACTGGGCTCATAAAAAAAAGTATTTCTCGCTGATTTATGGAGCTGAGGGGAGAAGAAGGAAAAGAGAGATTTCTCCTGAAAAATTGAAGGCCTGCTTTATGATGCTTTGGTTTGATTTTAATAAAAATTTTGGAATGAAGGAGCGAGAACAAATGTTTGCGGGTTTTGGTATTATCGTTAAAAAGTTCCAGTATTTGTTAAAAATCTCCCCTAACACTAAGCCCTTGCAGCTCCCGATTAAGTCCATGGGAACTGTGAGCCCTTCCAGGACTGGACACTCTAATTCTGGCTCGTGGCAACCGATTTCAAATACAGCCAATTCCTGAGCCTTTACCCAGGTTTTACTCAGCCTTTACTCAATCAAAGCTGTCGCTTAGGGGCAGTAAATAAGGACTTTAGGAAATGGCCCAAAGGATAGGTTCCACAGCATGCAAGGCAACTATTATTAAGTGCTGGCGTTAGTCAGCAATAAGCCCTCCTCCACCTCTTAAACTTTTGGTGTTCCCACAAGGGAAGCTATTGAAAGCCTGTGCTTTGTAAGTTCAATTCCCTTTGCTGGCTTATAACACAGCTGCTATATATTATCTTATACATTTGACCACAAAGGTGCATTCTATAGGCAAGATTCATCCACTCCTGCCATCCCTTTTTATTCATTCACTGCTTTTCAGCATAATGTTTGGGGACCCTGTTCTCAGCCACTTGTACACTTCGGCACTTGAAACACACCAAGAGGGACAATCGCTTGACTGATATCTCCATCTTAGTATCTATACCCGTCTCTCTGTTTCTCTAGCTTTCTACCCAAGCCATTGTGTGTGCCAATTGTGCTATCATAAAGCAGAGTGTTGGGCTGTTTTGTGATGATGAAGAACCATGCAATCACAAGCTTTATTGCATACCATCCCATCCAGTGACCCCTGTTCTTATCATGAGAGCCCATTCAAGGGGAAATTACACCAGACTTCAACGGGGAAAGTGTCCCTCTGTTTCCAGGCTATTCAGGACAAAAGGTGAGAACTGCAGAACAAGCCTCTTCTGCTTTAATTGTGAAATGTTTCAAGCAATTGGAGGGGGGGGGAGGTGGGAGGTGGGAAGGGGGGTTGAGGGGGATGGGGAGAGAGGGGAAAATAAAAAAATAAAAAAAAAAGAAAAACTCTATTGAGATCAGGTGGTCCCATTTCCCAGAGATAAACAAGTTCAATAATATACTGGTCAACAGAGTTACCCTATCCTCAACAGGCTTTTGTTTTTTAAAAAAGGACTAAAATAACCACTTGGAAATGTTAAACCAAGCCATGGCATTTTAATATGAAAATGGAGGCCGAGTATATTTTTGGTCCCTCTGACAACGATTGCCCTCAATTAGATCACTTATACTCAGCAAATTGGTTGCTGCAAGGGGTTTATGATCATAAAAATTATCATACATGGCAAGTTCCTTTCAAACCTGTGGGGTTTTTTGCTGTTGTTGGGGGGTTTTCTCTGCTTTTTGCTCATTGCCATAGTAACGACAAGTGCGTATTTTGACTTGCTTCCAAAATAATATTCAAGAATGTTTTTTTCGTCCATAGGAATCATTATGAATATTTGAATTATATTTTCCTATTAGGTGAACTGAAGTGTTTTCCAGCAACTCTGGTTTTTTCCCCCTCCTTTACAGAAAATGGGAAATTTTTATTACACCAAGGACTTTCAAGACAATAGCTACAGAGACCATTTTTCAGTACTGTTTGTAATATCTAATTCAGAGCTAATTTTTAATGGATGGGGTTCCATGGGGATTTGTTTGCAAATTTCATTAACTCTAGTTCCTGCTTCATTTGCTGAAATGCAGTACTTGGAATTGACCCAGTGAGCAGGAACACTCTTGTTCTTTTTAAAACATTGCTGTATACTACAATAAACAGTGACTGGTTATCAAAAATAAAATGCTTGATTGTCTACAGATTTAAAGCACACATTTTTTGACTTGGATGAGCTGTTTAGTTAAATTCACCACTGACACAGCTTAAACAAACACACACATTTTATTTTAAGCCTTGTGTTTTTTCAGAAGCCAATAGGATGTGCTCAGCTCATAACAAAAGCAATTTCATGAGGAAATGCCTCTGTGATAGACATGTTTTGTGCTTAGCTGTCTTTACTAAAAAGCACTGCTGAATAAATCTCAACACCTTCTGCCTGTCTCACAAAATATTGTCATTACAACTTGTTCAGGGTCTCCAATGATATTGTTGTCTTGGTTCTTTTTCTTGTATAATTTCATATTTTCTCACATACTCTTTTTATATTTGCCCTGGTAATACACTCTTCAGCCTGGATGCTGAGTGGATGAAAGCCAATCCAACTTGCCAAACCCACTCTTTCACCATCCTTCAGCAGTAGAGTGTCTGTCACTTGAAAAGGAATCGAAAGTGCTCAAATCATTAAGGGATTGCTTAAAAAGGGCTTGATATGCTCCTGTCTCTGGACTCCTCTCCAAAATATATGCTGTTGGGGAAAGCAATGGCCATTTCAGGTGAACTGAATAAACACACGATAGAAGAAGCACTTTTAAACCCAGGAGCTCATTTTAGCAGAGCCTGCTTCTGATGATGCTGTTGTAGACACCTAGGGCTCACTGGTTAATGAAAATCAACATCTGCAAATTCTCTAGGGTGTAAATGTTAGGGATTATTACAAAACCAAGGCATATTTTCCACCTCTAACAGCATAAACACAATTAACCTGCTGAAAGCTTCTGCACAGGGATAGAAATAGCCTCACACATTGAACTCATACAAGACCCATTTCCAAAATGGACTGTAGGTGGAAAAGTTCCTGAAATCCTGAAGGGTCACCCAGGGCCTCTCAACTTCGCTTCCAGTCTTGGCCTCAACATAGGATTGAGTCAGACTCAAAAGCCTCTGTATCTCTGAAAAGCCATAGCTACTCATCGTTGTTTGTGCCTTGTAGGAGCACCTTGTCCCAAGAAACCTCTAAGATGAAACAGGGCAGAAATGTCCAAAGCATAAAGCACCATTCACGTGGCACTGGAGGAAGGAGCAGGAGTGGAGGAGGGGGAGATGCAATGAAAGGGGATTTTGCAATACCAAAGCGTGATGGGCTCTTTGCAAACAAAGATGAAGGTTTGGGTGTGCCAAGTTTCTCCAGTCTCAGACTATGGTGGATTAGATTCACAGGCTCTTTTCTGTAGAGTTTCAGGCTAAGCAGGTAAACTCAAACACTGTGCTATATCCACCATCACTTTCACTACAGCATGAAACAAGCAATTAAAAAAGAAACCCAACAAACTACTCGGACATGTTTGATCAGAAAGCACTTAAGCAACACAGAAGGAATCCACAGCTTTTGATATTACATTAATACGCTAATATCTTAATCCTTTACCAGTGACAGACTACACATTTAAATCCCTAATGGGACCTGGTTTCCAAATTACATTATTTAATGTTTATTTAGTGAATAATCCAAATAGTATTTAACACCACTGAAGAAAAAACACACACACCCCCTGGGTGGATTGTCTGCTTTTCCTTTGCTTCGTAATTACCCAACCAAGGGCCCTATTAAATAACTCCATTTTTTATGATCTTAAAGTGAAATGAACCCTCTATTTGAACATTGCACAGAAGAAACACTTCAGGCACACATGCACACTATAAAATCCAGCTCCATGTCAAAAACTTTCCACTGATCAAGATTGTTTTGATGCATTTGAGGACTTTCTAGCCAGGCATATTTAATACCAAAGGGCCTGATCCAGGCCCCATTCTGGAAAGAGAACAAAAGCAAACACCAAGGGAGCATCAAAGAAACAGAAATGGCTTGTCAATGAAATCTCTGCATGTGGAAGAGGGGAAGTTAATTGCCTGTAACGTTATAATATAGTTAGGACATTTTCAATAGGATTTGTGCCACCCAGCTGTGGACACAGCTGGCAGGGCTGTAATCACCCAAGCTCCCTCATTACCCAGCAAAAAGGCTCTTCCCCTTCTCAGTGGTGGGAGCTCAGGCATCCACGAGGCTAAGAGAGGTCTCTGAGTGATGGGGCTGGTGTTGGGCAGCACAAAAATAAGCCACTCGGTGCTGTGACAGCATGTCCTGCTGCTTCCTTGCCTGATCCCCTTGGTGCTTCCCTCCAAGCCTTGCCCAGCTGTATGGCACTCATGTCAACCCACAGGGATGGAATATCCAATTCAGTCCCTTAGGAAAGTCAGTCCCTTGGTCAGCAGAATTCACTCATTTCCCAGGGAAAAGGTACTTGGTTCCTCTAATGAACAGAACACAAGTCGTTCATTACCAAGGATGAGCCACTTTGCATTTCAAAGAGGCAACGTGTCTTCTTGCCCCCTCCATGCTCCTCAAGTAGAAAAAATCAACACAGACATACACCTGCAACAGCAGATGCTCCCATTGTGGTACCCACATTTTCTGCTTCTCTTTCAAACCTGTCTTAAATTAAGGCCAGGCCTTTTTCTTCTTCCATCAATCATCTCTGATTGAAAACTTTCAGTCTTTGCTACAGAAATCAATTCTAGATCCAGAGGTTATGAGCTAAAAAGTGTGTGTGGAAGTGGAGCGAAGTTGGAGACATGAAGGAAAGATGGTTTTGCCCCTTTTTGGAGTGAAGAATAATTTGGGAATTCATTTGTAACAGTAATAAAACCAAGGCTTTTCAAAGAGATCTCCTTGGCTAAGATCTGCATTGTATTCACCACAAAGAACCAACGGTGCTCATTCCAGCATTTAACTGTTTCCATTTGCATAGTTAAAAAAATACCGAGTACCATTTCAGAGACACATGTTTTGACATCAGAGCTCCTAGTAAGCTGTCAACATTTCCATTAAAGAGCCCTGCTTGGAAAGCTGGACATACCAACAGCTTAAAGAGCATATGCCTTGCAACAGAAGGCAGACATGTTACTACCAGTTTGGATGTGAATGCAAAGATCAGGAATGCATGGACAGGCAGACAGACAGCCTGCACTAAACCATCAGTTTCTGCAGTGTGAAGTTTGGTATTATCTCCTGATGTCACAGATCATGACTAACTTCTAAAAGAGAAGATGTTCCATACAGGGTGGCCCAGCAACATCCTAAATGCACTGCAGAGAGATGGGGCTGGTCCTCCCCTGTTAGTCCCCAGCCAAGCTGGGAATGAGGGGTCAGTGGGAGACTGCCCACCCCACAAACCAGCATGGGGGCTTTTGGAGAGAGGTTGATTTAAACACTGGAAGTGCACAGCCCTTAGAGACTGCAAAGCCCTTGCTCTCAGCATGAGACATTCACCTTTCCTACCTTAATAATACAAGGAGATTTTGTTCCCAGCATTAGTGTTCATGTTTTTATGAAGTGGTTGGCTGAAAGAATTAGAGGTCCTTTCTGCAGACCAAGGCAAGCATCCCCAATACTTGCATTTTTGAGAGGGCTTAGGTGGTATTTTTTGGACTGTTGAATATAGTTTATATTACCAGCAGCAAAGAAAAGAAGAAATAGCACCTGATTCCTTTCCTTGTGGAAGAGGGAACCTCAGTTATTAATGAGATATATGAGGTGACTCTTATACAGGCCTCACTGTAACAAAGCCCCTCATAAGCACTGGTGGATTTCATCCTACCTTTGTATGAGGCAGTACATATTTATCCTTACTACACTGAGGGGGAACTCCAGCAACGATGAAGTAACTCCCCCAGGGTCTCCCTGGTGGGGTTGGGAACTTGCCTACATCTCATGCACCCCAGTAAAACCTGCTTCTTAAGCAGCATGGTGTTTTGGGGAGTGATGCTGGGAGCCAACACAGCGCTGTGTGGACACTGCAAAAGGAAAAGAGAAGTCAAAACGTTCTGCACAGTCTGAAATCTGAATTTACCGGCAGGGTCAGGGAGTTATTTTACTTGCTACCACTGTGAACTCCGGGAATGGAATCAATTAGTATTAGTTTAAAACATCATCTGGTTCAGTTTAACAGAAAGCTTCTGTTCAATGAAATACAGGATTGGTAAACGAAAAATAAAAGTTGATCTGATTTTAGTAACTCCTAAGGTACTACGTTAGGTGTGGCAAGGAGGTATATCATGCATCTGCCACTAATGTGTGCAACAATACATTACTCTTGTTTTTCTCCATGTATCCATAGAAGAACATCCTTGCAAGTCATGCATGTGCACAAAGCACAAATCTGTGCTTAGCAAGATGTTTCACCAGCAACTTCACAGATGTGTGACAGCATTTCCTTCGATGATACTGTTGGGTGATAAACCAGCTACTTTTGAGTGGATGTTTGCCCAGGTAATTAAAAGCATCTTTAAAATCACAATGGAAGAATTTCATTCCAGGCATCATTTCTGTCGTTGGAGAGATAAACTCCATGTGTTTAGGGTTTTTCTTTACCAGAGATTTTGATGGGCTATGGTAGGAGGATTCATTAGAGAGCTACAAAATATGAGTTTTCCAAGGCAATGAACTCACTCCAAGCAATACTGCCTTTTTTTTTTTTTCACAAAAAGTTTTTAAAGTACTGTCATCCTTTCCAATTCAAAACACATTTCAGTTCCTCAGGGGCACCACTGGCTTGATCCTGATTTAGGCATCTGACAAGGCCAACAGCATATATTACTTTATAGGTAAAACAGGAGCCATGTTATTGAAAAACTGAACTTACTTAGAGTGATCTTAGCTACAGAAAAGAAAATCCATTGGCTGCAGTTGCACCTTTTGTTTCCTACCCAGAATTATGAGACAGAGCTAAAGGACACTGAAGAGACACAGTTTAATGTTACTGTTCCAGCAATTACTACTAAACTTCTTGAATTTCTCATTCCAATTTTTTATTCTCTGGATATTCTCTAAATATTCTCCCTTCTCTCTTTTAATACTCTTTTTGATTTTCTCTGTTTACTTTTTTGAGGGGAAAAAAAAAGCAGAGGAGGGAAGAGGAGTACAGAGGAGTAAGGAGATTTTTTTTCTCTCCTGTCTCATTTGTTATTTTAGAAATGAAGAGACAGGACGAAGGGAAAATCAAGGGAGAAAGAGAAGGTTTTTCAATGTTCCCATCCCCCCAAAAAAATCAACCCTAAGCAAACACTTATCTGTTTAAAATATCTTCATTTTCCAACCATATTTGACGTTTCATCAGTCCCACAGGTCCCTCAGCTCTGCCTGCTCCAGCTGGCAGACCAACCCTCTGTTCACCATGTACCATTTTCACACCATGAGAGCCATAACTAGTGATGGAACCACTGCTCATGCCATACAGCTCTCTTTAATTTAGTCTATTGGTAAAGCAGCGCTGCTAGAAAGCCACCATAAAGATAGGGAGAGGGAAGCAGAGATGAGCAGGATTAATCTCATTTGGGATAACTCATTCCTCACTAGGATGATGAATTGCTGACAGAGCTGGAGAGGAAAGTCCAGCCTGGCCTCCTGCAGACACCCAGCACAGCATAACATCAGCAGAAAAAGCCATGGAAAGGACTAGGGAGGGAGTGGAGGGCGAGATGAAACAGCTGCTGGGCTTGCTAATCGGTGGAAAATGGCATCACAGCCCACAGTAAACTGAAGCAAGAAAATGCAAAAGTGGAAATTTATAGGTATATTTTTATATGGTGGTAATGATTTTAGCATCTGCATAACGCGCACGAGCCAGGGCCCGGATCCCTCCTCGCTTAAATCACTTAAAGCTCTGTTCTGCCTGAGAGCAATAATCTGCTTGCTTTTATTGCTGTCTTATAAACTTTCCATCCCAATCTACTAACAAAATTAAGTGACACAAGGACTGTCAAATAAATTCCATCCAGGGGGTGGGAGAGGAAAGAAAGGTTTGGGCTTAGAGAGTCAGGGCAGCAGGAGCACATTGAAAACGTAAAGTCCGGAAAAAGAGGATGGTCACTGATGGGGAAAGTGGCTCTCTGGGGCTCCTGAACTTTTGTAAGCCCACAAAACCAACCCTGAAGCACAACTACAGCTCCCTACTAGATCTCTGCTACTCACTGAAGGAAGACCACTGTATGCAGGGAACTGAGACCTCCAGTGATGAAGCATTAAGAAGCCATTCCCTTTCCAGATGGTGTAACTGATGCTGATTGACCTAAATTATGTCATGCAGCGAACAGTATCAACCCATGCTGTGTGCACCATCTCCGGTTGCAAGGGAACAATGGGGAGCAGGGCAGGAGACAATGGAGGCCGCGGGAGTCTGGTGACGGCAGGGTCACAAGGTACAAAGTACAACAGTAAGGCAGATATTTTCAGCAGGCCTTTGCCTTTGCTGAGGATCTGCTTTGCTTCTGTGCTGCGGGAGAGGATGATGTGGCATCCTCCTGGATTAAATGTGCTGTGAGGTAACTGGGAAACCAGAGATGTGGTCTCGCTTCTGTCACCATTATTACCCTTTGCTGCCCTTTTTAATAAAATTTTTAATAGATGACGACCAAATCTATCCTGGATCTGACCAACACCACACAAGAGTGATTCTGGATTTGCAAAAGTGGGAATTTATGTTCTCCACATTGGCTCATCCATTTTGCCATTCCCTGAAATAACCTGATTCACACTTTCATATGCTTGCAACATGAAAGGCTGAGAAAAGCCTTATTCTTTATTACAACGAGCGTGTTTTACAGTTCTCAGTAATTCCTGCAGAACAGTAAATTCATTTTAAGTTCTTTCATACCCATCTATCTGAATGGATATCTGGGCAGAGAAAGAGGAAACAGAGGTCTGTATGAGGCTAAAGACAGCCTGATCTCTCTAGGGGTAAGGACATATTTATTTATGTATATTTAAGTCTGTGGTTTATCACAGGATTATCTTCTGCAGGAACACAAATCTGGAAGATGGGAGGACAGAGGATAAACAACAAAATAAAATAAATTATCTGCTTGGACCTGGATCTGAGTAACTGACATGTCTCTACATGAAATTATTATTACTGCAGTATTGTTTAGATATCTAATATAATTAATTGGAAAGTCTTAAAATATTTAATTTCAAGTAGTCCAGTGGGCACTGGTTAGTCTATCAGACACTGAATATGTAATGGAGATTACCAAATACATGGTTAATCAGCATAACCAGAATGAAAGCAGTGCTTGGTTTATTCCAGAAAAAAAAATAAACTTATGATTTCAAAGATCTTATTTTTAAATCTCTCTCCTAGAGCAGAGGTTGTAAGTAAGAGATGGTAAGTAAGCAGAGATGGTAAGTAAGGGACCCATGACAGAACAGCACAAAACTGGGGCATTCATAGGACACAAACCCTTCCCCTGAGGAAGAAATTCAATTTTTTTGAATCACCCAGGATGTCAGCATAAATTTTAGCTTCCAACAAGCCTAAAATATGAAACGTGATTTTAGACGTAATAGCCTTGTTCTTCATGTGTTACCCCAAGTCCACACACAGGCATTAGAGCTCTCCTTGTTGTGTTCCCTTGAAAAAACATAACATTGACCGAAGCTAAATTAATCCATTTGTCAGCATCTGCTGACCTGTGCACCTGCACTGGAGTTTGTAACCAAATCCTAAACTAGCATCGATGAGCTTCAGGTTCTGGCAAAAGTGGCTTTCAGAGGACATGCTACACTTCTTCCCCAGGGGATGAACTCCTTGGAGAGATGGATGGATACTTATTCAAGTGTACCCAGAACAGTTTAACCGAGAAATTTCAGGAGATCAGGTTCCCCAAAACATTCCCTCGGTTGTTAAAATGCATTTTATCATTTTTTTCCCATTAAAACCTGTGTTTGATTTTTCCTGAAAAAAAAGTCACTGCAGTGCAATTGGTTCTCAGAGAACAAAGCAGCCAAAATGTTAGGAAAAAGAAGGAAAGAAAACAAAATTAAGTAACTGAATGAGACTTCTAAATAACTCCCAAATTGTTGCAAGATTGCAAAATTCATATCCGAGGCTGAAGAAAGGGGGAGCTAATTTTCGCCAGAAAAAATTCTCTCTATTATGCCAGTCTGAATTTTTCATTTGCAAGTGTTACTGAAGACTGCACACACATGTAAATATTCATATTCAAAATATTCCTCTTGAAAAAGCATGAGTGAAAGGGACATTATGGAAATGAAGCTGGATCAATTCCAGAGGGAAAATGGGATTCAGACCTATTAAGACACCAGTGTGCTTCAAGCCCAGACTTCAGACTTTCACTTCTTTCCATTTTCTGGACTCTGGCTGCTATAGCTGAGACCTAAAATCTTTTTGAGATGGACAGACAGCAGTGATGAAATGACTTGACAACCAAAGAAATTTAAGGAATTCCTTCCGTCTAGCGTATCAAAAAGTTCAAAAGTTACCACTGTCTCAGTGGCTAAGCAGCAGAAATATCAGGTGTTAAAATATTTTTTTAAAGAAAATGAGAAAGGCAAAAGAACCACCAAAGGCTGGGTACGAGGTCCAAGATAACTCAAAGAGAATTCACACACATATTTGACACGCCAGGCTATTTTCCATCAGACCAAAATAGCAAGAGAAATTATAACTTCTGCTTTTTTTTTTTTTTTTAAGTGCTTGTCTTAAAAATCTGTACCAAAATTGTGATAAAAATTTAGGCTGCATATATATTTTCATTCCTCAGAAAATGCAAATCCGGGGCAACTTATGTAGTAACACATATTTGTCAGAATTGTTGACCTTTAGACCAAACCCATCTGTATAAGACAGCCCACTGCAAGAACATGAAAGAAGCCAGAGTAGAAGCTGGAGATAAGTAGATTCCCTTCAAAGGATTTGTGGAAGGTAACTCATATAAACAAGCCCATATCCAGTAAGATGAAATTTAATATCTATTTTCGGCACTTCTCTTAGAGGCACGTTAAGGATCCAACATTAACAATGGGTTTAAAACAAAGAAATTTAATCTTTTCTTTTTTCCTAAAAATAAAAATAAAATAAATTAAAAAAATCTAGGAAGTTTGAATGTATTATTTGATATATAAGAAAACCAGTTTGCTCTTTTTTAATTTCATCCGAACTTCATATTACTAAAGGTGTCCTTCCTTTTATTGCATGGGAACAAGAAGGGGAGGGCTTTCCATGAAGATTAAAAGAAAAAAGCAGTAGACTAGACCCAAAGACTCTTCTGAGCCCATCATTGGCATGTCTAGGCCAAAAAAATCTCATTAAAAACCTCAAGGAACATATTTTACAAATAATACAGTAGGTTTTCATCCAGCACTGATGCAAGTAAGAGATCTGGCAGAAAAAACGGAGCAGAACAGAGGCAGAAATTTGTCAAAAAAATACCATAGCTGGGAAAATCTACATCCCAGAAAACTCCTCAAGGCAAAAGAGAAAACACCAGCTTGCTTTGAAAAGCCATGTCTTGGAAGAAGTTTGAGATCCCTGAGGTGCATAACAGAGAAAAAGATGCTACCAAACAAAAAAGTTTCAATCTTTATCAATTTCCAGAAAATCTAAACCTATGGATATAGGAACTGCAAGGAGGAGAGCACCTGCCTGCTTCCAAACCAAGATGGAATTTTATTTTGGAGAAACCAAAGCAGTAACCAAAGTTGTGAGAAAATAAAAAACCTTAATTTCAGCATTTTAATAAATTTTAATAATTCAGCATTTTAATAAATTTCAGCATTTTAATAAAATATTTTGATTTTTCTTTTGGGAGAAACTCTATTTCTCCTTTTCAAATGTATCTGCTCGCTAGATAACATGTCATACAATTAATAAATTAAAAATAGAAATTAAAATAAACCCCATATTTTTATTTTCTTTTCTTAAAAGAAATTTGAGCTGAAAAGTGACAACTAAGATCAAAAGGGATTTAGAAACCTCCTTTAATGGTAAACTTGAAAGTTGAGGACTTCTTTTTCAGAAATAGAATAAAGCCAGACACTGAGTTTCAAATTTATGCCAAGCAGAAGATCTGTCCTCTACAGAACAGCAGGAGTCACAAATAATTAATGTTCTGATAAAGCTGTGCTACTAAAAATCCAATCCCTTCATTAAACCTGAATCATTAACAGGCCACCCAAAGAAAGCAAAAGAAAACTGGACTTGACTTTTCAAGGATATTTCCTTTATTCCTGGTGGTCCCTGCCATTCTTGGAGTCACGTTTTTGCTAAGCAAACAAACTGGCATGAAAAGAAAAGCTTTTCTCATCCATAGATCGATTAGATTAGATCATATCAGATCCCTGTCAGTCTGCTGAAATCACTTTTGGCCAGTCAAGACTGTAGCTGATGACTTTTGGTACCAAAAAGATGAAAAAGAAAATCAATAAAAGCTTCCTTCTCTTTCTCTTCCTGCCTAAATATTTTTAGTCACATAGAAGAGTACGCAAATACATACAGCAATATAAGTATTTAAAACAAGCCTTGCTATCCCACAACATTTTCCTTAGAGACGCAGGACTTTTTCTATAAAAAAATGTAATTTCTATTTATTTTCCTTGAAATTATTTTCCTTCCATTTATTTTCCTTAAAAATAAAATAGTGGCAGCAGGGAAAAAAAAAAAGCCTGCCATTAGGAATGTCTTTAATTTTATGTTACTTTTTCCATCTGTATTCTTTCTATAGAAGTAAACCTCAACTCCAAGATGGTTTTTGAGATTTACATGTTTATTTCATTTTGTTTAATACCCTAATCGCTTCACAGTAAATTTGACCACACACACATACAGTGATCTCAGCTGTTTGACTGTGGCGAGGCAAGCCAAAGACATAGTCAAAAATACAGCCCTGTTGCTGAAATCTTTGCAAAATTATAAACAAGATCCTTGAAATTATAGCTTGGCATCACACGCCAGCAATCGTGATGCTAACACTGTTTACAGGAAAACAAGCTAAAAGCAGTCCTCTGCTCTTTGGTGCTTAAAGGCTTATGGCAAAAGAAAAACTTGCATTTAAACACTGGTGATGTACAGATGTGCTCCTGATTTGGCCCAGTGTTGTGGTTTCCATAGGTCTGAGGATGCTGTGCTTTCCCCACAGACAGGAGAATGACACAAGTTAACATCCGAATGAATTCTTCCGGCGTCACTTTTCTCTCTCTCGTTTTTTTGGGAGGCAGTTAATTCATTAGCTTTTGCCGTTCCCTTCATTGTAAAGCCCAAAACAAACAAGGGCTTGTTTGCAGCTTTCGGAGCTGCTTCCCACTTTTCACGGGAAAACACGGAGAAAAAGCTGGGGCTGTGATCTTCGAAGGCATAAACCCCCCCAGTTTCATTTGGTCTGTCCTGGTCTGTGCCACACACTGTTCATAAAAACCCAGAGCTCAGTGGAAATATCTGTGACTTTCTCAAACACCCGGGACCCCAGGGCTGGGAGCCACTGTACGCAACGGGGGAGGCTTGTTCCCTCATGTGAGCCATGACCTGGACATGCTGCAGGAGGAGCAGCCCAGGGGTTGCCACTGCTCTGTGGAACTTTTCCCCTTTTCCTGGGGTTTTTACATAGAGTGAAGTACCTGTGAGTACCTGGCTCTCCTTCCTGGCATACCAAAAATTTGGAGGGTGATGCAGCGATGCACAGGGTGCCTGGACAAATGCTGTGCAAATACCTGCCTGCATTCCCTGAGCCACGCCCTTTATTTTTTTTATGGCACTGTAAGTCCAGTAATAAAGCCGACGGAAATTCAGTGTACATCTACCAGTTCTGTGCAGGAAAAAGAGGCAGAACCAGATGGACAGATTTAAAAATATAATAAAATAAAACCAATATTCAAAAAGCCCTCTTTCCCTAGGAACGCCCTCGGAAACAGAGCCTGACGGCGGTGGGATGGACAAAACCACACCATCTGTGTTTCTAAGCAGCCTGGACTTTCCAGAGTACGTGGGTGCTCTTTATGAGAGACCTGGGTGAGCAAGGGTGAGATCACAGGGTGCAGAGATCAAATAAGCCCACGATCAGAGCCAGATAATGACTTGAGGACATGGAGGCATTTTGTGCTCCCTGCAGCTCTCCTTGCTCTGCCGGTGAAGTTAATCACAAGCTGAGCCACATTGCCCTATAAAGCTCCTTATCAAGATTTCACATCTGGCCTGCACATCTTAATTTAATGATGATATGGTAGCATCCCCTTGCCGCTGCACAGCACAAATTATCACATTGCTTCCCGAGGACATAAATCTCATTTAGCATTTCTTCCCCTTCAGGGAGCGTTACAGGCCAGAGAGCAGGATAAAGATATCCACCCAGTGGCATATAAGGAGCTTCTTATGTGGGTAGCAAGTCTGAAGAGCACCCATCCCTGAGAGATGCTGCAGTTTTGTGGGATTACTACCTTTCCCTAAACTCCCTGTGCAAGGCTACAGTCAGAAGACCTTGGAAGTTGATCTGCACCAGCTGGGAATGTGGTCCATTTTGTGCAGAGCTCCCCAAACCACCTTCCCATCACTGAGACTTATTCCTGTGAGGTTTTTTGCAATGGGGATGTAGAAGGAAAAATTCTGGTGGGGACAGTCCATCGTGGAGGCAGAGCTGAGCTTCTCAGCCATCCCATAACAACATCTGGGTCCTGCCACCTCGATTTGATCCTCACCCTGAATCCACAGGAAAAACAGTTTTCTGGCTACATGAGTTAAATCAACAAGAGGGGAAGAAATTCCCAGCTCCCTAACAGGGACAGTGGTGTCCACAGACCCATTCTTTCTCAAAACTTTGTTATTATGGGATGGAGTGTTAAGGATCTGTCAGCATTTCTATTACAAACCTCAGTCTTTAGAGGTTTATAAACGCAGCCATTTAAAATAACACTGCATTAAAAAGTAGGTATGTGAGTTGTCAGCAGTGGTGTTTCTGTTTTCTTTAAGATGGTTTAAAGACGTTTTAGCAGATTATTAGCCTTAGAGAGGTCAAAAATAATCAGAGGTGGTTTTTTGGCTACATTTTTGGCTACCTCTGGACAAATAATGGTTTAATTTGAAAAACACTGAGTACATAATATGAACTGTCTTTGAGCAACAACAACAAAAAAGGAAAAGCCTCAGTTAATGGTCACACTATCTATGTTTCAGAAACAGCTCCTGCACATGCAGAGCTTATGCTCAGCTTTGGAAACTTTCCCTGTGATGTGGGTAACGGGATACAACAATAGTTACATGGACAGAGTGGTTGTTTCCATGACCTGGGCTCACCCACATCACCTCCGGGGGACAAGCCATCCCCAAACAGGGGCTGTCCTGAAAGGAGACTCTCAGGATCGGGTGGCCAGAGGCTCAGGGAGGGGGCACAAGGGCACCTCAAACCCTCTGTCTCAGCCCAGCCTCCCCCAGCCATTGCTGATCAGAGCAACCTCTGATCCTGTTTCACAGCCTGGGATGGGTTGGTCAAAGAGCTGCTGAGCACTGGTAGCACCAGCACCTCCTCCCACATGAGTGGGCTAAACTCCAGCAGTATGAACAGAGAACATGGATGACAGAGATTTAAACCTTCATCTAGGAGAGCATTTGGACCATCTCATCTTAGGTGAACAAGGGGCACACCTATGTCCATGACAGAACAATCATGTTTTTGGGCTGGCTCCTGCCATGGACCTCAACCAGATGAGGATAAGTCCTGGAAACCTCATGGTCTGTGAAACTGAGGGGAGGAAAGACTGGAGAGGGAGGGAGAAACTGCCTCAAAAACTGCCTGTGTGCCATTAAATGCTGTTACCAGCAAAAAGTCAAAATGGTGTTTTTTCCTTTCCCTTCATGAAGAAAATTACAGGCCTGATATTTTGTTACAACAATAATTGCCCCTGAGATTGGCTTGCAATTATTTTGGTGAGTCTGACCTTCCAAAGTGAAATGACATGAACAGCACAGCATCCATGGGCCCAGGTAACAGCCAGCTTAACAGCTTCTAATTATTTCCCATCACCTCTTGATCTTCTTTATCTGATTGTTGCTTCAAAGTATTTCAGCAAAGGGAAGATGGCCTCAGCACTCATTATTCGTCTCTATGTCTTGGTGAAAGTTTTGGAGCACTTTCACTGGGCAGAGAGTAGAGACTGCCTGTGATGCCTGAAACACATTTTTAACTAAGGAAGCAATGGTTCAGTGCTAAACATACTATATCAACCAGACAAGACATTTGAGATTTTTTTTTGATACATAATTATTAATGGTTTTGCCAGAATATCTATTTTGGAGATTGTTCATAAGTAAGAACTTGGTGAAAGTCACGACTATGGACTAGTTACAGAGTAATTATGTCAATGCAAGCTTCAGAGTGTGAGTCTCTTATTCTGTAATAATTTTCAGAGGCAAATAAAAATAAATGTAATCAAGATTACATTATGAACAATGTAAAGAGTCTGCTTTGTTTATTCTTTCCTTTGAAAAACCCATCACTCCAGAGTGATGTGAAGATGAACTCCCATCTGTCCTGAGTAAGTGCTACTGCTTCCTGAAGTTTTCGCCCAAGATCCTGCTACTTCAGCCCCCCCATTCTGACTACTGACCAGATCCAGCCTGGAAAGGACTAGATGATGTTCCCTTCTCCATCAGCTCTGGGCACATGCCAGGTGCTGCCCTGATTCCCATTTCCGCTCTCCCTTTGTCTCCAATGTCTTCTGTTCCTTCTATGACTTAATTCTTCTCTCTCTCTCTCTAGCCTGCTATGTATAAATATATATATATCTGATCTAGTCAGCCAAGATTACATTACTATTGCTATTTATTTATGCAGCTGGATTTCTGAGCCTGCAACCAAAAAGGCAACAAAAAGTAATACCTTAAATAGCTTGCCCATGGTGGAGCTCTCCTGGAGCTGCTAAGGCAGGGAGCTGCCTGTCTCCAGCATGGAGGCCTTGCCGTGACTCAGCTCCAGAAGCTGTTTTCTGGCTTTGCTCTTCTTTTCTCTTTCCTTTTCATATGTGCTTGTCTTTGGGGTTGGGGTTTGCTTTCTCCTTCCAGAAAGAAAATTGGAATTCAGCAACAACAGTAGCAGAAACAGCCCCAATCTGTCTTCATTAAAACTTCCTTTTCCCAGAAAAGGCAGTTTCGCCATCTCTGACATTGTCTAACCATGGTCAGAAAAGGGTTTCATGACAATGGAACAGTATAAAGGAAGATCGCTCAAAAGCTAAAGCCCTAATATTTTGTGTTTCAGATGCTTTCATGTCTTTTATTTCGCCTTCTGGAGTCAGAGATCTTTGTATTCAAAGCCCCAAATGTTATTTATAGCACTTTATGGAGACAGACCCATCAGCACCCAGGCTGTCCAGACCTCTTCATCCGATTTTCGTTAGCGCTGTACCACAAGCCCACGACATTTAGCAAAGGCAAAACCAAGATGAGGAGGCAGAACAGTACTGCATCAAAACGAGCCTGTGCCTTCCCAAACCCCACACGAGCATCCCAGCCATTCACATAACCTTCCTTCCTCAGAGGAACCACAGATTTATTTACTAGCAAGAAGACAGCTGTACTGTCTCCTTGCAGTCATCCACAGCATCTTCTTCACACGCACCACTGCAGTTGATTTGGGTTTTTGCACTTTATTCCACTGAAAAAACAGAATTTGACCTGGTGATTTCACTCATTGCTGGTACTCAGGGTCACTTTGTCACCCTCAGCCCAGGGGAATGACATTAATCCTGCAACACTGCAAGGCAGCCATTGCAAAACACAAGAAAAATTATAAGGACGATAAACTCCACAACAGGGGATGAGTAAAGTCTCTCATACCTTCACCCCACTAATTTCTGCTCAGACCCTGGAGAAGCCCTTTACTTCTCCCTGTCCCCCTACAACCAGTCACAACAGGCACTGGATCAACCCCAAACCACAAGCCATGACCCACCTTCTGTAAGCGGATACATTTTGTATTTAATACCACGGTAAATTAAAATATGGCAGACCACATCAAGCTTTTATTTCGCATACAATAAAAGGGTTTCCTCAGTCATAAAAAAATGGGCAAGGAGAGGGGGAAGAGGCCACCGCACAACAAATTCCTTCCTTTAGTCTAGAGAATTTGCGGGGGCGGGTTCAGGGGGAAATTTGCCAGTTAATAAAATGTCGTGTATGAATTATACATCAGGACTGGCCCCAAACGTGAACCAGACACGGTTTGGTGTGCTGGGATCACTGCACTGGCACAGTGCAGGATCACGTCCAGTTCTGCAAAGACTTGCATACAAGCTTATCTCCAAGGTTTAAGCTCCTCCTGCCTCCAGTTAAACAGTGAAGGACATGTGTAAGTATTCACATACTGAAGGACTTAGTTTTACAAAGACCTCTTTGTTCTGCAAAGGTTGCCTACACTGGAAGAAATACAAAAACAATAGAAAACTGCAATTGTTTATCCTCTTGGTTAAAAAAATTATGCATGCATCCAAACACATTCGCCTTTAGATAGACTTTGCCCCACATTTTTTCTGATGTTAATAATAAATTTCTGTACCCAAAATTCACACATATCAGTAGAGGAAAATCCATTGACTTGAAGGGAACGTTGTAGGAGCCCAAGAACCCAGCTCTGCTGATTTTCCAAACTGAAACCAAAACTGGTTTTAAAATTACTGCAGCAATGATGTTGCCTTTGTAATAACTCTGGCATCAGACCCCCTTATTACTGACAAATAGAGGATTTATGTATTCTACACACTCCTCACGTTGCTCAGTGTATCCCAGCCCCACGACAGTGCCACACACTCTATCAACAGCTAGATACACACAGCCCTCATCCCGAAGTCCTTGGGATGCGGGCATAAAATCCCAGACAGGAGGCAACAGACCTATGGATAAGCTTCTAGGAAAAACAAAACAACTCATGACAAGATGGAAAGCAGTGTGTTTCTACGCCCCAGCTGCCTAACCATTAATCTTTTTCACGCTATATTTATCTGCCGCTCATAACAGTTTGTTTTATAACGCTTTTTTGTTTAGCTACAGTAGCCTTCCAGACTTCCACGAGGCAGCGGGACGGGCTTTGCAGCGAGCACGTCTCCGCCGCACGCGCACAACCAAGCTCGCCGCTTCACCGCCCGGCCAGAGCCCAGCCAGGACAGTGCGGGAACCACCACGTGTGAGCATCCTTTTATCATCCCTGTCCTTCTTTTCCACGGCGCAGCAGAGCTCTGCCAAAGCCTAGTTGCATTGGCACGGTTGTGGTGACTTTAAATACGGGGTTACGGCGGCAGAACGAGCACATTTACTGCTGTGCTGCACAAACACCACGTCATGAGTGGAGCACGCTGAGGACTCCCACAACTTCCACACCGCATACCTCCCATGCAGCAATCCTGATAAATACTTCAGGCGGGAAAAAAACAAGGGGGGGGCTGGGGGTGGGAACAGGATATTTTAATTGACTTGACACTAAATTCCACTCCCCGCGTTGAATCAACTGAGCATTAAATTCATGTGTCTATTATGGTATGTGCAGATGTGTCAGGGTATACACGTTAAGTGTTTCCAGTCACTCACTGAGTTATTTTCTTGTTGAATAAAAATCATGTGAAACCCATTAAAGGAAAGACCAACAGAATTTGATAACAAGATGCAACAGCTATCTAAGGTTTTTGAACAATCCCAACAATTTCAGGCGAGAAATATAACTTTTCAGCACTTCTTCCTAATATTCACTAGAGGTGAAATATTTCCTGGAGTGGAAACAAGGGCTTTTAGGGGCTTGGTTTATTGTTGTTGTTTTTTTAAATGGTACTATATTAGCTTGGGTTGTTGTTTGTTGTTTGGTTTTTTTTAAGGAAAAGGTCAAGGGAAGATTAAAAAATTTCAATATTTTTATTTTTTTTATATCAGATCTTTGATAAAGTTGGATTGAAATATTTTGACAATTAAGATGTATTTTATTCTGGCTTAAATATGTTCAATTTTCCTCCTTTTTTTAAAGCTTCAAAATTGAAAGGAAAGGCCTCAAAATACTTTAAACAAATTATTTTAGTTGACTGAATGGAGAAAAATTTTTCAGATTTTTTCTACGTGTGAAATTTAGAGATTTTAATGAGAAAGTGCACAACCTCTTGGAAAACTATGCCAGCAATAGGACAGAGGAGCCACAATGTAATCACTTCTGTTTAAAAATGAGAAGGATAAATTCTCTCCTGGTCTAAGCAAAGCAAAGAGCATTAGATCAGGTGAGGATTTGTCCTCTAGAAAGAAAATCATCTTTTTTTCTTACAGGTAGAGCATCCTCCTGGCTGGTGTGAATCACCAGGATACAGCAGAGGATGTGGCCTCATGCTTTTTAAACAGTTCCCATCAAAACTCCGGCGGGAGCCAGCAGGGCTTCACAGCAGTAGAATCCCCTTCTCCAGAGTGGGGATTTGTACAGACCAGACTTTGTACTGTAATGAAAGCAGCAAGTCTCTTTCAGGCCACCAAGGTCCCTGAAGACCCTGCATTCATTTGCACAAAGCCCAACATTTCTAAGATATTCACCTCTTTCTTTTCATTTTTTTAAATTAAATTTATGATTTTAACTACTGAGGGATGAGTGAGAAGCTGCAATGGAGAGTGGCAGAAAGAGCAGCGGGACCTTTCAAACACAGAACCCACTTCAATCTATTGTTATCTAACTCACCCATGGAAAACAGAGTCCAATATTTCCCTTGAATCCAAAACGATCTACCACAGCAATTTTCATTACTCCAAGAAAAAGAGAGCGAGAGAGAAGGGAGGGGGAGAAAAAAAAAGACATTACTTCTCTGAATTACACGCCACTTTCATAATTCTCCCTGAAGTACCACACAGGGACTGTGTTGAAGGGAGGAAAATGAAAACAGCTGTGGAGGTTTTGGGTTACACTGCAGCTCCGTGCTGCCTTTGGCCCTTGCCCACCAGTGCAGTTTGTTCTAATCCTGGTCGTGAATGTCCGTATTTGTTACCGCTCACTAAGGCGAGTCTTCTGCCTCTTGGAATAATAAAAACTGTTGTGTGCTTATCTGCTAAGCTTCTCCGACAGTTGCAAAAAGTCATCAAGTCAGCAACTCGCCTGGAGCCCGAGGCTGTCACTCAAAGGTGCTGCCCATGCTGGGACAGCAGTGCTGTCAGATGGGGCTTGTGAGCAGGCAGGGACTGTGGGGCTGGGAGTTTTGGTGTCCCCCCGTAGGGCAGGCATTGTCCTCACGCCCCAGAGCTCCCCTTTCTCCTCTTGCTATTTTTTCTTTTCATTTCTGCTACACGTGCCTCACAAGAAAGGAGGCATTTCCATCAGTAAACCCACTCCTAAAAATAGGTTGCATCATTTTCGGAAGAGATTTTGGCTTCCAAGGCAGATTTTGATGAACAGAAGGTGACTTGTTTTCAGCAGTGCTGTGACTTAGAGCTGCACAGCCCTTCAATTGCTCACTCTCATCCCTGTTGTGCCAGCCAAGTTTCTCCATCCATCCGTCCTCCACTCACCCTTCAGGTCCACTGCACTGCCACACTATTTCCTGCTCTTACGCTCCTATTTTCTCACTAATCCCTGACTTCCTCCACACTCTCCAAATAGTTCTCCTCGGCCTCAACTTTATTAACTTAAGCTGTTTATTCTTCTGCCACTAAAAAGTAATTCTGTGCATTCCCTTTTCCTCCTCGCTATGTCCCTCTACCCCCGTCCCCAACCTCGCTGCATGCTGAGAAACCATTTGCCCCTTTGGAGAACCGCATGTATTTTTTCCCCAATGCATTTGGGAGAGAAAAGTCGGGGAGGGGGGAAAAAGACGAGTTCCTGGCAGCTCCCCACTGGAGGATAGGATCTGTTTTTAATTTAGATAGTTAAAACTCGCAGCCCTGCTGGAATCTGGAAGAGGAGCGTGTGTGCGTCTCTGCGTGTGTGGTTATATAGGCGCTCATTGTGTTTGTCTGTATGGAAACAGGGTGACATGTTTATTGTGAGTGTGCACGCGTGTTGCTCCTGCTCATGTGGAAATGGCACAGCGCGTTGCTTGTGGCCTGTGCCTGCGTTACATCCGTGTGAAGCCGCCTGAGCCCGACACTCGCATCCGTGCGGGAAAGTCCGAGAAAGCAGCTGACTGTGATACCCACTGAGTACTGCCCAGCTCTACCAACGAAACCCAAAAGCCTTCCTTGGGAAAGCCAGCTTAGAGCACAGCATGTCAGGGGGAGATGTGGGCTGGAGAGTAGGAGCTCAACCATGACCATGGATTTGGGAACATGAGCACCTGTGCTTAAGCACCTCTGGTCCTGCATAGAGCGATAGCAGCATGGCAGAGACACCTCCTCACTAGGGAGGCTGGGCGTCTGGTCCTGGACAAGGAAAACCAGCAGGCAACTGGTTTCTACTGGCACGTCTCTCTGTGGCAGAAACACTGGAGGGTTCAGCTGTTTTTTGTGCTCCTCAGCCCCTAAAGCCTGAGCACTCCTGCTTCCCTATGTAGCACACAGAATATCTATATATAAAGAAGTCATATATAGGGCTATACGTGTATCCACACACACACCTACAGAGTCTTCCATGTGTACGCATGCAGGACTGTGGAAGGCACTGTGTTGAGATCCCAAGGCAGCACGGAGGGGAGGCTGGGCTAATGCCTCTGCCTCTAATGCAGGTCACTTCCTCTCCGGATCCCAGCAGAAGTGACTTATTACAGGAGCTTATAAAATTCCCCTGAAGAATAATTGCAAAATGAAACCAATTGCGCTAAGTGGTGGCCAATAATTTCACCAGGGACACCAGGGCTATTAGGCCGGCCAGGAAGGTCCTTGTTCCCCCTCCACTCTCCTCCAGCTGGGACAAGCCCTATCTAAGGGGCAATGTCATCAAAGCATATATTTAAGGAGTGATTAATTTTGTCTCCATCAAAGGGGAGCTGAAATCCCTGTCTGCCCAGAGCTGCCTGTGGCAATGGGCATATCCCAGCAGTGGGGCTCACCCCTGAGCAGACAGACAGACAGACACCCATCCCAGTACTTCTCCATCCATCCAGTTAAAAAGTTTTTCTGAGGGATTGAAAGTCACCTTTCTGTACTCTAAGCCTGCCACTCCATGTTACCCACAGCAGGCAGGGAGCAGAGGGTATTCACTTGGCTGCTGCTCCTGCGGGATATTTGTATAATATTCTCATGTCTCCCCCAGTCTCTAAACTACAGTGTGCACTTCATCTGCCCACTCCTCTTTGGCCACCTCAGTTCCTTATTGTTTTTCTCTGGACTCCTGAATTTCTGAGGGAACAAACTCCCCATAGTGTTGACCAGTATTTTTGGCATCTTCTCAACACCTGACCCAAGAGAAGATGTTCTTTTGGGACAAAAAAAAACTACCAAAAAAAACAAAACAAAAACCAAAAAAAAAAAACCAAACCAAAGAAAATCAACCAAGCAACCAAAAAAAAAAAAAAGAAAAAATAAAAAAAAGAAATGAAAAATAAATTTAAAAAAGCCCCAGCACATTCCCTTTCCCTTTTCCCTCTTTCTCCAAAAAAATAAAATAAAATAATCACAGAAGTGATGAAAAACGGGCCATGTGTAAAGAACTGCAGACCCCAGGGGTAGCTCTGGATTGAACTCCCTATTTATACATGGTTTTACATTATTATTTACTACAGTAATCAATGTGAAAACACTGCCTACCCTAGCAACCCCTGTGTCATATGGTGTGTATACATCACCTCTGGGAAGCAGGTCAGCTCTATAAAGAAAATCAGCCATATTTGACGTGAAACTCTGTAGTTTTTACAATGTTTTTAAAAATGTTTTACAACATGTAGAAATGCTTCCATAAAAGCAGACTTATTAATCCCAGTTTTTAGCTGTCTTTTAAAGTGTAGTTTTCTTACACAAATATTTTCCTTGTCTCCCCACAGCTCCCTGCCCCCCCTTTTAAATAAAGTTATAATAGAAAAGGGATCGGGTAGTCAGACAGGGAAGGCAGCTCAGCACTATCCACCTCCATGGAACCCCAATTTTCTCCCAGGAGATGGGGGGGAAGAGGATAGTTGCCTATCCCAGAGGACATAACTCTCCTGGGCCCTATCAGTGATAGGGGATATTTACAGGGCTTAACATGTTTTCTTATGCTTATCCCAAAGACTGAGAGTCTTTGCACCAAATGTGAAGTTCTCAACCAAGAAGTCTAAATTAGGAAGCTAACTGGGCCTCTTTCCTCATCAAGAAGGGCTTCAGACAACTTAGGTCTGAATCGACCCCTGGAGATGCCTGTCCCTTATTAACACTGGAAAGACTCTAGAGTAATTACGTGTCTAATTTAGGAATGAAACACAAAACAAAGCCAGGCCCTATTCGGGGAGATGCCTCCCTACTCACTACCCAGCACTGCTCTCTGCTGGAGCCCCAGGAGGGCTGGTTGCCCATTGCATCCTGCCCACAGCCCTGCCACCCTCTGTCCCCAAGCAGTGGGGCTGAGCTTCCCACTCTGGGGTTGGAGGTACGACAGGTCCAACTGAGCAGCATCAGGGAATATATTATGTCAGCATTATCATGCCACAGTCCAGCCTGGGTCTGCACGAGGATTCTGACAGCAGTGCTTTGGCTCCTGGCCACCCATGGAATTGCAATTCATTCCTTCACTCATGGAGAGGAGCAGACAGACCCCAGAACACCCAGCAAGGTCATCATTCCCACAGCAGAGAATTGGGGCGCTGGAGATGTGACTGCAGTGCTGTCAGAAATCCCGGGACAGCCTGGTAGATCCCTGTGTCTGTGCCCTGGGAAGAGGCTGGGGTCCTCCTGCAGCCTTCCCACCTCAGTAAAGCGGTGATCACAACAGTGAAATCCATTTTTGCAAGACTGTTGCTTAAATCTGCCTGGTAACATCTCTGAGGAACACTACAGAGCAGAAAAGCACTATACAAATGATAGCTCAGTATTACTGCTTTAGAGATGACCAATATATTGAAAAAACAAGTCCATTGCATTGCCATTTAAAGTTTCCATCTGACTGATAAATATAAATTAGCTCTCGGATGAGAAAAGCTATCCTGCCCATTTCCATTGCTAATCCTCACAGTAATTCTCTTTGAGTAACAGGCCATTTTACAGATAGCAAAACCAAGATGTGGAGAACTTGGTAACTTGCCTGAGGTCACACATTTTTAAGAAATCCTGACAGCCAGTGTTCAAATTCATCACATCTTTACAATAAGGACTGGGTGTTGCAATGTTCCATTAATGGGGGACAGAACTGCTGGTCCCTGCCATCTGGCTGAACCTATTCACACCCACCACCAGCCTCATCTCTGTAATAAGCTTGACCGCTGTGATGAGGGGATGCTGTTTACCTTCCCCCCTCCACGACCCCACTCTGCAGCTTCCCTGGCTCTTCCTTCATTGGACCCAGATTTCCACCCTGCCTGCTGTTTTTCCAGCAGTAGCATTTTGGCTCCTGGCAGACTAGAGAGACATTTCTGTCGGCAACTCAGGAATTCCCTTTGTATCTTTCCTGAGTTTAGGCTCACCTTGATGCTAGACTCTGACCCCTCTTTAATGCAGAGGAATGTGTGAAAAATTTATTCCCCTTTTCATTAAGAACTCATTTAAATTCACCAAAAGGTGACCTGGCTCCCTCCACTGTGGCTATATTGTTCTCTGGGAAGCTGTTTTATTTCTGACTTAGAGTTCAGCTGAAAAGTGATATCTCGCTTCCACTGATCCAATGGTTTAATTCTTTGGCATTGACAGCGAATAAAATGATGCAGAGACATGTTTGAGGTACATTTCTTAGGCTCATAAACAGTCTGACCAGCTATGATGAAGCACTGAGTGTCCCTGGGTATAGTGTCCTCTTGGCTTGCTTAATTAGCAACTGTGGTAAGTGTGGGAATTTGAGTTTCCATTAAAAACTTAGAAAAATATTTGTTTTGTTTATTTGTTTTTCACAACACACAAAGCGAAAGCCAAACCCGTCATTTCTACTCTGGTTTGTTTTGTTTTCTTGACAAGTGAAAAATTGACAATCCTAGATTTGGAAGTGTTTTGGGAGCTGATCTGGAAAAGGTGCCAATGCAAATAGCGTCATCCTTTGTGCCAAACAACATCCAGGAAGAAAAAAAAAAAAAAAGAAAGAAAAGCACTTTGGAAAATCAAAGCCCAATTGTCAACTCACTTTATTCTCAATGTGATTCTTATTAATGTCCCTTAATCTCCTGTGTTCTCAGCCAGCACTGGCCGTGTCACAGTGATGTGCGTCGCTGTGGCACGGCCCTCTGCAGGCACACCGTGGAGATGTGTGGGGCTGGGGGCAGCACAGGCACATCAGGAGAGCCAGAGAACCCCAATATCATCAGCAACATAAAGGGTAGAAAAAGCAACAGCTTGTCACCACTCCTAACTCAGGGCAAGGAGGAAAAAGGGTACAGGGGTTGTAGTACTCCCCTCTTCTCTATTTAGGTCAAGGCTTTACTTATCCCATACAGGTCAAGACACATTCACCAACCTATTCAACATCATCCCTCTCCAGAGCACTGACCACAAAATTACCACCCATTTCTCCCAACACAGAAGGACTGCCAGGTAGAGACACCCATGGGGATCCCCTCTCCTGCTCTGCTGCCAGTGTTCCTGAAGAAGCTGGCTGCACCACGTAGGCCACAACCAGCTGCACTTTTTCCTATTTGTGCCACTTGTGTATTTGGTTTGCTGAGATGGGGGGAGGAAAAGTCTCTAATACCATTTATTTTTTAAATTAACCTATTTAAAACTATGGATGCCGACTTTTCAGTAGTCTTCTGGGGGCTGTTACAAAGGGGCCCTGGTTGAAATCTATCTGAAGGGAGTTAACCACAGCCCTTTGCTCACACATGTGGTATAATGTAGGCTCTTTATTGCTTTTCTTCACTCCCCCCTCGCACACACACATTTAAGATACGCAGAGTAAAGCTTTCCTAAATACCTTACAAGTGTGTGTGTGTGTGTACACTGGATTTATGGAAGAGAGGGGGACCTACTTCTGCCCTCAATTAACAAAACCCATGAGCAAGTGGGACTCAACACAAGAGTCGAGGGGAGCTGCTGGAACAGAATGTAACACAGCCTAGTGACACTTGGAGATGACAAACACCACAAAAGGAGAAAGATTTCAGACCCCAGGATTTCAGGAGAAGGAACCAGGGAAGTGCACCAGGGAAGGATGCCAGACTCAAGTCCCATACATCTCCTTCCAGAGGGAAGCTGGTCTGACCCTCCATGTCTAAAGGTCGATCCTACAAAGAGCCAAGGCTTGGATTCATCTGTTCTAGGTTTTAGGCACACAGGCTTGGAGCAGGGTTACCTGAGACCCCCACTGTGGTCAAAGGACAGAAATCAGCTCCCTCAGGGGCAAGTTTGAGGGCTTAGCACACCCTACCAACATTAGTTGGAGGCTTTCATGCCTGTCCAACCTCAGGGGCTCAGGCTGGGTGTTTGCAAGCCCAGCTGAGTGTCCTCCTCTGCACCAGGCACCGCTGCAAATGCAGGGCTTTGGGCTGTGAGTGGGATGAGCCATGCTTCATCTATCACAGCCAAAGTGCACCAGGGAAGGAACACCTGGACCAGGTACCACGGCACCTGGGACAAATGTAGGTGTTGGCAATGACATTTGTGTTTAAGAGTGATGAACAACACAGGCCACCTACCAGTCAGTGATGCCAGATCCTGGCTCTTTAACCACAGGGAAGATTCAGAGAGCTGTGCTCCAATCATGTAATCTTAGCACCACATCGTCACTCCTGCCTCTCCCCTTTGACCATCAAAAGCACCCAGGATCACTGGATGGGAGGTCAGCTGGACATCTCATCTCCTCCCTATCACATCAGATACCCTGAGAAGGTCCTAGATCCTCTTTAGCCACTCCTTTTGACACCTTAGTGTCAAGATATCCACCAATTTTTGACATCAGCCTTCTCAGATGCCTGGGGATGTCATGCATTGGGTGGTGTCACAAAGGGACAGCAGCTCAGCTGGTGTAAATCAGCCCTGACTGGCTGAAGCCACCAGTTGAAGACAGCTCAAAGTTGGCATCCCCAATGCTTAAGATTCCACAGACTGCGAATCCAAACCCGTTTTTAACCTTGTGGGTTTTTTGGAGCTCTGATTTGCTGTGCTAATGTGCTTTTAACGTTGTTTTTTTCCTTGTGGTACGTGTGTTATATTAGCACACATGCACGCGCGCACCCTGTATACACAGAAAGTCTATAAAACAGGGCACTCGTATAATTTTAAAATAGACAAATCAGTTTAAAGCATTAAAGCAAATCTGGTAAAAGAAAATCTCTCCTGGGTTGACATTTTGTTTGCCAAGTTTTAGCTTGGAATGAATTTTTATGACTGAGTTATAAACCCTTGAAAATAGTGGTTTATAATGGAAATCTTGACAAATCCTTAACACAGGCCCTATTGTAACATATTCTGTACATATCCCATTGATCTATGGTAATAACAAGTTTTATATAAAACATTTTAACCATGGGAGCAACATGGTTATCTTCAGGCTTCCAAAAATATTTTTCAAATAAATAGGTGGCTTTTTCAACTTGGCAAAATCAAGGAATTAAACATCGAAAATGACATCTAAATATTCATCTGGTTTAAAAGAAAAAAAACAGAAAAAAAAAATCACAATAATCCAGAACCCATGATGTTTCTTTGGCTGAAAAGCAGCCACTGACTAAGCAGCAATTCTGCTCTGATATAACTCTCAATGCAGGATGGGGTATTAGCCATGAGCAACAGAAATTACTTTCTTAGAGGATTAGCTGTAGGCCTGAAACAATAAGCAACTTAAAAAGCAAGCTATTCCCTGAGTAGGCAAGCTGATAAAACCGGGATACAAAGGATTTGCGTGCTAGGTCCCCAAAACCTCCTTCCCTGCTGCAAGACACTCAGTGCCTTTGCCCCAGCAGCTCCTCTGTGTTGGGTTTAGCCTGGTTCTGGGCTACCTGCACGTCTAACCCAGGTACTGCAGGTTTTCAGCTCTGCTGAGGTGGGGAATATGATGCCACAGGGACGAGAAGCAGCTGGAGCTGCGCACTTTATCCTGCCCCCAGTACTGGAGCAGTGGTGATGGGTTCTTCAGGGGTGGGCCTCAAACCCATGTTTGACCACCACCACCACACTTGATCCATCTTGAGACTCCAAAACATGGGAGTCTCTAGGCAGGCAGCCTCCCTGGGGGTGGAGAAAGGCACACACTAATTTTCAAGGCAATTATGTCTGCAAGAGTACTTTAGCTCATTGACTAGCAAATGCTGAAATTGCAAGCACACAAACTCAAGGAGCAATAAACATAGTCCTCCTTTTTTTTACCTCTGAGTGTTAGAAGCTGTGTCTGTCTCTGAAATATTTTTAAACCATGAATCTTCCTAATATCTGAAAAATTCACAACCATCATTATTTAGCGTTACATTGTTCTCATCAGGTAAGGAAGTTCACAAACAAAAGATTGAGGCACATAATTATGAGAAACTAGGGGTATTTGGGCTTTCTGAATATATTTGGATGTTGAACTGGACATGCAATCAAGATGTCAAGAGCTTTTTATGAACAGGAGTGCAAAGTGAGGAACCATATAATGCGGATTTATTTGCTGTAAGGTATCATATCTTGTCTAAGTATGTTTCCAGGCTCTTTTTTCAATCAATTGCAGAAGGCGTCGACATGAGATTATTCAGACCATTCAAAAAAAGTCAGGATGAATCTCTGCCTGGACATACTTATCTCTCGTTTCCCTAATACACAGGGAACCTAAAGAAGCAACCCTGATAAGGCCCCTGGAGAGAGCTGAGTGGCTTGTCTTGGCAAACCAAGAATTTGGACTTCTGCCTCCATTGCCTTCAGCAAGCCTGAAACTACCTCATTTACATCCAAACAAAGGAAAAAAATGGGTATTTTGAATGTGAATAAATGGGCACATGCTACTTCATGATCTTAAAAGTCTTTTTCATCCTAAACAACTCTATGATTCTACGAAATAAAGCTGCTTCTATGCAGACAGCTGCACGTGCACACAGTGAAGTACAGTTGCCACAAGCCTGATTTGCTCCGACTGACAAAAGCAACTTCCTCTTCACGCGATCATCCCAGACCATGGGTCTGAATTCCCGCACTTGCATCCAAGGGAGTGAGCCATTTTCATCTCCGATGCATTCCTTTTACTTCCATTGAAACCGATTACCACACTGCCGCTTTAGCATGAACATAAATTTTTCCGACTTAACATGTTGCTTTAGGACTCGGTTCCACTCGACAGTAGACTTCCATATGTGCTGTAATGTTTGTGTTTCTAAGCAATGCCTCGGCAACCACATCAGGGTTGCCGAAAGACGAAAACGAAAAGCCTGCTTTTTAATTTTCTTTCGCTGGCGATCTCAGTTGGAAACTCAAAGTAAAAGAAGGTCATCCATCTTCCCCAGAAGAAATGCAGCCCCACAGGGCCAACGTGTTGTTAAACACACACCAAAAACGTTTTGGTGGCATGCGTCTGTTTTAGGAAAAAAAAAAAATAAATACACTTCGCTGGGACTAAGTCAGGAGAAAAAAAAATTCAATTTGCTGACATGTGAAAGGCACAGCAAAAGATCTTGTCCTTGTGGAAAATGCCAGCAGGTGTTGTCTGGGGGTGTTTCTTTCTTGGTGCCAGAGTATTTCCACACACGCAGTCCTGGCAGCATCCTTTTGCTTATTTTGTTGAACAGTTGACAAATTAGCTGCATAAACTTGCATAAGTCCCATTTCCCAGCCATTTATGCACAAGAAACAGTTTATTCAGATGCCTTGAGCAGAGAGGATAATAACTTTGCTTTCCTTTTCCTTTTTTAAGACTGAGATCTAAATCTCATTGAGGTCTATGGAGAAATACAGATATTTTAGGACCGTTATGAAAATCTAGTCTGACACATAGAATTTAACTCAGCTACTCCTGTAGCACGCTCTAGAATTTATGCCTGACTGAAGACCAGTCCCATTATTTTGCCGGGTTTTGAGAATCAAGCATTTATGCCTTAGTTCTAGAAAGCATTTAAACACATGCTTAAGTCCCTCCCTAGTCAATAAAAGCACTTAAACACATACTTTGTTCCTGCTGAAGTCAACTGGATGTTGACACAGCAAGTAGCTCGCTGAGCAGAGCAGGCTGCTAACAGGGAGCCTCAGTGAGCTGCACTACTGTGCTTTGGAGCTTGGAAAAGTGACCGATTCCCCCCATCCCTCCCCACTGCGGACACACGGATCTGCCCGAGGCAAAGGGCGCCCAAACTCCCACAGCATCTGCTTCCACAGCACCAAACTGCTCCAGTGGAAAATATTCCCCTCTATGTCAAACTGTGACTGTCTCTCTATCAAGAAGACCACCCTAAAGCAAAGATCCAGCTCTTGGCCCAGTTGCCCCTGTGGACGCTCCCCCAGGCCTGGAGCTGCCTCTCGTTGCACGGAGCCGGCTTCTCTGCACCTCAGCGAGGCTGCAGGATGTGCTGGCTGCTTCTGCCTTCCCTCTTCCCCATTTAGAAATTTATTCTAACCTCAGTGAAGTGGTTAGGGGCACTTAAGAGCCAGTTATGGCTCATTAGAGGCTAGGCTGGGTTAGTGGGAGGGAGGAAGATGCTGAGAGCTGCTATGCCCAGTTTTAATGGCATTTTCCACCCCTCAAAATGGTTCCTGGATGCAGGGGGGGGGCAGTAAGACCCCTGAAAAAGAATCTAAAAAGGAGCAAACAGGTTTTTTGCTGTGGTCCACAGCAATTGTGACACTCTCCCCTTTGAAGCCCAGCAGTGACAGTCCAAACCCCAAATGCTGCTCCCCCCTCCCAGTGCCGGTGGGGGAGTGGGCTCTGTGCACCACCCCCCTCTCCACAGCACCCATGTCTAGGGCAAGCAGGGTTTGCTCTGCCCACGCTGCAGGGCAAGGTCCCACAGAAGTGGAAGTTACTGTAATTATACCTTGCCTGAACATATGGTTTCAAGGACCTTTCGGTGTGTAAAATGCATGAATATGCATCAAAACTAGATGTCACTGCTTAAGTTACATAATCCTGCACAAACATATATTTAAGAAGGACCCGACATCCTCTGTTTTTTAAGGGGCTTTAGCTGTGATTAATTCTCTGAGCTTATTAATCACAACATGTGTTAGTGTTTGATAAATTGCCCAAAAGTTGCATTAGCTAATAAGTATAAGAACAAAACGAAATAGTTTCATCTGTTTTTATAATAAGACAAAGAGCATCATGGGAGCATACACGGTGGTCATGAATAAAAGAGAAACATTCATTTATGATAATTGGTTTCAGCTCCCCGTTTGGCTGGTTCTTGTGACCTAAATGTATCCAGTTGTTTCCTTTCTTTCCCGTTGGTTTTTGGGTCACTCCTAATGGTTTAATTCAACAAAAAATGTCTACCATTTCCTGTAACCTCTGTCTTTTTTCATTCCTCCTTCCAAAATGTTTTTTTCTGTGCAGCATCTAGAGAAATCTCTCTCTCTCTCTCCCTCTGTTTCCTTCCAAGTGAACAAAGTCAATATTGTTGACAGAGAAAAGGTTTAACTCCAGGCAAAAGGAAAAAAAAAGTAATAGTCATTTATTTGTCTCCACTTCTGAGTTCACAAGGGTTTTTTGTTTGATCCTGGCGGTCAAGACTTTGACACGGAACATGCCCCCTCTGACCATGAACAATTTATGGAGGGAGAAAGAGACAAAAATCCTCATTCATGTTTAAGAAAGCAAAGGAAATGGCTGTAGATTAATATTTGTGCATTTGTAGCAAAATTTCTGATAGGTCTGTAACACATTCAACCACCCTGGTTGAGAAACACAAGAGGCGAAACTCAGCCCTGGAGAGTTGAGTTTTGTTACTCTTGGACACCTTTCAAAACATCAGCCCTCATTCTGCTTTTCTTAGGGCAGCTTTTTCCTCCAGCAGAGAGTGAAAAACGTCGTATGGCATTTGCAAGGAGGCGGCGCACGCTGGCGGGGTTACCTTGAAGCACAAGCAGGGAGCACTTGCCGTGGTCTTCCCATTTGTGCTCACGCCTGATACCCCCTGAACACTGCAAAGTGCTCTCACGTCTCCCATTTACCCTGCTCAAAGTGACAAGCAATGAATTTTCTAGCAGGAGGTTCTGAGCTCCAGCTGGTGGGAGACGTGGTGCAGCGCAGCACTGGGATGCGAGAAGGGTGTTAGCACTCGGTAGAGGTGCCCTAAACATGTGCCATCAGGAGCCCCTGTTCCCAGTGGTATTCACAACATTAAAACTTTTGGGGCTGAAATTCTCCTTTGCCAGGTGTCTGCCTCCAGCAGAATTTTCTAGGAAATTGCAAAGAGGGTGGGAGAGGGGGAGGTCTGGCATTTTTCCAACACTAGATTAGAGAAAAGTGCTTAGTCGATAAAAAAATTCTACCAATTATTTTCTTGGAGTCTCTCATGACTCCATCTTCTGGAAAAGAGGCTGGAAATTTGGTGTCACCCTGGGAACAGGGATGTGCCTTTTACATCCAAATTTGGCAAAGTGAAAAGCCTTTGAATATATCCCACTGAAGATTTATTAGCCTTTAGGAGAAAAACCTCTACAGATTCTGTCTGCCTTGATCTCACTCCATTTTGGGGGTTCTAGGGCTTGCTTCTTCTGGGGATTGCTCAGGACTTTCCTTGCTATAATTCTCTTCTTGGCTGCTGGACATGGTTGCAGCTCTGGGCACCAGAAGAGAAAGCCAGAAAGCCATCCCTGTCATCCCATCCCTGTCATCCCATCCCCTGGGCTCCATTTGAGTCTCTCGCTGCCCAAATCAAGCAAAGAGGAAAGCAACAGAAGTGCAAAGCAGGAGAAATAGGGCAAGGACCAGGGACCAGGCAAGAGCAAACACCTGGGAGAAAAGATTGATCCCAAGGGGACACTTGATATGACATCAGGGAATTGGCATGAGGCAGAAAAATGAGCCAGGATAGTCTAGCATTGATATATAATAAAAGCATAGATAAAACATATGCTCAAAGAATCCAATGAAGGCCACAGATACAGCCTTAATTCTCATGTTTCGAGGCTTCTGAAATTCAGTTTGTGTCTCTTATCATTTCTGGAGCACCCCAAGCTCTCCAACAAACAGACCAGGACACCAAACAGCAAAGCATCTCACTGCTACACCAAACACCCACTGAAACAGCTGACAGGATAAAAAGACATGGGAGGAAGATGTAATGAGAGGGCAGAGATAGTTAGATTAGAAAACACCATAATTTTGAGTACACTGATGGTATGCCTGAGGTGTAGTGAACTGCAGCAGTAAATCAAAGTCTGCTCTCAAAACTCTCACATGGCTGTTATCCAGAGACCCTCTGGCTGGAAATCAGTTCCTCACAAAATCATGGGTATGACATAAATATTCATGTGATTTTAACCATGTGATATCCAGGAATTTTTTAGCCATTAAGAATCACTGTTCCTTACAACCTTGAGCAGTAGAAATTCCAGTTTTTTGTTACTGAAATCTGTATTTGCCCATTGGATTGCACACCTCAGGGACCGAGGCTTTCAGAAAAGAAACCCCAGCTGGAGAAACTCCTGCTGAAATCATGGGCATCACCAACACTTCACAAACTGGCAGTACCCATTCTTAAGCACACAGTAGAGGCTGGGGGTATAAATGTGTTCAAGACATGAGAGGACACATTTGGAGAGGGCAGCTCTATCTGCAGATAGTGAACACTGAGGTACAAGTACAAACTGCATCATGAGCAATTGCTGGAGGACTACTGCTGGCAACTGATCTGGGCTGCATGGACCTCTCCTTCAGGGTAGATTTCCTACTCTTCAGAGAAGCTGCCCACAGCTAAGCTCTGTGTCACAGCCTGGATCTGGGGTGAGCCACCCTTAGCTCTTGGGAATCACAACTCACATGTGCCATCACTAAGGGTTGTGCAAAGATTCTTCTGCCTGGGAGGGAAGAACAGCCACTACCCTCCCTGAAATGGTCCCACCTTGGCTGCTCCAGTTTGGGGACATATTTGACACAGCCCCCATACCCTCTGCAGCATCACTCAGCACAGATAGAGCCTCAGAGAACTCGGTTGCAAACTCAATGCACCTCCCCTATGAGTACAACGAGGCTTGTGACTGCAAGCAAACCAGCCTGCAGAAGGGGCAGAAAACTCCAGAAAATTAAAACCCACTGTCTAGACAAGAGATCAAGAATAGTCTTAAATTCCAAGCAGTGATAATTGACCAAGGGGGCAGAGAAGAAAAAGGGAGAAAGGCTTTCTTGACAAAGGGGATGATTCTTTTGGGGTACATCATACTAATAAAGCTACATCATTTTACTGTCCCAATGCTGCTAAAAGATCACTGCAGCAGGTTTTGTTCCTAGTTCTGCACTTTCCTATCATGGAAAGTCCGTGTGTTTTATCATATACAATCCCAGTGCCAAAACTTTTCCAAGGAGACAGGCTTGTTACTCCACGGGACACCTGCTTTGTTTCTATTTGCATTAGTCATGAATGAAAACATGATTTAAGGGAACTGCACATCTTCTTAAAATACGATAGGCATTAAAATATTATTGCATCCTCTCAACAGCTTCAGAAAACTGTTTTTCTCTACCTTTATCAAACCAGAGATGACAGTGAAGCCAACTTCTTTAGGATAACCACAGAAAAACTACACCATGGACTTTCCAGCAGAACGGACTGAGCAGCTTTGTGGGAAAAACTAGCACATTGCTGAGTACTCGAACGTGCTGTGGATAAGATTTAACATCCAAGAAACCTCTGCATGATATTAGAAGTTTCCAGTAATTTCTAAAGCAATACACCACAATCATCTTGCAGACCTAGTTGTGCCCGAGAGAGTTTTGGGCACAAGCCTGCACAAATCTGAACCTCTCCACTCCATCCATCACTTGTAATGATGTTAAAACATCAGCGTGAGTCTCTGATCTTCTCTCCTTTGCCTTCTATCTGTCCCTCACTCTCTTACACAGTCATAGCTCGAAGATAGTGTGACATGGTTTGTCACAAACCCACAAAGATCAGGCAGGCAGCTCAAAGAGTTTTCCATTTGAATTTTCTGGTAAATGATGTTTGAAAAACGCTGAAAATTCTGCTTTTGTTAAAAAAACCCACAGTATTGGGAACAGGGGATAGAGAAGAGTAGCAAGATTCACATTTTCCTATAGTAAGAATCACATATTCAGTAACAAAAATATTTAGTATGACAATTACATCTCCAGTTTCTTTTGTTGGCAGCAGGTTAATTAACATTGGGTGCCTATGTCAAAGACTGGAAATCTTGCAGGGTACTTTTCCTTTCTGATCACAAAGGTATCTGCAGCTACTCCAGAAATACGAAGACGTATCTTTAGCAATACATTCTGATTCAGTCTGCCCCAATTATCTCAATAACACTTCAAGACAATCTGCTTTCTATGCAAACAGCCAGTTTTGTATTACATAGCAGTCCTGTTCCCTGTTTTACAAGATCACATCCCATTCTTGAGGGGAACTTCTACACATCTCTCAGCTGCACAGAGGTCCTGCATAGCCGTTGGTGTGTGGGTTTAGCTGTGAGAAATGATTGGCTTTAAGTCTTATCAAATTATCTCAATTGCATGAATGAAGTGGCTTCCTTATATCCCTAAATATCCCCAATTAACCATGCAGTGCTAAGGGTACTGGATTTCCATCTTTTGAGATGCTGGGATGATCCTTTCCACTCGTGAATTGATCATGAAATAAAAACTCTCACTCCTTCCTGAGGTACAACGAATTAGGATACTCTAAATAGGGCATGAGCTGGATCTCTGTCTGCATGGAGCTCTGCACAGTCACTCACATCTTCAGCTCACACACACTATCAGTGAGTGTATGAAAATAGCTGTGCCATTTTTGATGCTATTCCACTCAGCCCCATGCTTTTGCAATGGTTCCATTTCACTACATGTCTTCCTATGTTTTCTCCTGTTTTACTAACTGTTGCACCAAATAAAAGAAATCTCTAATCTAAAAAAAAACTCAAATCCCAAAACAAGTGACTCTTGCAGGAGCGTACGAGCTCTTTCTATCATATTCCTTTCTATTTCCCCATTTAGTGGCCTCTCCTCTTCCCTGTGCTCCCCGGTTCACTGAAGGGTGTGTTGATATGCAGAACATGTCAGCATATTTCCATGTGCTGGGATTTATGCATGGTTTTGCATACAAGAGTAGGAATCGCTCGCCTTGCAAGCTATGTGGATGACATGCCTCTCATTATGACAGGGTGAGAGATGACCTGCCCTGTCCCCCACCGCAGGCTGCTCCAGGCACATGTTTCCTTCCTTTTGCCAGGGGCTGGGGTTTCTTTCACAGGTGCCAAATGGCAATTTGGAGTGGTTCATATGATGTCTCTGAGCCCAGCACCAGGCTGTGGTTGTCACAACTCTGTGAAGAGGCAGTGGAGAGAAGCTCTGCCAACAGGCAGAGGGACAGGATTTATAAAATATCCAACAGAAAAGTAAAGAACTCCCAGAAGAGGCACATGAACCACAGCCAGGTCTGCTCCAGCAGGGCAAGGCAGAAAGGCATGTCACTGCAAAGAGGCCCTATAAAAGTGTGATGTCACTTTGGCAAAATGAAGTCCCACAGTGTGTGGTTGCTCTCCTGGCACCACAGTCCCTCACACGCCATTGAAAAAAAAATCATTTGTAGAAAGGAACACCAAAAAATATGCAAATCTTAGAGAAAACCTCTCCCTCCTTTTGAGGCACATGGTGGGTTTGTATCAAGGCACAGAGTACGAGCAGTGCATGGCTTGTCTGCACCAGCGAACAGCATAAGTGAGGAACTGGCCAGTGTTAACAGGGCCAGTTTCCAGGTCAGCTCCTATGAACCTGCCAAGAGACAAGGCCAGTGAGCACCAGCACCTCTCCATGCTCCCTTCTCTCCCCTTTGGCAGTGGAGGTGCTGGAAGTGGCTTCTGCTGAAGGGACTCCTGCAGGGATCAGGGGTACCCCCACTTCACACCCTGCACTGCGTTTCAGGCACAGGGATGGCCTGCAGGAGGGACCGTCCCACAGCATCCTGAGCCAGCTGCAGGTGCAGCACTGGCTCAGCACAGAAATGGGTTCAGAGCGGAGAGCAAAGTGCTGGCCTGGTGTCTTCACAAGTTTTGTTTTAAAGGTCTGCAGTTTTTCACACTTCAACCCTGCCAGGCAGGCAGCAATGCCAAAAGATGGCTGTGCAAACACCTCTTGCTTGCTGTATGGAGGAACTGGGATTAACACAGCACAGGATACCAAACTGTCCCAGAGTCCTACAGGTGAAGGATGAGACACAGAGGTGACAATCCAGAAAAGGTGGTTTTTTGCCATCTTCCCAATCTCAAGTCAAACTTAAAACCATAGTATAAGGACTAATGATAAAGCAAAAGCCTCTGCCAAAAAATATAGGTAGGACATTCCTGCCAGAATATATGTTAAAGAAAGACACACAATTATTTTTTAGAGTTGCTGGCAAGTGCTTTCAGGAAACCTTCCCCTTTAAACACTAAAATTAAACAAACACATGAAACGCAGGGAGAAATGTAATTACTTTATAGCTTGACTTTGGTCTATTGCCTCGGGTATCCAGTTCCTTTTCTTAGTGATGTGGAAACTCAAATTCCCTCCTAACAGTGTCATTAATTCCTTGGCCTGGAGAGCCCAGCTTTCCTGCTGCATTTTGCATCAGGAAATCCCAGCTGCCCGCACCTTGCTCTGAAAACTGCTCTGCAGGTGACAGAGGAGCTCCTGCCCTGCTCCCAGCACAGGAAGGGGGCAGGAGGGCTCCCCTCTCCTCCCTGAAAGGGGGAGATTAAAACAATTGGGTTGCCAAAAAAACAATTAAACATCCAGGCGAAGATCTAGTTCCTCTGACCTCCAGCCCTCTCAAAACTCCCCTCGCCTGCCAAAAAAAATGACTAGGGGTGTCTATTTCTGCTTGCCTTTTTCTTAAGAAAAACACCTCCCCCTCTCCCTCCTCATATCCCCCCATGGCTCTTCCTCCCGCACACAGTTGGGGCTGGCTAAGGTTCATATTAAAAGAACACCCATTCCTAAAATACTCCCGGGATGGTGTCCAAAGGCTACCAGAGGTTGTCAAGAGACTCCCACTGATGCGGGTAAGCACGGGTGCCCCCCACAGACCACCCGCCCTGAGGTCAAAAGCAGCTTTAATGCCCTGTAGAGAAAACAAATAGGTTTGGGGGAGCACAGGGAACCCCGTGGGAGCAGAAGCTTCTCTCTCCCATGCTTACCTTCCCCCTGCCTTGCTTTCTGGGATGCTGGTGAAATCCTCACCGCTGTGTGCCAGCCCGACTGGGCGGTCATCCTAGCTCCTGCCCCGTGCCCAGGCAGCTGCTCCAGAAAAGGTTTTCTTGGGCACTGCACAGAACTTCCCAGCTTTTTTCAGACTGAAATCTTTAGAGTTTGGTCCTGGAAGCAGACTGGTAGCTGCCTGCCCTTTGCAAGCTGTCATGCAATTCAGCAGGAGCCCAGACGGACTCTGTGAGTATATATACACCCCTGTGACACACACACACACAGAATGTGCCTGGCATCTAAAGCAGCCGATGCTGGATTTATCCCTTCCCTTGTTGCCAGTGACTGACATAAGTGCCGGGAACTCTTGGTGGAAAACTGCTTATGAGCTTTGGGCCTGATCCAAACCCCACTGAAGACAAAGGAAAGACTTGTGATTGCCTTGGAGCTGGCTTTGGATCAGTCCCATTATCTCTGCCCAGAGACCAGTGTACAAACAAAGCAGCAAGGGCTGGGGCATTGTACGCCCGTGCCCAGAGGCCCATCTCATCTGAGGAAAAGAGAAGCAGGGACGTGCATCTGAGCCTTTCTTTAAACATTCATCCAAACCCCTTCTGGGAGGAATGAGCCTTGGGAACTGGAACGTGATCATATCCCTCAGCCCTCACTCCTGGGTGGAGATGCCTTGCTCAGGAGGAAACTCCCAGATTTCTCTGCTCGGGGTTGGTATCAGCCACACAAAACATTCAGAGCCAGACCTACATCCAGACTTAAATTGTGCAAATCATCTACCTCACAGGCTGAGTCTGCTTTTATCTGTTGAAGACCATCATTTTGAACACTCCAACACTGAGCATATCCATGTGTCTCACAGGACAAAAATGTCCCCATAAGCTCATTCCATTCCAAAAAGAGACCAAAGGAGTAACACTCAGACTCCTTCCCACCTAAAAATCTACAAAAGCATTTGTTTTATCAACAATTAAGCAGCAATTTGCATTCTTCTTGGGTAAGAAGTTGCTTGCAGAACTGAAAAATGGTTTGACAGTTTCATTCCACTTCTCCTGGCAGCACTACCTTTCTCTTCATTTACTAAAAAAAAAAAAAAAAAGCTGAAAAAATAAATTGTTAAGTCATGCTTTTCTTTTTTAAGGCATTTGTTGTAACTATACAAGGCTTTTTTTCCCACTGGGAGAATAAATGAGAACCATGAATCACACCAAACTTACCTAAGTAAAGTGCAAAACAATTCTCTGTCCTGGGATTACAGAGTTGCAGACTTCTGACCCTTTCTTTGTAGAGTTTAGGCTACACAACTTTTTTAGCATAAACCTATTTCCATTGGAGATAAAGGATTTTTTAACCAATACCCTTCTACTTGTGACAATCCTTAGTGTGGATACAGTTACACTACACCATGACAGCTCTTCTTGGGAAACCGGCAAAAAGCTTCCTTGCACCCCAAGTTTCAAAACACATTTGAATTCCTGCATTTTAACAGACTACCACGTGTCAGTGGAATGACAATGAACAGCAGTATGTGTGTCCTTCAAAGGAGAGAAGCATGAGCCAAAATGGTTTGCCCTCAGCTCTTTTTACAGAGGCCAAAGCTGTGATCAGGCTTGGGTCTGAGGTGGGCTCAGCCGTGGGTGGGAAGACATGATGACTCACTGACCTGCCATAGAGCTTACCCCAAACAGTGCTAGCCTAAGGCTGGCACAGCTTAAACTGTGCTCAGATACCCTAAAGAGAGCAACTCTGGGGAGCAGAGCAGCCCCTACAAGTTTCAAAGTCTGTTGACATTTTTGTGATGCCAAACTCTGAAAATCGCAGCTGGTGTTGAGGGTCAGGTAACCCCGAGCTTGAAACACACAACACTAAGTTACTTTTCAATCCTGGCTTGAACTACAGCTTTGCAAAAGCCTAAGTCTCTAGGATTTCTAACCCCTCATCCAAAGAAGTAGAGAAGAGAAAGTGAGGATTTAAAAGGAAATAAGTTAAACCTCATAGCATGCAAAATGAATTCCCTAACCAGAAGGGTCTTGCCACATTCTCGGTATGGTGTCACGGTTTGAAAACATGCCTTGTTTCTAAGCTCATTTATTTGCTAGGAAAACTCAGTAACTAGTCTTTCTTAAAGAAATCCCTAGAAAGGCATCTGCAAACAGTTGCACTGAAACTTCAATTGCTGCTGAGCGTCATTCACGGCAGAGCGAAACCCTGGAATCTCTGTGAGCGCAGGGCACAAATAGCTCAAGGAGGTGTTTGGTACGAAGGAAATGGTGATGCTTCTTCCATTTCCCATGAATATCATATGCACTGCTCCAGCCATATGTTGTGTTGAATCTGCCGCATTCTTCGGTGGTGGGCACAGATGTGGACAGATCTGACAGATCAGGGTCTTAGGGTCACACAGGAGTAAATTGGGGGCAGATGATTTGAGCGTCACAGCTTATTTTTAGAAAAAAAAAGGGAGAAAAAGATTGCTAAGAATCATTTCTACCATGTGTCTGAACAAGAAACGCATTTATCTCACCCAGTAAAAACAAAGTAGAGTTTCTCTCAAATAAGGAGTTTGTTTTAAGAGGCCAACAAAGATTGTTCTATGCACTCTATAGATCACAGGTGCTGCAGAGACACATATACTTTGCCATGTATTTCCGTGCTTCATTAACATGTAGTGTTTTCAGACGGTCTCCAACAATGCTCCATCTTTGCAGGCACAGAAGTGACTCCTTTGACAAATAAGCAAAGTTTCTTCTCAATTGCCTGGCTTACACTATTCCCTGGTTATTCCTCTGATTAGTGCTATTTTGCTTACATGTGCACAGTGGGTGATAAAAGACATCAAGGAAACGGAAAACCCTTTCACAAGAATATAACCACTATTAGAAGATGGAAGAGAAAACAAGGAAAAAGAAAATCAATGCTTATCAAACCCTACAGACCACCAAAATACAGCAAAAATGTGACAGGTACACTCCTGCACGTCTATTATTTATATTCATAAGAGCATATTACACACATACACGTTCTGCCTCCTGCTGCACAAAGTTTAAGAGCAGAGAGTGAGGATGAGGTGTCACATTACTTCATTAGTCCCACAAACTTCTCTACCCAACATTCACTCATACGTGGTGAGGCTCTGCAGAGTTAAGGCAGAATTCAAACCCAAAGTGCATTTGCCAAAGAAGGACAAGGAGACTGTTTCACAACACAAACAGGGCTTTCAAAGGCTGCTTTGAGAAGGAAAATGGAAGAAAACCCTGGACCCACTGGGATGGTGAAGACAAGGTGCTGATGGCAGCAATGGCCCAGCCAACCCAGTCACATAAGTCTTTGCATTATGGTCAGACCCAGTCACTTGCAGTGGATTTTTCCGGGCCATCAGCTCAAATTTCTAATAGCCAGTATGGGACACTTTTAGTTGTATCAAGTAGAAAATGACCCTGGTATGAACATCCCAACCCAGGCCCCAGACATGCTGGAAATTGCTCAGAGAACAATATCACCCCTTTGCTCCCCAAGCCCAGCGCTCTTCTGAGCCCGAGCAGGAATGGGGTGAAGCTGCTCTGAAAGCATAGTTGGAGCTTTTCCATTTCCTCTTACAAGTCACTGAGGAGTTGTAGGTGCAATCAGTCATATTTTTTTCCTATGTTTTTCCTGTCTGTTTGGCTAAGAGCAAAAGGCCTGGGTTGATATAGCCTATACTCTGCTGATTTCCCTGCGCCTCGAGGTTTCTCACAGGCTGCTTCTGGGTCTTCAGAGGGGTCACACCAACTGGCAGAAGGATTCAGATGGGATTTAAGCTGTGTGATGCTGGGCCAAAACTGTGTTAAGTGTAGCTTAGTGATTAAATTGTTGGAATAAGGATCAGAAAACTCAGCCTGTTAGGTAAACATGGACATTTCAGCCCAGCCATCCAAGCTCAGACGGAGAACCCTCATCACAGGGAAGCATCCAGCAAGCAGAGGTGTCAGAGCCAAGTCTCACAAGCGGGTACATCTGCCTTTCACCACCCTGGTGTGGTGCCAGAAAAAGAGAAAGGGCCATAAGGAGACACAGCACCGGGCTGGGGAGCCCAAGAGGCTGCAGGGCTGAGCTGGCTGTGGTGGGGGAGATGGCCACGCTCCTGCCAGGCTCTGCCACAGTGCAGGGCTCTTTGCTGCCCAGGAAGCAGGCTGGCTGAAGCAACTGGTTCATTTTTTGGGATGTGGAGCCAGCCCTGATTTTTTGGTATTAACGGCTTTGATAGATCATTCCACAGCCAGCAATGCAACGCCCAAAGAGCACAGTCCACAATGGGAAAGCAGGAACATCCACACCACAGGCACATGGGTCTGATTCTCGCCTGAGGAATCTTTCACGGTGAAAAATATGGATAAAATGGAAAATGGATGGTGGTTTTTTTTTTTCTTTTTCCTGAATGAAAACAAAATTGCTCTTCATTTTAATATTTCTGTCATTTTTATGCCATACTGGCCAAAATGTTATGTCATGCTTCTAGAGACCAGCCATTTTAAGGTTTCGATTGCCAAAAGCAAAGGAAGCAAAGGAAGCAAAGGATGTTTTTACAGCTTTTTCAAACCAAAGCCTCATGGGGGAAAAATGAAAATTTTAAATACAATTTTTTTTCCCTTCTATTTACTTTGGTAGAAAATAACTTTCTGCTGGGAAAGTGATTAAAATGAAAAACAATTGTTGAGTCACTCATCCAGTCCTTCTCATGGATTTGCTGTAAACTCAGCAGATGTAAAAATCTCACTCATACTATGAGGGGTCTTTCCAATTTTCTGAGAGTTTATGGCACCGCAGCAGGGCTGACATTGTTTTTAAACAAGCTGCAGCTAAATCCTGGGTTTGAAGCCAGCTGATAGACAATTTCAGAGGAAACAACACCACTTCTGTAAAGTGCTATTTCGGTTCCTTCCTCCAAGCTTGGATTTAATGGTTTATTTACAATACGAAGGTAGGAAGTACTTTTACTTATTCTAAGGACAAGCAAAGTCCTGGCTGCAGTGTGAAGGTAACCTGGTTTCTTCCCAGTTCTCCCAAAGATTACTTGTGTAGACTGGAATAAGATTTGCCCCATAGTCACAGGCTTTCTGCAGCAATGCCAGGGTGAAGACACCCATCCAGCCTCCTTGGGGAAATCCACACTCAGTGTCAGAGTAGATCTGAAGACTAAAAATTAATAACACTTTCCAAGTTGTATCCCCTTTCCAGTTGCAGCATCCCTAACCTCCAAACCCACTGCCTCGTAAAACTTGCAAGCAGACTATGAACAAATGGAGAACTGCAACAAGGCCTCCTAAAAGCAGAGTAATCCCAACTCCCAGCTGCATTGTAATGGAGTGCCTACTATGACACGGAAAAAAGTGAGATCCTCCCCCACCTCTAGAGAAGCTGCCCAACTCCAAACAAAGGGCGATGGGAGCAAATGTGTGGAAGATTAGCCCCATGTCCTGCTTCTCTGGCAGACATGGACCTGCACAGAGCCAGATACCAGTTTCCTGACTGACAGCTTCACAAACAACAAGCCATTCAAAATTACCCACACCAACTATTGAACTTTTCCTATAGTAGGAGTTCCTTTTTCGGGGAAAAGGACAGCAAGAAAACAGCCCTGACTGTGAAGATCTTCATCCCATAGGAGCACTCTGTGCCAGAAAACTCCCTCCACAGGCAGGACCTCTCCTTTCTGCTCCTAGACTTCACTGTGAAACCATGCAGGACCACACTGGGGACCACGAGGATTAAGGTTTTCATGGCTTTTGTGTGTATAGGTTGGAGGGAGAAACAGATGATACTAAACCTTTGACTTGTTTCCCGTTTAGTTTCCTACTGCAGTCACAAACCAGGATTAGCAGCCTTAGTACACAGGAGACCAGCACAATCCTCCAGAAACATGTTGTTTTTAGCTCAATGCTGGTTTTAGCTACAAACGATTATCCCATTGCTGCTCAGCTCCAGGTCCCAGTGCTTTCCTCAAGACCCCATTCCCCAAGCTACACAAAAGACTTCCTAAGAACTCAAAGCTGATCTGGGTATCTCACACTTTGCCAGCACACAGGGAAAGGAGCAGCAGGTTATGCATATGACACAGCTTCCAACAGGGCTCAGCCATCGAAGGCGTACAAAATGCTATTAGCAACAACTTGGTAAAAAAGGAGCCATGTTGGTGTCACTGAATACAATGAAAAGCGTAATTGGTTACAGCTGACAAACACGGAATTGCATTAAACAGAACATTCGATGCTGGGCCATGGTTTACATCAAATTGTCAATCTCAATATGGCAATCCCCTAAAAGAGCCACTTTTTTTTGTAAACCCTCAGGAAACATAGCAAATCATGGCAACATGTTTATAGTCCTCAAATGCCACACAAGAAATCTGATACGTATCTTTTATGGTGGGATGTACTGGAGGGTGTTTCAGCGCTTCCATGCTCATTTTCCAAATACATTGCACAGCTTCACCAAGCCTTCCTGAATCTCTCAGAGACTGACTTTTAGATGAAGCCATGGAGTGGACAATCCTCAAGGCCAAACTCACTCAATAAAAGTGAAGTCACTTGCCTTATCTCCATGTTGTTTTCTGTCTTCAAGTCTGGCAATTAAGGCTGGAAACAGCAACGACAACACGCAGATCTTTACAGCCTGCCCCTGAACTTCGCCGTCCGCTGCTGCCGTATAAACTGACGACTGCCCTTGGACTTCAGCACTAACTTGACACCAGCAACCACAGTAGAAGGTCTATGATATTTATATCCAAACAAAGGTTTGTTTCTATGCTTATTCTGGCTGGAATTCAAGTTATTCCAAGATGGTTTGTGGTTCCCGCACCTATTTACACACCAGATCCTCTGGGGAAGGGGCGTGTTTCCAATAGTGCCTGGCATGGCCAAGTTCTGGTGCTACCTGAACACTTCACCTGCCCTAAGACAGAGGGGTAGGAGGAGAGACATCTGGGCTGAGTTGAGCAGAGAAAGTACCTTCAGCACAGTAAAAACTGTTCTATGTTTGCAAAAATACACCAGGTCTTGCTGCACTTTCAGCACATCCTGCCACTTTAGGAAGTTTCAGGAATGGCAGAGCCTATGAAATCCATTGTCCTGAGAGCTTTTGTGGTTTAGATTCTCCAGTGTCTAATACCCAGGCTGAGGTCAAGCTGTAGGGAAGGCTAACAGTGTCTCTTTCCTTCACCTAATTTCAGATTTTCATAAATCTGGTAAGCAGTTAGGGTTTTTTAAGACTTTCAGCTCAGTGTCAGTTTTTCCAGCAAATCCAAGAAGCCTGTGGAAATGAGGACAAACAGACAGACTGTATGCTGGAATAAAGAAAAAACCTAAAAATTGACACAGTTTAATTTTCAACTTCAGGAGAACAGAATTACTTACAGCAGGAAAAAGCATTTTCAAAACTCAAACAAGCTTTTTAAAATGATGATCCCAATTACCTACTCTGTAGATGACCTGCTATGATATCAGCATATCTTCAAGGTTTTAAGATAAGGGACTACAACACAAGGCAGATCTTTACAGCAGGATGGCAGTACTCTGAGTTCATTCAAAGTCCTGGTTTACTACCATAAGTACTTGATTGGCCTCACAGAAAATAGCTTTGAGCTAACTTTATTAAAGAATAAACAAGAAGAGTCAACAAAACTGTTCCCTAAGTTTTAAATACCAGGAGGGGAGGAAGCTTTATTGCTTTATGCTACTACATTACACAGATACAACAACAGCTGTCAACAATAATATTATCTGTATTACAGCAGAGATCCCAACTGAGGCTAAGGTCTCATTGTGCAGGACACTTGTAAAAAACAAGAAATACACTGTAAGAAACCACCCCCTAAAGAAAGTCGAGACTACATAGGCAAGAGGGAAAGAATGGGGGGAAAATGACATGACCCTACTTTTACAGATGGGGAACTGAGGAATGCCAAGGGTGACTTGCCAGAGGCTGAAATTAAACCTCTGTGGCAGAGCCATAACTGAGCCCATATTTTCCAAATCCAACTCCTATACCACCCAAATCCAGTAGCAGACTTCCCTTTAAATTAGTCCTAATAATGTTACAGTTGGATCTCACTTCCAATTGAACTGGAGAAATCAGAAGTGGATACATTTTAGTTTTTTTAAAGAGAACTCTTATTTAGTCCATGTCACATTTTGCTCAGAACTATAAATTCTTCATAAAATAGGTCCATTGTGCCTAATTTTCTCCACTTAACCTAGAGGCTGCACTTTTGGGTGCTGTGCCAGACACAAACTTGTTCCAGCAACTGGGCACCTCTCTTTTTCCTGGTGCTCCTTTACATGCTCAAGGCTAACAAACCTGCTCCCCTCCTGCTCCCTGCAAAGCATCTGCAGGAGATATGGGAACATTTAATACAACTAATACACTCCCAGCATGCTGCTGTGAATGGGAAGCTCCTGAGCAAACACCACAGCCCTGTAACACAACGTGTTGGATGAATGCTCAAACTTCTGTGGTTAACGAGAGTCAACATGATAATTCGGTGTTAGTCAGAATTACCACGGTTGGATTACCCATTTTTCAACTTCTCCTATTCTAAGCCATCTTAGTGGCCTTTATTCATAAAAGACACAGATCTACCCATTTCAAATTGCCCCTTCATGTAAATACTGTCAGAACAAATAAAGTAATTCCTGCCAAGCCATCTGAAAACGATCAACACTCTTTGCTGCGAAGTAAGCAGAGTGGAGTCCATAACAAGACAGTAATTTGCACCTTTTTTTTAATTGGAGGAAAAATTCACTTTCTCCGGTGCATAAGTTAAGCATGGAACATATTATTTAATCCTAATGCAAATCACACCAGCAGGAAATTTCGTAAAGAAAAAAGTAATCTTCTGAAGGAAAAATAAATTATCGACCACGTTAAGAAGGAAAGAAACATTCTTGAATAATTTCTTTCTTTGTTGGTATTGGCTGGTAGCATAATCCTTCCAAGTAAATTGTAATTTCCAAATTAGATTATACATTATGTCATATTAGTTTTATATTAGAAAAACAAACTGACTGAAAGGAAAAATGCCAAAGTTGACTTGCCCTGTAATGTAAAATTTTTGTGTTTCTGCTGTGAAATGCTAACGTTTCTTTCTTTTTCTTTTTTATTTTTTAAGAAAAAAACTTTCACAGCAAATATAAAACCTAAATTAAGGTTTTTTAAGATGTTTACTTTACTTGACCAAGCCCTGTTTGAAACATAAATAGGAAAAAAAAAAAAAACAAACCCAAGCGCTTTCAGGACACCACATAACCATAGCAACAGTTATCTCTGTATATAAATACAGATACAAGCATGGAAATTTTTATGAGTTATGCTTCAATCAAGAATATAAGCACCTATTGCAGTCAAAAATAAATAGAGAGAACATTAAACCTGCACAGTCAAGTGATCTGAAGTCAGGAAATGCTGGAATTGAGAATGGCTGGGTAACTTTTGCACTTATCCTATGTTATGCAAGAGTCTTTAAATACCCTGTCCTCTGTCTGTTTTTTTCACACAATTCCTGCTTTGGTCACAGACAAGGATGGATTGTGTTTGCTAGATGTAGGGTCTGGAACATCACTCCTACGAGGAACCACTGGTGGTACTAGAGTTCTTTAGTATGGGGAAAAGAAGGCTGAGGGAAGACTTTGTCACTGTCTACAACTACCTGGAAGAAGGTTGGGGGGTCGGCCTCTTCTCCCAGATAACAAGTAATAGGACAATAGGAATTGGTCTCAAGTTGCACCATGGGAGTTTTCAGGTCGGATATTAAGAAAAATTTTGTCATTGAAAGAGTGGTCAAGCATTGAAACAGCTGCCAGGAAAGTGGTGGAGTGATCATCCCTGGAAGTGTCAAAAAAAAAAAGAGTAGATATGGCACTTCATGATATTGTTTAGTGGGCATAATGGTGTTTGGTCGAAGGTTGGACTTGATGATCTTGGAGGTATTTTCCAACCTTAAAAATTCTCTGATTCTATAATCTTCCAGAGTTAATGCTTGGCCCAAGCCTCCTCTACAACATGCTTCCCAAACTCTACAGCCAAGAGGGACTGCAAGTCTGCTTTTACTCACTTGTCTTCTCTTTCACAAGATCTTAAAATGCCGCTAAGCAGAGACAACACTTCAGCTTGGTCATATGTGAAACAGGGTGTAGAGGGATGAGATGACCGAGGAACAAGGCCACATGGCATGAGAGAAGAAAGCAAGGTGGGTACAGGGCGATGGGGAAGATGAGACTGAAGATGTCCCAGCACACATGAATTGCTGAGAGCAATGATTTGCAGAAGATTTTGAAGACAACCAGCCAGGCATAAACATGGGAATACTGTAATTTCTTCATTACCTGCTAAATTGTCCCAGAGTACTTTACTGTCACTACAATTTTTCAGTAAGCCTAGACAGTTAAATTACAAACCCAATCAATTAATCCTGGCTGCTACAGGAACCAAAAGCTGTTTCTCCAAGGAGCTGGCTGCAGATGCTCGGGAAAAGGACCACCTAAATGGACCACCCTTCGCCTGTGCTTCTCTCCCCTTCCTGCACAAGGCTGGCTGCCTCCTTTTTAACTTCCTTCTCAGCCTGGTGTGGGAGTACCAGGACTCAGGGGAGACCCTCTGAGCTCAGTCCCTCAGCCCAAAAGCAGAGTAGCCACAGAATAGGTCCAGCTTGGACATTGGGCAAGGAAGATGTTCATACTCCCCTTTGGGGACTGATTTTCATAAATGGAGGCACAGGGGGCAAAAAGTCTTCCCAGTTTATCAAATTTCTACTGAGCTCATGCAAACTTTGATTTTTTTTTCTTCTTTTAACTGCCTTTTTCCTGGCCAAATCCACACAGTCTCTTGCAGATACAGCAAAATCCTTCCCACCTTCTCACAAACACGAAACAGTTTGGATTGCTCCCTTGGGAACAATAATGTCTCTTGGAGCAGCACTTTTCCTTCTCTCTCAAAATGATTGAACCATTTGCGTATGATTTTCTTGGGGGACAATTTTAATCAGCATGGAAAACTTCAGCCTAAAAAAAGTAAGTTTAGGAAAGCTGTCAACAATCAAAGCAAGGCTCTTATTGGGGAAATTTCTGGCAACTCTTCCATGGACATAAGTTCCTCAGTAAGTTTTAGCACGTGCTTTGTTACACATGAACATTTCACTGAAAGCTGTGACTACTAAAAACAAAGTTCTGGAGCCTGAGAAAAGAAAAAACTTTTTTTTTTCTACTCTTTCCTTTCTGATAATCAGGATTCTATATCCTCTTATGGCATTTCCAAGTTCTAATCAGCTGATGAGTTAAAAATGCTTTGGTATTAATTAAAGAAACTGGAAGGTAGAGCATATAAAGTGCATCTTTATACATAGAAAGGGAAAATAACCTGTAATAGGGGAGGACATGTGAGAAAGGAAGAGATCTGTGATCCTAGTCCAGTAGACTGGCAGTGCCTGTGGACCCTAATGGCAGTTACTTTGAAACAGTGAATGTTGAGCATCCTAAAGTTACCTTTGCCCCCAGACTTTTCCCAAATGAGAAGACCACTGATAACTGACCTAACCCTCCATGTGCCCAAAGGAGTGTCTGGACATGGAATCATCTTAGATGTAAAAGTAAATATTTGCAGATATATGAGAGAGAAATTCAGCCTCTAAAGACCATTTTGAATTCAAGTTTTAAAGGAACCAAAATAGAGGTTTAAACGTAAGTTCCCACTTCATCTCACAACTCTCATAATATAATACTATAAAATACAACAGGGTGGTTTTAGCTCTAATATATTTTTATATCATCACAGCTACAGCAACATTCCCATTATAAAATAGACAGATACACAGACATGTCTATCTCACTTCCTGCAAAAGTTATACTTAGAAGCTTTTTAAAAAGAGCCAAGAGATTATTAATATGTGTAGTAACGTGGTGGTTAATGCAAGCACCATGAGGCACAGACCATTACAAAGCCCTTAGACAAGGCAGTTCTAAGCTGTGATTCTACACAACTTGTTGGCTTCCATAACAGTTTATAATATTTTTAAAAACATCTATTAATCACCTTGTAATCCTTACCAAACACTTCTATGTGGATTTTTCATAAAAACCAACATACACTCATAATCTTGGGATTTTGTGTGAGACTGTCGTTGATGGTAGTACAAAGCAAGCAAGGAGCCAAGCTCCATGCTATGCAGCCTCACTTGATTTCTGTGTTTGATCATATTTGATCGTGGGTGTCACAGTGCACCTATTTGAATAGCTTTTTTTTCCGGTTTGGTCTTACTCCACTAAACCTCTAATGACTTACACAGCCCCATTGGTCTCACTTAATCCATTCTCTGTATTGTTTGCATTTAGATGGCTAGAAATGGTTTACTAAGGTGCAACCTTGTGATTATGTCATGTTTCATGAAGGGCCAGAAATAGATTTATTTCATCTAAACCTCACGAGAATGACATACAGACCTGATAAAAGAGTTTATAAGTTGTTCAGGGAAAGTCTGTTCTTCCCTGGCTTCCCCCATCTCAGACTTGCACAGACAGCCCAAACTTCTTACCTAGACCAAGAGAGGCATTTCACAGAACAAGGAAAAGTAATGTTGACTTTGTGTTTACTCTTTTCCATCACATCTAAAAAGAAAGGCAGTTGATGAGCGTGCAAGGTGTTTTATTTCTTGACTCCTTACTCCACTAACCCATGGGACTTCCTCTCCCATGACATCACCTGATCCAAGAGTCCCACTGGATATTAGAAAGGGTGACATTCTGATGGAAATTTTAAGTAACTCTTCCATGATGTAGCAAGGCACAAAACATGAAAGATATAATCCCTTCAGCTTTCTATAATGCAATATTTAATCTATGTGAGCAGGAAATTTATTTCTCTTATGTCTTGGTACAAAATAATCTGCTAAGGATTTTTGAACTTTACCTCTATTATTGGTCTCAGTTAAGTTTCTTTTCATGATTTCCTTCCCAAGCCGGATCCCAGATATTCCTTTCACCCATGACTATCCCAGAGAGGCAGTCAATGTAAGACCCACTTTATGCATGTTCATTAAAACATCTTTTGAAATTTTTTTCCCCTTTTTTCCCCTGCCTTTTTAGTGGGAGCTAACAGGGATTTTGCTATAGGACCAGAATGCAAGTTCAGGTTCTAAACCCCATACTCAGAGCACAGCCCTACAGAAAACCTTTTGTGACGCAAAATGCAACCAGTGGCTAAGGAGGGGGGGAAAGAATAAAAGCAACAATTCTGAAAACTAAAGACTCTCACAATAAACTGCTGCCCATAAAACAGCAGTTTCAAGAGAGTCAGAGTCCCAGCCAAGAGAGAGACAAGACACACATACATGTACATATACAAAGAGTCCTGGAGACCGTGTCCAGAATGATATAATTGGTTTGCAGGCACACTTCAATCACTCCTTCATTTTATAGACTGCCATTATTTAGCTTAATAGGACCTCAAAGAAAGGAAGGCGGAAGTTAAATGAAGTAATCTCCCACCCAGCCCTGATGTATTATACTGGCTTCCTTTATACTGACTCATTTGTACCTATAGAAACTGTTCTCAATGACACAGGGACCAGGGATTATTATCAATAAAGAACCTGACTTGACCATAGTCACCCATTACCATGAATGCTACTCAACAGCTTCTTCTATTAACAAAGAAAAAAAAAAAGAAAGAAAAAAAAATCCTTTTTTAACATATTTGTTGCCACTGAAGTCCACTGGAAATACATATACTGCAAACATCTGCTTTTACACACAGCCTTTGCACTGTGATTTCAGAGGAAGTCTGAAAGGCTCAGTCCAAGGTTGTCTTCTGGGGACACACTATTTAAATGAAGATCTTTAATACACCATGTCAGAAGGCCATCTTCATCTCTGTCATTCCAGGGAAACAGAAGTGCTCCACTGCAAAGAATTTGGCTTCTTACCTACATAAAATAAACAGTTGCAAAGCCCTTAGGTCTCAAAAATAGTAGTAAGGGTTCTTTTCTTAATAATCCTCAGTCTATTATTTCAATAGCTAGACTACACATTGCATCTCCCGGCACGTATAATACAGCTGCTCTATGTTGGCCTTCTAGCTGTTCATTATTTTTGTTTTTATAATAAGAAATGTATGGAAACAAATGACCTTTTCAAAGTGCCGATCTGTTTAAAGAAATAGCAAACAATCCCAAAGCAACAGAGGCTCTTCTACTGGCACAAGAACGGTGGCCCTTCGTCATTTCAGGCCCCAAATGAGATAACACTTTGAAACAACATTCATTAATGTTTGAAATCCCAATACAGAGCAATTTAATTCAAGCGGCTTTGTTCTTTAGAAAAAAACCTGAAGGGGAAGGCGGGAAGGCTAAAAAGATAGCTTAAGTCATATAAACTTTCACCAAAGAACAAATCAAAACATCTGAGGTTCATTCAATAGGGCTGACTGGCCTGCACAAGAAGACGACAAACAAAGAAGCATTGTATTGTTCCGCGGACTGAGGTTTTTCCAGGAACATCCCGTCAGATGCTTTCCAAGTGAACACCATGCAGCTGAGAGTAGGTGGATTTGAAACAGCGTAAGATCAATAAAAACCCAGCTTTCCCTTTCACAGGAAGTCGACTGTTAAAACAGTAATGTACTTGTCCGTAGCATGTAAAACAGAAAGGCCACACAGAGGTTCAGTATCAGGTTACTGCTCAGTGTGTCTTAATAATACGGTACATACATTTTGAACATCTTCCCTACCCCACCCTGGAACCTTCAAGTGCCAAACAGCCCAAGTGTTTTAAGCAAATTAACAGGAATAATCTCTGATAAAGGACAAAATCCAATCATTTTTTCCTAAAAGAACAAACAATCCCATTCCTCCATTAAACTAGTAGAGAACTTCTTACTACCACATTTTGTCATGCTATGCTTCATTCCCAAGGCTCAGATACACGGGAAACAGAGGGAATCAGAAATAAGGGGTGTTACTGATGGTGCTCTGACTCATGAGAAGAGGAAGAGATGGGGAGGGCATCGGCATGAAACCAAGCAGATTCTGCTGATCTTACATGTCTACTGCTTTATTTTTTCATGTAATTTTTTTCTTCAAAGTTATGGGTGGGAAGAGACCTGAATAAAAAACCCTGATTCAAATGATCTTTACATGCACCCATATTTAAACCAACAACATGACAAGAATGATCCAAGGTCTTGAATGACTGCTGCATGGGGCATGGTTCAATAGAGAAGAACTTTTTAAATTAGAATATATGATGGAGGTGGGATGTGGTAGAGATCAGGGGAATCCTGGCCACAGTGAGTAAGGATCAGTTGTTTACTCTCCTTTCCAGCACATGTCCTGGGAAACAGTGAAGAAAAGAGCAAAGAGCAGACTAAGAAGAAATAAAAGCAAACAGCTCTTCCCACAGCACTTGGTGAAGCTCAGGAATTCTTTGCATGGGATGCTGTGAAATGTATGTGGGTTCAAAAAGCGATCAGCCGAATTCCTCAGAGAAAAAAAAACTTCCTTACATTCAAAACACCACCTTTGTCTGATGTGTGTTTGAACATTAAAATGCTGAAGGTTAAAAGAGTGATACTGGAAAAACGTCACCAGATGTTTTCCCTGTTGCTGTAGATTTTCCTTGGAGTGCCCTGTTGACCACCATCAGTGGCAGAGTACCACGTTAGAGACGCCTTTGGCACCACCCGGCACAGCCGACCTGACATTACGTGAACCACCACAGCAACTGCCTGTGTGTGTTCCTAGCCCGCAGCAAACATGAGGTAATTTGGATTGATTTAACCCACCCAGAAGGAGGTTTAAGCCGGGCTGAATTGTCTCACGTTTGCCAGTGGCCAAAACACACATGCACAAAGTTATCTCCAAGGTAGTCACCAGCAGCCAAGGTGCTGCCGAGCCCTGTGGCATGGGCCATTGACTGCGTGTGTCAGAGTTCATTTGAACCCCACAGGATGAGTCCATTTCTTGACTTTCCTGCCTGTTTGAGCTTCCCACAGATCCCACCCAAGTGACAACATTTCAATCATAATCTGACCTTTGGAGTGTACCTTCCAGCCAAGAGATCACAGAAATATCCTTGCCAATGCTGAGAAGGTTCTAACTGGTTCGTGTCTTGGCCACACCACTGGTTTGGGAAGCAAAGATTTTCCCAGGGAGGTAAAAGCAGAAACCAGGTGAAGCAATTCAGTTTTGCCTTGTTGGCAAGCCAATCAGCTTTCCAGGTTAATTTCCAGTTTAATATTTAGAAATCCCAGCTCAGGCATCAAGTTCAGTAAGCCCAATCTCTGAATTCAAGATGAACGCTCAGCATTTCTGCAGCTTCTCAAAGGCATATTGCTAGCCCAGCTTTCCAGGTTTGCTACATGAGCAAATGTTCTTGCTTTTGAGGGATTAATCAGAACTTCAGGGCAGCCTTTTTTCTTACTCTGGTAACACTGAGGCAAGGAATCCATGCTGACGTCGAGTCTCCCACAGGAATGCTGCTGTGGGAGCATCTGCAAGTGATTAATAACTGGAAAAGAGCAAGACAAAAAGGTTCCAGTTGGTGATGAGGCTCCAATGGATGCTTCTGGAGTGTCAGAAGTGTCAAGATGATACTCAATCTTCTTACCACTCTTTGCTTGCCTTTCCAGAACATGGACACGAAGAACAGCCTGGAGGCATGAGAGGGAAAGATCAGCAACTCTGGGGAGCAGAGATGAAGTGACTGATCCTTCTGTATCAACAGGCAGGTCTGCAAGACCCTGTCTGTGAGTCGCATGGATATTCTTAATGGTAAGGGGAACCAGATGCTCATTAGTCAAAGATGTGGCTAATGTTCACCCAACAGCATGCTGGTCTAGCTTTTAACCTGTGGGTCTGCCTGCCTGCAAAATGGCAATGGGACCCTCTAGCAGGGCTGTGTGGGAATTAGTGATTTCAGCACAGATGGATTTGTACAAACTTCTGGTTAGATTACTTGACTCCTGAGTTCTGCAAGTCAGGTTGGATCCGCACCTGGGGGCAACAGAGCAGTTCATCTGGGGAGCATGGAATCTGGCTAACTTCCACCGGAGGAGGTGGTGAGGGGTTGAAATAAAGCCGGCATTTAAAGCAATCAAAAACTTGAGTTTCTCATGGAGATGGATCCTCCAAGGCCTCTGCGGAGGGAATTCCCATTGACTTCAACACACAAGGAGAGCTTAGAGGACCAGACCCCTGAACCTGGGTCAAAGTAATGAATGAAACCAAGTTCTGCAGCAAACGACATAAATCAGCCACATTCATTCCAAACCAGGCCCTGCAGCATGACCCTTAACCAACCTTTCAGTGAACCTGAGATATGGTTTTCAAATTTGTAATGAAACCTGAAACTAAGTGATTTTCACCTGGTTCTGGCTTTCACAGAAAACATTTCACAGCAAGCTTTATTCCCTAGGTGTGATCCCTTAATTTCTTTGTTAAATCCAACCACTTCTTTGAACTGGGAGAGCCAAAGAGTAACCTGGTGACAATTGTCTGAAATACATTAAATTTTGTGTAAGTATATGAGCTCGAAGTGGATGTCTTCCATGGAGTTCCCCGAGGAATTTTCAGGACATCTTTTCAAAACCATGTGCCTTAAAAAAATTGAAAAGATAGCACTTATACTAGACTTTCATGTAAAGGTTTCTTCCACCAATAGCCCCTCTGAGTTGTATCCCTGAGCAGGGAACGATAACGGAAGAAAAAAGTAGTGCAGCCATCAATAATCTTGAAAGCTAATCCCACTACAACAGTGCTGGTCTGCAGAAGGGCTTCCATAGGAAAACCCAAATCTGGATTAGGCTTTGTGCCATGAACGTGGGAAGTTCTACTTCAGGTTTTCAGCTAGCAAAGAATCCCTAAATGTCCTTTCTGAAGAAGGACTGAAAGGTCCCGTCCAGTTGAAGTCCATTATCCAGGTATATGTCTGAAGAGAAGACAAAATGCATCTGCATAACTTAACTTGCCATCCTCCAATGTGTGTGCCATTATATATCTAAAAGGGTCAGGGGACAGACCACTGACCCAATGAAAAACTCAACTGCAGGAGCAGTATCCTGACTGAAGAGGGAGAAAACAAAACCCAGCAAAATTTATCAGTCCTAAGAATGATGCAACAGACCACCGAGGCCCCATGTTCAACGCCCCCACTAGACTTCTAGTTCAGATGTGGCACACAGAGTGTCCCAGAACATCACTGGATATTTAAGCCAGGTCCTCAGAGGTTAATTCCAAACCTCTACAAAACACACAGGTGGCCCATCAGCCCCCCAAAACATGGAGAAAGAGGGACCGTAGATTAGTGGGGAACTGGTTGAACAAAGTCACTACATTGCTGCTCTTACCCTGCACTAACAGATCAAGCCTTGATGGTAGAGCACAAGTGCAAAGGAGCGGGCTCAGCATTGTGCAACTAAACACCCCTTTATAGCCCTGCTCGCCTCAAAACCATCACTGGGCAGAATCCCATCTTTTGACTGTAAATGCAACATGTGATGCTAGAGCCACGTGTGAACAGAGTCACCAGCAAGGGAGCTCATGCCTTGGTGCCTGGCTGCATCAACAGCCACCAAAGAGGAAAGATGCTCAAGCGCTTCCAGAGCTTTGCGTCCCGCTTGCCCTGTAAAGATTTGCTCAATAGACACGATCCAACCAACCACCACCCTTTGAACGAAGGATCAGTGCGTGTTCTCTTTCACACCGGATTTCTGGACAGGTAGCATTGCCTCACATTTGATAATGCCCTTGTTATAAAGGACACAAACTCGTGATTTACTCTGCGAAAAGCATAACGCTAACTGAAAATAGCCGAGGAAGGATATAGCGTCATACCTAACACTACATTAAATGCAAACTGAGAACCTGATATATTTTAGGAAAATTCAGCACACTCTAGACTAATAAACATTTTACAATATTATTGCACATGTTCATTTCACTTTGTACAAATAATCATTCCCTTCACATCTAATAAGTCTGCTTGACACATTTGTGGCCTTATAAAAACACCTTCAAGGGTCTTGTTTTGAGGCATCAATCATTTATTTATACAAAGCTCAAAGACAATGACTAACAATTCTGATGGTATAAAAGCCTTCAGCTGTGATCTTTGTCTTGTTGTTTGTTATCTCAGAACTCTAAAATTATTTAAAGGAGATTTTATTTTAATGAATTTAAAAAAAAAGGGTTTTTTTCTCCTCTGGCAGCAACATCAAATCAATCAAGGTGAAGGAAAGAACCAGAGCTATTTGCTTTTTAGTGTGTTTCCAGAGCTGGAAATACAGTGCAGTTTGGAGCCCTTATTTGCAGTTTGTGCTGTCTATACAGTCACCAGAGGTGCCAGAGGCTGGGAAAGCACAGACCGAAAAATCACCCTTCCAGCTACCATCTGTGGGGATAATTGGGACTTCACCCACTCTCCAGATACAGAGCTTAGATCGACCTTACTGGAAACTAAAAATCCAAACTGATGGATCTAGAAAAGTGTCAAAGGGCTCATGAATCTTGGTGCACCAAAGATGGTGCACATTTTAATCTCACTCCTTATTGCAGTTTCACCTGTTTTTTTCTTTCATCTCCAAGCAAACCCCGCCTGCCCATCTCTGCTGGGACAAACCCTCAAGGAGAGTAAACAAGACCAGCATTGCACAGGCCCATGAAGTCACACTGATTTAGGGTAACAGGGATGCTTATCTGTGGTGGCGATTGCTCCATGGTGTGTTATGGCAGAGCAATCCTGCACTGACAGAAGGGAACAGTCACTGGTTTTGGGGGTTTTTCTTTTTTTGGTTTTGGTTTTTTTTTTTTAGCAAGTCACTGGAATGACAACGTTTTCATTAAACTCATGATAGCTGATCTATGCTCCAAAGTTAAGCAAAAGCAGAACCTTCATTCCAGTTATGACCTCAGATACATGTAAATTCAAATGAGGTGCCAAGGAAATATGATAGAAATAAGAGAATTATAAGCACTTACGTAACAATACAAGCATTTTGAAACTTGGTTTACAATTAAAATGGATATATAATTGACTGTATTTTACTAGGCCCAGATTATGTTCAAAGCACTCTGAAGTAGATTTGCAGATTTATGGAAACACATGTTAACTAGTTGTACAAGAACAGGTTTTCCCCCAAAGCCAACTCTCCCTCATGCTTTTTTGTCATTGCTTTTAACATCCTATGATGCCTGACAGCACAATATAAAAATTAAATGCCAGAAAATAAAACAGCTGCTGATTTTAGGAGATCTCTGAAAAAAACTCATGGCCTCAGTTTAAGACAGAGCAGTGGGTTCACATTGATGTCAACTCAGCTTTCACTTTTTCCCAGCCCCACACAACTTACTCAATTGGTCCAGGCACGTCTCCAAGGGGCAAGGCAGCACCACCCCCTCAAAAAAGGTTATTTGTTAGGAAGAAAGTTCCCCTTATGAATATATCCCTGAGGATACCCCGAAGGCTGCACACACGTTCGGCCTCGGTCCTATTCCCACTTTCTTGGAGAGAGCTGCCGTGAGAGAGCTTGGTCCTTACTGGTACCAGCTGGGATCACCCCAGGGATGCAACAGACCCTCTCTAGGTGGTGCTAGACCAAAGGTCTGGTCCCTCAAAACCCCTGGCCTCACCGTGCACTTGCAAAGATTTACAAGGTCATTCTAGCAGACTACAGTGGATCTGCCGTTCCTAAGGATCTGCCCTCACCATGTTTACTCAGCCTTCTTTTTTGTGCTTGTACCCACTCTCGTTTCTATTGGAAATTTACCAGAAAAGGTACAAAACCTCTAAAGCATACTAAAACCCATTAAACCTGAGATTAATTTAGTCTTAAAGGTTAGCTCCATTTTCTAACCACTATTTCTGTCTGCAATCTGTCTTCATCAGACACTAATTAATAAGCAGACACAGCTTTGGAAAACTGCCTTTAATCTTAGGAAAGTGTAAATGCTCATGGTTACTAATGCAAAATCTCAGTACACAATTCATCAGGAGATTGGAACATATAATTTTCCTTTATAACAGCTTACTGATTTAGAGGACTAAAAGTGCAGGTGAAGCTGAAAAGAAATATTACTTTAGAAGTTTAAAGTACTTTGCTTTATTTTTTCTCCCTGCAGTGCCAATGCAGTTGTATTTTCCTAAGATGTTTTTATTTTTTTCTCAGGCAACGGGATTAGATCCTCCTGTGTTTTACACCAAGAGCCTTTGCTTGAAGTCAGGGTCTGTTACTCCTGATTTACAATGGTGCAAGTCATTTGGGGATTAACCCTGTCCAGAACTGTGTGCAGAAAGGGGGGTCCTCTGACAACTAGGAGGTAAAATATTGCTCTCCAAATTATATTTTTAATGATCACTTCCTTTCATAATGATGCAAGATTATATACTGACTGTGAAGAGCTATTTATGTGCCATGACTAAGATACGTTTTCATCAAACATTTATTTCTCATGCCTAGAAGTAATTTGTATTTGATTAAAGGTTTTCTGCGCGTTTACAGGAAAAGATTATTCACATTGGATTGCTTTTCTCAACAAAACAAAAACAAAAAAGTTTGCGAGCACTGCCAAAATAGCGGTTTTAAATATATCTCTTTTTACTCTGTGCATCACAGTAGGGATTTCTTAATCAATACCATGCCGGTTAGCGCAGATACACTGGCAGCTGGGCTAGACCTGAGCAGCAGCACCACTGCGGCAGACGACTCGTGGTGACCCCTCTTTGGAATTGCACCCTTTACCTGGACCTGAAATTGCCTTCTGTGGGGTACACCAAGATCTACAGACCCACAGCAGATAAATGAGAAGTTATTTTAGGACATGTTTCATTTTCAAAAAGTAGGGGGGGAGAAGAAATTCTTATTTAATTCTTGAAGACCTCCAGTGAAGGCCGCTCCGTCTCTTCCCCAGGCAAGCTATTCTGGCAGGTACTAGTTGTAGTCTGCTTTCAGCCTCTTTCTGCAGTTTCTTGGGCAAAGAAGGTGGTTTACCAAACCATATCTGGTGGGCTGCGTAGGCTGGAACACTTTCTTTCTCCCTTCAAAATGCCAAAGCACGGAGCTAAAAGTGGCTTGTTCAAACCACATCTGCCTGCCCAGGCTGAGCAGAAAACATCAGTGCTTTCTTTTGCCCAGAGCAGATTACCAAATTGCAGACTCATCTCTGCAGTCTTCAGGGAGTCTGGGGTAAACTCAAACCACTCTCACACATGCTGCCTTCAGACACCCAGTACCTGACCAAACACTTGGACTCAGATCTGTCTGCTTTCCATCACTTTCCCCAAGAAAGTGGGGAAAGTGGGATTCATCTCCAGTGACTCCAGTCATCCAAAACAGAGGGGTCTAGTACAAACTAGTCATTTGGGATCCCACAACAGCCAGTGAAGAAAAAGACTTTCCTCAGAGCAACTTCAGGACTTAGGATAAGAAGGATCACCCTATGGAGCTGCAGTCTCTCCCTTTTGACTAGAGGGGAAATCTAAACTAACCAGGACCAGATGCCTCCAACTATGATGTCTCTAAACATATGCAAGACTGTTCCCACTGCAAACCCTTCTGTCCCTCAGTTCTTCAGACAAGATCTCTGCAAAGACCAGAAAGGTTTAGAAAAGCAAAACATCCAAGGCCATGATGTACCTGTAACCCAAAAGGCATCACATAACAGTGATTCCATGCCAAAAACCCAAGACAAATAAGTCCTGTCATTTTCCCACCTCTTGTTTTCCCATTCTTTTTTTTTTCCTCTTCTCGTTATCTCTATCATCACTCCTGCTGTCTGCTGAAGCAAAGCTGCAATATGTTGAGCACATGGGGAAGGATTCTCTGCAGCAACATGAAAAAAAAAAAAAGAGGAGGAAAAGCTCCTCTGAAAAACGTTTTAGCTATTAAGACACTTGGATTTTTTCAGTATAAATAAATTTATTCGTGAGAGCACTTAAGACAAGTTCTAAGGTTAACAAACACTGCAGTATGCAGCTCACAGCTGTGACAAATATTTAAGAAATCCGATACAGCGTGCCTAAAAATTATTCATTTGCAGGCCTCGTTGCTTTTGAAGATCAACTGTTTTATTTGTAATTTTTGACATTTTCCTTCTTTTCCTGTTTGGCCTGTGAATTTGAAAGGGTTGTAAACACGTACTCCAGCTCTTTGCCTGAGGCACTGGGCTGTTGTCAGCATGCCAAAAGGAAAAGGAAGCTGATAGGTCCTTTGGTACATACCGATATGAAGGGCTTGTAAAGATAGTATTTGTTTGTTTTTTTTGATCTGACTTTGAATCTGGCTGTAGTACCTACCCTTCAGGGAAAAGCAACTTTTAAATAAATGCTTCAAGATTGTGCAAACATTTCAGTAGTTTCAGAGTCCTGGTGTTCTGGGTCAGGGAAGGAAGAAAATACATGTCAGTCAATAGAGATGGAAATGATAAAAAATGGTTAGAGCCACAGCCATAATTTTTTTCCTGGGCTGGGTGACGGGTTCTTTCGACGGCTGCATCACGTGCTGTTTCACTCATGTGCCTTTTGGCCAGCCTATAAAATGCACTGTGGATTTTATGCATGTGCACACACACACACACACACTTGGAAACAGATTAAAATATACAGTTATTTCAAACTCCTTGTCCTTCGATCCCACAATTTGCTAATGTTGCAGGATCAAGAAAAAATATAAGCTCGCTAGTTTTTCTGTTAGTCTTCTGAGAGCTTAGAAATGGTAATTTCCTTTCATTCCTTTGTGTTAGCTATATTTCTGCATTTTTAAAAACATCTATTATTTATTACCCAGGCCTTGAGGATCCCAGCTCTCTGCACATGAGGTGCTGTACCAACACATAGGTCCCAACAACTCACAACCAGGAGCTTACGTCCGTGGGATCAGATCCTGCTGTGCAAGCACAAGGCAGAGCCCACTCGCCTTGCAGAGCTCATAAGCTCGAGGGCCAAAGAGCAGGAGGAGAAGCAAAGACAGAAGGAAGTGAAATGGCTCGTTCAAGGCCACAGAGCAAACCAGAGATAAATGTGGGAACAAGAACCACGTCTTCTGGGCCTTTATTACAGCAGAATAAATCAACCGTTTCTCACTTGCCCCCTGTAGTTTCCTGTTACTTCCCACCCATAACTCTTATATCTTTCTGCAAATTGCAAGGTGTCCTAACAGAGAGGTGTACTTTTTAAGATAAAAAAATCTGCTTCTTACCCCTCATGTGTGGTTAGGGGACCTGGGAGAACAGAGCCTGTTTTTTGGACACTCAGCAAGGAATCAGAGCTAATACATGCACTTGGGGAAACGCACGTCCCAAAATATTCCATGTCAGGCGTCAATATCTTGTCTGCAGAACTTGAATAATTTGTGTGTGTGTGTGTATCTAAATTTTTGCTGCTGATTTTTACTACTGAGAAATTGGAAGGTCTTAATGTATGTATTGGGTCATTCGCTAGGGTGTTGTTTGGGTTTGATCTATGCAAGAAAACAGCCCTAGAGGTTTTCATCACATAACATATCTGGGTTAAAAGCCTATCAAAGATAGGAAACTGAGTTTTGATCAAAGTAGCAGAAGACGCTGAAAATCTGGAGCTGTGGGGTCTCATGGTCAGCTTGTGCCAAAACACAGCAGGTCTCATGGATTTCACCTGGTGCTAGGTTGGTCACACCAAAAACATGCACTTTTCCCTATGGAAAACCAGCTCTGTGAGTCCTAAGAAATGTTCCATGACAGCAGCACATCACAGGAGCTTCTGCCCCATGAAAACTTGCAATTGAGGAGAACCAAAATCTGCAGCAATACAGGGGAGATTTGAGGAGGAACAGAGGATAACCAAAAGGAAATAGGAGGAGAAACAGAGGTGCAACAGTTAATGATTTCCCAAAAGCCAGCGGAGTGGCAGGATGAGGGTTTCCCAGCCCTAAGACAGCAGATCTCCCCTCTCTCCCTTGGCAGAAGGAAAAATGCCCTCACAGTGGAGGTGCAGACAATGCTGGGTGCATTTTCCCCCTTGTTGGCAGCTTCCAAGCGTGAAAACTCTAGAGGCCAGGGCAAGGAGGGAGAGCAAGAGAAGGAAGGAGGACACTGATGCATCCAGCATGTCTTTCCTTGGCTGGGAAGCACTGGCTACTGCCAAGGGGTCAGAGAGCCACCAAGGACTTGCCAGCTTACAGCAAACTCAAGGGCACTGCCACCTTTCAGCTGTGAAACCCAAAGCATCCCAGGCTGTTACACTGCTGCTGGACCACCAGGCAGCTCCATGGTGTGTTTGAAGGGAATCCTTCCACGCAATAAAACCCTCAGGCTGTTATTCCTTGGATGCTTGGCAGAGCACTGCTGTCACGTTTTCATGCCAATAAGTCTGCAGGAGGTGGGATCCCAAGTGGAGACAGTTATGAGGCTGTTATACATTTGTGGCACAAGTTGGGGTGGAGTTTTGTTATCCAGCATCTAATGGGAGAGCATATCCTCTCCTAGCCTGTAACTGCCCCACAGAAAGCCCTATTCCATTTTCTACCCCCTTTACCCCTGCTGCCACACATCCATCCCACCAGTGGCTGGGGTTTGGGGGAATTTGTCTCCAAATGGGAACCAGATTGGAAAACGGATTAGCAGGAATAAGATAAAGAATTAAACCCAATCAGCAGGCGACCGCGTTGTTAAAAGGCACAGATGCACACGATTAGCTTCCCGCATGTGTTCCAGTCAGATCTCAACATCAGAGATGGGCTTGGAGAAAACCTCAAATCCCTAAAGAGCCTGCCAGGGCCCCGGGCATGCCATTGCACGGCAAGGGCTGTGCACATCCCTGGAGCCATGCCTGGGAAGCACAGAGACTCGGGCAGCCCTTTGGCTCCTTGTCCTCCCTCCAAATACATCCTCTTCGGTCCCCTCAGGGGGGAGGGCATCCCCTTTTGCTCAAGAGGGAAGGCATCCCCCTCTGCTCACTCAAGCAGACAAGCCTTTCCATGCCCCCAAAACTGCCTGTGGGACACAGGCTGAAGAGGAGACAGAGCAAAGTTAACCCCAGTATCACAATGTCTGAACAGTCCCAGATTGTGTTTGAGGAGGGGGGCTGAAGGGGAGAAACATATTTTTTTTCTCCTCCACACCCAGGTCATGGAGTGAGTCAGGGGTCAGGGAACAGGGGTCCTTGTCCAGCTCCACCCGCTCCCCAGGCAAGGCCAAGGAGGGTGAGAAAATTTAGGGAAGGGCTTCCCACCTCCAGCTGGATGAGGTGATGACCGTTTCATCATGTCCAGAAATGCTCCAGCATCTCCTGGCCTCATGCTTACTTAAGATCCATCTGAAAAGTAAATATTGCCGAGAAACAGAACAGCATCTGCACACTATCAAGTTTTCCTGCATCCTAGGCAGGGATCGCCAGCATCAGGGGTTGGTTTTCTATTAGATTGACAGGGATGGGATGGGGGAGAGAGCAAGGAAAGAGGGGGAGAAAACAGGGAAAGAGGGGGAGAAAGGGACTGAGTTCAGTGGAAGGAAAGCTCTGATTTTTGGGAAGCCCTTTCTTGCTGGCAGAGCATCACCATCAAGTTCTTGTTGCTTTGACATTTGATACAGGTTCACGAGTTCAGTAGGAAAACATGAAACCAGAAAGGGCCAAATCCTGACCCCAAACAAGCAGGGAAAGCACTGGCCCAGCCCAGGGAGTGCTGTAATTTAGCAGCCAGACCACCCTATCGTTCCTAGAACAATAAAATAATCTTAATTCTATAGAACTAAATCCGAAGCCCAGCATGGCTCTTTCCAATTGGTGACAGCAGAGTCAAGCTGTGTGGTTTGCAGCCCCATCAGCTAGGGAGCTCTGAGTATTTTGCAAACATTAATTCAGAGGCAAAAGTCAACTGTGAGAGAGGGGACATTTCTTTCACTGTTTCACAGCTGGGAAAGCAGAAGTAGAGGTCAAACATCAACCTGAGTTCCTGTGTGTTAAACCAGGCTTTCTGCCTGCTGCTGGACCTCACCTGAGCAGTGCTGGATTACAGCCCACAGAGCTTTGCCCAAGTGAACATGGCAGATTCACCAAGCAGCTGCATGTACCCATCCCCTGCCCCTGACCAGGATCAAAAGCCACCTGTCTGAAAGGACGATGCCAAAAGAAATGCCCTGGAAGTGGGGAGGGAGGGGGGCATTTACCTGCAGGATGGTTTCCCCCAGGCAAAGAACAGAACTTCAGCATAGGAGGGTTTAATCCAATGCCTTAGGCCATTTGGCAGATGTGGACAAGGGCAACCTTGTGGTAAATTCCAGCACTTCATCTGGCAAATTTGCCACAGTTTTGCTATGGTTGGTCATGGGTGACTTGAGTCCTCCCCCTCAAAAGTCATAGGTTTTCAGAACTTTCTTCCATGAAGTCTACATGGCCGTACACGCACATATGGGACCATCTCCAGTGGACTTCAATCCAGGGGTTAATCTCAAACACATCCTTACCCAGGGAGGGACACCATAAATGTTCATCAGGACTAATGTGACACCTTCTCCTCAGCTGTTTTTAATCCTTTAATGTAAATAGATATTATTGGATATGTTTTAAAGAAACTGAGTCAGATGACTTGCATCCTGAAGGTGCTCATCTCTCTCCACCAAAAAAAGGTGGTGCTGACTTGCTTTTCTTTTTTCTCTGGCACATTTTTCTTGTAACCAATAGTTCAGAGATTAACCACACCTTAAGTTCCTGTAAGTTTTCTAAAAATCATTGCTGAAGAAAGAGAGGGTCTCTGTGAGGTTAAGGCTCAGCTACCAGCAGGCACTTGAGATGCCTTTTTTGTGCTGACCCTGGGTACCAGTCTCTAAGACTTCAGGTCTCACATTTTTTGCTGCTCATGAAACAATTTTCTGGTACTGACAACTGGTATGCCACAGCAACAGCAAGATTGCACACATGGTGGTCTAGGGAGATAAGCAAGGACAGATTTGAAGGGAGAGAGAACATCAGTAGTAAAATGGGTTTGACTGGGGGAAAAAAACACAGCAGCTCCATTGTAACTCTGGATATTCCCAGAGAACTTTACAAAGACCTGCTTTCCTCCCTGCAATGAGTTCCTCAGGTAATCCCCTGAGAGTGGCGGGGTTGGGTCCTGCATTCATGATTTTGCTACCTCTCCATTTCACCTAGCCAACCCTCATTCCTGACATGACAACCACAGAGTCCCAAACACAAATGGTCTTGCCCAAACTCACTGATGTGAGCCAGAAGACTGGGGTCAACTGGTCCTTTCCTCCTCTGCACCCCACAGCCGCCCCCTGCTCCCAACCCATTCTCACCCCCAGTGAAAATACTCCACCTCCTGGAGCCCGTGCAGCCACTCCAGCCCCAGCTGGTCAAATCCAAGAAAAAGATTTGTTTAAGCTTTTTCCAGCATACATTCCACTGCAGACATTGCTTTTAATAAAGGCTGCACCACAATCCTTTTCATAATGGCACGGAGCAATCTAGCAATATCCTCCTGCACTTTGAGAGTGAGTTAATGAAGGAATAGGTTAATTGAAATCGACTTCAGTATGGAGCGCGAGCAGTTGAGACGAAACGTGGCATAAAATAGAAATGAAAAGAAAACTCGGCTTCTCAACCCAAGCTGTAGCTTTCTGGCCATACACGGAAAAGAATTATTATTTCTTCTTCGTCTTCTAATATGTTCGACAGTAAAACCACCAATAATATGAAAATAAATTACACCTGGGGCAACCTTATATTGCACTAACAGTCTGGCTCTGATTAGCCTTGCCTTTATCATGCATGCATCGTATTAGTCCGTTTCAAAGAATTCGCGGAGAAATTCATACTTCGACCTTAAAACAGAGAGTAAAAACACAGCTGAATTTAATTACCCGCTGACCGCATGCACTGGGTTAGGTAATAAAATATAGAAGCAGTAAGATATGTAATGCTTTATTAAGCTATCTCAGATACAAGAGCATGCCTGGCAATTATGCCTGAAGGCTACTGAAGGCTACTCAGAATCTCTCGCGGACCACCCAAAGAGAGAGCTAAACAGAACCTGGTCCTCACTGCACAGCAAAGACATCCATAAATAATACAGCTATATGCAGGCAAAGTGCCTCCTTGCTCCTATCTGCCTTTAAGTCCATATGTTTATCAAACACACATTGCCCTGGCATCAGTGAATTCTTCTCAGCCTTGCTCAAGACGTGTTTTTTTAACGCTTTCCCGGTGCACTCTTAAGCCCAGCTTAGGCCCCCAGTTTATGAACATTTAAATAAAACAGCTAAAAATTAAATAAAGCCCAGAAATGGCTGGATGGGAAAGGAAAAGCCGAGCCTGCCTCTCCTCCTCATTCCTGAAAGGAAACCTTGGCTGCAGTTAAAGTGGATGGGTAAGAAGGGAACCAGTTTGCAAAACCCCTATGCAGATAAATAAAATATTTAGAAGAGGTGAGAGGGCTGAGAGGGAGGAGAGAGAACAAAGACTATCCTAATTCCAAAATTAATGACTTAAAGGGCCCCAACAATAGGCACAAGCTACAAATACCGATCTGAACAGATCAATAACTCCAGGCAGTAACTTTTAATTACTCTAAACTAACAGCAACCCTTTCTTTCTGGTTTATCCAACCTTACGCTGCCCATAACAAGTAAACTTACCCTAATAAAACAAAACTATACAATGAATAATGAAAAGGTTGTGATAAACAGATTAAAAAAGCCCATTGAAAGATACATTGCCAGGGAATTGTACTATAAACTGGATAACCCAAGTTTATAAAGAGATTCACATTTTCAGGCCCTCATCCAGGCAAGGGGCCCAGGTTCTGGGTTTTCAGAGGGAAAGACAGTTGTCTGTCCTGCTGCTCCTGCACCGTTGCCACGCCACAGTGTTGCAGGATGCCATCAAAATGTGGTCACCCCAAACTTCAGCAAAACCTTGAAGGCTCTAGGCCTGGCAGAAGGATCAGCATGGAGGCAGCAGAGCCAAGGGCAAGGTGAAAAAAGGATGAGATTTGCAGAGATCGAGGCAGATTCTCTAGCGGGAGGGGAGCCAGAATCAAAACCTCATGTCCAAACTTTCCTGGTGACCACCCCTTTTTCTCTTCTTCCATTTCCCTTCTCAGTTGTTGTTGGCTTAGACTACAGACAATTTAGGGTAGGAACACTTTTGCGTGTGGCTGTGCCATCCCTGGAGACACCACACTTGGTTGGAGTCTGCAGGCTGTATATAAATATAATCACTGCCATAAGAATCAAATTAGACAGGGATCCAATATTCACATCTAGCCCCTCTAACTTGTAACCAGCTGAACCCAACTTGCAGATCCCAGAAAATTTCCACCTCTGGCAATCTTCTCCTCCATGCTTGCCATGTAGGTCTGCTCCTCTTTTCCTGTGACGGGAAATCTGTTTCTCTGTGTATTTAGGTTTGGGGTTTAGCTTTTTTAATTTTTAATAGGAAAGCAGGTCCAAAGCAAAGGCCAAAATTTGAATCAAATCTTCCCGGAAAAAAAAAACAAAAAACAACAAACCAAAGAAAGAAAAATCAATCCCAAGTTTGGGTCACTTTTTCCTTTCCCACATGCCCTGGCTCTTTTTCACTTGTTGCTCTTTTGCTATTCAAGTTATGTGGCCAGGATCAGAGGCAGACTTTCTTAAACATATTGTGGTGTGAAAGGCTGCTCTGGAAGGATTTCTGGCCACCACTCTCAATGCAAGATGAGTTGGAAATCTCCAAATAGAGCTGATTCTCAAACACTTCTACAGCAATGCTTGGAGGAGAAACACAGAGCTTTGGAAAACAGCCATGCTCATATCTCTGAGAGCTCATGAACATTCATGGTAAAGAGGAACTGAGCAGCAGCTCCATCAAAGTGACACCTCTTTGGCTGGATCAGTATTTACATGGATCACACTTTGCTCTGCAGTGCTCTTTACCAGAGCTAACTGCTAAGTCTCCCAGTTCATGTAACATATTTCTCCCCACTGAGCCAAACAGAGAGGGGGACCACTCGAATACCTTGCCTGCAGATGATGGAGATGAGGACCCAGGGATCTGCATCACAAAACTTCCCTGTTCACAGCAGAGTTTGGGAGTTTCCTGGGGTGCTATATTTAACATAGGTTTCCTGAAATCTGTCCCTAGTGCTTCAGAGTGGGGGGTTTGGAGATAAAAACCAGAACCTTGTGTGCCAGATCAGGAATTCTCGCAGACAACCTCTGCAGTGAGCGCCCTCGCAACAGGCAGCAGGGGAGCCCTGCTCGTTCGTATTCTCTTTATAAACAGTTGTTTATTTTATTATCTTTATTTGAAACAGATCATACAGCAGAAGACTTCTGGAAAAATCTTTTCCATCTGACTACTATTTTTGGCAACATACGGTACAGGATAGAAATGCGTTTGCTCGCGTTTGTTTATTTGCCTTCATCCTAAAGGCTGCAAATGGGGAGAAAGATATATTGGAAGTAACTTCAGAGGAAGCCTGTGACTGTCAATGTAAAGATGACTAAGGTGCAAAAGGTACAAATCAAAAGCCCTTACATAGGACTATCTGCAGACCACACACATCAAGGCAGAATTAATCTTTCTCTGTGAATTCATTTTTGCTTCCATACTAGGTCCTTTCTGAGATTTCTCTGGGAAAAGAGCTCAGAAAACCCAATACCAAACCCAACAACCTCTGTGAGCAGAGCTGAAGGAGTGGCTTCTGCTGCAAGGAGCATGACAGAAAACTGTAATACTCTGATGGGAACCAAAATGAAGGGTGATAAAAAACATCTCAAGAACTTCTTCACTGTGATACTCCAACACTGCAACAGACCACTCTATTGAATTAAAGGCATTAACACCTTTTCCTAAAGAAATTATCCAAAACAGCTATAGGGAGCAATACAAGAGAATATTTAGCCCATAAAATTCAGTTAAAAGCCCTGATTCACCTCTGATATCAGAAGTCAGTAAGCCACAAGGATGATGGGCACAGGACACATGCATTTCAAGAGAGTCCAGAGAAGTTTATGGATTATGTAATGAAATTACTTGTAATATCAAAATGCAACTATGCATTTCTCTTCATGTGCAAAAAACCATAATAAAATTAAAGGTGGGGGTCACTCCATTTGACCTGATCAATTATTTTTTTAATACATCAACTACTGATAGTGGATTTTTTCCCAGTTCATGGGTAATTTTCCCAGACATACAAAACCTTTCCCTTTTACTCCCCCATTCAGCACAAGAATTAGGAAGAACAGACACAAGAAAAAAGAGAGATACTTTAACAGAATTGGGAAAATATTGCTCACATTACAAACTTTGCTTTGAGAGAGGGAAAAGAACTGAGTTTCTGTCAAAAACACTTATAGAAAGAAAACTCCTGAAACCTCAGGGTTTCCCTTCCCACGTCTAACTGCTGAACCTGTCTCCATGATGTAGAATTTCTTTATGGAACATGAACACATGCATCCTTAAGCCGTCAGCAAGGCTTCCACACAACCTGCAGTGCCCGTAACGTCTCTATAAAATTTTCACTTAAACATTATTCATTGATCTGCTTGTAAACTTCCCAAACAGCACGTCGCCTAATTAATCATTTTTATACTAGATGCAATTGTGAGTTTAAGCTGCAGAATGGTTTGCTGTGGCTAATCACATCCATGCACTGAGCAAAGATGGAGCTGTTTGACAATTGAATATGAAGGTTTAATTATTCTATTCAGAAACAAAGTTTTCATTAGAGAATCCCAGAGCAGCTGGTTACTGTAATGATGTCCCTAGTGGAATTACAAACAGGATGAAAAGGGTTGGACAATGTTATTTGACTTACAGCATCGCGATGTTCATTTTGAAAGCCATGAAGAGTTGGACAAGATTCTTTGAGTTTTCTGTTGCTGGTGCCAAAACTCAGCTGGAGCGTGTTTTCACGGCACTATCCACTTCCTATTGTTTTGCAAAATGCTTTTTCCACCTTCTGAAAAGGACTCTGAAAACAATACACCTCTGAGAGTGAAGATTTTCTGCTAGGAGGAGCTACTGAGCCGAGCACAAACTAGATGTCCTCTCTGGATCCCCGTTGTCTATGATTGCATGGAAATACAGTGCATACAGCTTTGCTTTCCCACCTCCAAACTCTTTTAGGGAGCAGAGGAAATAGGAGAAGGTGCCAGTACCATTAACACTACCTAATATGGCACATATTCCCCTAGGTGCAACCTTACCCGTGTCATGCAAATGTGGATATTAACTGTTCAAAGATGTGGGTGCAGGGGCATGAGGAAATCCTCCGTGTAAGTTGGACTGGCTCCAACCCCACATCACATACTGCCTAATGACTTTATGTCTAGTTGGGAGCGAGAGAAAGAGGAGGGAAACCAGTCCCTGTGTGAGGGAAGAGCCCATTACACTTTGCTCTATTCCTTTGCTCTGCTAGGAAGAAGCTGGGACAGGAAGGAAAAGAAATTAAACAAACCTCACCAGTCAATTACATTCAGATTCAGAACTTCCAGTGAGGAAATGTAGCTTTCAGAGGAACCTTCCCAGTGCCATCATAAGCATTCTTCCCTATAATAAATTCAACTCAGCTTGCCCCAGTCTCTCCTTTTATAGCAAAGGTGATAAAAACAAAGTTCTTGACACCCTTAATATATATATATATGTGCCCATCATTCCAGAGGACTAGAAAGAGGAAGGAAGTTAGGAGTCAGTGCAACAATATAAAATGTCAGGACAGATCATTTTTCCTGCAGAAAAAGCCCTTTTCTCTGCATAGCCCCCTCAAGACATGCATGCTAATGTGCAGAATTAGGTCCTAAAATATAAAATCTTTATTGAATTCTCTCCTCCCTTGTTGCCCTCCCTCCAGGACTTCCCTAAACAGTTCATATCCCAAATGTAAGCCCACCATGAGAAGAAAAAAAAAAAAAAGGGGTAAAAAAAACTCATGAAGACATATATCCTGCTGAGCCACCAGAGAAGCTCCAGGAACATCAAAAACAGAACCAACTCCAGTGAGTTCTGATGTGGTTTCAATTTTGGATTCTGTCATTGGGAAAGTAATCAGGTCAATCAGAAATGTGGTGGAAACCCAGCTGAGAACATGAATTACTGCACATTCTGGACCACCCAAGACCAGAAAAGGGAAAAAAAAAAACACCCTATATCTTAGTAATACTACAGCTTTTATCATTAGGGTTGGAATTATAGTTGCAGTGAAACTAAGGAAACAATACAGATTTGTAAATGCTTCCTGTTGAAATCTACATTTCTTTTTTAGCTTGTGTGTCCTACTGCTGTATAAAACTACTGAGAAAGTTCAGTTAGGGCTGAGGGCTGGGGGTCACATCCTCAACGGATGCAAATGTGGAACAGCTCCAGTGCTGGGAGGGTTCAGCCCTTTGTTGAATTAAATTCCAACTAGAGACTGAATATTTTTTTTCTCCTTCAGTTTATAGAAAAGTCTATTTGGGGCATTTGTGTAAGTAAGTGGATGTGATTTCTCTTTCAAGGATGTTTGGAAATCAGAAACTGAAGCACTGGAGAGGTCTCTCACAAGATTTGTTAGTGTCCCTTTTTTCCCCCTTAAGCAGCTGTGAAAATAGTCTAGCTGGAACAAACATGTGGATTAAAACAGAGATATTTCACAAGTGCAACCCTCTGTATCCAGGCTCTGCTCACCATTCCCTTGCCACAAGTCCTACTGAATTCCCTAGAGCACGACAGAAAAAAAGGGAGTGAGTGAAGGAGAAAATTCCTTCTAGGCAATACAAAGGGCTTGGGTAAGGCCTGCAAACACCCTCCACCACATTTAGATTTGTTGTAATCTCACACAACAACAGGCCCACCCTCTGGGTGACGTGACATGGGAACAATCCCTCTCTGCTGTAAAGGAGCCATCTGCAAAATTGGCCCAGTGGAGGCCAGAAGCATTGGAGAATAAGGAACGTGAGATGCCTGAAATGCCAGTGGTAAGACAAAACCTGTATCCCAAGGAGCCACATTTCAGGCATTAACATCAGCCACAGAAGTCTGAGACTCTCACTTTCAATTTGGCCTCCACAAAGAGAAGCCAAGGTGCGAAACCCAGACAGTACGGAGCTACGTGAGCCAACACCAGCGTCCAAATTTTATCCTCTTCAATTAAATTCAAAGAGAAACCAAAAACTTTTTTATGTTGATGGTGGTCAAGCACTGAAACATGTTGACCAGAAAGGTTGCAGAGTCCCCATCCCTGGAGATACTCAACAAGCAGCTGGGCAAGGTCCCGGGCGTTGACTTGATCTCCAGAGTGGTTCTCCAACTTCAGCTGGTGAAGGGGTTAATAGCAGATCTATTAGCTCCCAGGATGAAGATATTGACTGGGCAAACTTTTGGGTTTATCCTTGATGATAAGGAAATCAGTATGCAGCCCTAATGAAGAAACAAAGATGGACTATAAAGTTGGTAGGCCTTGGATGTGGAAACTGCAATAAGGTCTTGAGCTCTGCCAAATGTATTGCCCACAGATCCTAGCCAATGAAAAAGCTGTTGCTTGCTTACCAAAAATAAGGTTACTGCTTGCTGCTAGCAAGGGATATAAAAAAGCAGATGAGAAAATAAAGTGAGACTTCAGGCATCTTTTCCGCACATGACTGACCCCTTGTATCTTTATCGACCGTCACAACTCTACACCGACAAGCTGGTACATGTGAAGGCTTTGCTTTGGTCCTGCCTCTGTCTGAAATAGGCTAAAAGGCTCCTTCTCTTGAAGAAATGGACAAGAAAATTCTCTGAAGACAGGAAACAGTCAGCGAGCAGCCTCCGGACTGCACGGATGAGCTAGGAAATGCAAATCCCCTGCTCCACAAAATTAGTGGCACAGGACCCCAAACACCACAGCCTACGGTTCAGTGCAGCCTGCACAGCTCTGAGGACTAGAGTATGTGGAAAATTTCTTTTTTCTTTTTTTGCCTATCTGTTTTTAGACAGGAGCGTGGGGAACTGAGTAGCAGGGTCACGCTCTCTTCCTCCTGTGGTCTGCCTCAATCGAAACACTGACCACAGTGGAGTCCAAAGCACGTTTCACTATGGTAATAAAAAGATTGTGGTCATTTCAAAAGCAATTAAGCCCTCATAATCGATTGTGCTTTTACCACAGTCATCCTTGCCCTTGAAGCACACACCCAAGTGGAGAGGAATTGATGGACATTTTCACATGCCCTGCATGCCACTCCAGATGCTTTTCTTTCTATTTCTGAGTAGTCAGATCCCAAAAATCCTCCAAAGGCAAAGCATTATAAAGGCAAATCTCTAAGAGGGGTCTGCTTTTACTGTCTCGTCGCTGTCACAGAAAATGAGAGGGAGAAGGTTGCAGTGGTTCTAGTCATTCATAGCAGAGATGTTCTTATCAGGAGAGGATTTATGGCCCTGCGTCCCAGATCAATTGATAAAGTTGGGCTTTGAATCCATAGCAGGGCAAATTCCACCAAGGCATGTCATCCCTCTTTCACATGGGCAGTGCATGCAAGCAAGTGCTACCTGAGGCAGCAGTATGGTATCTTCTCAGTCATTTCCAGGCAAATGGAAGCATGTTCTGTCCATGCTTGGTGCTGAGCAGATGCTCTGCAATATGGTTAAGAGTCAGCAATAGTGCACAAGACTTCCCTGTTCATCCAGCTCTCTGATACATGTCTATAAAACACCCAGCAAAAAAACCATCCCACCACCTACAGCCCAGTCCCTTGGCAGAGAGGATCCTTGTTTTCTCATCCATGACGTGGCAGGTAGCAAGCAGACCTTTATAAACAGATACCTTGAAATCTACTCCAGAAGCCAAGAGACTTCTTGCTGAACAGGTAATGTGACCAGTCAGAACCTGATGAACGGCTCCACTAGCTTCCCTGATTGCATTTGAATCCATGACCCCCTGAGCCTTAATGAATATGGACAACAGATATTTCTTGTCACTACAACAATCTCAACATATCAGAATGTTTGCATCATATCTCTGGGTTTTGGGTTTGTTGTTTTTTTTTTTTTAACTGAACAATCCATTTCCTTCAACGCTTCCCCACAATCCCTATGATCTTGGCCTCCAACCAGTGGTGGTATTTTGGACCTTCTTGAAAGGTCTTCACTGCACACAAACCAACTGAGGGATCCTTTCATGTGTCTGATGTGATACTTCCATGACCCAACGGGCTGTTAGTTTGTTGTTTTGTGGAGTATTTTGTTGCATCTGCACATCTTAGCTGACTTACACCTGAGTTTCTGCTTAAATCACAATCTCAGTTTTTCTGCAGTGCTACTGTCTAGGGTCTCTTCATACAGCTGATTTCTCCTACCAGATCTTGCCCTTGTCTTTAGCAAAATTTCTCCTCTCAGACCATACTTTGCCAAACTCACTTATGCCTTAAAAGTTGGCCTCAGCAGCTCTTCAGAGAAAACTTCAAAATTAATAGATATGTTCTCCTTCCCATCATCCCAGGTGGTAAGGAAAGAATTATAGAGCAACAAGTCTAGGATACAGCCCTCAAGATCCCTCAGCCTGCAGCATGAAAGTTTGACAATGAAATTATGATAATCAGTCCCCAAGTATTTCCTCAAGCCAGCTTTTCAGTCATGTTAGAGAAGATTTCTCTCAGCTCAGATTCCCTAGCTCAGCTGAAAGGCCACAAAGCTCCTGTTTTCATTCAAAACCTTCTGAAAATGTTAGTCAATACAACAGTCTTAGCCTTAAATTACTGTATAGACGTACATACATATATGGATCTAAATAAAATAATCAGAGAGGGAGCAAAAGTTTGCTGGCAGCCTGAGGCTTCCCTCTCTGACCAGATGTACCCAGTTCATTTCCAGTAAAATTCCATGGAAGCCACTGGCATCCCACTGGGATATGCTAGGCACATATTAACTTGCTAAAATAACACAAGAGTTCTGCATGCATTCTGCTGTAATCTATCACTTCTCACTTTTTTTTTTTTAATAGTCACTGTAGTATCAAAGCAAAACACAACAGCATGGAAACGCAGGTCACAGGCCAGCTCGCTCCTGCTCAGCATCTTCAACCTGCTGTGCTGGGTCCCCTCACACTCAGCTCATGTGGTTGGAAATTTCTTGGCCTAACACTGCAGTCCTGACCCTCAGTACTTCTCCCCTGTTCGCCTCTCCCAGAGTTAGGATCTCACAGCCATGAGAGTCCTACAGCCAGTGTGATGAGTTGCATGATTCCCGTAAGATAGAACACATCCATTCCCAGAGGCTCCAGACAGGTGGATGCTTTGAGGAGCAATGCTGCAAAAGTTCTTAATTTGAACAAACAATCATTAAAAGCTTAAGAAACTGATTCATAAGCATAATGCTTGCAACAACCTGCTGCCTCCCTTCGGTTTCATTTTGGCATGAGGGGCAGCTGCAGCAAAGAAGATGTGCACCATCCACGGTGAAAACAGACTGCTACGTTACAAACAGAAGAGCCTGGAAAAAAGACTGACTCAAAAACTTCAGTTCTAGACACTCCCAAAAATTTTTGTGAAACCTCCCCAGAGACTCACATCCAAGCTGCATAGCTCATAGTCTTTGCTGTTGACCTCTGCTCCCCTGTGACGAGTGGGGGACGCAAGCGGAACATCGGCCAAGTGCGAAGCAGAGCTGGCTGCCCTCATGAAGTGCCTCTGCCTAGGACTCTGTCATCTCCTCCCACTCATTCATGCCCTCCATACTGCAGCCTCATCATCCCAGACCTCTAATCACTTCATGTACACGCTGTCCATAAATTAGGAGACATCACAGTGTTATTTGGGGCACTGAACAAGATTACTGTGCAATTACACCAACGAGCCACCTTTATCTCCAGGCTTGAAATCATGCCTTTACTTAAAACACTTTAAATCAATAAAATTATACTGTAGCCATAGACAGGACATACAGTTTTGCTTACTGGAATGACCCCCATTATGTTCAACGGGAGATCTGTTTCTGCCTGATTCAAGCACAGCAAACAGACTTCAAGTAATGGCAAATGTCAAGTGGTTTTAGGAGGAAATAATTATAAATCATTCATGACACCCTGCTATGTCCTAGCTGTTGGTTGGCTTATTCCTCTTGATTAGTGCTAATTTGCATACAACTCAGACCAGTGCAGCAGTGATGAAGGCTCCTCTAGAGAAAGGAAGGTACCCTGAAACACAAAGGCAGATGGGTGGGCTGTGATGGGAGAGGCACATAAGTCCTGAGTAACATAGAGAAAGCACATAGGGAGTGATAAAACCATCTCTTCCTACTTAATAATCAAAGAGATCCAGCAGGAAGCAGAATAAAGGGGAAACAGATAAACATCGTTCTTCACATGGTTCATAGTGAAGCTCTGAAACTCCCTATTGCCAGGGGCTGCACATACAGAAAGTTTCTAAGAGCTTTGAGTTCATCTCCAGAGCCAAGGTGTGACAACCCACCTTTAGGGGCAGCCAGAGCAGAAGACAGGGATGGAGGGGTGGGTTTCTCTTTCTCCCCAACAGCAGAGAAAATGGATAAACACAGGTATCATTGACAGCCTGGCTCTGTGCCTGAAGGCACCACTGATTTCAGCACTACTCCCTGGAATGATGGAGCAAGAAAATGGGGTCATCACTCTGAATGTGATGGAAAAAGTGAGGACCAGACTCAGGGAGAACGTGACTGACTGCAGAACTGCCACACTGATGGCAGGCAGAGGACCTGCTGCTCAGGATGTGGCCTGCAGCCCCAAAGCCACGTGTATAACATAGGACCAGAGCAGGAGTGGGACAGAGCAGGACATTTACAAATGAGAGCAGAGGGAATCCAATCCCATCTTGAGTAACTTAAACTCCCTCTGTAGCCTTATTATGCTATCCCAGGAGACAGGAAATTTTCAAGCAGCTCTGAGTCAATGGGGATTGTCTGACACAGTGACAGAGCTCTGATTTAACAGGGTGTTAATTAACTTCATGCATTTCAAGTCTGGTAAATGCAGAGCATCCCGTTGAACCAGGGCCTTCATGGAGCACTGAGATAGCTTAAGCCTGAAGAAGTAGGCTGGAAACATCTAACAAGAAGAGGATTTCCCATGATAAATCTGGTACTTCCTGCTTCTAGCTGTGCTGGGTTTACCACACAAATCGTCTTTCTCACAGTCCTTCGGCGCTGCTCATTTCATTCTCAGCTGGGCTCCAGACACACAGAGGTGCAGGGAAAGGAAAATAATGAGACAAAGTTGGGATAGGCAAACATCGTGGTGCTGGAGGCTGTTCAAGCCTCTCAGACACTTTGGTGGGTTCACAAACTGGGATAAGATTGTGAACCACTTCTTTTTTCCCTGTAATTTAAAATGCATGCTTCTCCCTTGTGTACCACCAAGGGTGGCTCAGTTATTAAAGGCACAAACAATTTTTCTCTTTTTTTTTCTGGGAGACTCGACTGTGCCCGGGGGAGTGAAGAAACCTGGACCACCTACCATAAGCCGAGTAGTTAGAGAATATTGCACGTAGTCCATACCCTGTGTTTTCTTCCCATGTTAGTGCTCCCACTCTGGTGCCCATCTGCCATCACAGCACCTCCACAGTCACTCTATGCCAGCATTCCCTGTTTTTCAAAACATACATGATCCTGGAGTTGTAGCACACCCAAATCTGGAAGTGATCTGGATTTTCCCCAAAGCCTGGCATTTCACTTCAGGTGCACTGTGCAGACTGACTAGGGAGCAGCACACAACTAGACCTTTGAGTGCCACTGGTTTAAATTCATCTACTGCTTTGCTGCTGCCTGCTCCAAAAGATTTCTCTTTATCCTTTTATATAGCTGCATCCATTGGAGTCTCATTCCTTCCTTAAACCTGCATCGAATTCACCTTTAGTGATTCCTTTTCCTCCTTTGCTTGTAATTTATCCAGTGTTTTTCAACGGCAGTGATTGTCCCTTTGACACTATTTCTCTTCATAAGAACTGCCTCTCTGCTTTCTCCGTGGTTCAGTCCTGTGAGCTCTTTAAACATGATTTGTTCTCTAAAACCTGGCTTGTTGGTATCTTTCTACACTACCAAGATGTCAGTGCTTGTTGTACTTACGCATACAGAAGCTCAGTAATGGGAGGTCTTAAAACAGCTATTTTGTTCCCTGCCTTTGGCATTGTATTAAGAACTTGGATTTCATCTGCTGTTCTCTATCACCTTAAGGTCACTTTCAGACATATTGTGTTTCCAGGTCTCCCATCTCTAATTGCACAAGTTAAGATTGCTTTCAATTTTAATTTCCTTCCTTTTGATGGTTTCATCCCACTCTTAACATGACTTGAACATGGGTTGCTTTTTTGTGTTTTAGGCTTCCTCTGAACAACTCTGGTGACCAGTCACTGATTAATTTAACCCACATTCACAATTTACAGCTAAGAAAGTGAGACTAAATGCTTGAACATTCATTAGAAACAGATCAAGAAGAGACTATATTAGCGTCCCCCTGACTGATGCTTATACCCTCACATCTGGCCACTAAGTGCCTCTATAAATCAAATATGGCACAAAAGGATGAAGAAAACTGTAGGGTTGCAGCAGGCAAACAATGTCTCTGCTTCACAGATAGTTTATCTCAAAGGAGTCCTGACACAGCCAAGCTAGCATCAGCTTTGTTGACTTCATGCTGGTCCAAATATTCCCTTGCCTTTTTCGTGTCACTCTCTCTGTCCACATCCCTTTGGATGACCCTTCTCTGCTGCTTCCCAAACCTGCAGTCCCAGACAGATCAGTTCTTCTGATATATTCATTGCCTGCAGTATTGCTCTGAAGAACATGAGGAAGCCTGACACGGGGCTGGACATCCCATCACAGCCACCCCATGAAATAAGCAGTGTCCACATCTCTGACCACATGGCACAGATGGAGCTCCAGCAGCTGTTTTGTCCAACACCATCAGAGCATGTAGCAGGCTGAAATAAAAGACCTTAAGCTCCACATTTTGCAACCCCACGTTATGGCTATAAATTCTTTGCTCACATAGAGAGAGAGCTATAAAGTTAAACTGGGTGCTTGCTTCTCCTTCGCTATAAAATTTTCAACTTGATGTATTTTATTAGAAAGAGCAAATCTCTTCACTAATATTCATTTGATGGGTATTAAGACATTTTATTACTATATTCTGGATTTTCCACTAGTGTAACCCAGATTGGATTTGAACAATTGTACTTCCAGAGTTTTTTGTTTTGTTTTGTTTTTTTTTAATCTGTACTTTGAACTTTTCTTAAAGAGAAAGGGCATTAAAATACAACAAAAATAGATTTTTCATTTTCAGCTTTAACTTACACAGGTTCAGGCCAAGTCAGATCTGTTGAATATTTCCCTTTCTGGGTCCCTGTTAAGCCCCAATAGCCATGAATGGCCATACTTTTCTCATTGAGTCCTTCAACATTGCTGTGGAAGCTCAGAATGGCCTTGAGGGTGAGCTGGCCACCTGACCAGGACAACAGATCCTTGCAAATACAATCCCTGAGCCTCACATTAGGTCAGCAAGTGCAAATCCATGAGCAATTGAGAGCTCTTTGATGACAGCTGAGAATCTCTCTGTAGACCCAGGAAGTCACAGATAAATCAAGGCCATAAAACAAAGTAAAAAAGTTGGCCTTAGGATAATAAAAGTAAATAAAATAAAAATGAATGATATCAACTAATATAATAATATGGAAGTTTTATTGAAACAGTGACCTAAACTAGTCAGAAACAGCAACTTTGCTTTATTGCATTAACATCAATCATAAAAGCACCTTTCCTTTCCACTTGCCCTGTCCTGGATGAGTGTTTGCCCAACTGCTGCCTCCACACTGGGCCTGAACAGCCTGGACACAACCCTCAGGAAGAAGGTCCTTACACTTGTGGCTGTCCAGGAACCTGGGACCAACAGCCTTCAGCGCAGCCTGACAAAGGCAAACCCAGAGCAGGAGGGAAAATTTGCCACAGGCAGAAAAGCACTTGCCAAATGTCACTCAAGTGGTGTTGGCAAAGAAGGAAAAGCAGCTGATTGCTCAGGCTCCTCTGTAGCCCAAAATCTCAGGGCTTCAATAAGCTTCACACAAACAGGTTTGCAACCCCTGCAGAGCCTGAGCACAGCAGCGAGCAGGGGTAGAGGGTTTCAGGAGAAGTCACAGGCTGATTCACTGGACATCATTTCAGGATCAAGCTCGTGTGAGAACAACATGGTCCAAACAAATTTATGGAGAGTTTGTTCCATCCCCCCACAGGGGCAAAGAGGCAGAGAGAAGGAAACTTGCCCACTCCTACTGATTAACCACAGTGCAAACTTCATAAACGTGCTCCTGACCTCCACCACAGCGCCCAGTCTTGAGTCATTCCAATAAAGCAGGAAATGACACTTTGCCACAACATTACTAAGTCCATATCCCATAAAACCATTCAGGGAAGGGGGGGGAGGAGAAAGAGAAAAGCAGGAGTAAAGCCAGCAATTATCTGTTATTAACCCAGTCCTCAGTGGTATCACATTGCTCCTAAAAATAATGACAGAGCAACAAAGCTTGTTTGCATCTCCCATGTCCTTTGTGGGTTCCTCATTATTCTAATGAGCTGAGGGAAAATGCACTTCAGTTACATCCTCATTGATTAGTTCAGTGATCACCCTGCTTTCATTTCCCCCTGGCACCACAAGATGTTTTACAATTAACACTTTGATCCTTTCTTTTTCTTTCCTTTTGCCTTTTTTTTCCCCCCTCCACCCAGAGACAAATGCAGACCCACTTTGGGAGGAGCTGAGAAATCTGGTGGATGAGGCTGCTCCCATACTTTGTGCCAGACTGTGGGGCAACCGGGCTGGGCATGGCTGGCAGAGCCACCAAACATCCTGCTTTCTGCTCGCGTGACACCACTCCCCTGCAGCTGGTACCAAAAAGAAACCAGAAACAGTTTAAGAATAGATCAGCATAATGTCTGCCATGTGGGCTCGGGAGCAAAACAGGGAAGGGATGGAGGAGGGCAGCAACACAGCCATTGCACGAGCAAACACGCTGTGGCTTGGTGGGTTTTTTCTGTCACAGTGAGTCACACCACTCTTTGTAAGTCTCAGCCTGCCTTCTCTCATGTGGAGAGAAAAAAAAAGAAAAAAAAAAATCTTATTTGTTTCAACAAGCTTTCCTTGCCACCTTTAATTCCACCCTTCAGAGTCCTCATTCAAATTCTTTCAGGCTTCAAACAGCTGAGATGGAGCTGGCGAGGAGCAGGGTTGCCAATCTCTGCTTCTCCTCCTTCTCCTGCCACACCTCTCGGGCCCCCTGGATGGAGAGGAGCACTACCCAGGGTCATCCCCTTTCTTTGGGGACATGGTGGGGTACCATAACTTAAATACTTGTGCCTACTTAAAGGACAGGAATAACTATAACTGCTGGGGGAATGGAGCTGCATGGCACCCAGAATGAAGGGGGGCAGCCACCACAGTGCAAGAGATGTACAGAGATGGACCTCACCCTCCTCCAGCTAAAGCCAAAGGAGGGGACGTACACATTTCAATTGCACCAAAATTCAAAGGTTTAAATATCAGCCTCTGATGAAATTTGGGTGATTAAATGCATTTTTTTTTGTCCTTTCATCAACAAAAAGTGTTTTCTCATGACTGAATTGCCTCCTCTTCCACAGAAGTGCCTTTTTTTTACCTTTTTTTCATTCAAAATAACTTTGAAAAAGATACAATAATAGCTACAGAAAGATTTTGTACACTCCAGATCTCCAAGTTTTAAGACAAACTGGGGGAGGTTTTCATACTGCTTTGCTTTTAGCAAATACAGAAAGCAGTTTAAAAAGTATTTAAAGAAAATAATTTTATCCCCTCCAGAAAGAGTTTGAAAATAATTTTAGCATTACAATTTTTTTGTCAGGAAAGCAGATTTCTGGTTATTTTGAATATCAGAACTCATCATAAAAGTACTAAAAAAGGACATTGGTGTCCAAGTTAAGTCCTTCTCTGCAGACTTGATGATTTATAAGGAAATTTTACCAAACAGGGGAAAAAAATCCAAAGAAAGCATTTCTGGAATGTCATTACTTTTTTTTGTTTATTTTACAGTTACAATATTTGTTATTTCAAATTACTGTTGGATGTTATAAAACAAGAAAACCAACACTAACATCAAGATTAAATGCTTTGGACTGTCTAAAGGAAAGCTTAGAGAGTTTTGAAAATTTAGTGTCATTCAAAAATCCACATTTCAGCTCTTTGGGGCCATTTCAAATTGAAATTTGCAATTTCAAAATGTTGATTCCTTACCATTTTACCAGAAAAATGCTGATTCTCATGACACTTGTCTTTGAGCATAATTTTACAACAGTTGCATTTGAATGAGGGTTTCAGCAAGAGTAAACTCACACACACATACGAGTGTTGACAGGATCAGGGCTTCTGGTAACTTGCTGACACTCAGTACAACCTATAATGCTGTACAATGCTCACTTTATGTACACCAGACTTTGACCTTATTCATCAAAATACCCTTCTGACTTTGTTCCGAGGGCTTTTATGTTCTCTGAAAACAATAAAAATTCCCTTTTATGACATTACAGCTTTAATTTCAAAGTGTGATGAGTGAATGTGGTGTTGTTTTCTTTATTAAGGCACAATGAGCTTGTACGCCGCGGCTCAAATTATTTTTGCTTGGGCTTAACATAACCCTGATACAACAACAAGCAGATTGGGGTCCAAAGTACAAACCCAGGGCACACACAAGCTCAAACCCCACCTTCCAAAATGGACGATGACTTTGACCTCTACAGCCACAACCCAGAGGGAACAATTCTTATGCTACGACGACTCCTCCACAGCAAATCAACCAGCTCTGGGGCACGTGGGACTGTTCCACCAGTCCTCAGATCCCAGAGCCACGTGAATGCAGACATCTCCTACTCACCTCTCCTCAAGCATGATTTTCTAGAACTCCTGGATACGATGAAGCCTTTGAAATGCAATGCTCTAGCAGCACAAAGTGATACCAAAGCGTCTTTTGAAGCAAGGGGGGGTGATACTGATCCCTAAATTCCTAGTCACAGGGAAACAGTAAAAAGGAGCCTGGGTCACCATTAAAAACCCACCCTTGGCTCCTTTAATTTTAACATAGATTTACTCACAGGGACTATCTTTTTGCCCGAAAAAGATGCTAAGGGAAAAATACTCATTATGAAAAACCACATATGTAAAAAGCTACACAGATGCTCTAGCTCAAATTTTAAACACACTAACTTCCTCAACATGAGTTTGAACAATGCCAAGCCAGTTCCAAGGCCAAAGCTGTGTTAGTAATGCCTTACTGGCACTGCTCTTGGACCTACCTTCCTCACAACCAGCAAAAAGGATGCTTCCGCTGGGATAATTTATACCAGTTTCCCTAAGGAAATCCTCTGTAACAGCAAAAGTGCTGTTTTGCCAGGATAAGCTATAACATTTATACAGCATTTGCCAACAAATATATATATGTATTTAAAAATTTTTATGAAAAGCCATTCCTCTCTGCAATGCTGTTCCACCAGCAATGATTCTTTGCACAGATTTGGCTTGGAGAGCCAAGTGGAGATACAAAAGGCATTATTATATGAGACTGGGGACTGGTTCCAAGCTTGGTCTAAGTAATTTAAAATAGGAAATGCTGAAAATCAAACTAAAAGCATGTGCACAATCCAGGAAAATGTTGCAAATGCTGCAAACCATTTCTCTGAACAAGGGAAGTAACTCAGTGCTGAACTAGGTCCTTCACTGGTGTGACTGGCGTAGCTCCACCAAATTCAGACATGCTACATTGGTCTGCACACAGCCTGAAACATTTCACTTTCTTTTTGTTTGAAGTTTGGATGGAGGCTACCTGCTGTGTCTGGGAACCCCTGCAGTACATTCAACTGCTACCAACAACAAAAAAAAGAAAAACTGAAAAAAAAAAAAAGTAAATTCGAGGCTCCTGGAACCTCAAATACAATGAAATGAAACCAAAGACAGAGGTGCCCTAAAGAGGGCATCTCTTTCCATGTGAGAATGACCTTTAGCCCACTGTGAGAGAAGAGAGGATGAGGAGGAAAGATGGAAGAAAGCGGTCAAGTGGAGGGGACAGATGGTGGGCAAATTCAGAGGGAGGGAGGGAGGAAGTGGAGAAAAAAAAACAAAGGGTGAAAAAACAAGGCAGATTAAAAAATAGGAATCAGAGGTGGAGGAGAGAGAAGGGGAGGGATGGGCAGTGATAAAGGGAGCAGGGTTAAAATGAGCAAACAGAGAAGGCAGAAAGAGAAGGGTTGGGGTTAAAGGAGCAATTGCCCTCTGGCAAACATACTGCAGTGTAAATGGAAACACATATGTCAACAAGGAGCGTCCTGAGATGGGCTGCAGAGGAAATAGCTTATGCGATGTGAGCTTCTGCTGGGAACCACCACAGCCTTCTCCCCCCACTCCCCCAGCACCCTGAGTCACTCCTTTCTGCAGATGCTGATGCCACTACGTACAGCAAGGCACTGTCAGAGGGGTTCCCCAAACCCAGCCATGACTGCACCTCCACCCAGCATCACTGCTGCTGGGGGTGAGCCCACAGTCATCCACAGCCACAGTTGCTACCTGATTTCACCCACTTCAAAGCAGCTTCATCACAGCTCCTCGTCATGTGTAAACACACATGACGTTTTCACAGGTAGCTTCACACACACTTGAACTCAAAAAAGAGCTGCAGAAATAGCTGATAGAGCACACACAAAGGTCTCCAGAGCAATTAAATCTGAGTCCAGCACCTGAGCTTGAGTCCTCCAGGAGCCCTGGCCAGGGCTGAAGACCATAATCCTTGACTTCACTTCCTGAATTGCGTTGGTCAGGACCCAGTGCCTCAGAAGCATCTTTTCCTCGAAGCTAAACTCACAAGAACCATTTTTCCAATTCCACTTCAGCTTTTTATGTGATCCAACCATCTAGTTGTACCTTCAGATATTTTCTAGAATGTTTCTGGTGCTATTGCTCTTTCTTCTTCTCTAGGAGAGAGCTTAGGGATGATGGCAGCAAGATAACAGTAAGAACCATGATCATCTTCCATAGAAAAGGGGAAAAGCCTATGAAAAAGGAAAAGAATCCAGCAGAAGAGCTCACTGCAGAGATTATCATCACTGCTGCCCAAGCCTTCATACTGTTCATTGGGGGTTTCTACACTCTTCAAGCACCCCTAGTTGTCATACCATACGTTCAGGAAGTGTTGTCGTGCTGTACATACCATAAGTGTTGCCTATTACACCAAAATCTCCAGATACAGTAAGCATGCACAACAGGGCTCTGCTTCCTCATGTCATTGGACTGCCCAGGGTTCCCAAGGGGCTCAAGATATGCCAAGAGAAGCATCCCATGTGAAGAAACTTTTCTATGCTAAGGATTCAACCTCTTTGGCTAATGAGAACTGGTTTCTGTGGCCAGTGGCACAGAGGGAAGTGAAATGACCTGGTATTTATGCTCAGATGCCTTTTTCATGCCCAGCAGCAGATAACACAAGTCTAGAGCACGGCTCAACAAAAAAGTGTGTCTGTGTCACTCTTTGCCTTAATTATACCTTATTACAGTGCAGCTACTTCTGCTCCTGGTTGACAGCAGCCCACGTCCACAGGAGCACTTTTATCCTGGTGTTGGTACAGCTGTGAGCAGGGTATTGCACCACCTCAAAGACCCAGTAGGGCTGCAGGGATAACATATTGGTATAGTCAAGTCCTTTGACTACTACAAAGTTAATCTATGCGCCATCAGGGTACTGACAGCAGCTCTATTAGCTGTTAAGAACTGTGGAGAAGCTGACACATGGTAACTTCCACAGTGCTAAAATCCTTACAGGGACATGTTTAATACACAGCACATCGTGTGTTGTAGGAGGCTGTTCAACAGCCATCCATCTTTCTTCACTTGTGCTGTTGTGACTTCCCTTTGAAGTGTTAAGAAATACTTTTCAAATATCCTCCATCACTTTGTCAATACAGATCACTACAGATCATTAATGTCTCTGTACAAAGACCTTTTGTCTATCAAAAAAGAATCCTTTAAATATACAGAATCCACCTCTTTGTATTGTAGTGCTTGGGGATGACACAGAGATGAAGGGCTTCCTATAGCTATAAACTCAGAAGATAGATGAAAGTTCAATCACAGACACTGAATCTTTTTGACATTTAAACATTTCCACTCCAGGACACATGACAATCCTTCAAACAACCATGTTGTTCTGTTTTTACAAGGACACCAATTAGCCTGTGTTGTTTAGATTGGTAATACTTGCAATGTATAAACTTTCTTAGCACATGGCAAGTGAAAACAAATAACCTCCATCAGATATGCATTTTCAATGTCAAAAGGGTGAAGGAAAATTAAGTGCCATTTCTGTAATAGACTGCCTCTAGACTTTCTTCCCAGAATCTGGAGAAATCTGGTAGAAGTAGAAATTTACATACTGACCCCAAAATAATTCTGTAGTGGGCACTTTCTCCCCATGAGTAGTGTTGCTGTAGCTATGATGAAAATAGAGCGATGAAGTTTCTAAACAATAAACTTTTCCTGGATCAGCTGATACAGCTAAAGAAAACAAGCTCTGGGCACACAGAGTTTTCTAAATTCTGTTCGCAAGAAGGGCACCTTTCCTTGCACGGCCTTGATGCCAACCCTTTCACTTCTCCAATCACCAGGGTTTTCCAATAGTTTTTCCTTGCTTTTCTCTGTGCTACCAACTGCCCTAGCACTCCTGAGAGGGAGGTCTAGAAGTTCAGGAAACCTAGACTTCTAGAACCTGAACTGGGTAAGGGGGCACAGGGAGGCAGAGGCGCAGAAGAGCAAACACACAGATCTGCAGTGGTGCAAGCAGCACAGCTGGGGATGGGGCTCCTCTCACATATACTGGGAGCTCTGAAAGGTTGTGCCTCGACTACTTTGGGCTTCCTAGACCACAGCACGAGTTGTCTCAGCTACCTGCAGTACTATGCTGCCTAAGATGCAAATACCTCACCAGGTTGCTGAGAGAGCCAGAGGAGAGGAACAGAAAAAAATGCCCGGAGATGGAGTAAGTTGCAATCTTTATGTTTTTATATGTTTTTCTCTCACCCCAGTGTTTCATCTTACTGCTCTGGAACTCACTTGACTGACTTAAATGCTCTGCTGCACAAATATGCAAGCATACATCTCCTTCCTACACCATAATATAACCAAAGAAAGCATTTCCTTTTATATTGGAGAGAATAATTTAATTCTTCATGAAAGGAACGGCATCGCTAGATTTTAAGGCAGTAGATATATCAGAAACTTCTATGAAAGGGCACCTAAAGAGCTGGGCAGCCACTGCATAACCAAGGAGTCTGACAGTCACAAGCAATCTATACAGGTCATTTTTAAATAGCCCATTTTCTGAGCACAAGATACTGGTTTCACTTTAGAAACTGTAAATGTGTTCTGCTACAGAACTGTTTCAAAGACAGATGCAGAGAGCTGTTGTTTGTTCAGCATTCTTAATCCAAACAAACAGTTGCATACTCTTACCTACAACATAAGTCTCTCATCTTAAGACTCTGGCCAAGAAAAATATTTTCCTAGCTAGTTTGTTATGAAAATGTTTGAATAAAAGAAGCAACATAAATAACTTATGTAAAAACTTCAACCTCTAATCAGCTGAGCTTTAATAAGGTTTGAGATAACAGCACATGCATTTTGCCAAGAGTATAAAATAATCATAAAATATTATAATTGATGTGCTGTTCTGGTTTATTATATCTCACAAACTAGATAGCTGAATACATGGAAGAAAACATTTTGGACCTCGTGTTAGCAAATTGTGATAATTAATAGCCACTATTTGGATTTGGGGAATTTCAGGGAGGGGTTGTGTTTGTTGGGGTTATTTTGTTGGTTTGGGGAAATTTATTATTTTTACAGCCTGTGCAAATTTGGCCAAACACTCAAATCTCTCGACATTGAATGACAAAGATTTGACCCATAGAGTTTTGAAAGAAATGGAGAGAGCAAAGCTTCACTCCTGCTCCAGTTAAACCCGCAAAATAGAGAATAAGGGGGGGAAAAAAAGCCCCAAACTGCAAATAAACCCCTGACAATAAGTTACACCAAGTTGTTTCCTTTTTGGAAGGTAGTGAGCTGCAAATAATTGCTAATAAAAGGTTCACTGTGTTTGGTGAATACAAATCTTTATTTAGTGGCTGCAGAGCAAGTCTTTTTCTTGCTCTCTTGACAGTTTAACTACACGCCAACAATATTTGCTTAAAGTCTTTGGCTCCATTAATCTCAAACCCTGCTACACAGATTGCCAAAGCTGATGACAAACCCCAGTTAGCATGGATCATCTACTTGCCCATGACAGTATTTTTCCCATGACATTAAAAGGATGTTTTTTTCCCCAAACAGGGCACAAGTCTACAGATTCTCAAGAAGGTTTGAAAGGATAAGTCTACGGCTTAAGGTGACTGATAGAGGTAGCTGGGGACTACGTGGAAACAAGGAGGAGGAAGAATACCCTTGCACTCTAATTGGCTTTTTTGTTTGCTCACAGTTGCTTCTAATATGGACAGATCTCCATAAGAAAACACGAAATTAGCACCTGTTAGGACAACTTAACCTTCAGGGAGAAAAGCAAACATCCTTGGGTTGTCAAGATTTTGAAACAAAGGTTACAAAGGAGATGATCTTTTTTTCTGAATTGTTTTAACCCCTTCTTGCAGCATCCTGCAGCTCATTAACAGAGGTACAGAACTGATTGTCAGCCACCCTCTCCTGAAATATGGTACATGAATTAATGCCGTAAAACAACGGGACTAATTAACAATATCATTATACCCTGAGCATCAGATGGGGAAAGCCCGTGCATGTTAAACATAATCAAGGGAAACTGAGGCATGGTAAGGAAAATAATTGCTTATCCTCTGCCCTTCATGACTGGTAAAGAAGCAGCATTCACCAGTTGTCCCTCTTATGAGTCCTACAACATACAGAGAAGTTTGGAAAGCACCATTGCTTTAGCTTTTTAGTGTTGTTGTTGGAGGGGGGGTTGTTTGCTTTTTACAGTCACCCTCACTAAAGAGGTTGATGGGAGGCAAAAGGGGCTGGTTCATTAATGTTTGGGCAGCCAGAGTTAGGATGTAAGGACAGAGAATTGTAAGAGATGCTTTGTCAGTCAAAGTAACCCTGCCATTTAAATCCTTGTGCAATCCAGGCAAGCTCCACTGCTCGCTTTCCTTCCTGGTCTAACCTCTTCAACCTGGTCCAGAAGGTCCCACTTATCACGGATAGACACTTTCTTACATCCAGTTTGGATTTACATGTGACCATAACAGCTTCTGTTGTTCCTGAGCCAACACTAGGAGAGAGAGTTCCCCTGAACTCTCTCAGACACCCAGACTCCCATGGTATTTAGTCCATGGCTGTGTTCTCCTCACAGGCTGTGTTGGGAAGCGGGATGCAGGCACAGCAATGCCCTTCCTCCAGCTCAGCCAGAGCAGCACCATCTGGAAGATGACTGTTCTCCTCTCCCCAGGGCAGATAGGCTTTATAAAGAGGTGACACAATGCTGTATGCACAGGCATTCTGCTGAGTAACACAGAGCCCAGCTGCCTCTCTAGACAGGAATAGCACCCAGCAATGGCTTCCCACTTCCTTCTTACTCAAGAAAAAACTTCTCAGAGCCATAAAATTTAAAGCAAACCCAGCAATTAAAAATCAGTTCTGTGTCATTTTTCCTGACTCATCAGCAGGTGTTTTGGCCAAAACCACTGCTGTCTTGGCCCCATAATGGTATCACCTGTCACAGAAGCCTGCTCCCACAGGCAGATGCCAAAATGCTGAATATGGAGGGAAATACAAGAGATCTAAGTGGAAAAGCTGAGAAAGAAATCAGAAGTACTTCCAAGTGAAAGCCATGGTGTTCCGCCACAGCTCTGGACAATGCAAGCAGGGTGTGTATTACGTATACCTGGCTAACAATAGCATCACCTCCATCACCCTGCCCCTGGCTCATCCTTATAGATAATGATTTAGTTAAGCTGAGGACTTCAGTGGACCTATTCATATGAAAGCATAAAGCCTGCGCAGAACTCTGCAGGATGGTGACCTCAGCGAGTAAATTGAACTAAAGTGATTGTAAATGAGCTAACATCTTTCACTTATCACTGTCTCCTGTTACTCTCCAGCAGAGGTACCAACCTTTCTCTCACTGGAATCTTCCACTTCTCTGACAAAACCACAAGCGTCTCCCAATTTTTCTACACTTTAACCCCAGAGGGGTTCACACTGTAGCTAACAACCTCCAAGAAGACTGTAATGAAAACTGAGTGAGTCTTTGTTCTGATTGCAGATTAAAGGGAACAATCTGCAGTATAAATGTAAAGTAGCTTTCCCATGTTTTCCTTCTTCCCCCCCTTTTTGAATAATCGGTATCTGCATGCGAAGGTTCAATGTCACCAAACATGAGGCTTGTGTACAAAAGCACAAGATCCTTGACTAAAGCACAGCGTACTTAACAGCTCAAAAGCAATTGTTGTAAATCTTGATGGAATTGTGCCTAGCAGTCATATTTTATTGTCATTTGTATAGGGAAGCTTCAGCATTTTCTGGTGTTTTTTTTTCTTTTTTTTTTTTCTTACCTTGGGAAGTGGGGGATGTTTAATGAAGAAACTCGATCTCAGGAGTTCACGGCCATATTTACTGTTTTCTCCAGAATGTACATATTTTATATAAAATAGAACCCAGGTGTTCAGAAGAGAAACACTTTCCGTTTATTCAGGTAAGAATATAGCCCAAGGTCATACAAAAGCTTGTCAGTGAAGTTTGCACTGACTGTAGTGCAATAAATAAAGGTCCAGCGCTGACACAACGTTGAGTATTTTTGTGCTCTGTAGCAGGTTGGACCCAAAATCTTTACAAGATTAAAGGTAGGAAGGAAAAAAAAAAGTTCCCTGAGGCCATAATTCCCCTGGGATGTGAGAAACCCAGAACCTGCACCTTACAAAGCAAGATTTAAATTTTCAATCCTCTTCATCCAAGGAAAGGTACTTAACCATGTTCCTACCCCTCGTGCTGCCTCTTCAGTGTATGCACAGAGCTTTCTTGCCAGCTGGGTAAGTTATACACTTCTCTCTTCCTCTTCACCCCCTTCTTTTCCAAGGGTTCTTTGGATAGAAACATACAAAGAAGGGGAATAACAACAGACACAATTCCTTAAAACCTTTATGTAGCAGCACTAGGAGAAGGACTCTTCTCCTCTGGTAAATAATTTGGGGAAGGAAGGGAAAGCTGGACCCTGGCAGGGCTTGCTGCTCCCATCCTCCATCACCAGCACACACTGGGCAGAGCAGTAGGTTTCACTGCTGTAAGGAGCCTGATGATCACACCCAGGGATGCCTTTCAGTCCTTTGCCAGCACACCATCAGACGAGGAGACATGGTCTTGGCCACCACATCAGTACCCACACAGCCTTCCCAGCAGGGAGGACATCCCTACCCCGCTGGTACAGAGAAGGGTCACAACCTGTGTAGAACCACACACAAAACATGCCTGTTTGGGTCATGTTCTCCAAACAACCCTCAAGGAAAGACCTCCACAGCCTGGGATGTGCATTGCCCTGCCTGAGGCATAAGCAAGGGTGTAGAGGCAGGTGGCTGAAGCTCTGCAGGCCAACGGGAAAAGCAGTCCCAGGAAAGCAGGGTTTTGTTTTCCAGGTGGAGTTGAGTACATGTGGGGAGGCAGCACCTCTCAGCAGAGGGCCTTTTCCTCCGAGTCATAGCACGACTGAAGTGACACCCTTAAAAGCATGTTGTGCTCATCTTCTTGCCTCTGCTGAATATGCTCAGAAGCACATGGCACGTCCACAAATAGCAGTTTTCAACAGGGTTGGGTTGGTTTTTTTTTCCAAGGCTGGGATCCTTCTCTGGACACCAGCTGTTTATGCACATCGGGGTTTACAACACATTTTCTGGCACTGGGAGCAAAAACACAGTATGTGTTTCTTTGCCTTAGATGGAAGAGCACATACACACAGGTGAACAGCTAAAGTAAACAAATGAAAATATCTAGATAAAGTGAAACATGTGACTAGAAAGCATTTCTATCTGCCAAGCCATGATTGCAAGCTCGGACTGCCACATCTCCAGGTTGTCCCTTATATACTCCCTTTTCCTCCCTAGAAATGATGATGTGGATCAGAAACCTCAGAACATCTTTCAGCCTGAGGAGATAACTGAATTTGTTTCCTCTCCAGTACATAAACCCTAATCAATATGATCTGTGTGCATATGTTCCTTGCACCATAAATCCTGCGTAGCTGGTACCTGTCAGACATGCTTTACATATGGGTGTTTCCATATAGGATTTTCTACATGGAGAAAAACCTTGGTAATCACTAAGTCACAGTCACACAGCTGGAAGGGATCTCAAGACATCCAGTCCCCTTCTACAACAATCTCCCTATTTTCTCCCCCTCCTCATAGTTAGATCAAAAAACAAAACAAAACAAAATATTACACCAAAACTTCCTCTGGCTTTTACAATGAGAAGAGAAAACAGAAATACTGAGAGACTCATCCTAAATTTCTGTGGGAATAGTGATTCCTCGTATCTAGTGCCGCATTCAGGTTGCTCCCATCTCCTTGCATCCCCATGGCTCCTCCCTCAGTGGCAAATAACTCACCAGCCTGGGAGGGCTCCAGCTGCAGAGCATGGAGTGAGCATGTGCATATGTACACGCATATACACACATTTTTATATCTATATATACACTCATATAAACATATAAAAATACCCAAGACTTTGGGGGGAAGGAGGAAGAGGGAAATCCCTCCTTTCATCTGCATCTAAATGGGAAGACCTGGTTCGCACTGGAAGTGAGATTTCAGAAACGTAAGGAATGAATGGCCTGCTTTGTCTCCACAGCTTTGATATATCAGTTCCTTCAGTGACAGACTTGTTAATCTTTCCAATGTTGCTTTTTCAAAAAAGACAAACACAGTGGATAAATGCGAAGGGCCAACCACATCCCCTCCCATAGGAAGTCTCGCCACATGGGCAATTCTTCCAAGTAAAGAAAACAGCCCACTTTATTTACAGGGTAAATCATTTTGACTTATCTTGCAGGGGTTTGCTCATAGCAAACTGACAGTTTCCCCCTGTTGCACAGTAAATGGCTGACGGGGAAAATGTTTTCCTTCCCACCATGTAGAAACAACCAGCCAGAAGGGAGGAGGGGTCGAGGACTTCATTTTTCTAATACTCCATTAATGTTCTCGCTGACAATCACTGCAAAGGCCTGAACTCACCACTCCAGGCAGCTCGAGCAAGAAACCTGAGTCTCTACAGGGATTTTTAGCTAAGTACATTGACTCAAGTTAGAACTTTTGGTCTTAAAGGGTAAGGTAACCATTAAAAGAAAGTGCGTTGCTGTAGGAAAAAGGAAAAAAAAACCCACAAAAAAAAAACAACAACAAAAAAATAAAACACAACCTAAAGTTTCTTCTTTTTTCCTTCTGTTTAAATCCTTGCTCCCAAAGGAAAGTTACATCTTTGTTGTCTAAAATGGCAGGACAACAGGGGTAGAAACTTTTTAAGAGGTGTCACATTCCCAAGCTGATTGTTTACTTCTTTTTCTTTCAAATACACTTTTTTCAACTGTGATCCACTGATCCATTAATAGGGGATTTTTTTTAATGTACGGCCTAAATACGCAAGCAAATCTGGACATAATGTAAATTGTTATTTTCTTGCAGATCAAAGTTTGCAGCTCAGGGATGTGATTAGGCCCAATCTTTCTTCTCTGGAAGTTGCTGTGACCTCAAGACATCACCTTGAAGAAGTCCTCCCACTTCTCCAGCTCTCATCCAGGTTGCAGCAGTAGCTACCCTGACTTTTTCAGTCCATCCAACCCTACAAGCACCTTTTCCTTGGGCCACCTCACAAAGCAAAACACCAGTGTTAAAAAGACTGAAAATCTGCGAGGAGATTTGGATTTCTTATGGCATCAGGTGAGCACCAGGAGCAACTCCAAGGCACTATAAAAGTGGAGCAGGTAGTGTATTTGCAGAAGGTGTGCTCATCACAAGAGGGAAGGACAGGATGAGTTTGGCAGCTCAGAGCAATGTTTAGGTAGTTCTGCTTTGGGGTTGAAAGAGGAGAGCATTTCTCCCACCACGCTTGCACAGGATTTGTTAATGATCCTATTTAGCTAAATTGGGATGAACTGCAAGTGCCAAAGTCAGTCTTGCCAATTTCAAAAGGGATTATAACAGGATGCAAGAATGTGCTGAAGTGTTTTCCACAATAGCAAGCTAAATAGATCATCTAAGATGCCAGTCATCACTCAAATAACATGGAGAAATCCACCAAGACTGTTAAATGCACTACACACACACACACACAAAGAGAGCAAGAACAACATTTGGCAACCTTAATACAGCAGGTTAAGAGGTGTGCAGGTTCCACATCTCCAATAATATCTTATTTAGGAGAGACATCAATCAAGGCTGGACCTCAGGCAAAATCCATGTAATTGTAATGATTTATACCTTTTGACACTCTGGCCTGCTGACACTGGGAAGACAACGTGCATCGGAGTGTGCTGCAAATATCCACTAACACATTTTTCTGTGTTTTAGGGGTTAGAAATATGAAAACATATGTTCTGATTTATAAGCTGCAGGTCAAACGCGCAGGTGTTAATGGCTTTTTCCCTGAGATTTTCAGCTCCAGCCAGACCCGTGTATGAACAACCAATTAAGAAACAGAAAATAGCACAGCATAATGGTGTTCCCATCATCTCATAGGAACAAATAGCACAGCAAAATTAGAAACACAGACCTTTCCACCAGGACTCAACCTGCAGGTAAGAAAACAACTCGGGATCCTGCACGAATCCAATGAATGCTTCTGCTTTGACCTTAAGTGGTGTGATTTACAGTAATAATAAATATTTTAAAGACCTTTCCAATTTAAATGGCTGAAAGTTGAAAGTTTTCACTAGTACAGTTAGTTGAACGATTAAAAGTAACTATAACCCTGCTGGTGCTAATGAAGGCTGCACAAAGATTCTGATTGCCTAATGGGTACATTTTAGCTTGGTTTTTTTTTTTTCCCCTCCCTCCTTTGTTCTAATATTCCCTTTGGGTCCCATCTGCACAGGTGAATTTATGACATTGAGGATTATCCTGAAATATGGGCTCTATCTACGCTGGGCCAAAAGCCCAGGCAGGCAAAGGCAGGCTGATCATGGGATCTGGTACAGTTTGGCTGTCCCCATGCCCGGTCACAAGCACTGTGCCAGCCAAGGACAGTGTGAGTTAGGACTTCCTCACTGCTTACTCTGCCAGTCTACAAGCAAAAGTATCATGACATCAGAATGTCAATCCAGGGCCAGGAATTTTCATCTGTGGTCCCATGAAACGCAGCAGCAACTACTGCAGGTGCTTTCTTATCCATGGCCAGAAAGAAACAATGCCCAAGGACAGCTCAATCTCCCCATTCTCTTGGAAGAAGACACAGCAGTTGCAAAGATGCAAAAGAACTATAGAAGCATGGATATGTTTCCTGGAAAGTGCATCTGGAGGTAGCCTGGCCCCACCTCTCCCTTGTAGCAGGATTCCTGCCAACACCAGAGCAGGCTGACCATTAGCTGAGCCTTGAAAGCCTTCAGGAGTGGGGATCCCAAAACCTTCCTGGGTACCTGTTCCAGCACTGCACCACTCCCTGAGCGAAACATCTTGTCTTAGTGTGCAGGATTGGTAAGAAAAGACCAAAGCATCCAGATATGCAAAGTGCAGATGGGCTTTGAAGATTAGCCTAATTTTTCATTTCAACAGGTGGCTCACATCACACACACAACACTGATCCTTATTTGTGTTGTGGTGGTTTTTTAAGGCTGGTTAGTCTTTGGTTTACACAGGCTGAGAAACACTGCCCAAAGATGTCTGAAAAAAATCCATACACCATTTTTCCTGTTTTAAAGAGAATTTTCCCACCAGGTAACATAACTTACAATTAAGCCAAAGATTTGTGAAGATGACAAGTCCATATTTCTTTGAGACCACAGAATTGTTGAAAATTATTGTTTTAATGGGGATTCAAAGTGGTTTTGCATCATTATATCAATATATAAATCAGCTACACATTAGAAAAAAAAGAAAATTAACTGGCTAAATAATTCCCAGCAAGTCTAGCTTTTAGCAACAGCAAGAGAAGACCATAATTTTCAATCCTAGGAAAACATGATATATATGGTAGGAGCTACAACCAAAGAAAGCTAAAGAACATCCTTTAAAAACATTCCAAACATCTTTCTTTTTCATACCATGAGAGATGATTTTTTCTATTTCTTTTGAGGCACTCTGCTGTTTTTCTTATAATTCCTCAGGGACTAGTGACCTCATGAAGAAAAACAACCAGGACAGAATTAGCCTTTATTTATATATTAATAGTTTTACCTCCAGCAGCAGGAGACACAATTTTGACTTAAAAATCATAATTTGTGAGTGTTTGGATAGCAGCACTTCTGAAAAGTTGTGGTAGCAGGAATTGCTGGACAAGGCTGAATTGTGGTTGCCGATTGCTGCATTTATTAAAGGTTGGATTTAAAAATTAAGAGTCTAGTCCAAAACTGATGAAAGCCAGGAAGACCCTTTGCATTCCCTGGATTTTATATCAAACCTTAAACAGAGTAGAGTCATAGCACAGTGGGGGCACTTGATAGGGAATGCAAGACAGTAAATCTCTTCCAACGTAAGCATTAGCTAACGGGACAGTGCTAGAGATTTTGCGGAGAAGTGCATGACAAAATCCCCCCTTCCCCACCACTGCCAGCTCCCCAGCCAGAGTCAGTTTAGAAGGTGACTGATCCTTGTCCTCACCCTGCCTGGTGAGAGGTCTGGTTCCTCTGCCTCTCTCCCTTCCCAAAACACCCTCCATGGGGCTGTGAGCGGGAGCCCCCACCCCGAGGGCTGGCGAGGCGGTGAAAAACGATACGAACCGAATGGCAAAACCAATATTTGGTCAGGCTGAGGGGGGACTATCGATTCTTTTCTCATGATATCCATGTCTCCTGCACTTCCTGCTTCTCCGGGGCACTGGAAACTCAAGTCCTTCCTAGACCAAGGGTGGCCAGGCTTTGACTCTGTAACATCTGTGCCTCACAAGAAGTTCACGTGTGGTCTCCCAGGCTGAAGCTCGTCCACTTGAGTGGCAGCAGGGACATGCTGGCATGAGGGCTCCTGGGTAAGCCAGGAGGAAGCAGGACAGCAGGAGATGCTGAAGGCAATGATGCTGAGTCAGTGTAGGGTAGCACCACGTGAACATGATGCCAGCTGCTATCTCTGCCCTCTCCCTTCACAGCCATGTGGCTACAGCAAGGTTTTAGCCTCTAACTTTTCTTTCAACCCCTCACATCTGTTTTTTCTAGGCTGTCTTGCTCTCTCTCCCCCTTTCTGTACTGAAAGTCTTTGTCCTGGGCAAAGACAGCCATGGGGGCCCACACAACTGGGAGATCCAGGAATGGTTGCCAGCCCTTGTATCAAGAAACAGTATCTGGGCACATCCCAACCCCATGCCTGAATGGGGCATCCTACATTCAGCTTTCCACATGCTATGGGAACCTAGGAATGAACAGCAGCATTCATCAGAGGTAAATGCAAACACAGCCAAGACTTAGGGTTGTTCTCGTATGAAGAAGCTCTCTCCTGATTTCCCCACCACTGAGGGCCTTCTCACAGGTAGCCAGGGACAGTACATCATGATAGCCAACACAGTGGACAGGGGACAAAGAGGGGAACAAAGCAATACTGCTGTGTCACTAACCATAGTCAGTTTAGTATCTAAAAAAATGGCAGTTCCTTTCCAGAAAAGTTACCATTTAAAGACTCTTCTTCCTTCGAGAAAGCTGGAGTCTCCCTAAAAGTTACCCTAGATAGAGACGTTTGCCAAACCACAGACTGTGCTGCTCGTGTGTCTCCATTTGTCAGGTTGCAATAGATCTGAATTAATTTTGAAAGCACCCATGGATACAAGGATGAGAAGAGCATGGGAAAGGTTTCCTTCTCTTTCATCAAAACATTTTTCTTTCAGGTTTAAAAGCAATACTGCTCACAGTAGAAAGGTCACTGTTAGCCAAGGCTTAGAGAAACCTGCCAGGTGCCTGGAACTCCAGGATGGAGAGTGATCAGTGAACCTTTTGACTTCTTGCATGGGTAAGAGGCCATTCTCTCTGGAGCAAGAATGAGGCAGTGAAGCAACTCTCCATGCATACCTGTCCAACATCCATAAACTCAACCCATGCTGCTGAACAGCCATGCAGACACATCACAATAGCCAAACACCAGAGCACCAGTTGTCTGCTCCAGGGAGTGCATAGGAGGGATTCCCAGATCACCAAGTGCACCCACTGTTTGGTCCTCTGACTGTCACACCATGCTGAGTCCTGAACTGACTTGAACTGGGAATGTGGAATTCCAGTCTTCCATGCAGTCTAGATACAGGAGAAAACAGCTCGGACAGAGCTGGCTTTTGCCTCACAAGGTCTCCAAAGGCATTCCTAGGTTTTGTGGGATCCTGGCCTTTCTCACTGCTATGCCCTCAGCCAAATGGGCGTGATGGAGGTGGAAAAAAGCCTGAACTCAGCCTTGCCAATGCATGAGAGGAAAGTACGGGAAAGTCAAGGACATCACACCAGTCAAAATTGTGCGTTAAGGCAAACAAAGCCCAGCAACAAGCGACTCACCCAGAAAAAGAACAACCACTATGTGACCAGGGCTGGGCACGTTGCTGAGAGCACCAGGTGGTGGCACTCAGCTGCTGCAGTGCCAGGGACAACAGACAGACACAGTTCTACCTCCAAAAGCCTTCCCTCAAATGAAATCAGATCAGCAGGCACCTGAAGGAGAGCAGGTTCCACCACTGCTCACAGGAACACAAAAAAACCATGGCTGCGAGTGTCCTTTGGGGGTTGCATCTAGCAAAAACTGCCTTGCAAGGGTTTGGGAGAGTCTATAGAGAAAGTGTTCAGCCCTCAAGAAGACAAATATACAACAGAGTTGGCTAGGTGGTGGCTGCCCTTGCTAAACTTCGTGGAAAAACACAACTTGTGCAAACTGAATTCCCTTGCTAACCTCTTCCCCTTGTTGAAATATTAAACAAAAATAACTTCTCTTTTTATCTTTGAGCCAGCGGGACAAATTCATCATTAAAGGAACTTCACTGAAGTCAACAGGGATATATCTGAGACGAAGAAATGAATTTGACCTATCGCATTTTGTGTCCTTATGTTCTAACTAATAACCAAATTGCACAGGCTTCTAATCAACGGGATCAGAGAACCTGGCCAAAGCAGCTTGCTTTCTTGCCCCCAGCATTGCTATCTGTACTTTTATATTGCTTTCTCTTTAAGTAACTTTGAAAAACAGGTATTTTCAGCCAACTTAATCACATAATTTTTTTTCATGAGTATATTGTGAAAACCTTAGCATAGATTTTTCATAGAATATTTGCTCCTGGTGCAGAAAACAAGCAAACGAGAAATTTTCTATTTGAAACATTTAAAATCTCACCAATTTCCACCGAAAATATATTTTTTTGGTCTTTTAAGCACACGCATTTGTTAAAATTACTCCAGCCACAGGGTGCCTATTCTGATCCAAGGATCTCCCTGGAAGATGCATGGAATGAAGCAAAACAAAGCTGCGGCTACACAAGGAGATCCAAAACTCCGTGTCTCGGCACACTGACAACCGGGGCATGGACTTCTTGCCAGGCGGAATACGAGGGATTCAGAGAAAGGAAGAGTTGCCGGCAGAGGAGCAGGAGGATGATGAAATATAGAAGCTACCAAAGCCTGTGTTAGGTAGAAGATGCATTTTGTGTCTCGTGTTATATTGCCTGCCAGTCGATTACAGTGCAGCCTGTATAAACACGTCATGCGTGCTCTGACAGGGAGCCGGGGTGAAGCAGGGTGTCAGGGTAAAACAGAGGATAATAAAATCACTTTAGATTTATTTCTCTAAATTGGAAACTTCATGCTTACACCTGACTAAATCATCAGCCTGAAACTTTAGCTCGACTCCCACAGAAAAAGTATGAAACCTTATCCCATCTTTGTTTAACAAAGGCCAATCAAGCTCGCCTAATGAATTCTGCAGATGTAGGCGACGGGACACGTTTGGCCATTTTAATTCTGTGGGGCTTCATCAGATCTGTCTCCAGCATGCCCATCTTACTCCCTTCAAGCAACTGAAGAGGTCTCAGCATCTTGAAGCCAGGCTGCCCCACTGCAGCCTGTGGGCAGAGTGGACACGAGAGTATGTTACTGGGCATTAGACATGGAATTTATAAATTCTGACAAATATTAAAGGAAAGCATCACAGGTGGCTGGTGGCAGGGGCTGGAGGATGGCAGCACTCACCCTGCTCCTCCCCAGCTCAGCAGGAGCAAGGCACCTCCACTGCCATCCCACCACCGGTGAGTCCCCTCACTCAAAAAGTGCAAAAGGACCTCTTTTTAAAAAAAAAAAAAAAAAAAAAAGAAAGTCTAGCATAAGGAGCTGGTTAAAAAACAATAAATCAGTGGTGAAATGTGGATAACAACCTTCTCTGTAAAATCAACATGGATTGTGTTCCTGCAGAGAGCTGTCTGACAGGCTGGTTGAAGCCTGACTGCTTGCAGCCAGATTTTTTTTGCCTTTTTTTTTTTATTTTACAAGCTGGAGGAGTATCTTGGATCAGGGGGAGGAGAGGAGGTCTCTTCCTTTTGTACATGGTTCTGCTGTGTTAGAAAATCAATAAGCAAGGTCCTGACCTCAGCATAACTTCAGACATCACTCATGACTCCTTTGAATCTCTTCCCCCACAAAAACTCAATTTTCTTTTTAATCGTGCACACCAGAGGGAGTGCTGGCAGGGAGGGGACGTCTTGCCTCAAGATGTGGGCAAAACCCATTTGCACCCATCTTTTCTGACAGGTAGAAATCAAATTAGAAGAGGAACGCACCCGGGGAGGGCAAGGGGAGTGGGGTTAGCTGAGGTAGAGCACAGCCCAGCAGGAAATGCCGAAAAAGAAACCATATGGAGCGTGGAGGTGCTATGGATTAATATGAGAATTCCCACTTCTTTTTTTTTTCCAGAGGGGAGGGAATGAAAAATAAAATGCACGTTATTTTTCTCCCTTCTTGTTTTGGCACTGGGCTATTTTCTGTTAAATCTCCTTCTTAAAAAATGAAATAAAACAAAACAAGATTTGCCACACGTTTTCCCTCCAGCCAACTCCTCAGGCTGGCTAAATTGGGTGATTAAAATATAGGAAGGCCTCCAGATTCCCCTCAGGACTGTTTTTAATATCTGTAAAACTGCCACTTTGTCTTGCCAAGGTAAACACCATCGCATGCAGTTCAAAGGTGAGCAAGCCTAAATGTTTCCCTTTGCCTGAAAGGAATCTGCCTTGGGACCCCGCGGGCCGTGCCGGAGGGGGACGCGGCCGAGCCCGGACCACGGCGTGGTGGCCGGAGAGGCATCTGTGTACACAACGCTAACTTCTCCCACACAAATACTAAAAATTTCTCATTAAAAATTATTGCTGTGTCAACATGTGAGGCCGCTCAGCCCCCGATCTGGAAAAGACGTTCTGTTTCTTTCGTGCCTTCGCTGGGAAAGCGGCAGCGACGGTGGCGAGGGAGGGGGGAGAGGGATGGGATGTGAGACCGGAGTCATCTGCTGCTGACTTTGGATCTCTTCTTTCTCCCTTGTCACTCAAGTTGAGATTTCCAACTGTTCCACTTCATCTATTTTAGTTACTTGCTACCCAGACTTTTTTCCCCCCTCTCCTCATTCGCTCCCTATCGCAGAGCTTTATGTTTCCCTCACATGGCCGGGCTGGCTGCGGCGCTTGGCGTTACTTTAAATGGAAATGCAATTTCGAGCCATCTCTTTTGTCGTAGCGGCTGCAGGGCCTTCAGAGCAAAAGGTTTGCTGTTATCTACACCCATCTACACAGATGCAGCCGTAAATCTGAACGTGCCCTGCCCATGCATGATCCCTTCCATGGGTGGCCAGGAATTCGTAGCAAAACAGCACAAGGACCAAATAACTGATCAGAGCCAGCGAGACAAAATTCACAAAGCCCCATCAATGCAAGCTCTTAATTCTGCCCTACAGCATTGGGCATTTTGCTCCTACACACCAAAATAAAAATTTAAAAATAGGCTTTGTTATCAAGGGAGGTGAAAGATGGGAAGTTACACCAGGGAAAGAAAATATGGGATGGGGCGTGGTGGAAAGGAGAGGGCAGGGAGCCAGTTTTCAAGCAGCCGCCCTGGTGAAGCATCCATCTCAGGGGAGGGCTGGGTGGTGGGTAGGCAGCCAGGATGCCCCAGCCCTCCAAGAGGCTCCTGGTGCCCTGCTCTCCAATGCCATGCCACGATGCACATGGGTTTGTGCTGAGACGACATGAAATACAGCAACGCGTAATTAACCTGATGTAATGCTATATATCAATAAGTTAGAAAACCAACAACTTTCTTTGAGGTCAGGCACCCACACACACAACTCAAACAGTGGAGACCTAATCCAAATTTATTGGAGTTTGTAACAGCTGGACTTATGCCTTTAATACCTTTTAAGTGCCTCTTTTAACAGCAAACCAAGTGTGTCTTTCATTAAGGTGGAGTTGAAAGTATGCTAAGTTCATAAGCATGAAAATAGCCATTTAGTTCTCTCAAAGATTAATTCTGCCTTCAGTTTACTCTCATTGAACCCCATTAAAGTCTGGGATTTGGTCTTTAGTGTCCCATTTGCATAAGCTCTGTTTATTATAGGGCCTCGATAATGTGAAAGCATTAAAATATTTCTTTCCCAAAATATAGAGGCATTAATCTTGGAATCCTCCTAGTGTCCTTAATTTGCCATCAAGTCCCACAACAGAAACAAATGTACTTTCTAATCAGCAATCTTTTCTCGCTTATAGGCCCTGATCCAACGAGCTTTTAAGCAAACAATTTACTTTAAGCAATGAGTAGTCGTACTGGAACCAATGGAACAGCTCGTGTGCTGTAATGGATTGGGGCCATAGAAAATTGCCTTGATGAAAATGTCAATGCTCCCAAGAGCTGGTGAAAATATATTTTTATTATAAACACACAGAGGAACTGTTTTGATCTAACATTATAGGGAACAAGCTTTGAACCGATGCTTTTCCACGGTCAGACCTAAACAGAAACTGAACACCACCAGGTTGGATGACAGTTTAAAAAGGCAGCCCAGAGCCAGATTGATGTTTGTATATAATGAAATTCAGTATTGATGTGATATGGACACTGTCCAGCCTCTACAACTTGTTAGGGTGACGTACAGAAAATGCGGAGAAGATAAAAATCAAAGGAGCACAATGAAAATAAGTCTCAACACTAAGAGGAAACATTGTTTTGAGGAGCTATTTTGCTGCAAATGTTTTGAAGATAACCTACAGCCAGATGTAAAACACAGAAGTGATGGTGATGTCTAAGCACCATGCACAAGATATCTATCACACTCCAGTTTCAGTCAGAAAACCAAAGATGGGCCATTCTCCAGGCAGGAGTTAATAACTGGAGATGGGTTCAGAGAGCCTTCACCAAACCATCACTTTGTCTCCATACCAATACATGCCCATGGGCACCATGTGCCCAGGACATTTTGGGCACCATGTCCATCTCCCTTGCCTGCAGGGGATTTTGGATTACATCCTCCCATAGTAAGGTACCAAATAATAACAATAATGGCCAGTCTTCGCGAACGAAGATCTGGGGAAAGGTCTTTTACCTTTCCAGCCTGCGCAATGGATTTTTTTAGGTGAGACACAGCCTGCGCTGAACTGAGCCCACCCTTTAATCCTAAGGTTCATCTGCCGGGGCCAAGCAAGCTTGGACAATGGCAGTGAGGTCCTCAGGACGTAGGTTTGTTTAGAGTGACCTTCTCATAGATGGATGGCCTCACAGGGCTAACGGGTTCCATCTGCCCGGGAGACCGAGGAATCGAACCCGGGTTGCAGCAGTGAGAGTCCTGCATGCTAACCACTAGGCCACCAGGGGTCTCAGTAAGGTACCAACAGTTACAAGAACAGATGTTACATGGCAGCACACGGGACTGCCAGATAAGAAGTGATAACAGACAGCAACTAAACCCCAGAGATCAGCACAGAGTTAATCCTAGATTCCTGTTGCATCAGAGAGGGAATCACCCCTGGTTTTTTATGAATATCATATGTTCATCTGTTTGCTGGATTGCCATTGTGTTGCCTGCTCTATGATCACCAGGAGCTAACTGCACACAGGTCAGGGGGCTGATGGCAGCCCCAGCTGGCCCCATTCACCAGTACCTAATGGACAACCCAGATGTCCTCTACCCTGGAGGTTCACCTTGCACCATACTCAGCTTGGCAGAAGGGGGAGAGGGGCAGGAATTCAGCCAGAATTAGGAAACTTGTGGCAAATGAAAACGCAGGTCCTAAAAGCATAAGGGAGAGAGGGAAGAGCATTTCTGGGAAAGAGAACGAGCCCTGGCTCAGAGACAGTAGGGGTCTGCATAAACCAGCCGTAAATGGCTTAAACTAGCCCAAGTTTCTTGCCTTTATGTTTGTTTGGTTGTTTTGGGGGTTTTTTTGACCCTGTTATCTGCAAACTCAGAGAGGTACATTTGCACTGACAGAGCTTCTGATGTTTTCCATGCAAAGAGAGGACAAACCACACAGGATGACTCGGGGGGACAAAATTAACCAGTTTCTCACAGCACTGAAAGAAAAGGGTCACTACTGAAGAGATCAGGAAAATGGAAAGTTGCAACAGTAGCCTTTACCAGGGCATTGTGGACACAAAGAAGCCTTCCATGGTTGAGTTAAAATAATAAAAAACCCAAAGAGGACAAGACAAATTCAATGCCAGACCCATCACTGACTCCTGATCATAATGCTAAACTTCCAGTGTAGAGGAATTGTCAGGGGAAGGATCACTCTACCCTCATCTCCTTTTTCCCCAATTATCAGCACTGGTTTGTGGACTGACTCTGTGCAGTGTGTGGTACATTTGCATCTGGGAGGGCAGCAATCCCTGATGAAGAAGTCACAGGGATGGGGGATATGGTACCAGCAGTGCAGCAGAGAAAGAGAGAAGGAGAATTAAGGTGGTAAAATAAGGGGTGAGGTAGAAGAGGGAGCCATGTCCCACCAGCACCTCCAAGCTGGATGCCTTTGGATGTGGAAAATTGCTGGACCAGGGAGAACCAGGCAAAGAGCCAGCAAGGAGCAGGCTACTCACCAGCTTCATCTGCAACAAAGCCACATCCTGACTGCAAATCTTGCAAATCAATTATGCCCACAGGTTGTTGGGTTGCAAAGGCGGGGAAGAGGGAGTATGTTTTGCTTTTCTTAGTAAACCACAAGACCATTTCCTAGCACATTATCCCAAGAATGACAGGCAGGGCCAGGGCTGCCAGGTGCCCGAGAAGAGGCTGCCAAGTCCCAAGGATCACCATTGCTAATTGGCTCCTCTGAAATGAGCGTGACAGAGAGCCACATTTTCTCACCCACAGGTTTCGGGGTTATATTTAACTGGCTGAGGCAGAATTAAATGTCAGCTTGGCTGGAAGGAGAAAAAACAAAACAAAACAAACAACAACAAACAAAGTGAGAACTTGTCATTAAGCTGGGAGGGAGTCAGTGCTAAGTGCACTGCAGACGATGCCCACACACAGGTCTGGCAGGCACGGGCAGCCCTGATGGCAAGAAGGAACCAAGGGATTCATCCCTTTAAAAACACATAGTTTAAATTCAGGTTGTTTATTTTGGTTTGCAAGCAACACAGGGGACTAAGGAGAGGGGAGACAGATGGTGGGGACATTTTTTTGCCCCTGATTTCTCTGCTGGGTGTTCCCACCCCTCAGTTTGATTGCAGCCACAGATTCCCACATCCAGCAACACCAGCGGCAAAGGATGGGGTGGTGAAAAGAGACAGGGACAGAAAACTCAAACACATCTGGAGCCACTGGAGGAAGTTGAATTCAGCTGCAGCACAGTCCCTTTGGGGGTGATGAAAGAGGGTGGAGGAGGAAGGGGAAGGAGAAATGTGTCTCCTACACACAGCACCCTCTCCAAAACAGCCAGCTGGGCTTCTCACAGCAACACACACACAGTCACTGGTATGGGTAGGGCAGCTCCAGGCCTCCATTCTCTTGCTCCCCAAACCATGATTTCAGGCTTTCGTGGATTATGGTGCCAGTCAGAGCAAAAACAACACCCCATCCCCACAACCTGCAGTCTGTTTTCACCCCCTTCCTGCCTCCAAGTGTGCAGAGGCGGAAACAGCCCTTGTCACAATTCTCAACAGCACCCAGTCCCTTCTCCTTTGGGTGGCTTCAAAGCCTGTATTGAGCTGTTTGAGAACTCAGCAGACCCGCTCAGATAGAGCAAAGGGGATATTTGTCCTCTGCCAAACAGGATGGTGCAGGATGTGCAAAAAGTCAGGGCGCATTCAAGCCTGCTTTGGCTGCTCCTCACTTCCTTTGGTTCAAGGATGAGGACTGTGTTATCATGTTCACCCTGCAAGCCACATAATATGGACCCTTCTCAGGTCAGGTTTATGAAGGCAAGACCAGGACTAAGGAAAATGAGAGTCACAGACCTTCCAGATCATACTGGGCAACATGAACTTGATCCCGCTCCAAAGGCAGGCCCAGCTGTGTGTTCTATCCAGAGTCACAGACTGGGAAAGGAAGATCAGAATCACAGGGAGTAATGAAGACAGATCTTAAACCATGGGAGATTCACAGCTTCACATGCATTAGTCATTAAGGAAATTTAAGTAGGAGTACAGCTATATCCCTAATTTTGCATTACAAGAAGTTTTCTTTCCTCTCCTCTACCACAAACTGTTGCTTAATCCACGCAGTCTCTTCCTCTTCCCATTTCCCAAGCAAGAGAAAATGTCAAAATCTAGGAAAGTAGAGCTACTCCATGAAACAGAAAGCATCCTTTCTAAACAGAAGGTTTCAGTTTCCAGTCGGAAGTGAAGTATTCTGGACTGAGTTTAAAATCATCCTTTTCCAAGTCAAAATGGTCATTGCAAAATGAAATAATTTGTTTTGAAGCAGTTTAACCTTGTGAGGAGAATGACAGAATTAAATATTTTGACACTATTTAATCAACACTTTTTATTCAGTGGAAATGGGTTATTTTGACTTTTTTATCTTAACCAGGGACCAAAATATTCAAAAGCCCAACAAAATGTTGACACATTCAAATTTCCCTCAGGCTGGCACGTCTATTTTCTAACCACCCCTTCTTAAATGAAGACAGAAATATTAAACTTCAGCTCACATTTCTCCAGGCTTATTTTCTTTAGCTCCCATCTTTAAAAACTGGAGACCATAAATAGCCTGGGTTTTTTCCTCCAGACTGCAACACAGCCTTTTAAACCAAACATTTGCAATCATCACAGCTGTAATAAGTACAATGTTTCTTCAAAGGGATTACATTGGACTGCGGTTTTCAGTATTGCCTCGTTGTCTGTTGTGAAATCTCCTCACCATAAATTAATTTGATTCTATTATCTTTCTGATACGATCTGCTTTCTGACAGATCAGTTTTATCTTGGTTCATTCCTGTTTCTTATTGACAGCTTGGAACACTGTTGAAGAGATGCAAGTTATTAATGTTGACAGAGTTTGTAATGGAATATCTTTTATCCAGCAACATATCCTTTGTAATGTTTTTATTCCCCCCTCTCTGGCTACTTTAAGAGGCTAAACAGAAAAATCAAATAAGCCATACAGCTTGACTTTCCTGGAACCCTTTTCAGTTCTTTTGGAACTTCTTTCTACAGTCACTGAGGATGTTATGGTATAAGGTGTTATTCATATTGGACAAAACTACTAAAACAATAACATACTGAAGGTTAAGTACAGTGCAATCCAGTTGGAAATCCAAGCATTGGATCAAACAACTTAAAAGAAGTTCATATTTTTACAAAATTATGTAAGCCTACAATGCCAACCAACAAGATAAACAGGGAGGAAAATTAGTGAGACAGCTGATGTACTACCCAAGCTTGAGACAATACCTCCCTATCTACCACTAAATAGGACAGAAAAGAGGTATAAAGATATTTGACCCATTAAGTTAGAGTTGGCTGGCTTGCTGGAAATTAGGCTCCTATCTGCCTTCTGTAGTCCTGATCCCTGGGAGAAAGTAAGGGAGCTGAATCTAAACCTTCTCTATCTTACTTTACCAGCTATCCTCACCCTTCCATTCCACACATGATTCATTTAACTTTAAACGCCTATTAAATATTTTTTTGAAAACATTATAACTGTGCAAAGAACACAAGAGAAGAATTAAACTGTCACACCTCTCCCTTTGCACCTTCTCTGCTGGAGCAAATAAATTCCAGGCACCAAAACTCCAGCAGCAATGACTGCAGTTATACCAGGGACAGCAGATAAAACACCTCTAAATCGGTGTAATTCTCCATTCAGGTTCCCTGCAAAAGTGTTTTACAGCCACCCTGGGTTCACACTGCACAAGATACCAGGATTTACGATTGGGATTTAAGCAAATCTGTAACTCCTAATGAATGGGAAAAGGCTTTATGTGCAGGGAGCATGACCCCCAGCAGCCTCCTCTTGGTTTCCTATCTCTATTTTTAAAGTGTAATATGTTGATGCTGCCAGAGGCAGCAGAGGGACCAGGTGTCCAGGAATGGCCCAAACAGTCCCAGAATAGAGCAGGAGCATCCCTGCATACGGGGGGGAAAAAAAAAAAAAAAAAAAAGGTTGGACAGTCCCAGGTTTTCACCTCAAGCATGAGATTTTCCCACTGATCTCTTACAAGCCACACCATCGGGAACGCTCGACAGCACGGCAGGAGAGGATCTCACCTCCTGCCTCACTCCCAGGAGTTCACTACACCAAGGGCCGCCTCAGTCTGACATGTCTCTATGTTGACATGTACTGAGAGTATTTTCTCTAGGTCTGTAGGTTTACTTTGACCAGCTTCCACATTCTTATCTTTCCTTCAAAATGATCAGGCCCTATTTCTTGGTATCTTTAGCAGTAGGCTCTTAGAGCTCAGCCGGTTTGCCTTCCAGTAAAATTAATAGTACCTTTCCCCAATTATCCAGAGCCCTTGAGAGCCCCCTGTTATTACTGGAGTGTTTTTCATTAGCTGTGCTGGTTCAAGGCTGTGGGAGGATGGAGATCAGCACAGGAGTCAAACTGTTCTGGACAGAATGAAGTAGAAACCCTGTAACACAATTAGAAGTACCCACAGGGTAACATATAACTTTACTGTGAAGCCCTGAAATAACATGGCTAGCTAATGAAATAAAATAAACTTTGTTTTAATTAAAATTAAAAACATTTTATCTCTCTCATTTTAGTCTTAAAACAGGGGCAGTTCAAAAGTCGCAATGGAACAAATGAAAAAAACATTTGCAAAGAGAGGGACAGGGGTGAGACTAACATCACTGGGTTTGGAGTGACCTGCACAACAAACTCCTGGCTAAAACAGCCTGCAGAAGATATTTGTGAAACAGATTCCTAATGAGGACTTAAATCTAAAAAACCCATGGATGTTTTCACGGACCCACCCTACCTCTAGATCTCAAATGAGCAGAGGATATTCCCCCCATCCCAGGAAGCAACTGAAGCAATGGGAAGTGAACCGCTCAGGAGCCACGCTGATGAAAGTGTGACCCAAACACAAGGGATCACAGTCTCTGCCTTGAAACACTCCGGTCCCTCATGCCCAGGGAGAGCAGCTCTGCTCCCTGCACGGATTTTCATTCCACTTCTTCTTCACCTATCAGCAGCCACTTCCTGGCAGGCAGCGCTCCTCGTTCTGCACTCCCAGGGTACCTGAAATCAGCGATGCAGCCTTTGCTGCTGTCACCCCACAAACCCCCAGTGCTGAAGGCAAGCCTGGCATCGTGCTGCCTGCCACCAGCTGGCTTTCCCAGCTTAGGTTATGCTGAAGACAGGTGACATGACCCTGATGCCTTGTCCCTGTACAGATGTGCACACCCAGAGCAGACCCAAAGAGAGGCCCAGGGCAGGTCTGACAGTGAATGGCTTTGTTTTTGCCATTATTGAAGGCAAACACTATCACCCCTATTGTAATTTCTCCTGGTCTCTTTTATAGCTAATTACTCCTTAACTGTTCTCAAAATCCTTGGAGGGGCACAGAGTTACACTGCAAGAGGGACACTGCTGCTTTCCCCTCACTTGCCATGGTTATTCAGCACAGGAATGAGCCTGCCTTGAGACATCCTAGCTGATCATGGTGTGTTATAGAAGCTTTATGCACACAAAGGAAGAAAACGGAGAGCTGGCAAAAATAATAATCAGCTTTCCTTTTTTATATATATAAACAGACATTTTGGCAAAAGATATCGGGGCAAAAAATATTCTGTGCTTGCCCAGCTTGATGAACAATGGAGGTATGTGGAGAGCTACACTGTGTGATCAGAGTCTGATGAAAACCAGAAATTACCCAGGGGAACAAAATCCTCTTGGTTGAAATCCCAGTTTTCTGTCAGAAGTTCTCCAACAGATTTTCAACAGTTTCAATGTAACCTTCTTTAAAACCAGTTTGGTATCTAATCCTCCTGTAAATGAGATTTGAGACATTTTCTGATCTCTTAATGCTCCACATACGTGTACACAACCAGTACATCCACTATAGATATGGATGTGTACTTCCACACAGGACAAGCAGCAGTGAAATTCCAGAATTAAAAAGTTTATATATATATATAAAGTTATCTTTTACTCTTATTTCTGTCTCTTACTCTAAAATTCTGTGTAACCTCTGGACCACCACATCTGTTCATTGACTCCAGTATGCCCTTAGCCATTCCTGCTTGCAGACAGTGAGTAGGGGAAGACAGATCAGAACTAGCCTGGAAGTTAGAGCAGGGCTGATCTGTTGCTTGGGCTTTTCAGGATAGTCTGCCCCATCTGTTCCTGAGTCCAGTGGAAGCACAGGTAAATAATAGACTGTATCCCATCCTTATTTCCAATGGTTGTTAAGGATCAACAATAGTGGAGGGTGCTCTGTGGGGAGCATTAAAGATGTTCAGAAGCCAGACAGCTCCTCAGCTCATTCAGAAAATCAGACCCCTTGAAGTCCAAAAGATTAAGCACCTAACCTCTGATTTCTCAGATCATGGACTTGAAATCACCTGCCCAAGCCCCACAGCTGGCTCACTGCCTTGAAACACATCTATGGTCTCCCAAAGAAACTGGCAGGATTGTTCTGGTCACCAAATGCAGAGTATGGAAAAAATTAAATCCCATACTAAAGAGGAAGTAACATCCAAAGCCAAGGAACACTAAATCAGCTGAAATAGCCTTCCTTGCTTACTGTGAGAGCTCACTTGCTCTGAAAGGGATCCAGTAGATGGGCAGCCCTCTTCTATCCAAAGTTTAATTAAATTCTTGACCTCAACCATTGGATTCAAGAGCCAAAACCTTCAAGTTATAGGGAAATCTGTCAGTAACGAGGCAGGACTGTGGCATGTAACTGCGGTGGGGACTCCGTGCCAGACTCAGCATTGCAGATCAATTTGTTCTTTCTACAAGATCTAATTGCCAGATGACCTGAACTACCATAGCAAGCACAAGGCAATGAAGGATCCTGGTGCAGTGGTCAATGCGGCTGCCACAAACCACAGCCTGAGCAAAGCTCTTTAAGGCTCTTTGATGCCGTGGTTACGTTGCTTTCTAATTAAAACCAGCTCAAATTTGCCTATATGTGCTGTAATCATATCTAGAGACTTGCTTTGTGCAAAGTGTGCACTGCCTATGACAAATATTATATGTCCACTAAAAGCAAACAGGCTTCCAAAGCCAGAGCAGGAAAGATTGAGGGAAGAGGTGTGAAAGGAAAAGAACAGAGAAATAGGAATGAAAGTCTCAGAAGCAAAGTCAGGATGTAGAGAAATAAGAAGTGATGTAAAAATAACACAGGAGGTCAATCACCAGTGATACAGTTCACTGTTCAAAACCTGTATATCTTGAAGAATCTGAACTGTTTCAATCCAATAAAAGCAACAGTTCTCATTATACACTTACTATAGGGAAGTATTATTTCTGCATTGGCTTTCAAATTGTCTCCCTCTCTCTTTCTCAAACTCATCACAACCTTAACTAATACAAGTAAATCTCTGCACATGAAATATGAACCACTGGCAGCTCTCAGGCTCGCTTTTCATCCCAAGCCTAATGGGCAAAGCGCTGTGATTTCATTTCACAAGCTTTTCCAACTGAGCTCAGAGTCGATCATTTGCCAGAGTTTGACTCTTGCAAACAGCCTGCTGGAGCCACTGAACTCATGGGGCCAAATCCATCAATGGTGTAACCCCAGCTAACCTGAGACACTTTAGGCCAGAGACTAGTTTGTTCCAAAGCATTAAATGTCTCTTGAGACCTGTGATCACAGAACACTGTCATTACACTTAAGCAGTTATGGTATGTTAATTAAAAGTTGTCAAAATATATGTATGGCCCTGCCTGTGCTTCACTTGGATGCGCGTGAGAAGCCGTGAAGTCCATTTATAACATGGGGAATGTCACCAAAGTGCTGCAGCTCCACAATGCAGTGAAGGAGCTCTTCAGCACAGTGGGACAGGCTTTCAGGTGGAAGCTCTCTTTGCCTCTCCAGTACAAAGTTCTTGCTCCTTCAGCAGTGCCACCAGGCTCAGCCACTCAATTAAATGCCTGAACCAAAACCATGTATTTCCTGTCTTAAACAGCACCGGCACTTGGTGCCCTTCTCCAGAAAGGGGGCTATTGTAGCTTAAAGGAATTTAAAAACCCCCTAACTCTTGGGCAAAAAACAGGCAAAGAGCCTATAAAGCTTGCTGGATAGCGCGGTCTCCCTACACTCAAGGGAAATGTGAAGATGCTACATATATTCAGATTCATTTGCTGCTGACCTGTTTCAAGCATGGCAAAAATGAGGTGTAAACACCTACTGATAGAATTAGAGGCTGCTATAAAGGGTGGAGCAAGTCAGACCTCACAGCAGCAGGTCCCATGACTGAAAATTAAGCACACAGAGGAGCTGGACCTCCCATCATTTTCCCACCAAAAGAATATTTTTTTCATCTGTTGGAAATTTCTTCCTGCAACAAATGTGGAAGACGAATCAAGGCTACAGGAAGAGAGATGTGCCAGCCCTCGCCCACTCTGCAAGGGGGCCAACAAGTGGATCCTGGCTCCATGGCAATCTCAAACACTGGTCTGTGGATACTGTGGATCATCCCCTGTTGGAGAGCCCCAGGACCACTGCTGAGGGAACCAGAGTTCTGCACAAGGACCCAATGCATATCAAAGCTGGAGCACTGCCTTTTACACTTCATCCACAGAATCACAGAATATGCAGAGTTGGAAGGGACCCACAAGGATCATTGAGTCCAACTCCGGGCCCTGCACAGGCTCATCCCCAAGAGTCCAGGGGCAGAAGGACTTCATGTTATAGCCTCACTCAACCTACTCCTTCACTCTTCAGGAAAACCTGAACAGCCCAAACCAAGGCTTGCAAGAGAGCCAGATCCCCCACTCCTACCTGCACAGCCTCCTGACCCCTCCACTCCCAGCAGTGCCTTAGTCCAAACCCTGCACCTCTCACACTAAAGAATGGAGCCACCCCCACGTCTCATTTTCATGTCTTAACCAAAGTGCTGCTGGGAGGAGTCAGTCCCCACAGAAAATACAGGGAAAGCAGGAATTTTCTGCTAAAAATTTCATTTTTGACAAAGCTTCAGTTTCCAAACAGGGGTTAGGGGACAGCAAGAGGGAAATGGGTTGTCAAAAAATTCTTATAGTGCTTTGTTTAAGTGCTTTGTTGGATCTGGATATAAAGAAATAAGAGAAAGGATAAAAAGCACGGACGACGCACTATGAAACATATTAGAATCATTTCAATCCTTGGCAAAAGTATATTGGTTCCCATTGCTATTAATAATATATCATAAAACGTCAGGAAAAGCATTGTACTACAGCCTGTAAAAATAACATCATCTTATGACAATCTACTTCATTATTGCTTTCTGCTTAACTACCCTAGAACAGCGAGCTACGAGGAAATGGAAATTTCCAGGAAGTGCATTGATTGGAACATAAGGTGGTGTTAGATTCCTCATCAGAGAGAAAGGTACTTCTGTTCAGCAAAGATGATTATTAAAATTCAAATCATGCAAGTTACACTCCGAATCCAACAGGCAAAAACTTTCCATAGTTACTTTAAGAACATTTTCATAGTACTAAAGATGATACACACTTAGTTCATTTTAAGCCAATTATGCAGAACAAACAACATTATTTGGGTGGATCTAGGAAAGCAAATAATATTTGTTTCCAAAAGAGCTACATGGAGCATTTGCTGACTATTCTGTAAGGTAGCTCTCCAGTTATTCACTTTTCAGTGGAGAGTTGGCAGGAGCTAACACCAAAGTAAGGCAGCTTGACTTGTGGCTAGGTCCCTGTTAAGCTGAATAATGGGAGAAGAGAAAATTAAGTCCAGAATAAAACCAATACAAGTTGGGTTTTTTTTAAAAAAGACCTTAAATTGTGGTGATGCTTCCACTTCAGATGGTCTCATTCAAAAGAGCAACGTTAACTCTATCAAACGCCCTGTTTGTTCTACTGCTAATGGGAGTAAGCCAAGGAGAAGAGAGGAGGGACAGAGAGCATCTCACATCCTTCAGGCTCTGTGACACCAAAACCAGCTCTGGATGCATGTTTGAACTTCCCTGGAGAGGCTCTGATTTAGAATTGCCTCTCACAGGATGCATCCTCCCAGAAAAACCTGCAGAGGTGGAAGGAAGCACCCGGGAGGTCGCACAGGGGATGAAGGCACACGTATGCCTTGGTGAGCAGGGCCAGGACAGGCCTGGGGAACAGCAGGTTCAGGGGTCCAGCTGCTCTGTGCCAGCAGCCACTCAGGGATGCTCAGTGGCAGAAAGGGAATAAGCACAGCAGGTTCCTCTCAGCTAACATACTGCAGGTTGTGTGCCATGAGCACCAGCAGGACAACAAACAGGAGAAACAAATATGGAACTCAAAGCCAGCGATTCAACTTATCCTCAACTTTGGCACACCTGACCTACCAATTATTCTCATTTCTCCCTAGTTGTTTCACCTGAATTCCTAATCCTGTCCTTGAAATACCAGAACATGAAAAAGCAACAGTAACTGAAATGCACATTTTACAAAGCTCTGCTGAAGTTGGCAGTCTGCTCTGGATGTCCTCAGAGAGCTGAAAATTTAGGGCCTGAATCAATTCCTATTGGAGCTTTTCCATTCATTCAGCAGCAGAGGAATCAGGACTGTCAGTAAGACGACAGGCAGGGGAGGGCAACTGCCCAGAAAAGAGGAGAGCCCAGAGGACTGGGTTGCTTTCTCATCTCTGTTCCCAAATTTGTGGCCCAACAAGACCCTGTACCTCCCCACAACTGTTCCCCCTTCACCCCATCTTTGCAGACAGCATTTGGCCATTCTAGCTGCTGCTGCTCTGCCCAAAATTCACCCTTTTCAAAACAGCTTCTTTCCCTGTGATTCACGAGCTCACAGACCAGAGGTGAAGCCTGGGAAAGTCCAGCCCAGAAGGGAACATTCTGGATAGGCATGAATATGTAAAAGCAGGGTGTGGAGACTGCATGGGCTCTGCCAAACCCAGGCTTGCCCGGGTGCTAGAAAAACCTCTTCACTTCTCTGGGATACTCGAGCAGGGCAGGGAGGTGGGAGGCAGCTAAGCATTAACAGCTTGTGCTTCGGGATCGAGGCCTCCACTGAGGTCAAAGACACTCTTCATTCCTGGAACATCCCCAGTCCCCGGCCTCCCTTGAAACCTGGGAACATAGCCACCTTTGCCCCACCTTCCCTGGCTGTGCCAGGCCCAGGCTGGCCACCACCCAGATTTGGGGCCACCGGTTCTCATTTTTTAAGAAAAAAGGGGGAAAGGGGAGAGGAGAGGAACCAAGACATGGAGAGGTCAGGTGCCTTCGCCAGGGCTAAATGGCACATCAGTGGTGGAGCTGGCATTCGAGCACAGGAGCGCCTGTTTTCTACACCAGAGCTAAAACATCCAGACCACCCTGCTGCCTCCGAGACCACACTGCCTCTGTGAAATGTGTGGAAATTCGCAGGCATTTTCCCTGATTTTTACAGGGATTTTTTTGTTGTTGTTGTTCCACACTTGGCTCACAGCTGTTTGCCAAAATCAAATTGCTGAGGTGTTTCTGTCTCTTTAAAACTTCACGAACAGACACTTGGAAAAAAACCATCCGTGAATTGCAGCTGCAGTAGGGGGATGCGATTCAGCCATGGCAGGCTGAAAACAAGGAACCCAGAGATCCAGCCCCGGTCTCTTTGCTACCCCAGACTGCCCACAGCAGCACATAACCCTCCTGGCATCACCCATAACTCCTTCACTTGCGGTGAAACGTGCTGGTGTCTGCAGAATGAGACTGCTCTTTGATTTCTCCCAACAAATAAAACAGCATTTTCTGCAATAATTGTTTTACTCCTTGCTTCCAAAGGAAAATAGATGAGAAAATATTCAGGTGGTCTCCTGTTCCAGTGCTACCAGGCTCTGCTGCAACTTGCCATCCATATTTCAGCAGGATGGTGAAACTTTACTCAGTTAAGCATCTGCATATCACCCCTCCCCAGGCCATATTTCCCCAGCTTGTAACCTCACTGCTCATCTTGTGAGACATGCACAGCCCCAGTGCCTTGAAAGCCAGTCAGAAAGCCCTTCTGTCCCTTCTCAGCACTCATTCCTGATGCATGTGCTGCAGATGAGACTTCATTCCTGCCAACACACCCACCTTCAAGGTCCATGCCAATCCCAGAGCCTTTCCCTGGACCACACACCTCCCTACAGACCAAGCCCAGGGCACATCAGGTGTATCAGAATAACAGGGAAAGATATCCAAGGCTTACCCCAGGCAGAGGCAATGCTGCAGGCAAAGCACATGGAGATGCTGTGACCATTTTTCCTCCTTAAAAAAAAAGTAAAACACCAACACATCTGCAATCAAACCACATTCTCCAACTTGCCACCAAGGTTCTGCACAGCAAACAAAAGGTTAAACAAACAAACCCTGAGCAATGTCTCAGGCTTGCCAGATGAAAAAAAAAAAAAAAGCTTTCAGCCAGTAACATTTCTCCTTCCCCAGCTGTAGGTTCATATTTTTAATGTCAGATTGCAAAAATAATAAAAAAGGGGGGAGAAGAAAAAAAAAAAAGCAAACATTTAGCTCACAACTGGATGGGAAATGAACTGGAAGCTCGCACTTGTGTACATTTTTCCCCAGCGAAGAGAAGCCAGCTGGTATGTGGAAGGTCCTGAAAACCTGTCCTGACATCAGCAGAAGTGTGACCAGCAATACCTCTCCCGTGCTGGCTCATGCGTTTTCTCCTATCTCACTTCATCTCTCACTAAGCTCGAGCGAGCCCGCACTATTGCAGATTTATCGCCATCTGAAAAACATTAAATATCTCAGGGTTTCAAATATTTGCAGACAGCTGAAGAAGTGGCTGTGATGGAACTGTCTCTTTCTGGCACAAAGCTATCAATTTTCCATGAAAGTTGAGGCCTGGGGTTTTTTTTTTATTTTATTTTTTTACCCCTGGTAAAACACTGTAACAAATGACTTATTCCCCTTTTAGCGAGTGCGAGGGAAGCGGACAGTCATTATTACCAAATGTGTGCACACACAAGTAACTAAGGGAAAATAAATCCCATTTGAAGGTTAATTAACTAAGGCAGGGTCACAGCTTGACAATCTGCCCTCAGCAAAGGGGAAGCACAACATCGGAGGGTCTACGAAGCAGAGCCATAATGAATTGTGACTTGGGGCTTGTCTATACAGGGAAATTACCATGCAGCCAGCTACAAGCTGGATTTATAGTGCTCGCTCCACGTTTATAGCATTAGACCCTTTGTGCAGACTAATTAGGAACTAGTTTACCTCATTTACCTCCTGACAAATGCTACTCTGCACAGAAGCCCAGAAGAGCAAATTGAGCCCCATCAACTCCTTGGGTTTCACCCTCACTGCTGGTGTTGCTCAGTGCCTAGCAAGTCCAAGCTGGGGAGCAAGAAAGGGGTGAGGACAGACACCTTCAGCCCCCAGCACCTGAGCAAGAGCTTGGGCTTGAGCTCAACACCCCTCAGTGCCCCCCTTTTTGCACACAAACTGACAACAATGGTCACATCCACCCTTGTAAGAAAGCTGGGGGTGAGGCAATGGAGGAGACCGGGTGCGTTTGTCATCCCAGCATCTCATTCAATCCACTCCTCACTCCATCTCTGCTAGACCTGTGGTGCTTCTCACAGCCTCCTGTGCCCCATGGATCAGGAAAAGGCCAAGAGGGGACCCCCCTTGGGTCTTGGAAGGCCCAGGAGGCTGCAGGGAGTCAAAGCCATGGCAGTGAGGAGAGCCACACTCTCAGGGTGAGGCACCAAGGAGCTCTGGTGGACCAGACTAGGGCTGAGACCAAAATAGATTTCTTCCAAGGAAATTTCTAAGGACAACCAACCGGCTTACTTTCATTCTGCCTGGCTTCTTGGCCAAGCCAACATCAGGCCACCACAGTGCTGAACAACTGCACCCACCATAAAGGTTTTGCACAGGTCTGCTTGCACCCCACTGCCATAGAGCAGGCACAGAGGCAGCATGGGGTCAGCATGCTGCAGAGGTGGGCTGTGCCAGGCATCAGCTGGTAGAGGGTAACAGGGTAGAGCCAACATGGGCAGCACCAGGCCAGCAAAGGTGACAGTACCATGCTCCCACACACCGACTGACAGCTGTCTAAAGTCAAGTCCTTTAGGGTTGCTTCACAGATGCAGGGTCACACATGTGAAGCTAGTCAGGACACCAGGTGCCAGAAGTGCTGGGGAAGGTCAAATATGCCATCAGCAGTTAAAAATAAACACACTTCTTTTGGCATTTTGGCCTTTTGAGGCACCATACAGACAGGGATGTTAGCAGATGTCAGGAGGAGGAGGCGTGGGAAGAGCTGTTGTTGTGGGACCTGCTGCAAGACCCTACAGGGACCTCAAAAAAAAATCAGTTCACCTCCCTGTGCTGCTGTTTCCCTGCAATAACGGAAGATAAATAACCTCCTCTGGGGGAAAATTTTCCAAGTCTTAAGGGGTGGCAGAGCTCTGATAAGAAGTAACTCAAGCCATGGCTTTCTAGGTGAAAAGTGTCTGCTTTCACTCCTCATTTTCCCAAAGCAGAGAGGATGGACTACTTTCAGGGGTAACCACAAGGTGCAAAACAACCTCTGTCCAACAGGGTCTCCAGCACAGTGAAGCAGGAAAGCCAGTGGGGGACACAGCATATGGTGGGCTAAAAGCTCCCCCTTTTGGGGAGATCCCTTTGGAGACAGCTCCAGCACAGGGAGGAGGCGTCTGGCAGACACATTTCCGTGCTAAAACCAGAGATAGGCAGTCATTTCTGCTCTTATCTCTCATCTGCTGTGGTAATAATGAAAGGGGTTCACTATGAACACTCAGACTCGCTCCTCCCCTTGGGGCTTGGAAGTCCACCATCTCCTGTCTGCAGCAACAGTTTTTCATTTGCCACTTTATCTCATTTTTCTTTTCCTCCTTGCAAGCTGTGGGTTTCACAAAGCTTCTGAGTCAGCTGCTTTACTGTAAAGGAAATGCTTAAAGCCAGCTTGACTACAAGGTGAGCCCTGCTGAAGGCTCAAGTCAGCTGGTGAAAAGACTGTCTTCTCCTCAGTAGCCCAAAACCCAAAGGACGTGGAGATAAAACCATCAGAGAAACTGCTGAAATGAGAAACAGGCACACAGGCCACCGAAAGACAGAGCAAGTCCCGAGAGGCACCATCTAAGCAAAACCATATGGCAATCTCAGCCGAGCCATCAGGAGATGTATTCCTACCCGGCGCCTGCCAGTGTGCTCTCCCAGCGCCTTGTAGCAGTCCCTTTCAGCATGGAGGCATCCCAAGTGACTTGCCCAAAGCAGTAACACTGAGCAAGCCATTCAGCTAAGACCTCCCGTGTCTCCTACATGACCCTTTTCTTTCCCTGTCCTCTATCTCGCTTTTGCTTTCCCCCTCCTTCTCTCTTTTTTTTTTTTTTTCCTCTCCCTGCATAAATATTCTTCCATTATGCACTCCTAACTCACCATCATCTAAGGCTCTTTACTTTCCCCTATTGGATACTAGGAAAAATTTCTTCACTGGAAGGGTGGTCAACCATAAGAACAGGCTGCCCAGGGAAGTGATAGAATTATTGTTCCTGGAATTGTTCAAAAAACACATAGACATTTAGGTGGTGCTTAGGGACATGGTTTAGTGGAGAACCTAGAAGTGTTATGTTCATGGTTGGATTCTCTGATCTTAAAGTTCTTTTCCAACCTTAATGATTCTATGGCTCTCAGTCCAAGCCCTGAAGAATCAAGCATCTCACAAGCTTTCACAATGTTGACATCACTCTACCAAGTACTGGCCTGATCCTGAGAAATCAATTACAAGATGATGTTCTGTCACGGCCCATCAGATGAGCTCTTTCACCAAGAAACACAAGAAATTTAGGGGAAGGAAAAACACCAGTGAGAAGGGGAGGGGGGGAGGGAATAAAACCTGTGGGTATATGGTTTTATTTCCAGTGGTCTGTTTCAAAGTACATTCGCGTTCACCCCTGGATATACAGACTGCATGCCCATGAAAATATAGATGGTCCCTTCTCTGGGAAAAACAGCCAGGGGAATAAAATAGGTATAAAGCTACATACTACATACTCTGCAGGCTGGTCCTATGATGTCACAGCCCACCGATGTGTGCATACTGTCATATATTTACCTAATAAAATATAAATAATATTTTATGTAGGAGTCAGTTTACGAGGCAGCGCGTACGCAGAAATGGGAGGACCTGTTCTACAGGAGAGAGGGAAGGTTAAAAGAGCTGCATTGTCGCACTGATTTATAGGCTGATTTAACTAGTGTTTAAATATGATTATTTTGGGAGCTGTGGGTGGCCATTCACAAGGGAATGCCAATATCATCAGTTGAAGGGTTTTCATTTATTTCTCGCGCTCGTGTAATCGTATGAAATCTAAATACATGAAACTGCCAAAAACTCAAAACATCCGTTCCGGGTACATTTGTACGGCACCTTTACCCAAAATACCACAAGAAACAGGTAAGAATTTTTATTCCTCAGCCTCTAAGGGAAAGGCTGAAATATCCACAGTCGCACACTGAGGAAAGAAGAGGCTTAGTAGCCTCCTCCAGCACAAGGAGGAAGGTGGTTTTCAGCAATGCTGTCCTGACCATGAGGCTCCTCTCCTTCATACCCTCACCCACCTCACTTTTCTATGCTGCGTGCACTCATATAGTCTTATTCTTATTTTAAGAACATGAATATATACATCTGAAAACCCAAACCATTAAAAAGTAGTTGGCTTGGACTTTTACTGGAACACGTGCACAAATATGTTGTTTGGATATTTTTACGGCCATTAACTTTTCCATATATAACCCAGACCTCCCATTAGGTGTTGTGAACTGGATCGCCTCTTTACTTGCCAAGTTATATTTCAATTAAATTAAAGTCACCTTTGGTCCTAATGAACCCCTGTTGTTTGCCTAATGCCATGATTAATTCCAGCTGCAAGAAATGGTATTAGCCTGGGTGGGTACATGGTTGAAGACTCTGATTCTCCTCCAAGATTTATGGGTGCTAGAGAAGGCTCCATAACTCATGTTGCTGAGTCTATAACTTTTCAGGCAGTAAACAGAAGCCTCTGCCACAACAGGCCTCCACTGTGGATTCACCCTTAATTTGTTCCTGCAGTGGGAACTTAACACAATTCTTTGGGCACCAATAAACTCCTTTCTTCCAAAGCTCAGCAGAAAGGGAGGCATCTTGGACCTTGAACAGACAGCTGGTGACAGGCATCCTCACCTGTAGAACAAACAGCACAGAAGGGCTCACTACAGAAGGGAAGGGTTGCCTCAGACCATGTTACCACACCAGACTTACAGGGCACAAAAGAGAAAAGCAAGCAGGGGCCAGATTTTTGTCCTGTAGTCTGAGAAGTACCGAGTTCTGGTTCCAGGTCTAAGCATTTATTTTGAATCCAAGACTAGTTATCCAATAAGTAGTTAACACGGAATAGTATCATTGGAAGTAGAAGCCATGGGCCACCAAAACCCCAGGTCTCTCACATACATGTCTAGCCATTAAGATGATCAGAAGGAAGAGGACAGCTCTCGACACCCTTGAGAGATCATATTCGGTGCCATCACAGTGATCTTGGACACAGCTGCAGCACATCTACTGGACCTCCAGGAGATGCAGACATGAGAGACTTGGCTGTGAGCCAAAACCCACCCACGGGATGAGGTCTCTGCACTGCCCAAGTGGGGCTGCCTCAGTGCTGTAGCAGAACCCAGACTTTAGGTGGCCCAGCACTCAAGAGCAGAGGTCCATCTGAGCACGGAACCTCTTTCTGAACAATTTCCTACAAAGTAAAGGTTTCCATGATCAGCAGCCACTGATGAGCTTCTCCTTCATGTCTGTATCTAATCCCCTTTTATCCCACTTGTACTTACAGTCATCATGATATCAGATGGCAGAATCCCATCTCCTCACTACCTTTGGTGTAGCAAGGGCAGGTGCCTGCCAGGGCACAGCGTGGTGCTAGAGGAGTTCTGTTAGCTATGGCCGCAGCCTCTAAATTCTGACTGTACCATGAGACCCCAAAGAGAGCATCATAGTGACCTACAAAACCCTTGACTTCCTTTATTTCACAGGTTTACAGGTGAATTTATTTGTGGCTAGTCCCTTCTACATTACCTTCCCCTCCTCCTCTCCATATTAAGGCCGTAGAAGTTGCTTGGTATTCAAAAACATGACTAGATTATCAGTCCTTTTATTAGTGCCAGTGGCAATCTGATACCATGTTCCAGCCTGGCCACTTGCTTCACACCTCTCCAGCTAGCATAAACTGTCCTTATTCATAGTTGCAGAGATTTCCAGAAAAGAGAGGGAAGTCAGCAAGTCTGACACCACAAACTCAGAAAATAAAGTAGAATTTGGACTGGTCAGAGGTGGAACAGGATAAGAACAGATGGGAAACCTCAGCTATATGAAAATTTCCGTCTTCTCCTCAAAAAAAAAAAAAAAATCATCATTACAGAGACAAAAAAAATGTTCTGTTACCAGAATTCTGCTTTAGGTTTGAATCTGTGTGAGATGATATCTGCTGCTTACATCCCAGTCAGTCCTTCCCTGACAATCAGCCTACAGGATCAATTCTTAGGAGAATTATTGCATATTTAAACCCAGATATATACAGAGTAGCTCAGTCTGGATGGAGTTTAAGATAGAGATAAGCCATATGATATTTGAGGGGCCAAGGCAGCAGAAACAAATATCCATAAGTCCAGGGTTCAGAATTGCCTCACTCCATACAGCAGCTCAATACAAATCACAGTCTAAGTACAACATTATCATATTCAGTTCTCATGACTCCCCTGGCATCCACCTCACCTAGACCAGGACTGCACTTGAGCAGGAGTGAAAAGGCAGAGCCAAACCATGTTACACAACTCCACAAAGAAATACAGAGGTTCAATATGCTTCAGACAAACCCAAGAATAACCATTACACTGTGGAAAGTATTTGCCATTAAAACATTTTTCATTAAAAGTGGCATTTCTGAGAGTTCTATCCTGCTGAAAAGCAATACCAGCTTCACATCAGAAAGTCTTTAAGAAAAATTTCCATTGCTGCTATAATTAACTTCTCTGTTGAGGTTGTATTGTTCCTCTTTCACAGAAAAATCTCAGCAAAATTTCCATGGTTTAAAGGCAGCCAAAAAGGTGTCCTGTTCCATTTTTCAGGAAGAACTTGCGGTCACAAGGCATCTAGTGGAACTTTAGGCTATACATAGGGTGCAGAGCAAACACAGGGTAAACACCTACTCCTCTGAAACCAAAGGCAAGCCAAATGAAAAGCCCAGCTCGTTCTGTAAGCCAGCCTTGACACTGGAGCAGCTACAAAGTCCTATCTGTTGGCCAAGAGAAGAGTCAGAAATAATGCAAGATCCAGGCTTGTACAGCATGTTCCTTCTCCCAGTACACCTTTTCTTAATGTGAAGAGCCTAGAGAATGAAGACAAAACCTTAGACAAGTAATTTTAAAAGCAAACTCTGCCTCTCACTGCAGCCAGATTCTAACCCAGCTTGGCTTCAACCCTGCCAGTACTCCAGGGAGAGACCCTCATACATGAACTGGTATTAGTCCCAACGACAGCAAATTCACTTTTTATGGACAGAAACAGCCTTGAATGAGGCCCTGTTATTTCACTGATCTCTGGGTTTGGGTTGCTAACATGTGCAGATTAACAGACCAGGAACCTGCCCCACATGTTACTGTAAAGTCTTCTGGTTTTGTGTGTCACATTTCTGAGATGTGAAGGGGCAGGGAAGACCCTCCAAAGTAACACCTAGAATAGAACCTAACCCAGTTATCTCTGCACTAAGCCCAGGAACTTCCAGGCTTCTCTTTGTAACTTTCTCCTCACCATTAAAAAAAAAAAAAAAAAAAAGAGAAACATTATTTAATTCTACTTTGAATAGAGGTCTGGTAATCAGGTGCTGTTTTTATTCACACACCTCCAAAGGAGATTAAAAATTACATTTCCTCTTGGTAATAGCAGTTCACATACTGACGAAGTCATAGCAATTTCATCTTTCTTACATGAAAATATTTAACTTTATTCCCTTAACTTCATGAGCTAACTGAAGATACTGGTGTACTGATGCTGCTGATTTGTCCATCCACCCTAAAAATACTGAAGCCATTCTCCCACTTTTTATACCCTTGATCAGTCTTTACCAAACTTAAAAAACAAAGTTGCTGTGAATTGGGTGAGGAGGGGGCAGAAACAAAGGAGAAAAATAAAGTCTAGTTTATGTCCATCAAGACAAAGGATAAAAACTGTTCAACTGTCCCAGAAATGTGGAAATATGACCAGCTAAATACCACAAAGAGCTCAGAACCAGATGCATCTTGTGCATGCTGCTACCCAGAGAATCATTAGGAGACTGGGAAAATGAGACGCCATTTAGGAGAATAATAAATACATGCCTATTTTATACACAGAACATATATATTACACAGGCTTAAATGATACACAAAACCATCCAAAAACTGGATCTAAAGCTGAACAGACTGTTATCTTGACCCTCAGCTAGTCAAGCTTGCAAGCCACCCAGCAAAAGAAATGAAAAACCCAAACCACAACCAACCAAAACAATATCATTCCCAAATTTCTTCCAGGCCTGCTTCAGTCTCACTGATATATCTCCATTCCTTATCAAACAAAATGCCTAATGCCTTGTCCAGAGACTCAGATGAAGAACTGGTTGAGAATATTCCAGAAAATCTCAGCAGAGTTTGAAGTTAACAGGAGGAGCAGATACATTCCCTTATTTTTTGTACCTTCAGTTTCAAACTGGCTTTCTTGTTATGCCATTAGTCACTGCTCGTTCCCAGGACTTTGTTCTGGATGCAAGGATCACTCTGTGAAGGGTCTGGCTGTAGCTGCATGGACAGGCCCATTAGACAAGCACAGCTTCTACTCTACTTGTGGTTTAACCCATCCAGAGGAAGGAATTCCCAGAAATCCCAGATGCTCCAAACTCATACTTCACCAAGACGAAAAGAAATAATTTCAGCGTGGTTTCAGAGCAGCAAAAGACCTGCTTTGTTGAACTGGTATTTGATTACACTCCCAGCTACACACGATCTCCTTCACTGCTCATTCACCACCCCCTGAGGAACACCTGTAGCAAATCACCCACCTATCCTAAAACAGCATGTCTGGACAAGGCAAACTGCAAAATGAGAATTCAAAAGCAAGCTCACAGACTATGAAACGATACTTCTGCCACCCTGGATCACAGACTCGCATATGTGGCTCAGTAGGTTTGTTCATCATGAACCCTCAGATTCTGCAGGTGTCCTACTCCCATCCCACCAGCCTGCACTACTACATAGGACAATTTAGCAGACAACACAAATACATCCAGTCCCTTATCTTCAGAAGGCTTCCAAACGCCATTCCTAAAGTTCTGCACAACGTAACAAACCAAAACAACATTTCTTTGCAGCAAAAAATATTCCACGTTCCCGTAAGATTTTCTTTTGTTTACAAAACGTACATCAAGCCACCTTTTTAACCTTCCCTTCGACAAGAGAAATCAAAGTAACTGCCATCCATGTCACATCTCAGTCCTCAAACCTAGAAGAGGATCCCTGCTCACTGGACAAAGTTGCCCCAAGCAACACCGCAAAGTATTTAACCAGAAGGAATTTTTGAAACACCAAAGGAGAACTGGGGACAGGTATGAACACAGTAAACTTGCAATAAGCTCCACATGGGTACAACAAAGCAATAACAATAAATATATTACAACAATCAGCTTCACCTTTAGACGCATCTCTCCAAGAAAAGCAAATATTTCTCACCTGTGAGCCCATGGCAGATGGTGACACACAAGGTCGAGAGGACAAGCTGGCTGCTTGTGGAGATTCTTCCTGTGTCCTTACCTTACAATCCAAGTGAAGTTTATAGCCAGGCACTGCTGTCCTGTTTGACCACCAATCCCAGCTATTGGCACTCCAGGGAACCTGGGCAGAAGACAAAGCAGAGACCCATCGTGAGCAGCCAAAATGTTCCTCTTCCCCCAGACCCCAACCATCCAATTCCATCAGGCACTAACACCTTTCTAAAGCAAGTCCTGGTGGGTACCTGGAACATGGACTGCCCTGGTAAGAGAGGCTTAAAAGCTGCAAGCAACATCTCATTGAAAATGGGTAGATGAATCCAGAGCAGATTCTTCCCTTCCTCAAATGACATCCCAGGTGGAGTCTCCACCTGGAGATGGAGACTGACAGTTAAGTCAGATTATGTTAGCTAACACTTTTCACCTGGGATACTCATAACTAAGCCCAAAATGGACTTGCTGGCAGTGCTCAGCCCTTGCTGTCATATTGCTGGCACCTGGCCATACCCCTGAGCAATAAAGCAGACAAAAGCACAGAGAAAATTATGGGATAACTCTTGGAGCAGCAATAGGCTCATCTAGAGTTGCAGACCCTTCATTTGCAAATCAGTTCTGGCTGACACTATGGCAACTGGGCCACAAGAGTCTTCCTTCCAAGGGGAGAGACAAATTAGCCCCATTCCCATTGCTTATTTTTTCGTGCTCAGCACTAAAAGCTTTATCCAGACTACAATTATTTCATCATTGCCTTATAGCTCAGGCAGGTTTGGAGGATAACCAGAAAAAAAGGAATGTCTCTTCAGCAGCATCTCTCCCCTGCTATGCCTTGAAAAATTAAATATATATATATACACATGTCAGAGTTTTCAGAAGGTAATGGAAGGACTTCTGAGCATTTAAGATGACTGCAATTTAAGATCCTCCAGTTAAACTAAGATATTTTGCCAAAGCTGCTTTTAAAAAGTGAAAGGCTCATTCCGTCACAATACAACTGTTTCTATCCCAGGTACTTCAAGAAGAAACAATGTTTGTTCTCTAAAAACTGGTTTAGAAATGTTTTTATCAAAAAGACGAGGGGAGAAGGGCTAACTTTTTTTAATCACTTTTTTCTCCTCTCCCAGCTCCTTTATCTTTCTCCTAGTATTTTAGTACAGAAAAAGAGGAAATGCCAGTTACACACAAAAGTTCAGCTCATGCTTTTTAATTCCATGAAAAATAGATCCAGAGAGTGAGTAAAACATTTTTTTTTCCTCCCACAAAAAGCCCTCAAGTTTTAAAAAAAAATTTTAAAAAACTCTTCAATAAACTTCCCCTACTCAGTTTTAACCTGGTGCTCACTCCAATTAGGGCTCCACGTTTAAAACCCTTCTATCAGAGGCATAACAAACCAATATTAAGCTTGTTTATTGTTACTTGCTAGCTCAAAAAAACCAACCTGAGCCACAGCCTCAGAAGAGCTAGATCAGAGGTCAGGATCCCTAATCCCAAAGCCTCCTTTAATTTTACAGTCAACAAATCCATCACTGGTGAATATCACAGAGATTATTTTCCAAGCAGCAGAGCAAGATTGCCCGTCTAATTGGAGAACAAGCAGAAGAAAAACTTGCACGAGGTTTGCTGGCAACCTACATTTCCTCATGTTCCCCTCCAAGCAGGTACACACCTCCATCCTCCCCGGGGTCAGCACCTTCTGCTGCAGAGCTGAGGCTGCTGTAAGCAGAGGGTCATATATAGATGTGTCGGTGGGCTGGGCTTGTTGTGGCTGGGTGGGGCCTGTTGTGAAGGGGCGGGGCCTGTTCATGGAATTATGGAATCATCATAGAGCCAAAGAATCATCATGGAATCATAGGATCATCATAGAATGTTCTGAGCTGGAAGGGACCTTAGAGATCCTCTAGTTCCAGTCCCCCGATTTGGAATCCATGACAGCAGAAGCCCAGCCAGGGCTTTGGCAGGTTCTGAGTGGTATTTCTGGGGTTTTTCACACAGAAGAAATCATTAAAAACTGTGCTTTTCTGCCACTATTCTAGTAAATAGAAGCAAATCCACGCTGCAGTAGCTGGAGTAATAATTTCATGTTCCAAATTACAGGGTTCTTGCCCCTCTGTCCCCAGAAGCAATGATCAAATATAAAGGTTGAAGGACCAAGAGACCTTCAGATCCTTGAGTCTGTCCTGTATAACCCCGGGAGAACAGACCCTGAATTAAATCTTTTTGGTCTTCTGGCACATGGCAGCTCAGACACCAACAGGGTTTCCAGGAAACTGCTGCATTCTCCTGAGAAAGCAGCATTTCCAGCCTGCTTTGCCCCTAGAAATACTCCATCCAAACCATACATGAATGGCAAAGGTGTAACTGGGATATTCAGAGATTAAATGACACCAAGTGGTGCTATAGCTGAAGGTAAAATCTGTTTTCATTACAATGAGGTGAAATGAAAAGTTTTATCTACCTGCAACAGCATATATCTATTATTAAGATATTTATATATAATCCCTTCCCCATAATGGTGTAAAAAGTCACTTTGCTCCACAACTCCCTGTTAAGCATTGTGCCCCACTGAAAACCATGTCCAGACTAAGCCAGTTAGAGCCAAGTATTTCTCTTTTATGGAAATCAGGCTCTAATGAAGCCAAGAACAGCTCAGTGTTTCCAAAGTCAGAGGAGACCAAGGATGTCTGTTGGTGCTTGCCCATGGAGCCATGGCCCATGTGGAGCAGGAGAGGAGGGCGCAGGCAGCAGGGAGATGGGGTTAGGGCAGGCAGAAAACACCACTGGGTGAGCACATGGCTTGATCTCCAGCTGCCACTGCAGCACCTCTGCAAGAAGCGTTCTGACTCATGAGCCAGCCCCATTTCACGGGTGTGAGGTTTTCATGGTATTTCAGGCACCATTTGCTAAGGCACAGCCGGCATCCAAATAGCTTCTTTTACAACCAGATGCAAATACACCAAGCCCCACTACACACAGACACAGATCTACTCACCCCACACATTCTCCTTGGTTAATGTGGTACATGTGTGCCACTGCTGCCTCCGCAGGTCCTTCACCAACTCGCCGAGCCCTGGCTGCTCACATGTGATGGCTCAGCTGGGTTCTGATGGCTTTTGCAGGAGGAGGTCAGAGAGTTCATTCGAGGATATCCAAACTATTTCAAACATACTACCCCATCCCTTTATGCTACAGTGGCTGCCCCTTTCCCCACACAGCGCAGCAGATGGGGAGTCAGGAGCTTGAACGCAGCTTTAAGCCATCGCTGTAGGTGGATCGGCTTTCCTGGTTTCCCTCAGGTGTCTACCTTGTCGTGTCTCACACAGCCCCCAATCTAAGCAAAGGGAAGTTTAAACAGTTCAGACAGTCTGGAAATGCAGGGTATTCCTCCCCTTTCTGCATGACCGCCATGGGCTTGTCTTCCAGGGTTTCACAGCTCTCCCTGGGCTCGACTGTTCGTTTCATTGCTCCATGCTTGGCCTCTCCTCCCTTTTCCCCATGACTCCTCGCAGCCGGGGGTCACTGAAGCTCGAGCTGCCGAGCCTCCCCAAGACCCCATCCCTCATTCCCAACCCATGAGTCACTTCCTCCCCTCAAGCCTCACCTTTCAACTTCCATTTTTCATTTGCTTATGATTTTCTCTCCATCTCCATGGGGGTTTTTGCCCTACACCATTCAATTGCAGCTCTGTTGGTCCAAGCAGGAGTGCTACCAGTGGTTTCAGCAGCTAATTGAGGGGTGTGAAGACATCACATAAACACACAGGGCCAAATCTTCCCTCCATGAAACACAGTGCCAGCCCCTGTGGGGATGACCTGACTTGCATCAGCTGAAAATCTAAGCCATGTTGATGTGATCACTTGAGGTCTCTTTTCTCTCAAGAAAACAACATCATCAGATGATCAAAAGTTGGTTGGAAATGGTAACAAATCCATCTGACAAGAAAGAAAAAAGAAAAAATTCACTGCTTTCCCGTTTCACATGCTTTGAAATTGGCATGTTTTCTATGATTTTTCATCAGTATTTTGTGTTGAAATTATTGTTATTTTTGGAAACCACTACAAATATGGCCTTTGGTAGGAAAATGTAGTGTCTGGCCAATAAAATAATTACTATCAGGATTTCAAAGAGCATACTGAAAAATCACCTCTAATTTAATTTTAAAAAAATGAAAATATAATTAGTGATAATTTAGTTTCATGTAGTTTCATTTTAAAAGAGCTTAAAAAAAACCCTTTTTTTGCCTATGAAGCACCATAAAATTTTAGCTCATCATAAAACCATGCAGGCTGAGGTTTGGGGGTTTTGCCATCCCCAACCCCTGGCAACCAACAGTAAAGGGACTTCTGAAGAGCAGGATCTGCCTGGGACTTCTGGCTCAATGGTCTCTGATGGACACATCCCTTATGGCTCTGTCTCATATAAAGCATTGGTATATGGTAAAGTAATCCTTACTTTTTTACTGTGTCAGCTGTATGGAAGAAGTGGGTGTTCAACCAAAATGAGCAAAACCATGGCCAGCCTTGGGATTTTAGCATATATGATAAGCTGCACCTATGGTCAGAGCAAAGAAAATTCAATAGTCACTATAGCCCCTTTCAAAATGTCACTCCTGCTTTCAGTATCCTCCTCCTGGACTCTTCTCCCTTTGCACCCTCAGGTCACAAAAGCTCAGTGACAGTCGGTGCCGTTTCCCCAAGGACTTGCCACCTGAGCTCTCTCCTCACTGAGGTGATGGACTTGTCCAAACAAGGTTCTTCCTCCTGGAATCTCTTCTGAAGGTCCCAGCGTGTGTCCAGACCTCTCCAGCCAGTTCTCTCTTCCAAGTGGGCAGAGATATCTCTAAGAACTCATGAAAGTGGGGTAGTATATCCACAGCCACCCCAGGAGAGAAGAGCATCCTTCTTAATTTATGCCACCTCCTGACAGCGGGCTCAGACCCCTCTGAGGGTTCAGGTCTGAGCCTGCCCAAAGCCATGTGCATGGGCTGGGAATGACAGCACATGGAGCACAAGTCCATATGGCCACAGTCCTTGCCCTTGACCAAAATACACCAGGCTATTTTGGGATCTGGGGTTACTTCTCTGGCTTACTGCTGGCTCATGGACATCCCAGTTTTCTCCTCCTGCTTATTACACTGACTCCCCACATGCACTCTCCCAGCACCCACTGGCCATGCTCTCCCTTGTCACTGCTGGGATGGTGACAGATGCAGACCAGGGAGGGAAGAGTGAACCCTGCCAGGGACAGGGGACTGCCCTCCCATGGATGCTGCTCTCAATCCCTGGTGACCATCAGCCTATGACAAGTGGGGAGTGTGGGTGTGCAGAAAACAAGGGACAGAGAGGGCTTGGGAGGGTGCTCTGGTGCCTGCACTCACCTTAGAGGACTGGATCTTCCCCATCCCCAGCTCAGCAATCCAGAGATTAATTACTAGGGACAGCTGAGACGGGAGGCAAATGGCATCACCCTGAAGCTGAACAAGGCCTGTGACTGTGTGCTGTGGGATCCTAAATATTTGGAGAGCGAAGGTCAGGAGAACAGGACACTCCTCAGAGATGATTTTCTTCCCAGCCCGCAGCAGGAACATAGGGCTATGCCTGGAATGACCCTGGGCATTAGCCGGAGCCAGCGCCCTTGGGGATCAGCCTGAGGTTCAGTGGTACCCACAGGCAGGTCCTTGGCCTCCAGGTTTTGGCTGCCTCTGAGGTCCAGCACGATGCCCTCCCCGTGCCTGGTGGGTATTTACGAGAGCCCCAATGTGGTGGAGCCTGAAACCAGGAGAAAAGTGCCTGCTGGCCACACCACATCCTTGGTGGGGCGCGGTAGGAGCTGCTGCTGGGCAGCTGATCCTCCTTGCCATGTCCCCTGTGCCCGCTGGCCAGGCCCCTGGCTGTTGCCAAAATAAACACTTGGGCATGACAACGCTGACATTTGCCTTCCACAATCAGGCGCTGGGGAGAAGGACACAGCCGCGTTATTTTTTGCAGGCTGGTCACGAGGCAGGAGACAACCTGCTTGGAGCAGGGAGGTTGGGATCATGTCCCACACACAGCCCATCCCTCCTGCCAAAAGAGCATCCCTCCACGGGAGGGTCACAGCTCTTCTTGATGCCAGTGACAGCAGCAGTCCCACGCTCTGCTATTGATGGGGTGTAGGCAGGTGTGATGGGCTGAGATTTCACCTGCTGGCTCTTTTCATGCTGGGAGAGGTTAAAAATGCATCTGGAGGGAGGTTAGAGAGGTGAAGAACTTTAGCCAAGTGTCCTGCCATAGGAGATGTGCACGTAGAGGATCCCAAGGCTCAGCACACCCCAGCCCACTCATAGGAATGAGCATCTGTCAGACCTCTGATGGAGAAGGGACCACTGGGACACTTCACAGGTGACGGGGGGGCAACCACCACCAGGCACCTGCTGGTGCTTCAACCTTTCTCATCTGTCCCAATTCCCTATTCCTATCCCATCTCGGGATTTGGGAATCAGGTGAGATCTGCTGACAGAGTGCTGGCATCCCTGGGATTTCCCCTGGAGGGGGGGCTGGAGACAGAGGGAAGTCCCTGTGAATGTGGTGCCAGTCAGTTTTATTCTGGGAGAGATGCCAAAGCTGAGCACAGCTGCCGAAACGGGCTTTCCTCACGAGCAGGCTGCTGTCCCACTGCCCCTGACCTTGGCTGAACACTGTGGGGAAAGTGGGGAGAGATTGCACATCCCTCTCCTGCACCCTAACCCCCCCCTGCATGGGGGACAGGCGTCAACCCCACCCCTACCCCCGCAATTACAACCCCAAACTCTCACACTGGAGATGTGTGAGCATTGCTGTCATGTTCACTAATTACCCAGATAATTCAGCTCAGTGGGAATGAAGGGATTTATTTTTCTGGTTATTGCTCCAGCCAGGTTAAGGCATCTGGAAACAACTCCCACATTTTCAAGATGAAGTGCATATTGAAGGACAAGTTGCAGCAGCACAAAGGTCAGGCAGTTAAATCTCACATCTATAATTAACACTCCCAGTGCATTATGAAAATCACAGGACTGATCAGGGAAACTGAGGCACAGAGCAGCAAAGCGGCATCCCCCAAGAGCAGACCACAGCTCTGCAGCCTCATCCCCAGCACCACCCTGATCTCCCCTTTGGTGGAAAGGCTGGGCAGAATCCTTGCTGAGCCAGCCCCAGGTCCTATGCCTTGGAGAGCAGCAGGCAAAGAAGTTCCGGAGGGTATTGAGGGAACACAGCCCTCGGGGCCTGTGCGAGCGGCGTGAGTGAATTCCTTAAAGCCGCTGGATGCTTCTCGCAGCTGCAGAACAAATTCAATAACAATACTGTGAGCAATGCCTTTTTAATAGGCACGAGGTGAAAAGAACCCAACGAGTCAATATTTGCAGATGAAAACAAAATAAGCCGAGCTGTTAGCACAGAGGAATGCAAGGGAGGCCGGAGGCGGCTGGGGTAATTATTATTTCATCTGCCAGACAGCCGTGGTCCTGCCCGCTGCCTCCTTCCCCCACTGCCCACGCTGGCTGTGCCGGAGGGAGGGCAGGGGGAGGTGGAGATGGGGCAGAAAAGTGCGGATGGTTTGGCTGTGGCAGCACCGGCGAGGGGCTGGGGCTGGCTCAGCGCTGCGGCCGCCGGAGGGTGAGCACTGCCCTGGCCCAAGTATTTAATGTCAGCGGCTGGAATGTGCTTAACACAACATTTTACAAGGGAACATTAGTCAAGCATCTGCACTGACAGAGCGGGTCAGCGATAAGGAGCCGGTGCATGGGAGCTGCGGGAGGGCGGCTCTTGTTTCAGGCTAAGGAGGGCAAGTCTTGCAGACACGGTGCCAGGGCAGGCTGAAGGGGTCAAAATGGGCCGGGCAGCCCTGCTTTTGGTCTAGCTGTCCTGACAGGCATCACACCGGGGTGAGAGTGCCACACTGATGAGCAGGGTCCCGCTTCCCACGCTCCCCCAGCTATTGCCTGTGCTGTCTGAGAGTCCTCCTCCAAACCTCCTGCAAGGTGGGATTTGGAGAAAGCTGTCCAAAAGTCATTGCCTGCCACATGCCCTTGTTTGCAGCAGTACCAGTGTTTGGCTGTCTGTGGGTGTGAGTTTTTTCATAACTCCCTTGCAGCAGGGTCTCTCGAGACAACTGCTTCCACCTGAGCCAGCACGGTCAGGCCATGGCAAGGAGCATCCATCCCTAATCAGCAGGAGGGAGATGTGTCACAGCCCAGAAATTTCCCAGAAATCAGGTCAGTGAAACATTGTCAGCTTTGCCTGTGACCTGAAAACAGCACTTCCCTCCATCTATTCCTGGAGCTTTCCCTGTTCATTAGCCTTCTTGGCCCCCAGGCTTAAAAAAATCGCCCAGTGTCATGACTCCTTAATAAGATGTCATCTTCAGCCATGACAAACACGAGCACTCAGTAAATAATAGCCCTGCCATGTAATGTCATGCCTCTGCCATCTGTTGTAGCAATGACTGTGTCTCGCTCACCTGCCACCCTCTCCCGGCTGCTCTGTGTGAACAGCAAGAGCCAGGCCAGCCCTTGGCTGTCCCACCCCTCCGACAGCTGCTGGGCTTGGTTCTGGGGTGGGCAGGGCAGCAAGCCCTCCTGCAGGGCAGGAAACGTGCTGGGACACAGGTGGAGGTGTGCAATCCAGAGTGGGAGAAGGGGAGCATGGTCCCCAGCACCTGTCTGCCCTGGGAAAGGCAAAGGGGTTTCCTCACTTTCTTCCCTACTTCCTTATTCTCATCTTTTTTTCTCATTGTATCTTTGTTTTCTTACTATCTTTCTCCTTCTCCCTTCCTTTCCCTTTACCCATTTCCCCACTTCTCTTTCCTTTCCTCTCTGCCATAGTCCCACATCCCTGTACTTGCTTCCTGCTGGCCTGTTTGAGCACAGTCTCTCTGCTTTTGTTGCAAACCCACTTCCACAAAGCTCTCCAAGAATTGCCTAAGGGACAGAGCAAACCTGAAGGCTTTGAAAAGCTCAACTCAGCAGTTTGGAACAGAATCCCCCTTCTTCTCCCCATCCTCTCCCACTAGAGAGCATTAACCACTTTGTGCTTCAGTTTATCCATCTGCATATCCGGATTAATGACCCAGAGCAAACCTGTTGCCATGGGGTGGGTTTTTCACAGTGGTTAGCTGTGGACACTTAACTCTGCTCCCCCAAAAAAACACCTCCTCTCTGAGCCATGAAGAGGAGACAGCACTACAGAGCAGCTGTTGCTCCTCACTGCTCAAGCAGCTCCCATTTTCCTTCTCCACATCCCATACCCATTACTCCCCCTCCTTGGTGCAGCCCCTTTCTGGGGCTGGAGGGGCACAGGCATCAGGTGGGAGTTGCAGAGCAGGAGGTAACTGTTGGTAGCAATTAAAAAAAAAAATTAAAAATTGTATGGATAAATGAAAGCTGTTTCTAGCAGGGGGATTTCAAAAATGTAATGCCCTTGGTCTGCAGTGAAGGAGATAGACTCTGCCTTTTCAAGATGCCTTTTTTGCCCCCTCCCTTTCCTGTGAAATTTGGGTTACACTGACTGCTAAAGGATAGCGGGACGTGGCAGCGCTGTTTGCCATGAAAACTAATAGGGCCATGCCTGCTTTCATCAGGAGTGTAACCAGAGCCACGGATAATGTTTTAAAAGGCACAGCAGCTTCAAGTGCAAGCAGGGATTTATTAATGAAATCGAAACCACGCTCGAGGCTTTGCGAGTCTTATTTTAAGAGCCTGAAGGAGAAAGGAGCGGGCTGCCTGGCTGGGAGGCAAGGTGGCCAGAGCTCTGACACCGAGCGGAGGTGACACAGGCTCACAGCGCTGCTGGGCTGCTGTTCTCACTCTGCCACAGGTAATCTGCACAACCCTGGTCATCACTCGGCTTCACTGTGCTTCAGCCTGCGTGGGGGAACCAGAATCACTCCCATACAACCTCTCTGTAGACAGATTATACTTCTGTATAAGTTAGAATCATGCTCCAAGGACACTTCCAGTCTCTGCAGCTCCTTTGGGGCCCCAAAAGGACCCAAGGCAGTAGGCAAGGGTTCCCACTGGAGCCTACAGTTCAGACAGCAGCTCTGGGACCTTCTCCCACCCTGGCACTGCCACAAGACAGGACAGCCATGCATGGCAGGTGGGGACAGGATGAGAAGTGGACAAAATGTCCCAGGCGGTGGTCAGAGCAAGCAAATGGGTGCTCAGACTCCAAGGGTCTTTGGTTCTGCTACAGACAAAAAGTTCATTCATATTTGAGGTCCCTGCTTCCTTGAAAAAGCAGTGGCAAAGCAGTGGGCACTGCTGGAAGGCTGAATTGCCTGTTTCAGCCAGTTCTCAGTGCTCCTGATGCTCCTCAACAGACTCAACTCCTCTGTGCTGATGGATGTCTCATCAGTCCTCAATTAGGCTGCAGGAGGCACAAATACAGTCAGCTCCTTCTGATTCAGGAGGCAGCCGAGCATGACCTAAAAGTGCATTTGAAGGCTGAATTTGGTGCTAGGAAGAAAGGAGACTACGCTCCTGAAAGCATGTCTTGATTTAACCCCAGCCAACAACTAAGAACTTGCTTGCTCAGCCCCCCTCACCTCAGTGGGGTAGGGAGGAGAATTAGAAAAAGGTAAAACCCATGGGCTAAGAACAGTTTAATAATTGAAATGAGATGAAATATAATATTAATAAATAATAATAATAATAAGGGAGATAACAAAAAGAGAGAGAGGACTAAACCCCAAGAAAAACAAGTGATGAACACAGAACTGCTCACCCCCCACTGACGATGCCCATACCCCCTCCCAGCAGTGATTCAGTGGCTCCTGGCCAACTCCCCCCAGTTTATACACTGAGCATGATGATCTGTGGTATGGAATATCCCTTCAGCCACTTCGGGTCAGCTGTCCTGGCCATGCTCCTTCACAGCTTGTCGTGTATCTCCTCACTGGCAGAGCATGGGAAACTGCAAAGTCCTTGACTTAGGGTAAGCACTACTTAGCAACAACTAAAACATCAGTGTGTTATCAACATGATTCTCGTACTAAATCCAAAACACAGCGCTGTACCAGCTACTAGGAATAAAATTAACTCTATCCCAGCTGAAACTAGGACAGAGCATGACGTGTTTAGGATCTGTTTATCCATCCCAGGGGCAAGGTGGTTGGTGAGCAGGTGTGAGTTGTGCAGAAAAGATACTCCTGCATCCATTTATCTCCTTTTAAAAGAGGATAAAACCTGTAAAGCAAGCAGTTCTGTTTGGGAAAAGCCAGTTGGAGAGGCTTCCTTAGCCTCAGATGCCCTTGCCATCTGCACTCATAAGAAACCCTTCATAAGGTTCTCATTTCCTCTTTACCTTTTTTATATAGCCCATAATAAGATCCCTAACTTTAATGGACTGTATGGATCTTACTAGCAGGGAATGGCTCCAGCAGAGAAGCTTTAACCCTCTGTTTCAACAGGATGAGCAGTGGAGCTTTTTGTCCCTTGCTTGACTCCACTGCAGATGTTGGTAGGATTTCTACAGCCACCTCCACCAAAGCCCTCCCCACTTGCTGGGAGATGCTCAGATGTAGATGTAGTGTTTGGGAGAATCTCAGAATCTGCTGAGTTGGAAGGGACCCAGAAGGATCACCGAGTCCAACTCTTAGCCCCGCACAGAATTGTCCCCAAGAATCACACCATGTGCCTGAGAGCATTGTCCAAATGCTTCTTGAACTGTCAGCCTTGGTGCTGTGACCACTGCCCTGGGGAGCCTGTTCAGTGCCCAACCACCCCCTGGGGGAAGAACCTTTTTCTAATATCCAACCTAAACCTCCCCTGGCACAACTTCAGGCCATTCCCTTGGGTCTTGTCACTGGTCACCACAGAGTGTGTCTGCCCCTCCTCTTCCCCTCCTGAGGAAGTTGTAACTGCAATGAGGTCTCCCCTCAGTCTCCTCTTCTCCAGGCTGAACAAACCAAGTCACCTCAGCTGCTCCTCACATGGCTTCCCCTCAAGGCCCTTCACCGTCTTTATTGCCCTTCTTTGGATGTTCTCTAACAGCTTCATATCGTTCTTATATTGGGGTGCCCAAAACTGCACAAAATATTCAAGGTGAAGTGGGACAATCCCCTCCCTTGACCAGCTGGTGATGCTTTGCCTGATGCCCCCCAGGACATGGTTAGCCCTCCCAGTTGTCAGGGCGCTGCTGACTCATATTCAACTTGCCATTGACCAGGACCTTCAGGTCCCTTTCCATGGCACTGCTTTCCAGCATCTCATTCCTCAGTCTGTGCGAATATCAGGAACTTGGGAACTTGCCCCTCTCCCTCAAATGCTTATGAAGCAGTACAAGAAAAATTATCACCACTTTGCCAAGTTGGAAAGTGTGGAGGGAGCTGGGTTTGTTCAGTCAGAGAAGGCTAACAGGAGGTATTATATACAATGGAGCCACCATCCTCCTGGAAGTGCATGGGAGGCAATGGAAACAAGGCACAGCAAGAGAAATTCTACCTAGATATTTGAAAAATAATTCCTGGTGAGACTAGTGACTAGTGTGTTAGAAAAGCACACGGAAGGGTGACTTCTCTGGGCAGATTCTCCAGATAAAAAAAGAGCCTAAAGATATGACCCCAGGGGAGCAAAAGTGGTCACAGCAGGGCACCACACCAGACCTGGATCTGTGTTAAAACCCTCTTAATGGCTTGGGTAAGAGGCAGGGGAGAGTATAACCCAGCCTGAGAGATGTTATAGTGTCCCTTGCTTGGGGCACAGCTCCATTTGGATATCAGCAGCCTGGCTGGGATCTCATCTGGGAAAAGCAGTGCATGGGAACTGATGGAGCCGTTACAGCAGAGGGGGGAAGGCAGAGCCAGGCAGCAAGGATTCACAGAGCACGTGTCAGAAGATCTGGGCTGGTTCCTGGGTTCCTGACAGCTCCTTTCTCACAGAGCTCCTGGACAGGAGACAAAACGTGATTTCTTGCTCCTTCCACTCAAAGACGGCTGTGAAAGTCTGATTTATGCTGAACAGTCTGGAAAAGAAAAAAGCTTGGCTGTGGAACCAAGTTCAGCTCCCAGCCAGGAGAACCTTGTATGGGATCAGCAAGTTTTAACCATGCAAATCAAATTTGAGTCCAAACAGAGCCCTGTTTCACGACTTCTGCCTCTCCCTTCCTCACTGCACAGGGCCAGGCTACCTCTTCCCTGAGCAAGCCCTCACATCCATTCCCAGCAGCAGAGACAGGCTGTAAGATCGTAGACAACTTTTTCCTTTTTTCTCTTTTCTTCTTTTATTTCTTCTTCTCTTCTGCAAGGCACAGCCAAACACGTCACAGCTCTGTCTTTCACTAAGATGATCCCCAGCTGCCAAAATGTACTGGAAGAGGTCCACCTGTCTCTGAGCCTGTCACCAAAGGCTGTCTCTGAGCATGGCCTCACGCTGTGTGACCCCAGCCAGTCTGGAGGAGTGCTCAGGGCACTGGGGAGAAGGAATTGCTTGGTTCAGTTATCAGCAAGGAAGGTGAGCAGGTAACCTTTATTGTCCATGTCCTTTTTTTCCCCAGATAGGTGCAGCAGACCAAAGGCCACCACATGTCCTTTTCCCCCATCTCCTGGATGGCCCTGAAAATGGGTTGTGGGAGCGTTTGCTGGGGGGTCTCCAATCACAGCAGCAGCAAATCCTCACCCTGTCATACAGGTGAGAGCAACTCAACAGCAGTGCTGATGCACCATGGAGAGGTGAGACCCCCCAGCCAGGCCTGCTCACACTGGGAGAGTCCAAGGTGTTCAGGACGCCCAGAACCCGCTGTCTAAGGTGGGACCATCTCTGAAGCTTGTGCCTAACAATCTGGTTTACAAGGGAGGTACTACAGGACCTGAATAAGTCCTGATGTACCTGGACATACCCCCAATGTACACACAGACATAGAATGAAAGGCAAGGAATGCAAGTTTCAGAAGAGAAAGCTTTGATTAGATATTGGGGGAAATTCACCCTGAGCATGGTTATACACAGGGGACCAGAGCTGTGGGGAATCTCCATCCTTGGGGACATTCAAAACTTCACTGGACAAAGCCATGGGCAATCTAGTCCAAGCTGACTCTGCTTTAGGGCTGTTGGACCAGAGACCTTCAGAGGTTCCCAAGAACCTGAATCATCCTGTGACCTACATCCACAGCACTACCCAAAATTCTCTTGCATCATCTAGAGTTCAATGAGCCCATCCGGGTTTCTGCTTCTAAATTAGCATGATCCTAATTTTCCCTTATGATTTAATCCCTTAATTCATTTGCCATAATCCTGCAGTATGTGGCTGGAGGAAGAGGAAACAATGCAGCAAAGCAAACAGAGAAATGCAACAAGTGCCCACGAGAATAGTATATTACTCCTCTTCCTTTCTGATTGTCTTCCTGCCGTTCTGCTTCCATGAAAAATCTGTGGGATTCCATCCAAAGCTCCAGAATCTCCTCTCCAGCAGTGTCTGGGGACGAATGCTTAGAAAGAAAATAACAGAAACAGTGAGCACAGAATGATCCTCTCCCTGCTGCACCCTGCCAACCTCTGGCAACTGAAGCTTCAAGGACATCTGAAACTAAAGGCCACATCCAAACTTGAGCACTTGTAGTTACCATCTGAGAACCTGCCAGCAGAGTGAGAGCCACAACAGAGTGAGCTTTACAGGGTGTCCCAGGGAAAAGTATTTCCTCTTCTTTATGTGAAACAGGCCATCCAGTTCTTTCACTGGGCACCTCCCTGTGCCCTCTCACCTCATTGACGCTGCCTTGGCAAAGGTCATCTGAAACATGGTTACCTGAGGAGCTGAATGTTGTGTCCATACCCCCTGTTTCTTCAGAGGTGTGAGTGAGCTGAAGCACAGCTTTATGGAGGAAAATAAACTACGCGGATACTCACCGCTATTGCCCACTAACAAAGCACATGGTGGTGGTGGGAATCCCCCTCCATGGCATTTCAGGGTACCCAAAGGTCATACAGCAGGCATCAGCTGCAAGAGGAGAGCGAGAGGATGCCTCGCCTGCCCCCACGCTGACACACAGGGCTGGCTTGGAAAAGATGTCAGTGGAGTTTGGAAAAGAAGCAGAAATATGTATTTCCCTAATAAGCTGAAAACTTCAATAAATGTTTTCCCTCAGTAGGATGTAGCTGAGGAATCTGGGGACCATTGCTGGAGCCAGCCTCTCTGAGAGGAGAAAGTGAAAAGCCAGTCCAAGTGCAACAAATGCCTGGACAATAAAGGGATCTGAAGGGGTTCAAGGATAGGAGGGATTTTTTGTCTCTTTGGTGTTGTTTCTTGATTAATATTTACATGTCAGAACCAGCAAAGCACACCTCCAGATCTCACACGGGATCTTTTTCTCCTTACTTGGGCAACAGAATGTATGGGCAGGACAATTGTGCAAACAAAGATGTGTGCCAAGCCCACTGCACTGAAGGGAAGAAATAAAAATACCAGTTATTTAAAACACGTGTATTAACAGAGGGGTTGACCTCTCCCCTGCCTTCGTGCTCTGCTGACATCAAGGAGGCAGATGAAAAACCTCGCTGGAGCATCAGACTGGCCCCAACCCCTGAGGGATGGAGGGGCTTTGCTTTGCTGGCCCATGGTCTCTCTGGCTCACCCATTGGCACCAGCACCATCACCCACGATGTCACACACACTTCTCTGACCCAGAAAGGTCCTGGGCAGCAGAACACAGCTGCAGGAGAAGCTGGTTGAAATTCCCACCCCTTCCCTGGCAGGGAGAAGTACAGCTTTGATTTAAATTGGGCAGCAAGGTTATGATACCTGTGGGAATGGTTCTCTCATGGCTGAGCCTCATCTGCGTGTGGTTTGCAGCATCTCCTGGGTACAGTGACAGAAAACAGCCACAAAGGGACAAATCAACTTCATGCCAGCAAGGCTGTAGCTTTTTCTTCTTCCCATGTGCCTCTCAGCGCCCTCCTTCCCTGCCTTCCCTTTTCAAATGCGTCAAAAAATTCAGCCCAAATGTTCCAAATTTAGGGATGAACAGTGTTCCCAGCATTTTTACTTTGTAAGGGGGATGGAGGGATGCAGGATAGCAAAGGGCTGGTGCCATCCATCCCCTTCCTATTGCCTGGCTTTGCACCAGGCTGCCAAGCCCTGAAGAGAGGTGCCAGGTCCTGAGGGGGGACCTCCATTCCCCAAGCAATCACAGCAACCTGATCTGGTTGCTCCAGCACACGGTGAGGGTGACGCACAGCCCTCAGAGATAATGGGAGCTGGAAGGTCTTATCAACTTCTTGGAGGGCAAAGTCAAGCCCTTCAAATGAAAGCCCTTGAGGGAGAGGAGAGGATCTTTCCTCAAGTGTCAGGCACATTTCAGCAGTTTATAAATACCGTTGTTCTCTCTCTGCCACACTCAGCCCCACAGCACTGACTGTGACATCAGCCCTGGACCCAAACTCAAGGAGCTGAGCATCTGTGCTCGACTTGGCCAGGGGAAGGCAGAGTCAGGCCTCAGGTGTGTTTGTTTCCAGAGGCACTTTCAGCTGCCATTACCAGATTCAGCCTTCTCTCGTTTAGCTCCGTGTTTTTTCCTATGCAGACCAAAGAGGGGGTTAAACAGAGCTTACCTTTTCAGGAGCAGGACAAGGTAGTCACTTGGATGGAAAGGGAGCAGGATTCAGCCTCTTTTTTTTCCCTTTCCATTCCAGTCCTCTTCCCCACCCTATTCTCTCCTGCACATCCCACGGCAGAGCTGCCCCAGGTGCCCCGATGATGAGCTGCGAACCCTAATGACGGGAGAGGGGACAACATCCTGTTGCCCTACTCATCCCTCCCAGATCCTGACACCTGTCAAGGGCAGGAGGGCGATGTGGGGAGCTGAACACAGCTTAGTTCTCCCCGCCTTGCTGCAAGGGACCTAGAGATGTTTTCCAGAGAGATCCCAGGACTGAGTTTCCCCTGGATCCACCTCCTGTTTCAAGTACAGGGGGCACTGCTCCAAAAAGCGTGCAAGATTCTGGGGGCTGCAGGTTTTATTGCTCCATCCCTGGGAACAAAAGGAGCATCCCGAGGCAGAGACTTGAATCTCTGCTAAGGTAGTTGAATCCCACCTGGCGATCGTGTTTTATCCCCGAGATGAATTTTGGGGCGGGCTCAGCAGAGACCCCAAAAACTACACAAGGACTGGCGTTGTGGCTGGACTCCCGGGAGAGCGGCTGGAGAGGGTGAGACGGGGGAATGGATTTGCCAGCGATGCCTCCTCGCAGGACACCGGCCAGCCCGCCCCGTGCCGGTTCCTGTCTCTGCCCCCGGGTTCCTCCTAACGAGGTTTCCAGCTCGGCTGAACCCCCGCGTTGCTTTCAGGTCCGCAGCCGTCCGGGGCTGAACGGGGCTGGGAGGGAGCTGAGGGCCGCCGTTCCCATCCCCCGATTTCTCCTCCCCAGTGTTACCGAGTGTTCGGGTTACATCAAACGCGAAAGCGCAGCAAAACTGGGGAGTCGATGCAGAAAATACCGTCACTGATTCATGTAAAGACAGGGCGGGGGTTTATAAACCCTGTGCCAATGATCCCTTTGAAAGGGGCTGCTGGGGTTGCTTTCGGCGGTGGTCCCCGCGCCCTGTGCAGGAGTTTGTGATGGAAAGTCTGCAAAAGCCATTAGGATTTTTGTGCTGGGGCACTAGAAAAGCAACGCAGACACCACTCACTTTTCTAAATAAACATTAGTCTTAAAAAGTTTGCACTGCTGACCCCCGCAGCTCTGATTACTTGCAATTCTCTGAACCATATTTTAAGGCTTCTAACTATTTTTATTTTTTTTTCGGGGAGGGGGCGGGTTTCGTTCGTTCCTCCCTGCAGCCGTGCCACAGATGTGCCGTACTGTGTGCTCCGGGGGCGGGGGGTCTCTGCCCACCCCCTAGACAGGTCCTCATTCCGCAGCCCTGCAGCCACAGCCCCACAGCATATTCAACTTCCCCCGAAGAAGCTTTTTCTTCTTCCTTTCTTTCCTTTTTTTTTCTTTTTTGGAGTGGTTGGATCACATTCGAGGGCCCAGTGAAGAGATGCTGTTCCTCTCTCCTACTGGTCCCCGGAAGGGCAGAGGCGGTGCGGGCTGCGGCCCCATCCCCACCGAGCTGTGCCCTGAAACAGCCTCGGGACCCCTCCCCAACCCCCCCAAACAGACACATCTTGGCAGAGCGGCGGAGGCAGCTGCGCCGAGGTATCATCAGTATAATTGGAAGGGTCACATGTTAAACCCTCGCTGTTGTTCGCGGTAATGTAGCTGTGTCCCCCGGTTGCACATTTACCGATTTCTCGCAAACCAGCCATTGTCACAAGGTTCATTCCAGGAGGAGTGATCCAATGGGTTGCCACGGCAACTATAATGACATTAAAATAGAGGCGGCAGCCGCCGCCCTCCCCCCCACCCCCCTCCCCATTTCCCCCACTCCCCTCTTCTCCCTGCTTAAAAACCGGCAGCAGCCCGGCAAAATCCTGCACCTTTCCCGTCGGGGCAGCCCGAGAAATAACACGAGTACCCAGAGGAGAACAAAGTGTGTTGGGCGGGAGGTTGGTTTATTTAAACCTTCCCGGGGTAAGCGGCCGAGGAAACCCCCTGAAAGGCGGCGGGAGCCGCGCGGAGCCCCCGCGCCCGCAGAAGGCAAAATTGACCAAACCGGTCAAATTCCAGGCGGGAGCGGCGCGCGGACGGCTGAGGCTGGGAAGCGGGACGGAGCCGGGATCCATCCCTGTCCCGAGCACTCGCCGGAGGCGGGGAAAAGGGTACAAACCTGAGAGTTCTAAAGCCCCCACCCAGGCACCTGCGGGTTGGGCGGTGAGACCCTCTCCCTTGGCCCGGCCCCGCGCTGGAAATCCGCTTTTCGCCACTTGGTTTTCCGGGAAACGTTCGTTTCCGAATGATATGTCCTTATTATTTCTCATCGGAGCTGCTACCGTGCTTTCACGTATTTTTATTTTTCCCCACGAAATCTGGGCGGAGAAAAGGTGTTTTTAAAAAAGCACCTCTGTTTCCGATTATCACAAGACACCTTTCTCTCTCGATGAATATTTCTCTTCTGTCTCTCCCGGGTACACATATAAGCGCGATCAAGGAATACTGTGCAAAAGCAAAAGGTAAATTCTGAAAATATTAAATACAATATCAGTTGGATCTGGCGGGAGGCTCCAATATGTTTGTTTTCCATATGGGAAAATGTACTGCCCGTCTTCCGTCGCCGACAGCCGATAGCAGTGTCTGAAATCGGGCTCTGAAGGATTTTAGTGGCGCTTTCCGGAATCGTTTCCCCCTATCTCTGATTGAGGCCGGGAAACGAATCGTTTCTATCAATTTCCTCGCCATTTTTTTTCCCACGTGAGCCCGTGGGCGAGAGTTTACCGGGCAAAGACGCAGGTGAAAGACCCGACAGCTCCACTCAGAACCGTGGTTTCATTACCTACACCAAAATGTGCCCGACACCTGCCTGCAGCTGGGGTAAATCCCCACTGCGGGAAGCACGGGGAACGTGCCCATGACTGGCAGCGACAAAAAAAATAATTTTTTTTTTTTTTAAAAAGGAGTTGGGGGTAATCTGAGCAACCCAAACGGGTGCCGCCCGCAGCCGCCCCACACGCGGTTTGCGGCGGCCGAGTGGCTTCCTCCGGCCGTCCCCGACGGCGGAGCCGGCGGCAGCGACACCCGCACCGGGTCGTCCACGCTGAATATTCACCCAATGCCCGAAGCCAGACGGGGGGGTGGCTCCGGATTCCCCCTTCGGAGCCCCCGTCGCGGGGGCCGAGGCGCCCGCGGATGCGGGGTATGAGGGCACCGCTCGGCCCCAGCCTCCTGCGGGGCTGCACGACCCTCCTCCGGAGCTGCCCCCTTCGCACATAACCTCTGTAATTGCCGTGATACCTCCGGCAGTGGGGGCATCCTTTTCCTAATGCCACCCACATCTCAGCAGAGATGGTGAGGGGGGGATGCGGGGACCACCCCGCAGCCTGGCCGCAGGTTTCCCACCTCCGGCTGCAGCTGGAAAACGCACTTGGGCTGGGGTTTGTGTGACACAGGGTGGGTGGTTGTGCCAGTCGCCGTTCCCGGGGGAACCCGAGGGTGCGGTCTCCCCTCAGGAGCTGGGGTGGGAAGAGCAGCCGAGATGGTGAGAGGGACCGGCCGGAGCCGCGGGACAGACGGAGAGGCGGCCGCGGGTGGCTGTCCCCTACCGCAGGGCTAAGAGGGGGTCCCTGTCCCCAGACACATATTCAGATCCTTGGGTGTGGGAGCCTCCGCGGTGCGGCGAGAGGGGAGGGTAGATTGCCGGGGACGCAGCCTGGGCTCAGCTCGCCGCAGTTCCAGGGTGGCCAGAAATGTTCTTTTGGGTGATTTCCTGAGCTCAAGAGCCGTCAAAACCATCCCCCTGAAGTACCCTCTTGGCAGGGGCTTATTGAAAGACATACATGGAGCATAAGCATGCCCGACGGGAGATGGGAGCATCGTGGGGCAGGCGAGAAAATGAAATTAAAACCAAATTAAAAAGAAGGAGGAAAGAGAGAGAAAGGTGGGAAACAGAAATTATCCTCCTTGTGAAACGTGTCGGGCTTCTCAGGAGCAATTGCCGAAGGGAGGCCTTTCCACAAGGGTGGATAAATTTACTCGCGTCCCACATGACCGAGGGTGGGGGACCCGAGGTGGGGGGTGGGGGGAAAGAGAAAGGTCATGGGACTGGGATTTGGGTTGTAAGTCAAAGAGAAGACGTGGATTTCAGTGCCGCGTTAGGTGGCAGAGGCCTCGGGTTTTGCAAGAGAAGTAATTAAATAGGAAAAAAAAAACAGTGGGGTAAGAAGAGGGAAAAGCATTTCAGAAATAACACCAGTAAACTCTCAGGGGGTTAGCGGTGTGAAGGTGCGCTGAGGGGAAGGGGGAGGGGACACAGATCCAGGAGAGCTGCTGGGAGACCCCGATGCCTAGGGTCTAGTTGTTGCCCCCCACATCTCCCCGAGCCGGCGGTGGGTGCTCGGCCCTGCACCCCGCCCGGCCTCGGCTCTCTCGGCCGAGCCCTGCGCGCTCCTTTTGTTGCCTTTATTTTGTGGCCACGTTTCTCTCCTGGAAAAAAGAGGTCACAGGAACGCTGCAGGCCGAAGTGGGGGGGGTCGGCACTGCCCCTACAGCTGATTCCCATCTCGCTCCCCTCGCCCCCACCCACCCCACTGAGACCTGCCGCGGCCCGGGGCGAGGGGGGCCCGTCTGGCTGGACCTTGGAATTTTTGGCCCCATCCCCAAACGGAGGAAGTTTTTCCTTCTCCACTTAGTTTGTTTCAGTTTAAAGGATAAGCGGCGGCATCTCCGTCCCCGGCCCGCCGGGGGTCCGGCCCCCAGCACGGCTCCGCTCCCACCCGGCTGCAGTTTCCCTACACCCGGGGTCTTGTCCTCTGTCCCCTCTTCTCCCGCTGCCGAGGACTGATGTGGGGGGACACTATGGGGGGCACCCCAGCTAATCTCGTCCAGGTGGGGGGAAAAATTCCCACGGATTTTGCAGCTGGAATGAGAGGCGATCGTGTGCCCCGCAGACGGTTCTCACTGCTGAAGAGTAATTTGCGGGGACGGGGCGGGGTGAGTGGAGGCTCATCCATGGGCTTTCTGAGGGCTCTCCGCTCGTCTTCGTCGGCAGGAAAAAGTGAAGAATCTGGTAATTTTTGCGAGAGTGAAAGGAATCGCCGGTGTTGTTTCAACACGCGGTACTAACGAAAGAGGAATCTAATTTCACTTAAAAGGCGAGTTAAAGCAGGGAAAACGAAATATGAACGAAATGGATAAAGACGGCCCCAAAAAAGAGCTTCTCTGCCACCCTCTGACATGGAGTCCAAACCTCGGTAACCAGAAAAGATCGGGGAGTGGGAGAAACACCTCCAAACCGGTCATTAGAAACATCCCAAGGCACTGGCATGAGGTCTCCCACGTAGAAACCGACAGGCAAACTCATTACACCCCTTAGGTCTCCCGCCCGACCTCTCATCGGGGAGATTGTCTCCCTTACAGGTTTTCATCCCGCCCTGGCACACTTAGTGGAAGATGAATATAATTCACGCCATACCCATATATCTCATTTACCAGGATCCCGGGGGAAGGGATGCAGGCAGCCAGGGCGATTAGGAAGGGCGGCATCCCGCCTGCCCGTGGCCAGGAAAGGCCACCGGGCTCCGGGATGCTCGGTACCGGCTGCCCAGAGGAGCCGAGCCCTTTCCTGGGCCACAGGCGGGCGCATCCCGGTACCGCCCGCCCGAGGAGAAGGTAGCATCTGGGTGACGAGGGAATATCGGAAACCCGCGGTCAGACCCTGCCGCGAGTAGGTTTTGTCCCCTTCTGGATCTCAGAGTCACCTGTTGCAGCCATGGGCTTGGGGTGCCAAGGTGCATCTTATTTAATAAAAGAATAAAATGCGAATTGGCCTCTCACGGCCGTGGGGGCCCGTCCGAGCCCGGGGGTAGCGGGCACCGGCACACACTCACCCCTGCAACCCTGCATGGGCCGGGGACGTCGCGTTACCCCCGGTAAATGCACCGACGGCCAGTGAAAAGGGGGTCTAGGAGGGTGAGCTCCGGGGTCCTGGGCTCCAGAAAACGCGTCTTGAGCTTCCCCGCAGCCCACCGGGCACAGGCAGGGGAATTGCTGAGCCCAGAGAGGGGGTCCGCCGGTATCTCCCCTGGTTCAAAGGAGGGGAGACCCCTCTCGCTGCGGCCAAACAAGAGATTCCCAGGGGTGGACGTTGCTGGAAACCTCCTGGAGAGAGCGGTAAAGCGGCCCTCGATGGACTCGATGAAACGAAATGGGTGAGACAGGAGAGACAGAGACGGAGAGAAAAGGGCAGGAAACAAGAAGGAGGGAGAAAGAGGAAAAGAGAGGGAAAGAGAAGGGAAGCAAACGAAACAGAAAAATAAAAGGAGTCATGAAGAGTAAGAGCAAAAGAGAGAGGAAAAGAAGAAAGGGAAAGAGAGAAAGACGAAAAAGAAGAGAGAGAAAGACAGGAAAACAAAACAAAATAAATTAAAATTGGGTAAAGAAGGAGAAAAAGGGGGAAAGCAAAACACAAAGAGATATAAGAGGGAGAGGAGATATAAAAAGAGAAAAATAAAAAGGGAAACAGAAAGAAAGTGAAAAAAACAGGTACATAGAAGAGTGGAATAGATAAAACGAGAAAGAAAGAAAGATAAGGAGAGAAAGAGAAAAATAAGCACAGAGAGAAGGAAAGGAGGGAAGACAGAAAGAAGGAAGAAAGAAAGAAGAGGAAGAAATGATACAGGAGAAAGAAAAAGTAAAAAAAAGAAAAAAGAAAAAAAAAGGAAAGCGGAGGAGAAAGAAAAGGCGAGGAAGAGAAGGAAGAAAGTAAAGACGAACCGTAGTCCGTGAGGTGAGGGGAGAGCGCCGAGCCTCAGCCTCTCTCCTCGCCTGACAGACAGAGGGGCGAGCGCAGGTCCCTGACCTACCGCGAACATCTCGAGGAGGATTTCAAAAGCACCAACTTAATTTCTAAAGCAATTTTCCTGCGGCTGAGTCGAATGCGACAGCTCTTCCCGCCCTCTCCAGATCGGAAAATGGGATATTTTTTTTTAACCTTTTTTTCTCTACGTTCTGCGCGGGAAAGGAAAAAAACCGAAAGAGATATGGGGAGGGAAATAAGATGCTGGAGGGCAGCTATTTTCCAAAGTTACGAGACAGGAAAATGTTTTCAGGTCGGGCACTGGGGCACAGGGAGATTGGACGTTATTATTAAATCCTAAATTCACCGTGAAAATGGGAGTTTCTGCGCAGTCACAAGGAAAGGCCAGGGCACTCCCGGAGGAAGGATCGAACTATTGGAAAAGATGATGTCTAAAGGTTGTTGATGTCTAAAGGTGGTTTCTATAATCCAGGTTGATTTATTTTTGTTCGGGACTGCGAGAAACTAGAAAGAGAAAACTAAAAAACTACCGGAGAAAGGAATAAGATCTTGACCTTTCCTAATTCTCCAAATCGGCAGTAATGGAAAGCAGAAGGTGCCAGGGGAGGAGGTAGGAGCTGAGGGCCGAGCGGGCGGTGCAGCGGGGCCGGCCGGGCCGGGGTCCCACACCCGCAGCCGGCGAGGGAAGGGCCACTCGCTTCCCTCCTCGGGATCCGCACCACTTAACACAGGCTTAGTTAAGCGAAAGCAGAGAAAGAAATTACACACACAGAGCCCTCCCGCTGTGGTCCCGACGGGGATATTCCGGGGCAGGATCGTTTTATCCCGCCCCGACAAACCCGAGGAAAATCCCCCGTTTTCCGCCTCTCCCGGGCTGCGCACACACGGAAATCCGCCGCGGAGTAACTGCGCTGAAAGCATCGCGGTTTTGTTACGATCCCTTCATCTGGCATATAGAAAGCAGAGGATTGGGGGCACATTAAAGAATAAAAAAAAAAAAATCATCTCCACAGATGTGTGACCAAAGCCAAAGCTAGGCAGGGGAACCTGCATCCCCCAGGTCCTGCTCGGAAACAGCCGCCGAGCGGAAAGGGAGAGGGAAAAAAACCCAAACCTGCAAAAAAAGGATCGGGCTCGCGGCGGGCTTTGCCCGGGGTTTAACACTAACAAAACCAACTACCGAAAGCAGCCCCCAGAACCGGGAAATTCGCCTACGGACGGGACGGAAGGGAAATGCCAGGTCGCCTTTTTGGCCAGGGACTCCCAAGCAGCGACTGCAACAGCTAATTATTTTCCTTTCAGTGCTCGGTTATTGCTGGTGTCCTCCCCGCCTCCCCTCCAATAAATAAATAAAACCCTCTTTTAGGCAGCGAGGCGTGAAAAATGATCCTCGCTGAACGCTTAAAAATAATGTCCCGTGAAGATCGGGGCCACGGAGCCAGCCAGCCCCGTAATTAGGGGCCATTATCCGTCCTGCCTCGCCGAGGTAGGATTTCTCCTGAACCCCCCGAGCCGAGCCCGGCCAGGGCATTCTGGACCCCGTGGAAACCCCCGGGTCTTTCCCCGCCGCCCCCCGCTCCGGCGGACGGGGGAGAGCCAGTTCCTGGGGGGTCTCCGCCGCCCCCCCCGCCGCCTCCCCGAGCGACGCAGATACTTGTAGGCGGCGTGAATCTGGTCTGGGCACGGAATAAGCTGGGGTGCTTCAGGGAAATTTAGGGAATGGGGAAAATTCTAATTTTAGAGACGCTTGGGGATCTTCCCCTCAAAATAAAACCTCGACGGCGCCGGCGCTCGCAGCCCCCGCGGGCCCCGGGGAGCCGAGCCCAACCCTTCCTGCGTGGGTACCGCGACTCCCGGTCAAGAGGGGAAAATCCCCCCGCTCCCAAGTCAGTTCAGCTTCAATCCTGGCCGGCGACCGCGGCTTAAAAACCCACAATGACTCTGCAAGGCAAAAGGAGATGAACGGAGCCGGGGAAAGGTGTCCCAGTCCCAGATCCCCCGCCAGAGCCCCCTCCCCTGAGCGTGTGGGGGCAGGGGGCTCTCCAGGGAAACACCGCTTCCCTGCAGAGAGGACCCCCCTCCATCCCTCCAAACCCTGAGACCACCAACTTGGAGAACCCCTTGCACCAGCGCGACTGCAGGGGCCACACGCCTCCTTCATCCCTACGGGCACCGACTGCTATTTCTTATCCGCTCTTGCCACCCTTGGCTCCTTTTCCTCCTGCACTTCGCAAACAGACAAGCCAAAAATTATTAAAAATCGCTACTTTATACTAAAATAACCAGCCCCCCTTCTTCCAGGCGCATAACCACCACCCAGCCTCGCTGCACATCGCTTTCTTCCCTCGGATCCCTTCTCCTCAAAGCAGGCTCGGTTATTAAAGGAGGCTGAACAAAGATAGCTCCGAGAGCAGCTATCAGCGCATTTTAACTTCATCAAAGACTTCGAGGGAGAGGGAGAGGAGGGGTCTGGCACCTTCTAGTAATGAGCTTGTCAGGAACACCCCTGCCAGAGCAATTGAACAATTTGCACACAAGCAAAAGAAAAGGAGAGGGGAGGGAGGGAGGAAGGGGAAATGCTACAAAAGCCCCTTCAATTTCCAACCATGTGCTTGGCAATCTGGAAAATAGATTCATTGGCCTCCTCTTTTCTCCCATGTCGAGTCTTGTAGCCCCTTTTGTAGGAGCTGGACATGAAAGGGAGACAACCAAGTGCCGGACACGAAGATCGCTTTTCAAAAGCAAATGTGTGTGAAGGCGAGATGTGAGACCGCTCGCTGCGGGGAGGCGGCACGTTCAGGAACAACATCAACAAACTGCGCGGAGGTTCGAGGTGGCACAGACAGAGGCAGAGGATAAAAAGGGGATGGGGGGGCGGGAAGAGAAAAGAAAAGCCGATCCCCCCCTGCTCCCCCGGCGCACACTGCCCGGCTCCTGCCTGAGCCCCGGCGGGCCTCGCACAAAGCCCCGCTCGCCCGGGGACCGGCTCCGTCCCCCGCGCCCTGCCTCGTACGTCTCAGCTTTTTTTTTCCTTTTTCTCCTTCTCCTTCAGCTGGCTGCCCGGTCAGAAAGGCCTCGATTCTCTCGATCAGGGTCCCTGCCAACAAACAAACCAAAGAGCCACGTTTGGTCCCTGAAAGAAAGAAATGGGGGGGGGGGGGGGGGAGAGAGAAAGGGGAGAAGTTTGGACGAGAAGGGAACGCTTTAAGATGTTTATTTACTTTGTAAGTTGTTGCAAAATTTAGGCAGAGATCAAGTTTCATTCAGTCATTCAAATGCTGCAGGCCCAAGGGGGACGTGTGTGCGGGGGGGAAACCCTCCAACTTATTTTCTCATGTGTCAACTTTTCCAAACAAAATAAAAGGAGGTGGAGGGGCGGCGGAGGGGAGAAGGGGGGGGGGGAAGAATAAGGGACAACGTTTCTCCTGGCCCCCACCTCCTTCCCCCTGGATACACGCAGGGTTTGGGGTTTGTTTTCTTTCCTTTTTTTTTTTTTCTGCTGAGAGACACCAAAATCAGAGAAATAAAAAAAAAATAAAATTATCAAAAAATAAAATATATATCCGAGGATCCTTTCCCTTGCCGGCCAGTGGCCCCACACCGTGGCCCGGGCGGTGTGGCAGCCCGCTGCGGAGGGCAGGGAGGCGTCGCGGAGTAGCCCCGTGCAGGCTGCGCCGCGGCCGTGGAGGGGCCGCTCAGCCCCTGTCGAACGCCCGAGTGTCGCCGGCCCGAGGGTGGGAGCCACTCGCTTCCCCGAGGCCCGAGCGGGACTCTCGCCTCTCAGCGTGACAAAGGACATCGCAAAGAACGATTTGGATTATTATTACTTTTTTTTTTTTTTAACCAGGTCACAAACATTTATTAATTTACACCAACGGTGGACAAAATTCTGTTGCCTTTTCCACATCAAATTATTCACAGATTCTCTCAATAAAATAGATATGACGGATGCACAACCAGTGAAGAGTTAACTGGACTCCGCTCATTAGCTCCCGAATAATCTATATACAAATAATTACCAATACACCAAAAAACCCACGCACGGAGGGGGTGGGAAAACTGGAATTAAAAAAAAATAGTATGGGAATTTTCCAAACTTCCTGACGGATCGGATTTTCTTTTAAACGTGCATTTGACTGTCTCACTGGGGGGAAAAAAAGAAAAAGAAAAAAAAAAGCAAAAAAATAAACCGCAGTCCTGAGTTTCACCAACTTTTCTTCTTCTTAAAAATAAAGTAACCTTAAACAGTGCGTTTTAAAACCAAACCCGAAGCTTCAAAGAAACTAAAAATAAGATCGAACCATTAAAACATTTTCTTTGAGAGCAGGGGAGAGACAGACACACATGGCAAAACCACCCGGGAGAGAGTTGCAAGAACAAAAACGGGCTCGCTGCGACCGGGAGCGTCCGCAACTCCCCTGGCCGCTTTCCCAGGTGATTTGGGGGACCCTTGCGGGAAACCCGCACCTCTCAAAGGAAACATTTTGCACTTTAAGACCGTTTCGTTCTTAACATGCCCCCCCTTCTCTCCTCGCAAAACGTTGAGTATTTAACCAGCCCAGGTCCCAGCTTATGTTACGGCCACTTTATAAATACGCTTTGGCGTTTGTGGGACCAAATCGTGTTATTCTTTCCCTCCTCCCGCCCTCCCGATTTATTGATTTGGGTTTTTTTTTCCCCGAGCAAAGAGAGACAAACAGATCTGGATGCCACTGAGCCTGGAAGTAAAGTAAAAATTAAAAAAAAAAAAAAAAGAAATATTTCCTACCTTAAAACACAACAGAAGAAGATCGGGGGGGGGAGGGGGGACACGGGGAGAGGGAATGGGAGCAGTTTCGGAGGAGGGGGGGAGAGCTGGAAAGGGGCCGTTTGCTTTGCGACTCTCCCTCCCCCCCCTCCTTTCCCCAGTCCCCAGCACAGTTTAAAAATGACAGCTGCTGAGGGTTGTGATTTTACTGGAAAAGTTCTGGGCCGGCTGGAGGAGCGGCTCGTGTGCCAGGCTGACCTGGGGCTGTGCCGGGGCCAAGGCGGGGCTGAGCACGGCCAGGACCTGTGCCGGGGGGCCCGCCTGGCCGGCGGGGTAGGGCGCGGCGGGCGCGACGCTGGGGTTGGTGCTGGGCGGCGGGGGCACGGCCCCCCCGATGATGTTGTCTATGGAAAAAGAGGGCCGGGAGGGGTGGTTGGTGCCGCCGCTGCCGCCGCCGCCGCCGCCGGCGGGCGAGGGGTCCGGCTTGAGGGTCTGGAGGAGGGCGGCGGGCAAGGCGGTGGGGCTCAGCTGAGGGTGGTAGAAGGACTTCCTGCAGTTCAGCTCGCCGCCCAGGAAGGAGGGCAGCCCCGAGGCGGCGGAGAAGACGGAGGCGGCGGCGGGAGGCGGCGGAGCCGGTAACGGGCAGTGCGGCGCCGGGAAGGGGAAGGCGCCCGCGGCGCCGCCGCCTCCGCCGCCGGGGTGGTGGTGGTGGTGGGGATAGCCCTGGAGCTGCAGGCCGTAGTTGTAGCCGTAGGGTCCGTAGGCGAAGCCGGGCAGGAAGGCGGCGGGGTCGGCGGCCCCGGCCCGCAGCAGCAGCTCGGGGTGCGGCGGGTGCAGCTGCTGCTGCCTCTTGAAGCGCTTCCTCCGGCGCAGGAAGCTCCCGTTGTCGAACATGTCGGCGGACTCGGGGTCCAGCGTCCAGTAGTTGCCCTTGCCCGGGTTGCCGGGCTCCCGGGGGATCTTGACGAAGCAGTCGTTGAGGGAGAGGTTGTGGCGGATGCTGTTCTGCCAGGCGGGGAACTTCTCCCGGTAGTACGGAAAGCGCCCGCTGATGAACTCGCAGATCTCGCTCAGCGTCAGCCGCTTCTTGGGGCTCTGTAGGATGGCCATGGTGATGAGGGCGATGTAGGAGTAGGGCGGCTTCACCAGCGGGTTCTTCCCCCCCGCGCCGCCGCCGCCGCTGCCCGCGGGCGCCTTGTCCCCGGGCGCGGCGCCGCGGGCGCAGGCGGGCTCGGAGCCGCCGGCGGGGGACAGCCGCTCCGGGGACCCCCCCATGCGCGCCTTGGCGGCCCCGCTCCGCGGCAGCGCCAGCCCCAGCGGATCGCCGCCGTCCTCCTCGTCCTCCTCCTCCTCGTCCTCGTCGTCCTCCTCCTCCTCGCTGTACTTGCCCCCATCCTGGGGCGGGCCCACCACGTCGATATCCGCGTCCTCCACCTCGGAGAGCGGCTCTTCCTCCGGGGAGCGCTCGGACATGATCCCGCAGCCGCCGCCGCCGCTGCTGCCCAAAGTCATTGTTGTGCGGCCGGGGCGGCCGGGGCCGGGCTCCCCCCCCCCACCTAGCGGCGGCTCCCGGGATGGGCCCGGGGCCGTGCCGGAGGGCTGCGGCCGCCGCTGGGACTCCGCGCCCCGGCGCCGCCGCTCCGCTCCGCGCCCCGCTCGCCGCGCCGCTGCTGGCGGGGCCGCGGTGGTGGCTGCGGGGTGGTGGCTGCGGAGGGAGGGGCGGTGGAGGGGGCGCGGGGCGGGGGCGGGGGAAACGGGGCGCCCGTGGGCTGGGCAGGGAGCTTGGGAGCAGCGATAATAAATAATGGTGATAGTGATAATAAAAGGAAAGAAAGAGAAAAAAAAGAAAAGAAAGAAAAAAAAGTGGGGTTTGCGGCGGTTCCTTGCCTAGCTTGGGGGGGAGGGAGGGGGAGGGGGGAGGGAGGGGCAGGGGAAGAGGGAGGGGGGAGGGCAGAAGTGGGGAAGGCGGCTCCCCCCTCCCCACCCCTCCCGAGCTGGGACCCGGTGGAAACGCTCCCACACTGCGCCTGCTGCCAGCGCTCCCCAGGCCTTTATACGGCCGTCCCGGCATCACGTGGCGCCCGCCGCAGCCCCCGCGGGGCACGAAGAGGGGCTGCCGGGCCCGGCCCGGTCCCCGGGGAGCGTGTTCCCCGCCCGGGATGCTTTCGAGGAAAGGCGCTGCCTGTTCCCCTGGCGCTCGGTTGCCCCCGGCTTCGTCTGGAGTCGGCTGCCGCAGGACAGGGGGTCGGCGCTGGGTAAAGGCCCTCCCCGCTCCGAGCGCCCCGCGGTGCTGGAGGCTCGCAGAGCCCATTCCTGCGGGATGCGACGGCCGCCTTCCTCCGCCCGGGGGTCCGCGGAGGGTCCCTTTCTCCCCTCGAGGGCTGCCCATCCCCGAGTCTGGGCCCTGAGCTGCAGACCTCCAGCGGTCTCACCGACAGGGACCCTCACTCCGCCAGGACCGAACCCTCGGCCCCTTCGAGGGGTCGTGTGAATTTGGGGATCCCCGCTCCCCTTCTCCACGCGCTCACGTCACCGACGCGTCACCGAGCCCGGGACAGCCTGTCTGGAAACCCGCCTCCCCCGAGGGCTCCCACGGCCCGCACCCGCGGAAGGGATGCTGCCGCCCGGCAGGTGCGGAGCGGAGGGCGAGGGGTAGCGCTCATTCAAGCCTCTCCCCACGCGATAAATAACCAAAGCAAAGGCTGTGCGTGTCCCCGGGGTGCTGGGACGGCATCCGAGTCCCACACCTCTGCCCGGCGGGGCTGGCCCGGCCGGGTACCACTTTCCGAGGCGGTCCACCCGTGGCTCCTCCAGGCTCCAGGAACTCTTGGGAAAGAGGAGTATCCTGCGGCCTCGGGATCGCCTGTCTGCCGCCCTCCTGCCTCCGCTCCCCAGCGGCTGGCAGGGAGGAGGTAGCGGGCAGCGTACAGGCACCTTGCCGCGGGCTGCAGGCGAAGCGGGAGGATTTCCCTGCAAACAGTCACCCAAGGCCCCTCAGAGCCACAGAAGTGTCCGGGCGTGTGGCAGAGACCCGCTGCCCCGCTTGTTGCAGCCCTGGTGCAGTGCGGGGAACACGTCCACTGCTGAAGCCGCCCACCCCATGTCCCGTGGGTGGCAGTGGCAGCAGGTTGTCCCCGTCTCTGCCGCGGACACGCCGAACCACGCTCGCAATGTTAGTTTTGCTTTTTTTTTTCCCCCCCCGTGGAGTCTCTGGAAACACATAACCGCCTTCCCGGGGGAGGATGCTTGGGGAGGGAGGAAGGCGATGGGTTCCTCCAAGGGGGTACCATGAGGAGATGTCCCCCTGCCAGGGCCGCGTTCGGCAGTGTGAGAATCCGCGGTGATGAATTGCCAGTCTCTGCCGTTAACAGGTGCGAGCATTTGGCGATAAAATCTCCAGCACTAATACCGGGGAGCCGGGCCAAACAGCTGCGCGGCCCCGCTTCCAAATGCCGGTCACAATTACTCAAGCCCTAACGACTCGGTGCACAGGCTCGGCGAATTCTGGGGGACCCCGCGGAGAGGGCAGAAGCGGACATCTTCGCCCGTGCGTCTCCAGTGGAAGCAGCGATTGCGGAGCCGGTCACATCCTCTTCCCTCGCCGCCAGCGTGGCCCTCAAGGAGAATTTCTCGATCGAAGGGGGAAAAATAGATGAATAAGTGTGCTGAGAGTTTCTCGGGAAGGTGGGAAGTCTGTCCCGCGGGCGCGTGTCAGTTCTGGGGGAGCTTTCCTGAGCTTTCGCTTTTACGCTTCTTCAATGCTGTTAACCCTGCGTTTGCAACATATACGCATACATCTCCCCTTCATATGTGTATGTATATATTCAACTAGACATATATTTATATTCTTTTATTTCTGATATATATTTTTTCATATATATATAGTTAGCTAACACGGAGAAATGCTTCGGAGATGCCGCATCTTTCCTATCGACATTGTTTAAACTCTCTGTTCATCAGCCCGGTGGAAAGACGATGGGAAGAACAAATGGAAGAGAGCGGAGAGGGAAAAGACCCGAGCCGCTTTCCATTTTTATTAAGTAAAATAATAGTTATGCCTCCCATACATAAACGAAAGTGTCATAAAAAATTCCGAAGCAGCTGCCAGAGATTTCGACCACACACACAACGGGGCGATTGAATTTCTGCTTGGTGCATTTCACGGCAGCGAGGAACCGCCGGGAGCTGCGCCTTGTGCCTCTGCAGGGCGGTGAAGGGGAGGGCAGGGAGGGGGCAGCGAAAATGACGCGCTGCGAGCGGACGAGGGCAGAGGACACCGCCCGAGGGATGCTCGGGGGGGAAGATGCTCAGCCGCCCCCGCGGCGCCCGGTCGCAGGGCGGCTGCCTCCCGATCGCTCTGTCTGGAGGCTGATCTCGCACGGCTCGAAGTAAAACAGATGTGGGTGTCTGCTGCCTGCCCCCCCCAAACCCCCCCACCCTCGCCCTGCCCCGGCTGCCGGCTCCCCCCCCGTCTGGAAGGGTGGGCAGACCGCGAGGGGAGCCCCCAGCAACGAGGGGCTCGGGTGGAGCCCTTGGCTGCTATACTCATGGTCACGGGGACCCCGATGAGGCCGAAAATGTAGACGGGAGACGAGAAGGGTTGATACGATGTGGCTGTTGATGGGATACGGCCGGTGGCTTGTCCTGCTCCCGCCTGGACCTGGCTTTCCCCCTCAGCATCGCCTTTCTAGAGCGCCGCAGCTCAAGTAATAGCAAGTCCCGACCAGCCACCATCGACACGATTCCTGCCTGTTTCAAGGCGCAATATTGTTCCCGTTAAAGTCGGAAACGACCCAAAATGAAAAGACAGTGAATGAGTCCTGCTCCGTCCATCTATGAGAGGCTCCTGTTCGCCGAGGCAGTCTTAGCCTCGGCTTTGCCACGCAAGATTGGCTGCAGAAACGAATCAAAACGAGAAAAAGTACCTAAACTACACCCGTCCCGAAATGATTTAGAAAAGGGAAACCCTGGACAGAAACAAACCAGATAGTCGGATCCCAGACTCGGTACACTCACACATACACTCCCGCCAGTGCATCCACACACGGAGCGAGGGGAGTGTTTTAGTGTGCGCCGGGGTAAGAAATGATGCGGTCTTCCGAAAGAGAAACCCAATTATCTACCCGAAAAGATTGCCTTGTCATCGCCCCGCCGATCCCGGGAGTGCAGGGCTGGGAGGGAAGCATTTTTCCTTGGGCAGATTTTTAATTTTTCTGCTCTCCTCTCTGCAGTACTTCCTTACAGACAGCCTCGCTTCCCGTTTGAACCCGACTCTGCTTTACATTTCATGTTAAATTGCGGAATCAAACGTGAGCGGGGCCGTGCGCTGATGGAGTTGTGAGAGTCTCCAAAAAGTCTCAAAAGTAGAGAAAAAAATAATAAAGGCCGTCAGCCGATCATAATGATACCTTTTTTTGTCCTTTAAATTGATTTTCACTGTCTTTCCCGCCTATCTTAATGAGGCGTTTGATCCAGGCTTGTTGGATCGGTGTTTGATGCCCTGCTGACGGCTTTAGCAGGTGGATCCCCACGGCCGAACTTTCTTCCCCCCCACCCCCCAGGGTCTCCCGGTGCCTCCGCTTGAGTCGGAGCCCCCTGCAAACTGCAAAACTGGCCACAACTACCAGGCACTTTTTTTCCCCGCACAGGGAAAATCTCGTTCCCTTCCCATCCGCCGAGACCGTTATTTACCGGAGGGTGTAGCAAAGGGCAGGGAGACCAGCCTCGAAGCACCGCGGGGTGCGATCGCTGCTTCTGCCCTGGCACTGGTCATGTCCACGCCTAAGGGGGCTGCTCCTGCCGGAGCATCTCCCGGCGAGGGAGTTTAGCTGGGGGCAAAGCCCGGGGAAGCAAAGCCCTTGGGCAGTGCAGAGGATTCAGCTTCAGTCCAGCCGACGTTGACCCCAGATCCTTCCACATGATCTGTTGGTGTTGCAATACATAATCGTTCTTGTTGCTTCTGTCGAGCAGCATCTAAATTCGTTTATTCTGATGAGAACCGCATCTACAAGTCCCCCAAGGCTCAGTGATGGATTTCTCTGTATTACCTCGTTATCAAGCTTGGCTGACCTCTAACTTCTCTGAAAACATGAACAAGACAGACCTGCTGCTGCCTGGGCTGCCCCAGGGGGCTCTTTTTCCACTTATGTGATTTCCTTTGATATTATTTCTCTTCTTTCCATATTCAAGGCTCAGACCATCAGTGCTCCCTACAGTTCAACCTTTTTTCCAGCCCTGTACTGCCAGCTCCCAGCTTGCAAAGATCAGTTTGCAGTCTGCACACCAAGAGCTCCCAGCGCAGGGGGGGTCAGTGGGAATGGTGGTGACAGATAGTGAGAGAGATATAAAATTCCCAGTTTGGAAACCACCGGAGCCAAGTGCCAATATCCATCCCTGCAGTGTTCAGATGTCGGACAGCTCGGGTTTGTTGACTTGGCTTTTCAAATGCAGGTGTCTCTAAGTACACACCAAAAAAGGCCTGGATTCCAGTAAAGGCTTTTCCCATGTGCAGGGCTGAGCCCCCGTGAAACTTTGGAGAACAAGTCTCCCTCTCTTTTCTGCTCCTCAGATGAGTGGGAAACATCTTAAACACACATTTATTTCGGTGCTGTAATCTGACTTTAGGACCTTAGTTTTGGGCTTGCAGTTCCAAAACTTTGTCTCCTGCTCTCTATTCGTAATTGATCCCACCCCATGTGGGTTTGAAGCCCACTAGGCAAGGTCATACACAGCTTAACACTCAACTGATTAACTCTGCCTTGCTATAAGCTCTTTTTTAGTACCGTTCTTCAGCAATCCGACATGAGAAGAGATACATACACTTACATGACTCAGAGGAACACAACGATTTCAAGCCATAAACCACCAGGTGCACTTTTGAAACTCACCAAAGCCAGCTCTCCTGGTTGCCATAAAAAACACATTAGCCAAAGGCCGATGCATGTGGAAGGCAATTATGCTCTGGCACATGGCAATGTGTATAGAGCAGCTTGGTAACTCTGCCTACCACACAAGGAAAAATAGTCCTGTGAAAACAAGCCTGCTAAATCACTTCATTCTTCCCCAAATCCCCTGAAAATAGAAAGAAGGATTTTTAGGTTTGGTTTTTTGGTTGGGTTTTTTTTTTTGGGCGGGGGGGAGAGAGAGATATGTGGGAGGGAATAATATTTTCCAAATGCATTAGTGCAAGAACCTAAATAAATGGCCAGATCCACAATGATTTAGAAATTCCTGATGAGGTTACTGAGTCCAGGTTTTCCATGTTAGCATCTGACTATGGGAAAAGTGTCCAGGAAATCCCTGCCGGGGAGTTTTCTGCATTCAGCAATTCAGCAGCCCATGCCCACCTCACCTAACAAGTTCACAAAAGTCCACTTCTGCCAGAAATGCCAACTGAGGACCTTCAGCTTGGGGGCCAGAAGCAACACAAGGAGGGTCTTCAAAGGAGGAAATGGCAGAGAAGGTGGAAAATTACTGGAATATACTTTGATCGACATAAAAATGTTTCACTTTTTTTTTTTAATATAGAAAAAGATTGGTGATAGAAGTCTTTGCATTTGGAAGTATCCAGCAATCTCCAGCTAGAGATCAGGTTGGGGTGAATCTGCTGTATCCTTGTGAAAAATCAGCCCTTCATGCATGTGCTGATATCTACAGATATCAGCCTTGCAAAGAGGTTAATAAACATATTTTGCCTCTTGACCTCAAATGAGATTGCACAGGAATATACCACAGGGCTCCTTTTCCCTCGTCGTATCTTGGGAAGGAGTTGAATAAACAGAGAGAAAAATTTGCACCCTAAAGTACGGGAAGGGAGGAGAAGTATCTCACACATGTAGAGAAGCAGAGGGAGAACCAAACCTCTTAAACCCCTCCTTTACATGTTGAAGGACTGCCAGGTAGAAAAATCATTAAACTAGGCACCACTTTAACAGTCTGGGGCTAAATCTTCACAGAAGGGTGAATCTCAGCCCTGTTTCCCCACCAGTGTATGGCTGTGGATATTGATTCCTCCACTGCATCTACACCAGGTCACAGCTTCACCCCTTAGCCCAACTTTGGCATTTCCACATGCCACCAGCTCCTTCCTTCAAGTCCAGGACCCACAGTTAATCCCTACTTTCCACACTGGGACATGCAGCCTTGGCACATTCCAGGCTGACTTTGTGGCAGCATCAGTGTGGCTGTAAGGGGCACTTTCCATCTCTACGAATCAGGTGCTCTGCAGTACACAGTAGGTAAAAGGGTCACACGAGAAACACATCCCCAGCGTCTCCATACTGGTGTGGACTTCTGTCCCTTTCTTCAAACCACTGGAAAAAATTCCTACCCCGAGCTGCACAGGGCCAAGAGAGGGAAAGGCTGTCAACACACAGATTAAAATTAATCCAGCCACTCTGGGGGTGTTGAGGCTTCACATGCACTCACATCCCCCTTTCTTTCACTTACTGCAGGTAAGCCTGTGCTTATTCTTGCTGGGAAGAGGAAACTGGATCACTCAGGTGGAAGAAGCGACACTGAGGGCTGCCGAAGGAAAGGCTGATGTTTCACGTCTGTCTCTATGTTACTTGGAAAGACCTGATTTCTTCAAGATGGATACTCAGCATCACCCAGATAACCAGATCCCAACAACACTCAATATAAAATGCTTTTTCCTTATTATCGTTTCCCAGGCTTTTTTATAGTCTAGATACTGAACATTAAAATTATTATATAAGAGGATATAAGTTATCTGTTCCCTGAAAATACATCGCTGGCGTCCTGCGGGGGAAGCAGGCTGGTGGGCTTCCCTCCCAGTGCAGAGATAAGCGTGCCATCTAGAGGAAATCCCCTTTATTGCCAGGACTGGCAGCTGAAAATTATCCAATAAAGCATAATTAACCTCTGGCTCCAGAGAAAATCCTCCACCCGTGCTCTGCTGCTCTGAGCCGCGGCACAGGCGTGTTGCAGCTGACTGGCGATGAGCCGAGGCATCGGGGTGGCTTGGGGAGGTACGGAGCGCTTGAGGGACATCCCAGCCCACACGCTGGCCTGACCCTTCCCCATGGGTGATGTCAGCTGCCCAGGCCTCCCAGTGTGGGGGTTTGGGTGTAAAGGAGAAGAAGGCAATGTGGGTGTTGCCAGAGCACAAGTCGGCATCGGAGAAAAGTGAGGAGATTGGTCGTATGGCCGGATAAGAAGGCTGTATGTATCACATAATGCCCTCCAGTGGCTGCTAGCAGCAGTCCTGGACCATGGGTGCCGATGCCTGAGGCATAGGTGAGGTCTCCTAAAGGAGGCAGTGGTAGGGCCACGTCCTCCTCCTGTGGAGCACAGCCCTGGAGAGCACTTATGGGACTGATATGGGTGTGCAGAGTACAGCCAGCAGTGGGGAGGGGGGGGTGTTGGCCTCCCGTGGGACAGATCCACATGTCCACTCATTTTTCCTAAGGAAAAAGTTTACTTCCCAGGCTGGGCTGCTCTCTTATGCTGCTGCATAAGATGGGCACCCCCATCCAAACCTTCACGCATGGGTGCAGGTCTGGGACATGCAACATGGGAGCACATGGGATGGCAGGTGCCATAGGTCTCATACCCTCTTGGGGTCAGTCAGCCCACTGAAGCATCCATATCCCACACCTTCCACCTTCCCTACCACCACCACTACCAGTAAATAGCACATCTGCAGTCACCAGCACATGGCTGTTTGTCCCACTAACAAAAACAAATCCTTCCAGCCCTAAAGATAATTGAAAAACAGCAATCTAGGTTCAAGCAGAAGGACAGGTGCCACTGCCCAGCAGGTAACTGTCTTGTGAAAATGGGAAGCCTTGCAAAAAAACCCTTCAGAGATGGAGAAAGAGCAGGGAAGATCTCACATGAGAGAAACCTTATTCTGCACAAAAAGCAGGTTCATGCTTAAGCAGAGAATATTTGGATAGGAGCTGCTATTGCATTGGTGTGCTCAGATTCTGCACAATTTTTATTTCATACATTTTCATCACTTTTCTTTTATCAAAAATTATTCCCACTTTCCCCACCGTCTCAGAAGCTCCTCAACATGTTGCTGTCAGGTAGTCCCAAGCAAGGCTGAACTCCAGCAACACCCGCAGCACTTTTTTTTTTTCTTTTAACAGTGATCCTGTTTCCATTTTGCAATCTCCTCACCTTCTTCTCGCCCACACCTGTGGGTTCTCAGGCTCAGCTCCTAACCCATGGCTTGGACATGCTGCTCCCACTACCTGCACAGTTGTTGTTTGCTCCCCCAGCTCCGTGGCAGGGAGGGAAGGCACGGGTGTTGCCACAGCTCACCACATGTCCTCCTCACTCACATGGAGCGAAGGGCTTTGTGGCACTGCCCTGGAAGCTTTTGTGGTTTACGCGTCTCTTATTTCCTGTCATTACTAAGAAGAGCCCAGTTGTAATAAAAATCTGGGCTCCAATCCTACAAACACTTATGCCTGAGCTTAACTCTAAGCACGTGAGCCGTCAAAGGGGACTATTCATCTGCTTAAAATGTAAGCATGTTCTTAAGCGGCTGTAGGCCTGGAGTCTGTCAGTGTAGGGATTTGTGCCTTAAGCCCATATTCTGGGTCATTATCCTTTTCATGTCTTCTCTGCCATCTCAGAAGATGCTTCAACGGGGAATTTTCAAGTTCTTCAATAAACTTTGTCTTCCCTAGCAGCCTGGATTCTTGCCTATTCTATGGGGCAATTCTCCTCTGTTGCCTCCCCTCCCCCTGTGAGCGATAATCCTGTGCTATTTCATGCTTGGCCAGACAATTAAGCCCTCTTGCTGCTTGGCTCTGTCTTTGTTATGTATAATTGTTCCAAATAATTAGCCACTATTGCACGCTATTCTGAAACTACTTTGTATTGCAATTATACTTAGAGGGTGAGCATCAGCTCGGGGAGAATCCAAGCAGCAGACAGCCTGGAAAGAAAGGGCTTCAAGCCGGGGGAAGATGGATACGTGCTTAAACCAACACTATGGAAAACCTAACAATAAGTAACCAGGGAGGAGTAAATGTTGCTTGGAGAGGGTCTGCAGCTGGTGGGGTCTGGGCAGGAGAGTTGAGGGTGGGCTGCAGGGTCTGGCCAGGGTGTCATCTGGCTGCCACCTCGTGGGTGCTGGCCACAGTGCAGGAGGCAAAACCATACCCCACTTCCATCACTTCCATCACTTCCGTGGTGACTTGAAAGGGCATCTTGACCAAGTAGTCAGTTTTGTCACTTCCATACAATATAGGGAATGTGCAGCTGTGCTGGGATGCATTTGGGGTCTGGCAGGAAAACGTTTCCTCATGGTGTCTTTAGGATGGCAAAACTTGTGATTTCTTGAGAGTAAAGATGAGATTGGTTCAGAAGCTTCCTGTTTTCCCGTGGGTAAACTCATGTCTGTTATGGAATTGCTGGATGGGAGGTGCTCTTGGGAGGGAGTTACAGCTCCATATAAGCATCTTTCTGAAACTGAAAAGAAAACCCCTTAGCTTTACTCACTCTTCTGTCTTTCAAGCAGGGATCATCTGAAAAGGATATAACCAACATCTGGGTTGGCTTGGCCTGCACTGGTAAACTAATTCCTCTGCTGAAATCCACAGTCTGCTCTGAGCAAAGAGCCAGGGTGACCAGAGAGCTTGGACAATTTTTGTGCTTTTTGAGATCCATTTGCTCCAGCCAGGTTAGGTCACTTAAAGCCTCCTAAAAATGGATCTATAGATTGGATTTGATTCCCAACACCTGGTTAGCAGGGGATTTTTAAAAGCAAGATGAGATGTCTCTGGTGCAGATAGAAAGCACCCAAAATGTCTGAAACCACTGGACCCATTCTCTGCAGAGGTCATACACTGTTGCCTTTGACTCAGCACTGCTGATGCAAATGGAAAATGAACTTTTCCCAGGCACATATGTAACTGGCCCAGATGCACCCTTTCTCCATGCAGCACACTGAGCTGCCACGAGCCAAGGCTTCTTGTTGGTGTTGGGATGACACAGCTGATTCAATACATGCACAAAACCAACTGCTGCAGTGTAACCACTTCAGCAAAGTACAAAGACTGTGAAATGACTGGACCCCAGATGCTCTCCCATGAGCTTGTAGGTGTTACATGTCAGTGCTCAGGCTCTGCTGCTTTGCTGCCTGCCTGCAGCCTTGCAGCTCAGGTGCTGTTAGAGTCAGGCCAGTCCCCAGCTCTGCCATTCACACACCGTGCAGCACATTGCAAACACAAAGCCAGGCTGCCAACGAGGCTGGCTGCTGCAGCAAAGTGATCTGTCATCACCAACCCCTCACCTTCCATGAAGGGCACAGATTCTCACTGTGCTTCCACTTATTTCCCTATTTTCACTCTAGGGAGAAGAGCTGCAGGGGGCAGCCAGCACAACCCAACGCTGTACCCTATCCCCAGTGATGGCTTAGGAAAAGGGTAAAAGAAGGTATAGCCAGAGAAAACCTTCCTCTCTGAAATCTTCCCTGAGTCAGCAACTAGTGTCTTAGGTATTTCCCAGCCTGGAGGTTGTATCCAACCCACTGTGTTTAATAACGACCCTCCCCGAACAAGCCTCACCGTCTCATCCTGACCGTACCCCAAGCTTCCCCGATGTCCTGTTCCCCCCCCCAGCCATGAACAGGACCGCCCCAAAGGTCGGGATGCTGCCGGTACATGCTGAGCACCCCCGCCGGGAGCGGCTTCCCAGGGCTTTCCACTGGAGGTCAGTGTTGGCCTGAGCACGCTGGTTGTCACTCCGGGCCACCTCGTCCCTGCCACCCCCCCATGCCGGGGCGTTACACCCGTGGGGCAAAGCGGCGGAGGGCAGCGCAGCGTTGCTCTTGCTCTGTACAAACACAGCAGCTGCATCACCTGCCTCTGCCCGAATATGAACGACCCAAATATAAAGGACCAAAATATAATGTAGCAGAGGTGGTGACCGACCATCGATACCCCGAGACGTAGCTCAGAGCTTGGGCAGTGCTGACTCTCAGATGATAATTTGTTAAAAACTCATTATTACCTCGCAAAGCCAATCTCAGCTTGTCCCACTGCACTCACTGCCCATATCCCCACCATCATCTTACTTACTGACTCAATCTTGACCTCAAAGAAACACCACTGACTGTCTTCATGCCATGTATTTGCAAAGGGCAAAGTATTGCATAGAATAAAAGCTAGTTATGGTGTTACATTTCCAGCACTGGGACTGCCAGTGGACAGCTGGCAGCATCCAGACAAAATCCAACTCTACCAGAGGGACTAATAAGTTTTTCAGGAAATGTGTTTCAACTAAAATTTCAGCTAATGCTGTGTTTGTTTGTAACAGGACGGAAAACACTATTTATAGCATGGGAATATAATCTGGAAAGGGCATTTTTTACTGCTTGTTTGAATCTGTTGCAAGCAGCAGGAAGGTGGTACGAGCACGAGACATGCAGAATGCTGCCGTACACAGACAGATGCAGCAGCTCCGTTGGTTCTCCCCGGGCAGCCAGTGTTTCCCAGAGCAAAACAAGCATCCTTTCAAAGTGGCAGCTCATTTTGGCTACGTGCTTCTGAATGTGCAGCCCGAGTTATCTGAAATCAGCCTGATTTGCAAAGAGTTACTCCCTGAGAGGTCAGACAAGATAGCCCAGGTAACCACCTAAATCTCTTTGGTGTTTGGGATCAGCTCCACCTCCCATGTGCGCAGCTCACAGGCTCAAGACAGGGCTCTCCCCACCACGGGAAGTCCAGAGTACTTCTTGCCATCACCCTGAAGGATGACATTCATTCCATAATCTTAGAGAGCATAAAAAGTTTTGCATCTGTCTTTTGTGTGAGCTCGAGATAGTTACAACTGTCATTACTTAATATTCCCTAAAGTCCCTAAATAAAGAGGGGAGGATTTCAAAGGAGACTTGGTTTCACAACTGAAATCTGGGTGATAATTTCTCCTGCTTCATTCAAATCCCTCTTATTCATTACACAGGGACATCGAAAAGATACTAAAACAGATGAAGGGCTCAGGTATAAACTTTACAAAGCTTAAAACTACTCTGTCCCAGCAAGGCTCATGCTTTACATGACACCTTAATCCTACTCATTTGCTAGATTCACCCTAACTGTAAACAAAGCTTTGAATGAAAGCTTAAAAGCCTGGTTGGGATACATTAACTTAACCAAGAAGACACTCTTAAGGCATTAGTTTAATGACAATCACAATATGAGTTGCCAGCGTTTTGTGTGTGTGAGGATTAATATCTGCAGGAAAAAGAAGAAAAGGGGTTGTTTCTTCTGGTTTTCAGCTGTTTGGCAGTGTAAGGCCCATGGTGAGGGTGGTTTATTGATGCTTGCAGGGGCCTCTGGGCTGGGGCTGTCTGGCAGACAGGGATATACCCGGACCTGGGAAGATGTACAACCCAACATTGCACATCAGGGTTTGTCCCAACACACTGCAATTGGGTCATCTGCTCTCTCTGAGCCAGGTTTTCAGGGATTCAGTCCACTGTGGTGACTCTTGCTTCACACCAGAGCCACCCTGGCTGAAGAGACCCCTCTTGCACAAGCACAGGGGTGGGATGGGTCTCTTGCAGACACATCCTTAGATCCTGAGCCGGGTGCTACTGCCTGGAGAGCTCTGTGGCAGGAAGGCAGAGGCAGCTCGGGGACAGGAGTAAGGCACAGCCCAGCCCTTCAGGGACCCTGAGCCCCCATGGCTTCACCAGTACTTAACACCCAGAGACGCCAGGAACCTGGAAAGCTCCCTGACACCAGCTCCCTGCTCCTGCAGGTCTTCAGGGCGGCTGGGGAGGAGCCGGCACAGCCCAGTTTGAGATGTCACAGCTTGGCTAATTCTTCCCAGTGCATCCCACCCAGACAGAACCATGGTATCTCCTGCCCACCCTCTCCACCCAACACTGTTTTTCTTTCATGCCAGTACCTGGTTCTTCCCTACTTCAGCAACCCTCCTGCTCATGGTGCAAAGCCAGCAGAGTCACAGCCCCATCACTCAGCAGACCCAGTGCTTCAGGCACATGTCTGGCTCTGACACCCTGGATACTTAGGCAAGAGTTCAAAAGTTCTTTTGTTAGCAAAACATTGCAGGATCAGGCCCTGGGAATGAATGTGAGCTATGACAAACGTTCTTTCTGATGACTGTCCTTGCAAGTGAATATTTCAGCATCCCTCTAAGTCACCTCTACAGACACAATGTCACAGGCAGGAATGGCATGTTGCAAATTTCCATTAGATGGAGGATGTCAGCCTGTAGAGATCTTCTGCAGAGAGCCAAAGTATTCCAAGGAATAAGTTTTTTCATAGCACCCTTTCTGAGCAGGGTTATCACTAAAGGCACAGAAGCTGCTGCTGGGACTAGAGTGAAAACTGCAAGGGTCAAGCTGGAAGGGCCAGAGAGAAGACTCAGCACCCAGCACTCAGCTGAAGGCAGAACAGATCTAGGCCAGTTTTTAGAGACAGATGGAGTCCAAATTTTAAGGAAGTCAAGAAGAAAAAATAATTTTCTTCCCTTCCCTCTCATACTAATCCCCCTCTCCTTTTCTATGAAGCACACAGGATGAAAGAATGAAAAGCCACAAGCTCCCAAGCTGTGGACAAAAACTGACTCCTTGGGTACCCGCATGTACACCAGCTTTCAGTCGTACCCAGACACCGGGGAATAAGATGCTGTTTTACACCAAAACTCAACCGACATCCAGCTCCTTCTTAGAGAGAAAGGTGGAATAAGGACCATAGAAACTGCTCTGCTTCAGAGGGCACGCTTGAAAAACGGGAGAGAAATCCTAGCTTGGTACCAAAGAATGTTTAAATTAAAAAAAAATCTAAATCTGGGGATGGGGAATTCTGCCTTCAAACCTGGTGAGACAGTCTGGCTGCCAGTCCTGTAAATAAATAGCAGCAGCCTGGCCAGTGAACAGGTTAGAATTTTAATTGATTTTGTTGCTAGGAAGAAAAAAAAACGATCTCCTAACTCAGTGTGCTAAATCAGAATTTCATCTGCAAGGGGTTCCTCGGAGGGAAGACACATTCCATGTACACAAATGGAAATCATCAAGTCCAGTAAGAGCTGCAGAGGCAAACCTTACAGGAGTTACCATTCGGTTTTAAGAAAATCATAATAAAATATAGAGCTTTGGAAAGTGTCACTAAAAATGTAAGACGTGGCAGTGTCACAACAGCAGCACGAGTCCGTTTCCCACCAGTTACAAGACTATAATTTCCTCTTGCCAAAATCCATCCAGAGCCAGAGGAACAGCAGCACTGGTCATGTTGGAAGAAAAAGCTTTATTTTAAAAAAGTCCTTTCTAACAATAGAGGAAATTTTAAAAAATAGTAAAAAGAAGTAGTCAAGTTGGGATTTCTTTTCCTACAGGGAAAGAAAATGATAAACATCTTAAATATTCATTTAAAATCCAGTGAACTTGTTTAGTGGGATTTTTGGATAACTTCCATTCCAGTTACACAGGAGGCACCCGGGGAAGAGAGGAGAAAGCCCATTTGTGAGAGTTCCTGCACCTTACACTGTGCACCCACCTCCTGGCTGTGCTCCTCCTCACCCTGGGGTGCACTGCTGCAGATGGCATCCCCGGGGCCAGGCTGTGTAGAAGGGCACGTGTGGGGAGCCCTGCCTGGCAGACGCAGTCAGAGGTGGGGCAGAAGAATAGATCACCTTGCCTCCACTTCAAAACAAGCTGAGAAGGAGAGGAGTTGAGTTCTCCCACACCTGTGTCTGCACACAGCCAGGGGCCAGGGAGCCCTGACTCTCCCCCAGCCGGCCCCCACAGCAGGGAGAAGTCCGCTTGTCCAGGGATGCTCCTGGGAGCCTGGGGATGTCCAGCCAAGCCCCCTCAAGCGCATCACATGTACCGCTCCAGGCCAGCAGGGAAGTTGGGCTGCCTCATGTAGGTGTTGCTGGAGCCGAACTGGCCGAGGGGCGACGCCGAGAGCCCCAGGAGCTGCTCGCCGTGCTCGGCACAGGCCGGAGGCCGCATGGCCGGCAGGGCCAGTCTGTTGGGAGCCCCGTAGAGCTGCGGGCTGCTGGGCGAGTAGCTGCCCTGCGCCACGGGCAGGTGAGGGGGCGAGGCGGCATAGGGGTAAGCCAGGGTGTTGGGGCCAGCCCGGCCCAACAAGCCGGGGCTGACGGGCTGTGCCTGGAAACAGGAAGGCTCGGAGCTGCTGGCGGAGCAGGCGGGAGCCAACTCAGCTCCGGGCAAACCCAGGGATGGGTGGCCCAGCTCGGAGGGCGGTGAGGGCTGCAGGGCCTGCTGCCCGCTGATGAGACTGTCGATGCTGAACATCCTGGGATGCTGTGCCGGCGGTGCTGCCCCGGCTGCATAGGGGTGGAAGACAGTGCTGGAGAGCTGGGGGCCGTAGCCAGGCGAGCAGAGGGCATTGGGGTAGGGTGCTGCCGGTGCTGCGGGGCGGCCAGCGGGCGGGGGCGTGAAGGCGCTGGAGTTCTGCATGTAGCCGGGGTAGGTGGTGATGTCGGTGCGCTTGAAGCGCTTCCTCCGGCGCAGGAAGCTCCCGTTGTCGAACATGTCCTCTGCAGCCGGGTCCAGTGTCCAGTAGTTGCCCTTGCCGGGATGTCCGGGCTCCCGGGGGATCTTGACGAAGCAGTCGTTGAGGGTGAGGTTGTGGCGGATGCTGTTCTGCCACTTCTTTGGGTTCTCCCGGTAGAAGGGGAAGCGCTCGGTGATGAACTTGTAGATGCCCCCCAAGGTGAGCTTCCTCTCGGCGGCGTTGGCGATGGCCATGGCGATGAGGGCGATGTAGGAGTACGGGGGTTTGCCCCGCTGCACCGGCCGCTTCCTCCGGCGGCCCCCGGCGGGGGGCGGCGGCTCCTCGGGGGGCGGCGGCGGCGGGGCAGGGCTGCCCCCTCCGCCCCGCGGCTCCGGCTTCACCGGCGGCGCCTGCGGAGACCCCCGGGGCGGCCCGGGGGAGCCGGGGCTGGCCGCGGCGGCGGGGCTGGGCGCCGGCAGCGTGCACATGCCTCGCAGGCAGGGGAAGCCGGCCGCGTTCATATACGGCCCTCACCTTCCTCCTCCTCCTCCTCGGAGAATGGGGGGGAGCGGCGGGAGAAAGAGCCCCCCCTCGAGGGGAGGGGAAGGGGGAGAGGGAGGGGAAGGGGAAAGGGGCTGGCGCCTCGGCAGCTCCCTGCGATGGGGAGGTCAGTCCCGAGCCGCTTGGCAATATATAGGGCGTTCGCCCCCCCGGAGGGGCGTGCGGTGCCGGCCCGCCCGGCCCCTCTCCCCCGACGGGAGGAGGAGGTCCCCGGGGAGGGGTCCCGACTCCCACGACTAAATCCCCCAGCCTCTCCTGGGGTTCGTTCCGCAGCCGTGCCCCCGAGCGGTCCCTCCCCCAGGGGGGTCCCGGGGCCAGCGCTGGGCCGGCCCCGCTCCCGGCCCCGCTCCGCAGCACTTCGCTTTCCTCGGAAGAGGTGTTTCCTCCCAGGAGAAAAACCAAACAAAACCAGTCCCGACGGCCAGCCCGGGGCGAGCTTGGTGCCGCCGCCAGCCCCCAGCAGTAGAGCAGGTAACCTCCCGCCGGGACCCCTCCCGCGCTTGGATTTCGTTGTCTTTTTTCCCTATGGAAAGCGCTCAGAGTTGGCCCCGAGTCAGTGCCGGCAACAGCCAGGGATTCTCCACGAAACCAAGCCCCTCGATTTAGTTACTTTGGCGCCTGGTGAGACCTCTTGGGTAAGGAAATCCTGGAAAAAGGTTTTTTTCTTTTTCCCGGGAGAAAGAGAAATGGTCCCCAGAGCTCAAGGGCCGCCCGCAGGTACCTCCCGCAGTGTGGGCAAGGGATGCAGGAGAGGGATGGCACTTTGAGGCTGGACAGGGGAAGTGGGAGTCACTTTATCACTGCAGACAGTCTGAAGCTGAAGGAAGACACCGGTCTCAGAATGCCCTACTGTTTTTTGGAGAAAACCTCTTCAGTTCTCAGCCTGCGCTCCAGAGCGAGCTGGCTGTGCAGAACCGCGGCCCCTCATCCATGTGCCGATCCCAGAGCTGGGGGCTGCTGGCTGCTTTAGCGGCACCAAAAAAGCCGGGAGCTTTCACACCGTCCTCACCCATTGCTGCTGACCATCACCTCTCAGCCAGATGCCCAAGGAGACCCCAGCCCAGAGCAGGTAAGGGAGCTGCTGCATGAGGGTGGGCTGGACAAGCAGGGGGGAATTCCTATAGCCAGATCACAGCTTTATATGTAGCTACATGTCCATGTTGTGAGAAGGCAGATGGAAATGTCTAATGTCTACACCATTGTAGGCATTCAGATGTGCGCAGAGTAAAAATTGAAACTTTTGACTTTGTAACTTGGTCGAAAGTATTTCCAGTAGCAAAGCATGATGAAAGCCTTTTTCCATAGGTAAGCAAGCAGATGATCTTGATCGGGTCATGTTATCCTTCTTCATTCCTCTTTAAACTAGAAAGTCACCCAGTCTTTTGGAAAAGAATCTTCAGCTCTTTCCTATTTCCTAGTGGTTTTAAGTTCACCATCCAGATTATCTCCCACCATCATTCATTCCCCTTCTTGTGTCTGCATGTGGTTTTGTCCTTGCTTTATTTTTCCTGCAGATATTTGTGGCTCTTCTTCCACTCTCCAGGGCTCAGTCAGGGAACCGTGGTCTAACAGAGCCACGGCAAGTCCAGTCCTGTTCTGACACAGAGCAGTGCTGTTGGAGTAAACTGCCTCAGCTTTCATTCTGCCAAATTAGGGTAACAACGAGAGTGTAGGTGCTGGCTGGAGGACAGAGGGGACGTGAAAAAGGGTGAAACACAGCCTTAGGGAAAGGTACCTTTCTCCACAGAAGACACAGACCTTCAGGGAGGAAAGCAAGTCAAAGACATGGCTGGGACTATTTGTTCACCTTGGGAGACACAAGGGAAAAAGAACAGAAGATTTGCATTTCTCCTGGAGTGTGCATTTAAATCAAGCAAGTATCGGAATGCAGCTAATTCATTTCAGTCAGAGGATCTGACTTTTCCACTCACTGGAGAGGACGGCAGGACAGATGCCCAAGAAGGGAGTCACTAAAGATCACTCCAGAATGCACAAAGAAAATTAACCCCCTGGGGGAGAAAGAAACCTTCAGCTTTGCAAACATTAGCTGGTGAGATTTTCATGTTGATGCGAGGATTGTAACGTATTCTGATCTGGTAAGAATAGTTTTGGGAGGGAAAAGGGTTATGGAGTGCAAAAGAGGAACAGCTTTTCTCCGTCATATCAAATAGCCCTTACTTATTACTCACTTTTTTTTTCTTTTTTTTTTTTAAGTCTAAACAAGAGAAAAAGAGTTGGAAAAGAAAACCCAACAGCATGACTGGATCTGGAGCAGCCTGCACCTGAGATCAGATCTAGCAAAGGAAGAGACATTTCATCTGGACAATGGGCTCTGAAAACCCAAGGGCTTTAAGTGTTTATAGTCCAAGGCCCTGATCTCATGTCATTTTACACACAGTGGGAGAAGAAGCCCTGGCCCCATCTCGGGCTGGGGGTTGGCTGAGACTCCAGCTGGTGAGTAGTTACTTTAAAGCTGACAGGACCATTCAACTTACTCTCAACTTCAGTGGGTTAAGACCCAGATGTCAAAGTAGCTTTGACAGACGGATAAAACAGCGGGATGGAGGTGGTCAGGAGCACACAGACAGGAAACAAACTGCATTTTACCATGGAATAAGGAAGGCCAAAACACACAGACTCTGATTCCCACATATGTTTTCTCACTCAGGGTGCTCTTTGGCCCAGATCTATTATTAAAAATTGGAAGACAATAATAAAGGTGGCTACCAAACAAACACAATTTGGATCTCTCTTTAAAGTGAAGTGATGAGAAGGAAATAAATCACATTTACTAAGCAAGTGTAAGTTTTGCCAGCAACTGCTGCCTTCTGCATCAGTTCATCCTAACTGAGTACGCAGAGCAATTTCAACTGCTCTTTTACCACCAGCTGCTGAACTGTTTTGCACTAGAACTGCAGCCTCCTCTAGAAATGTTGCACACACAAATCACTTTATAGCACAGGTGAGGTTGCTTCACTGCAGAGGAACGGGGCTGTGCACCCTCAGTGAGCTGCTGTTTTAAGCCCCTCATGCACCCAGGTATTGCACCAGTGGTACCCAGGCCACATTTCCAAGCTACTCTTTGCAATCACATGGGTTAGAAAAATATGCATTTTCTTGCCCCAAAACAAAATAATCTCTTGCTAAACCACATGAAGTATGGGGATAACGGGGTAGGAGGCTCGTGATCTTTAATCCAGCTGTGCTGGGAGACCAGTGGGTTTCTCCTATCCTGAGTGAAACACTAGCCTAGATGCCTGCACCAGGCATGGTTGCATTTGGAGCATCCCTGTATCCAGAACCCTCCCCTTAGCCATGAAGCAGTCATCTGTTACTCAGTCTCCCCTGGAATGTGCAAGGAAAAAGAGGGGGTGAGAGCCTTGAGAGCAAGGAGTTCTCTGGTTCCTCTCCCAAGAACTTCCACAGTGAGCAGTCCAAAGCATCCTCCAGCCTCAGAGCCAGCAGTGGCCTCAGGAGGATGCTTCAATGACACAACACCTGCTGATGGTGCTCTTAACATGGCCCTGAATTACCCAATTATTTACTAACAACCAAATATTCAGGGACTTCCTTGGCTGAAAGCTGTACAAGTACCTTCCTCAAGCCCATTCCCACTCTCCGTGCATCACTATCTGAATCCATCCATGCTCCAACCTCCCAGATGGAGACCCTCAGAAGAACCTTGAGAAATCCTCCCACCACAGTTACTCTGTGCAATGGGAAGGCTTTGCCACCAGAAGGTGAATCAAATCACCTCCAGAATCACAGAATGAGTCGGGTTGGAAGGGACCACACTATTGCTCGGCACCCCCAAGAAGAGCTATGTAAGAGCTCAACATATTTGCACGAGATTACTTCAGCTGGGGTGTGTGTATGGGAAATCCTTTCCTTCTGGGACATCTCCCTCATGGGATGCCACCTCTCAGAGGAGGAACATCTGATGGAGGACGGCAATGAAAGACCTAGAGGGTTGACTCTGTGGCTTGTAACCCCAATTAGCACACATGCAGGAGTGGGGCCACCACGCTGCTCAGTTACAGGATCAGCAGCCACGCAAAAAGCAGCCCAGGACACCAGGCAATGACTGCCTGGGGTCAAAGAAGCCACAGTTAAACACCCTTCCTGAGCTGTTCCATTTCTTCAAGATGCAGGAAACTGATAACCAAAGCAAATAAATTCTTCCTGAGAACTACCTCTTTGAGTCACTTATGTATTTGTAGGCAAGTGTGCAGTAAGGTCCAGACAAAATCATTTCTTCAGAAAAATTATAGGTAAAGCATTTACCAAAACTGGGGAACATCAGGGAAAAAATCCTAAAAAAAGAAACTTGTAACCTATTCTTCACCTTTGTGGGCAAGTTTTGGTATTTTTTCCACTGAAACCAGTCCAGAGTGTTTTGTGCCATACTATTTCTCTCCCCCTGACCCCACACATTATCCCAAGCCTTCCCCATGCTGGGAACCTCTGCCTCCAATCAGTTCTTCCCACCTGCCATGCAGGAGACTTTTCTGCTGCCCAGACCCTGTCTCCACCACAGCTCCAGCCAGCCCCCCAAGCCTGCTGAGACTTGGGTTTGTCAATGAAATCAAGGAAACAATGCCCAACTGCCCCAGATGCTGCACACCAGGGTTCCCAGGCAAGGACTTCACTGCAAAACTTTCCCTTTTCCTTGTCGATTTGCTGGTCTCTCATGACAACCAGTTACAAGACCAGGCAGATGGTTAAAATCCCACCTTGCTGGCTCACTACCCACTCTCTTTTTCCTCTGTTTAATGCTCCTGCCAGCACTGATTTCATTCACTCCAACCATAATAGCCTTTTCCCTCCCCTCAGGCCAGGAGCACACCTCTGTCATGAAAAATTTCCCTCCTGTCTTGTACCTTCAGCCTGATCTGCCTGCAGCCCGACTGGCAGGTTGTTTTTCTTCTCACCACTTAAAATACTTTTGAAACAAAGACTCTTTAATCCCCCCAGCCTAGCCAGGCACCTCTGGGAATCCCCTCCTGTTGGTGCAGGGGGAGCACTAACCTTAGCAAGGTGTACAGGGCACCCCTTGAGCTGGAGGGACCAGGTGAATGGAGTCTGTGTAGGACACAGGGTCTCCTGAAATGAGGAGGATGGAGTGGGATGCAGAGCTGAAAGCATGAGATGGTGATCTGGGGGAAAGAAGAGCAGAGATCCTCACACCTAGCCCACATGCTTGCTTACTAGCCTACAGAGGTGTCTCCAAGACTAAGATTTTGTGCAATGATTTCAAAGTGCAGGAAAAGAGTCTCCAGCTATGACAGGCCAGTGTTCATCCCATCATTTCCTCGTGAGAAGGCGGGAGAGATGATTCAGGCTCAAATCAGACTGGACAAGTATGAATCACAGCATTTGTCTCACATTCCTCCCAGCCAAAACCATCCCTTGGCTGATGCTACTTCGGGGCTGGGAGAATCAGCCCGGGCATTTCTTTATTTCAGAGGTCCAGAGACATTCCGTTAATCCATTTCCATCTGCCAGTTCTGAAGTGGTGTGGACACTGGAATCCCCCAGCTGAGATGGGAATCTCCATATCACAGCAGTGTTTGATGAAAGCAGGCAGCAGCATCCAGGTCCTGGGCAGTTTCTGTTAGACCTGAGTGTCTGGGGAGAGCGTTTGTGGTTCATCTGTCACCACTTGCCCTGGAGTAGCTGTTCAGGGGGACCTCACCACATCACTGGCCTTTGGTGAGTTGCTTCAGTTAGGATGAGAAGCAGTTGATGCCAGTCTGAAACATACCTGGGCCAACTCTATGACCTTGGGAGGCCGGTTCCCCCAAAAACCAGCACTCATACCTCCCCAAGCCCCCCAAGCAGTGTGAGCTACAGGGAATCTGGCCTCTCTGATGGAATTTCAAGCCCCTCTCAACACCTCTTTCTGTTGGCCTTTTGTCTTTGTGTCTGTGTCTCCCAAGGGCGTCCTGCAGCTCACTTTCCCTGTTCACAGCCCTCACTCAGGTGCTATGACACAAGTCTACACAGGGGTGGACTCAAGAGAGGTCCCCAGCAGCCCCAGGCCTAACTCTCTCTTTTCATGTTGCCAGCTCAAAGCTGCATTGTAGCCTGGACCAGAAGGGTCCATATGATGCTTTAAAGAAACTGAAGCTTTTGATAACTGTGCAGGCTGAACAGGTCTTGGGGTTCATCTAGAAGGTTAGCAATAAGGTCAACTCATCTGGTAGTGCCACCTTGAGTATAAACGATGAAGGAGATGAATTTGGACTTCAAACCTGGCTTGGATCCTGGTTACCCAAGTGGAGAGGTGCAAAACCTGACACTGAACTCCTGTAGCAGGTGAGCATGGAAGAGAGCTCTGCCTGTACTACATCTCAGCCTCAAGGAGGGCCTGTGAGCAAGGATTGGAGACCACATGATGTCAACCTCAAGCACCCTTCTTTAAAAACGTCCAATAGGGTATGTCCTTGGGGAAAGCTAAGAAATTATTTTGCCCATTTCTAAATGGGGATAGCAAGTAGAGCATAAATGACTGACCCATCTGAAACAAAGCAGCAAGCCAGTGACATCATTGGGACCACCATCCAAATACTCTCTGACTTTGCAGAGGCATTTAATTGGCATCTCTGGAAGCTTTCCCCAAATACATCATGTTATTTTAGTTACACAGCATATATATCACATGCATTTGGTTTTTGTTTGCATAAAAAACATTTTCATCCTGATTCTGTAGGACGAAGCTGATGGCTTAACCATATGGGTTAAGTTTTCACTGAACCTTCATCATTTAGTTTGTCAACAGGAATGAGTGAATAACAGGCTCTGGTGGAGTTTTCTGAACGAAAAACCTGTGGTAAAGGTGCAGAAGATCCTTATTTTTCCACTGCAGCCAGAACTTCTGGATTGCCTCATCTTTTTCTCTGCTTACTCTATTTGATGGGCTTGAGAAGGGTCAGTGGTGAGGAGGCCACCTGTGACATGTGACTGAGACCTGAGGTGCCAGGAGAAGGGAAGGATTTCTCTCCCAGGGATGACCAAGTGTATGCTTTGTCCTTGCAGCATAAATGGTGAATGAAATACATCAGCAGAGCTTCACGATGGGAGCCAGGTTGGGAGGGAGGTGGCATCCCTTAGCGCTATGGGAAGAAATCCTCTTCAAAATGGCATGAAATCATCACCTAGAAAACAGCAGCTGAAGGTCTCCAGGAGGTAACAGGGGCAGATACGGATGCTAGTAAAGATTTATGCAGGCCCAAGACAAATCAGGAGACAAAACTTAGCATCAGCTGCCTCCCTTTCTCAGTCAGTTTGCTGTACAACACACTCTTCTTTGGAAGATGATCAGATAATTCAATATTATCCATTTACACCAAACTTGGAGTGCACAAACTTTGCACAAATTTTCCTGCCTTGTCTCTCTCTCAGCAGATGTGGCATATCTTCACAGACCTAAAAGATCAAAAGTGGGCAGCTTGTCCTCCACCACACAGGGAGGGAAACTGAGGCAGAGAGAGACACAGAAAACCTGGCCCAAGCCTGGGAGTGGGTCAAAAAAAGAAAGAAAAAAAACAAACCTACATCAGGATCTGGTCATCATTTTTACAGCATAAAGAGTCTGGTAGAGGTTTGTAAGAGCAACTTAGGAACCCATCTTCCATTCAAACCAGTAAGAACTGGGAACTTACATCCTGCCATAAAGTTCCTGAAGAAAAAAATCATCAGCAACAAAAAGAAGTTGTAAGAGGCCCAAACACGTTCAGGCAGAGTGGAAGCCAAAAGAACTGTCTCGAGTCCCAGATGAAGAGCACACAGACACAGCATTTGTGGTATGTACCTAACTGCAGGGATGAAGGGGTAAAGAGGTGCCAGGGTGGGCAACCAGCAGCATGCCAGGTCCCACCAGGGGGGTCAGCAGCTTCCACTGCAGAATTAGCTGCTTGTAAACAAGTCCTAATGGCTTTGACTCATAGACCCACAAAATCCAGAGGCTGGTGTCTGCCATGGGCTTGTTCTTCCACTGCTTAGACTGCCCCTGGGGAAAAGGGGCCCAGATGCAGCCGCCAGCCTTCAACATAATCCCAGAGGATAAAAGATGAGCAAAGGAGAATGGAAGGACATTTCAACAGTGAGATGTCTGTGCTGTAAGCATCCTGGGGGACCAAGGTTGGCCTCCTTCCCAGAGCTGCCAACCCTTGTGTTTTCATCACAGATTTCTCAGAGTGGGAAGGATTTATTTCCATTTAATTGTTTTGGTTTCTTTACTCCTTACACCACAACTGAGGAAACCAGATTGCAAAGGACAACAAGAAAACTGCTGTCCTGATCTTTCAGGCACACCCCCAGAGGTCAAAGGAAGATCTTGTGTTGCTGGTGATGGCGAGAGAATGCAGACAAGGAAAAAAATGCTCTTTTTAATCCAGTCTCAAGAGTTTGGCTGGCCTAAGAACTGAGCCTGAGGTGTCACAGGTCCCCCATCATCAGCTGCCAGGAACACATCCCAGTGCTGATCAGACCCCACAGAAGGGATGTCAGCACCAGCTGGTCCTTGGCCTCTGGAGATAGGAAGTCACTTTTCCTCCAAAGCCAAGACCAATAGAGAACCTCCCCAGGGAGCAAATTGCAGCACACACCCTCCGTCAGCAGGAGCCATTGCCAACTGCTGTCATGGGGCCACCAGCCAAGAGCTGGGCTTGGGATAACTGTATCAAAATTCATTAACCTAATTATTGTGTTCCCACGTGGGTGGAGAGGGACTTCAGCAGGCAGAACAAGCAAGCCACAACAGCAGGCAGTACCTCCTCTCTGCCAGAGCTGGGACTCCAGAGGAGGCTCTACCTCTTCACTGCTTCCCCTGCGTACACTCAAATTACAAACCTGCCAACACCCTGCTCAGCAAGCACCTCACTCTGCAAACAGAAACTCAATGCCCCAGAGGGTCTCACAGGCCTTATTCAGGTTGATGCTTGTGAAGAAACTCCCCCATTCCTACCAATGCCGGGGAAAACCGTGGCAATGGTGGCCCCAGGTTAAGCCTGTCATGGGATGCTCTACGCAGGACCCAGACCAGAGCCCTGCACATCATGTATTCCACGGGGGCAGGAACAGAGCAGCCTAGTGCCCTTGATCACCATCAGAGCATTGCTGCACAAATATCCCTGCAAAGGAGTACATGACAGCAATTTCTCCCCTCGTGCGATGGCCTTCGCTGGATGTCCCCACAGCAGCTATTGTGGTCATCACAGCCAGGGTGATTCCCATGAGCTTGATGAGAGCTGACTATGTCCCACCTCCATTCTGACACAGCCCAAATGTCCTCCAGATCCTCCACAGAGCAACCAAAATCCCAAACAGAAAGGCAGGACATCCTAGGAAAGGTCAAGACAATCAGTTTACCCACACGTGGCAGTGGTGGAACAGGGTAGTTTCAAATTCCTTGTTGGGGTGGGGGAGATTTCAGGTGGATTTTACAGCTCTCAACAGTTCTTTGATCTGTTGATTTGGACAGGAGAAGAACCAGACCAGTGCTCAGCACATCCAACACCCTTTCTCCTAGGGTAAGACCCAAAATGGACACAAAGTCCCTTTATGTGTCTAGGGAGCTCCACTCCAGACCATTGAAGCAGCAGGGCAGAAAAGATTCTTGGGATGTAGGAAAACAATGGAAAGTAATTTCTCATGTGAGACATCTTTGGATAATTACACATTAAACACAGATTACCAGTCGATAGCTGACCTCGAGATGAAGGGTGAGAAACAAAAGAAAAGGTTGGATTTACACCCAACGTGCTGGTGCTGTGGAATGATGTGTCTGCTCTCACCATCCTATTGTAGTCTGCCCATACTGAAAACAGACATAAATGTTCATCACCTGTCTCAGAGGTGTGTTGCAAGGGTTAAGTCATTAACCTGCCCACCTAAAACAGTACATGAAGAGCATTGGTGCCTGATGTCAGTACCATTTACTGAATCACACCCAAACTCCTGGACCAGGACTCTGGGAAGCAACAGAAAAACACAGCGAGGTACCACTGCCAGCTACACCAACAGCGGCAGAGCAGAGAGCATCGGTCACATCACCACTGGCCCCGGGCTTCACGTGTCACTGATTGACTCAAGTTTTAATTATGCCCCAATATCTCCATGTCTCCCAAAACACAAAGCTTTCAGCCAGGCAGTTCCTGCCAGCCGAAATTTCATAAAGAGCAGCGAGTGACTAAGACAGCCCAACCTTCAAGTCAGATGCTAACAGCTTTGGACAAGTGTGGGATTTTTACACCCCTATCTGTAGGAAAATCTGATGTTTAGTGCCCTGACTGTGAGCAGGTCACTCTTAAACCCCTGAACATCCCAGGCAAAAAAAAAAAAAAAAAAAAAAAAGGGCAGAAAAAGAAAAAAAAAGCGCCGGAGGGGAATTGTACTGGCTCTAATCCCTTCTGCCATTCTGCATATTCATGGAACATTGTCATAACACATCAGCAGGACAAAAGGTCTGTCGGCACCTCCTCCTCATTCCTTTGATAAACCACGAGACAAATGCTGAGTAAACACTTGGAATCCATTCACTGCACTATTCTCATCGGGATGAGAAAGGGCTCCTCTTTCTTGCAGGCCCAGAGCTGCTCAGCCTAATAAAGTACGGCCCACGGCCCGTGAAAAGAGAGGCCTATGGATGATGAAAACATGGATTATCTCATTTCACCCTCCTTGTATCAGACCCTGCTCACATTCTGAGTGCACTTGGTCTGACACGCAATTACACACACAAAAAAAAAATAATAAAATTAAAAAAAAAGCCGGGTGAAGGGGGTGTTTAGCAAGTGGGGGCACTGTCCATAAAATTTCACAGATGACCTTTCCCTAGTGGGAAAGTAATTTGTTTCTGTTCCAGACATCACCAGGAGTTTTCTCATTGATATCATCATTCCCTTAAATATTGTGGTTGATGGGAGAAGAGATAATGACAAATCTTTGCAGGTCACTAATGGCCTGATTCAAGTTGGCACTGAGCACCCCAGGAATGGCTGGGATGTTACTGAGCACCCCACAAATGGCTCCCTGGCCATGCTGCTGCCTCAGCTCTCTTGCCTGCCTGGCACTGGGAGCAGGCAAAGCCCCATTCTCCTCACAGGACTACAAAATCAAGAGTCCTGAGATCAAAAAAGCACCCAGAGAAGGAGAAGTGACTTCTGTGCCCATGGAGGGATGCAAGCACCTTGGTTTTGGGATCTCCAGGTGAAAACCCCAACGCCAGTGGAGCAGGTTGGGGCATGAGATCTCCTGTGATGGAGGTCAATGAGCTCCACTGTGGAGTCCCTTTGGTCAGGCTGGGACCTCACCAGAGTCAAGAGCAGGCTGGTGAGGCTGGGAGCAGCACAGCTCCTTCAGCTTTTCTTCACACCCCACAGACAGGCAGAGAGACCAGAGACACATTGCCAGACAACTAACAACCTCCCAAAATCAGCATAAAAAGCCTCCTTACCATTAGGTGTTCGGCGACTTGACCCAGGTTACACAGGACGTCGATCACCAAAGTCGACCCCAAGCGCTTTCCAACACTCAGAGCAGCCTCCTCCGTTGCCCAGGTTTCTGGAGGCTGAGCTAAAAAAGCCTGCAATAAAACAAACAATTTAATAACCCAAAACAGGACAAGGAACTGGTTCTTTTGAAAGCAATCGTCTGAAAGAAATATTTTCCATTTAAATAAGGTCCTTTACTTGGAAGAATATGAGCAGTTTTCAAAGTGAAAATAAATTTCAGAGATGGTACATGGGGAACAAGCACACTTAAAGCAATTGTGCCCATAATGAAAAACAAGACATAGTTATGAATTGCTGCCAAATGATGAAGAAACAGTAAATAGACTGCTGATTAACTAGGGTCTCTTTGTTAAATAAATGGCTCATAATCCTGTCCATTAACTGAGGGACGAGTACGCAAATAGTGTATTCAATGCTTTTGTTTCTGAAAAATCCTGAAGTTCACCCTTAAGTTTCAAAAAACACGAGCAGTTGCTCCTCGACCTGGCACATTAGTCCTGAACGTCGCTATTCAAATATTTGCGTTTTACAAGGCGTTCGTTACAAAACCTTCCAGAGGACTCGGCGCAGTCTCACGGCAGCTCCAGTCGCTCGCTGGGCTCGAGTAAAACCCGCGCGATCCCCCGGCCAGGCAGGCGATGCCGGCTGTTTGTTTTCCCTGAGCGGGTGACTCCCCTCCCTAAGCAACCAAGAAGCAAAAGCAAGTGTGAAACTTGCACGGCTTCCAGGAGGCTGTTTGTTCTGCTGCCCGAAAGCAATTCCTGGGCTAACCTGTATTTGCACGTGCGATGGCTGCGCTTCTCTGCCCCGGGATGGGTGACGGGCAGGCTGCTGCCCACCAGCTACAAACACCTACATCTGACCTGCAGAGCAACACAGCACAGTGCTTCATTTAAATGTTAGACTAATGCAGTGATTGCCTTCCTTAGGTCACGCTTTTATTTCCCCAGTTACTGCATTATTTAAAAAAAAATAGTAAAAATTCAGCAGTGCTGTTAAGTTCAGATCCTCTGAGACTACTTAGGCACATCACTCCCATTCACATCCAAATGACCTCAGGCGTTTTTGGGATACGAGCCTCAGAGAACTCATCGCTTGGTAGTTCTTGCAGACACAAGTCTCCGTGCAGTTTCTCTCCCTGCCCAGCAGTGGCTCCAGCCTGCAGGGCTTTGGGGCTCTGAACTCAATCCCATGGGATAAACATTGGTTCCAAGCACGCAAAGATGCTGAGCAATCTCCCTCCACTCATGCAGCCACCGGTACCAGACGCCCTCAGCTCCCTTCTCCACAAGCCAGCACCCGGCTAGGGAACAGACCAGTTTTGAAGGGGAGCAGAAACAACCCTCATCCTGCTCTCAGCAGTTTTATGGGGACTCTCCTATGCTTTGCACCAGGTTCCATGGCTCCTGCACCATTCCCCAGGGCTGGGATGCAGGCAGCTGTGCTACAAACAAGTCTCCTGGGCTTTAAGCCCAACCCAGGGTTGCTCCTGGGATGCTCTGTGCTTAGCGGAGTAGGAGGCTTCATACATCTTTTTCCAACCCTTCGCTCTCCTGGGATGACTCTGACACCCCTGAGGACTGCTGGGCCCTGGGGAAGGGTCAGGATTTGGCCCTGAAGATTGACGGGGAGTTTTCCCACTGACTCCTGCAGAAGCAGCTTCGGTACCTACTGCATCCTGTCAGCAGCATTCAGGTTAGAGCCTCCAGCTTTAAATCGACAACGTTCCTCTCCAAACCCAATAAGTAATTGTGGGATTCGCTAATAGGGCTTGTCAAAATCAATTGGGGTTAAACACCTTTAGCTACAATAACAGTCATCTGACCCCGGGCTCCAGAAACCGCCGGGCTCAGAGGAACCCCGAGGGGTTATTCCTGGCTTCCCGTTGCTTTGAGACAGATAAAAGAGCAGACGATGCAGAGCTGGGTAATCCGTTCAGCCCATCCCAGCCATGCACTGAAGTGACAGCTCCCAGAGTTTCTGCAGAGCTGGCTCCTCCTGGGAATTGTGTGTGGAGGGGCCAATTTGTTCAACAAAACCTGGGCAACCAGAGTTTTCTTAAATTCAATTGCCTGAAGGAGAAGGCAAATAGCATTTAAGCGGAGGAAAGTGCATTAAAACCACATCTTTGATACAATGGCTGATACACCCCATGCTGCCAACGCCTGAAATGATAATATTTTTTTTCTTAAATAAATAGTTCAGCAGCAGGATCCCAGCCTCCCCCGGCACAGGGAGGCTTCATGCTGCGGCAGCCGCATTTCCAGCCCTCCAGGCCAAACTGCTTCAATGCTTCCCCTCTTTGCTGGGCTCATTTCTAATGGTGGACTAGTTCAGGAGGGACCAAGAACAGGGCCCATGCTGTGCTGAGGATCCACACATCCAGAGGGCACTTTCAGCTTATGTTTCCAACCAGCTCCCAGGAGGAATGTGTAGGAACAGCAGTTAGCATGGACATCCTTCCCAGGTTAGTACAAAGGGCTTTTCCTGCCCATGGGAACTTGTTGGTTTTAGAGACCTGCCAGACCTTGACACAGAGGAAGGCAAAGCAGGGTGGGTCAGGAAAAAACATAAATATTCAAGATTTGGAGCACTTGCATAACCCAGTGAGCTTCTTTCTCCTTCTCCAGCTGTGGGATGCACAACCACCTGCTAGTCTTCCCTGGGTGCTCTTCATCTGTGCCTTCCTCCCTTTTCTATCTGGGCAGTGTCTGTGACCATGGGGGTATTGGGGACCTCAGGAGAGGGTCTCCAGGTATCCCAGGGGAGACTCCTTGAGGACCTGAGACCCTGAGCTGGACAGAAACAATGCAGAGGAAAGGAACACAGCTCTCATGCTGTGCACAGACAGGATGCTCAGTGGCTGGCTGCTGCTTGTCCCTTTGCAGAGCAGCAGCTCACTTTATACTTGAGCACATGTGATATTTGAATGAAGTCAAGCCTACAACGAGGGATTTAAAATTGTCCCATCTGATCTCAAAATTTCAGAAACTATGAGAATGTCAAAGAAAAGCATTCTTTGCCATCCCTCCACAAACTGCAGAGAAAGCTGCTTTCAGGCCTTCCTCCCTGGGGATTTCAGCTTCTACTGCTTCTGGGAGAATCCTGACAAGGTTGCCTCTCTCACACCAGACAGGCATTTTAACTTCTCACCTTGGCTGGGGCCCAAAAATCCAGTGCCAAGGTGAAAGCCAGCAGTACAGTGAGCGAGCAATTACTCCAACGTTCTCAAACAGGCATCTTGAGGGGAGAGGGAGGGCAGAGGTGAAACCTGAGCAGAAGAAATGCAGAGAGTGATACCAGGCAATACCAGAATGGAAAATGGGAAGGAAATAACTAAATAAAAGCTTTCCTACAACACCAGGGAAGGGTTCCATCTGCAAGGGATGTCACACTACGGACACGTGTGTTGTTACCAAGAATCAGCTTCAGATTTCCCCCAAGCCACTCTGCCATAAACCCAACCCCATCCATCAGAGACCACACCCCCACATATAGGATGCTGGCACATGAAACCTTCACTTCTGACAAGTTATTATGGTCCCAGTGGAGGGAAAAGAAGCTTTCCAGAGGAATCTGAAACAGTGGGATTGGCAGTGATTCAACATGAAAAGCAGATGAGGAAAACCTGGGGAATCCCAGCAGTGAAGGTGCCTGCCCGACCCCAGGAAACAGCAGTACTTGGTCCTACCCAGAGATGGGATGCAGCCAGGACCACCCACACAGTCATTCTCGCACTGAGGGCTGTTAGTTGCCTGAAAGCCCAAAGAATTAATTTTAAAAAATTAAATCCCAAGATCTCACTGAATCTAGAATCCTCTCCCCCTGCACCAGGGCTGTACCACCTGCCCAGAGTGTGTGTGTGCTGGTATTAATCAGGGGCTGCAACCAATCACACTGCAGATGAAATCATTCTGCTGGGTGATTCAGCTCCCCAGGTGACAGCAGCATGGATCAGGCTTGAGGCAGCATCCCTTGGATGGTCCCAAATGTGTAGATAAGGGCAGACAGTGCAGAGCACCAGCTGTTGGGTACCCTTTTTTGCCTATCCTCAGAGTGCAGGAGGAGGGCAGCTCCAGGGTTTGGACCTCTCATTGTGAGTCCACACAAGTGAAGAGGAAGCACTGCTAGTCCTTAGCCTTCTCCTGAGTCACTGCAGCAAGGGAAGTACATCACCCTGCATGGAAAGGAAGGACTTGGTGGGTATCAGATGAAGGGGATACCAACCACACAGCTGCTTGGGACAGATGGCAGCTCTCATGCATCGTATTTTATAAAACAAAAGTTAGTCCACTCAATCCAACACACTTCTGGTGCCAGCAGCAAGACCCCCCCTTTGCAAAAGATTGACCTGCGCCTTCACCTGGGCTCCATTTTACCAAAAGCCCAAAAATATTAAGTGTGAAGGGAAATTCAGAGAGAGGTGAAGGGCTCTGCATTGCTCCACTTGAGGTAGACTCCAAATTCTAAAGAAAGTCTAAACCAACTGTCATCGGCCGAGGGGCACAGTGTCCCCGGAGCAGTGGCTGGTGCCACATTGGAGGTATTCAGGTATTCAGTCTAAATTAACTCTCCCCCTAATACCTGAGCAAACATTTTCAGCTTGAGACTTAATATCCCTGGACATGTCTGCTGTCTCCCAGGTGAATCCCCAGATAAACAAGGTCAGCTCAGCCCTAATGCGACCATAAAAAGCTGTCAGTCAGCCCAGGAGATCTGGTTGCAAGGTCAAACTAGTTCTGAAGGTTGCTGGGGCCAAACCTGGCCTGTCACTCATTTTAAGTGCAGGAGGGTTTGTTTTCTTATTACCATGTCAGGTATCCCAAATTTAGGATTAGCTGTTGGCCGCCACAACACTGTTCTTTCAAAAAAAAAAAAAATAAAATAAACACATGCACACACACATCCCTGGCCCCAAATAAATCTGTGTGCTGAGCCTGCCTGCAGCTGGGAGGTGAAAAGAAACCTGTCCTTCAGGAAAAGGGAAAGGGGATGTTCCCACACATTGTGTGACAGTTTCTGGCACAAAAGAACCCCCAAAGCACAGAGCAACATCCTTCAGCTAAAATACATAGTTGAATTATGGTATCTCCACTACTGAAAAGCCTCTTTGTCCAGCAGATGAGGAGTGAGGCAGGACACCCTCCACCTCCAAGGGGACATGTGGAAGCTGTCCCAGGCCACCTGCAAGCAAAACAGCTTTGCATGGGCTGAATCCTTGGTGCCATGTATGAACTGAACACATCATCTTCCCCAAATATTACCAGCTATTTAAGAGTGGGCAGCAGTTTGCATCTCTGCTTTGTTTCTCCTGGCTACATATCACTTGTGACCAGATGATGCTCTGGGAACAAGGGCCAAACCAAACAACCTGCCAGAGCCCAATCCAACCTTGGCTTGGTCCTCCCACTGCCCTTGTGGTACCAGCAGCACAGCACAGGGACAACACTCACAGTCTGGGGGATGACAGGGAATGTACAGACCTGGTAATCAGGGAAAAAGCCTCCCTGCTGCTCCTCTACCCCCTTAAACAGTGTTGGGGTTAAGTAGTCGGTCTGGGGTGGGTACTAGGAAAATAAGTCCACAGGGAAAGATATATTAGAGAGGCTCTTAAGGCAACTTGTCCCTTTCAGAAAAGGGCCAACCTCCACCGTGAAACTCCCTTGACCTTTTGCCTCTCACCACCTGCTACATTAACTGGCTTCAGCCCTTCACCTTCTGCTGCTTAAAGTAGCGTAAGTTGGTCCGTGGCCAGTTTATCCCTTTCTGGGGGAACCAACTCCTGCTGGTGCTTGAGTATGGTTTTCCTACTGGTGCAGGGAGCTGGCTGGGCAGGACAGCCCAAGGTATGTTCCAAGGACCCTGCCTGCAGCTGAAGAGCAGGGTGATTTTTTCAGCCTGTGTCTCAGGAAGGTAGGACGGGGAGGAGGGAGCTGCCCCAGCCCCTCAGAAAGAAAAGGAAAGACAAATAAACTCCTCGGAGGAGGAATTATCAGACTGTGCACAAAGAGGCAAACCTGAAGAGACTTGTGCCAGGAATGCCTGGAGTGAGACAGGCTGATGACTGACAGCAGCACTCTCCCTCCACAGCAGGCATTGCAGCGAGCCTGTAGCAAAGAGCAGGAGAGGTGTGTTCATCTCAGCCCCTAGTGTCTCCATACATCAATGGAGGCTTGATGTCCCAGTCTTCAGCTTGTGTTGTCATGTTCCAGCCATCCATGAAGACTCATGGGTCAGGTGGAGTTGGATGTGATACCACAAAGAGAGATATATCGAGCCTCAGCTCCCCACTAATCAGATTCAGCAGAAGTGCCCCAAACCCCACTGAAAACCCAACCAGTGTCCCCAGGGCAGCAGAAAGGGCAGGTAACCACTGCCTCTTTGGGGCACACATCTTTGCTCTCCAAGGTTGTCAAAAGACTCTCTTTTCCTGCAGTGCATCTCTAGTTTTGCTAGTCAGTGCTATGTCAGCATGTACAGGACTGCAGAAGCAATCAGCCATTGGAGAGAGATCATCTGAATGGCTGAATATTCATGTACAAATGTATAAAGCCTTGGCTCCCAAAGCAAAGCCAGATTGAGAAGTTACCATCCTCAGCGCCTGCAGCTCCAGGCTACGGTTCACTGCCACACCTCCAAAAGGGATTAGTTTTTAACCCAGACCATTTGGTTATCCAGCCAACAGCTCGGCCCTATAAAACAGCTACAACCACACAGCATAAGGGATGGGGAACTGGGGCATAGCTGGAAGAGCAACTGGGCCAGGAAAAGCTCATTTTCAGCCAAAGTGAGTGAATCATCTATGAGTTAAACAAAACTGAGTTGACACCATCTGCTGTCCATCCTGGAGCAAACATCCAAAATGATACCTCATGGTGAAGGAAACCTCCAGAAAGCAAATAGACAACAAAAGCCTGTGGAATGCCAAGGATGATCATCTATCACCTGCAGGGCTATGGCATTTACCCAAGAAGCTTCTCCTCCATGCTGCCCATTACAGGGACGTCCCACAGCCAGTTAACAATATCCTAAATTGTCTTTTTTTGTTCTTTCCATTTTCAAGGCACGTTAATTTCAAAACAAAGAAACAAGACACTGTCCTTAAACATCCCCAATATTTCAAGTTCAACTTTGTTTCAACATCCCTAAAACTGCGTTTTTTCAACAATTAAACCATTCATCTTTTCCAGATCCGCTCGGAACCTCATCTAGATACACATTAATCTTCCTGATCTCAAAGCCAAGGAGAAAATAGGCATTTCTTTCCTCTGCTCCTACAAGACAATACTGCCACAGTACTTGCTGCTGCTTCCAACCCAGGCTATCAATGCATTCAGACATTAGGCTTTCCTCATGTTGCAACTCGACCTAAAATATCTGATTCTCAGTTTCATCCCATTACATCAACATACTAAAAAAAACCCCAAAGTCAGCCACCTAAGCAAAAAATCTAGTTCTTGCTGAGGGGTCCTACAGAACACTGCTCTCCCAGACTGCCCCGCAGAGGTCTCAGGAGCTGCTGTCTCTGCTGGAGATGGATGCATCCTGGAGAAGGATGATGATCCTGGAAAAGGATGATGATCCATCCATCCACCCCCTCCTTAACTAACTCATGACCACTTGACCTTACTCATTCCTACAGCAGCTTGCATGTAGGTGCTGCTCCTTCCTCTTCTCACCTTTCCACTGCTCAAGAGCTTCAGCTGAATCAAGATCCACTCTCCCCCAAAGACACTGGAGCTACTCCTGGTATACTGCAGTGGTAGAGAAGCTTTGGCCAAACACCAGTTCTCTTCCCTTTCCCAAGAGATGTCATTCCCTGTTCTAGAGCATAGCACGATGGATGTTTTCACTGCTATCAGTACACACAACATATGAAGCAACACAAATACTCTCACGGTTTACAAAGCGTGTTCCTCCCCTTCCCTCCTGCCTTGCCTGCTTGAATTCAGAGATGGCCAACAACTATTAAACACATCAATGTAAATGTTGGTAGATTGCTTCTAATAGGAAACAAAAATGTTTTGAGCAAAGCTAATTGCCGGGAAATAAGGTCGTTCCAATATTTCAGCAGGGGGTTATAAATCTCTTGGTTCCTGCCTCCTTCCAGCATTAAGGTTTTACAGATGTTGCTGTCAGAAGGAGAAGAATGATTTCAGATGCTTGTTTCCACTGTATATTTAAAAAAAGGGCATAAATGCGTGCAGTAAAATGCTGGGCAAGTTTTCTTTCTACAAGAAAAAAAAACACACACAAATCTCAAGAAACAAAATACAGAAAATCTGCATTGGGACTCCTAAAAATCTTATAATGATGCAAAATGCTCAACACACTGATAACTGGCAAACTTTAACATGTAATTGCATTGACTGCTGAAATGCTTCTTCCAGTCCTCTGTTTCTTTCTACCCTTCTCCACCACCACACGATCACTGTATGTGGAGGGACCCTGTAGCACCACAAGGAGACCAGGAAACAGCCCCATTCTTCCTGAGCTGGAAGAGCTGAAGGGGCTGAGCAGCCACAGAGAAAAGATTTGTTCTCTTCAAAAGCTAGACCTAAACCCAAATCCAAATGTTAAGAGGGCAGGGACGGGGGAAAAAAGCCTCTATTAAGTGCAAGATGGTTAGGGAAAAGAATGAGACCTGGTGTCTGTCTCCAAGTTGGTTTGCCAGGCTAGTTAACCATTTGCATGGCAAATATCCATCAGCAAAGGGGTTGGCTCAGCTCTTTTCCCCTTGCACAGAATGGCTGATGAGCTCTTGGGAGCCCCCAGACACCCTCAGAACTGGGGTGAAGCTCCCCACTCCAGCCCCATGGTACACACTGTGCTGCCTTTGGAAACCATTCTTCCAGTAGCAAAATCTTGATAAGAAAAAAGAAAATAAGACGTGTCCATGCTGTCAGCAGAGTCCATGCTGACATGGACACCTGTCAGCAGGTGTCCATGCTGTCAGCAGAGTCTGCACCCACCATCTGAACCAGGCACCAGTCAAACTAGGACTCGAGTGGGCTCTGGATGCCCATGTCCAAAACTGCCACCACAAAAGCCACAGTAGCTCAAATCCTACTGGGGAATGTACACAAAAGCACACAGATTTGTTCAGCTGTAACTCAATGAGCTGATTTAACTTTCATGGGTGTCACCATCACACATTTCGGTGTGTTAACATGACCTTTTTTTCCAGCAAAGAATAATCTATTCATTCTCCTTCAACTTCACTTACCTTTAACTCCTCAGTGCCATCCAAAGGAGGGGAGGGTTCTGCTTCCCCCATCCCCAGCGACCTCCTTGGGGCTCAGTGGCATCCCTCCCAAGGTATTAGGTTTGCTCCAAACACGCCTGACTCAAGCCAAGGGGCCAGGACCTCTCACGAGAGGCATTTGGGCTGCTTTATTTTTCCAATTCAGCAGAAACTGTGACTCTCCTGCTGAGAAGCCTGGAGCCGGCTCTGAAGACAGTGGGCCTGTTCCAGATTTACACTGTTTTTCCTTAAGCTCAGAAATCACCACTGAGCTGTTCTCTCATCCTGCTTTTGGGGCTTTCTTTCATTTTAAACTGCAATCATACTCCCTCCCCCCAGAAAAAAAACAACAAAACCAACATATCCAGACAAGAGACCATCCAGTTCAGCTCCTTTTACATTCCAAGTACAACTTCTCCAACTGGGGGGGGGTGTTACATTTTGAATCTGATTTCCACAAGACACAAGTGGCACCCCTAAAAAAATATTCCAAGCCACTGGGACAGAAGAACTGAAGTCCAACATCTCTCTTATCAAGTAGAGGGATTCATGCCTCTCTCAGAAACCAGACAACCACCACATATGAAGAAGCAGGTACATGTCCATCTCAAATCTCCCAGCATTCACCCATGGCTGGACCCCAGCAAAGAGGGGGGCTGTACCCATGTTTCTCATTTCCCATCGTGTGGGCTACTCTGCAGGACCCAGGAGCATGGTTATACTTACTGAACCCGGGACTGACACCTGCTGTTGGAGAAGACAAGGATGCTGGGATTTCAGGATCAGCCTGTGAGATCTCAGAGCCCGCTGTGGCATCCCCAGGCACCCCTGTGTGGCAGATCAGCACCTCCTGAGCCGCTGGCTCGGGAAACCCACCATGAAGGAGAAGCCCCACCACCTCCACGCAGGAGATCACGCCAGCCCCTCACAGGAGGGGTGGCACAGCTGCCAGGTGTGCACTCCAGGGTGCCCGTTTCGGGAAGGCTCCTCCGCCCTGGCTATAAATACCAGCCCTGACCATGATCCCCAGCGGCTCCCTGCATTCTTCCAGCAGATGTGCCAAGACAAGCTGATGCGAGGCTCCGTAATCGGCAGTTTGTTGGTCTCCCGGGGCCAGTGAAAGCCGAGACTGGGGACTAAACACAGCTGACTCGAACACACAAGCAACCAAGCTCTGTTAGGGCCAGAAGCAACTGGGGAACGATTTAGGAGATGAGTCCTTGATTTCGCCAATTATTTATCTAGTTGATGACTCAGACAAGCAGTTTTACGGTCCAAACCTTAGGGGAAAACATGTGGAACTAATCAGGCTACACACACAAAAAAAAACCCCACCAAAATTAATATAAAATAAATTGAACAATGCACACATAACCAAACCTGATTTTTCCTTCCAAATAGGTACCATATCTGAGATGCTTGTTCTTGTTGTTTCTCATTTATTATTCTTTTGCTTTTAAAGGGCAACACATGGCAGCAGAAGTCATTTTTGCAAGCACAACAAAACATAATCTCTCCACAAAGAAAGGCAATAGCTGTGTATTCAGCAGGTCCCTCCCATTCATGGCATTGCCATCTAAAAATAAGAATGTAATTGAAAATAATAATAAACCAAGCCATTTTTGTGACTAACCTAGAAGTACACCAATTTCAGTGTTAAAGCAACCAACACAAGCAAGGTTTTATGCTAATGGGTACTGTGAGTTTGTTGTCTGTTTTAATGTAGACTAACGGAGGAGACAAGATGCTTTGGTGCTTTAAAACTGCCTGGGAGATTTGGAGTCCTCTATCTTCCATGTCCCAGAACCTTTGGGAAAGTCAGTTCAACTCAGCTCATCAAGAGCTAGCTGCCTAGTTCCCACAGAGATGCACATTTTGGGATCTTGTGGGATTTGGGACCACCTCACTGCACAGTGATGTCCAGAGCCTCATCCTTGCCCAGCCAGGGTCTATGGTACGTTAACCTATAGTTTCAAAGGTGTGTATCCCAGATAAAAACTGAAACTTTTCTTAAAAAGTACAGATTTTTATGAAATTTCATTGGGGGGGGAGTTGAAGAACCAACCCCATTAAAACAACATGCTTAGAAACAGATCTGAAAACTACTGCACCCAGCAACAGAGAGGACATAGGTGAAGTTAAGCCAGCCTAAAGCAGACTCAGCTCAGCCAGTGCTCAGCCTCACGTCAGCTCTCCTCTAACCCCTTGCATCCCTCTTCAGCCCAGGCAAATCACATCCCCTCTCCCACAAAAATCACCCCTCCTTGGGAGCCCAAGGCTTGACTCTGAGCCAGAGGCTCCTGCTTGCCTGCCCATTTCACTGCCTCCAGTCTCACAGCCCCCCAGATAACATCAGGTCAAGGTGATTATGTCCTTCCCAGGCCAGCAAACCAGATTTTCTGAATGACCTGCCCAGATCACTTCTCATCAGCCTCATGCATTGGTCAGTGCCAGGGCTCTTCCTCTACACAAGTCACCAGGTATTGTCCTGGAGCCAGACAGTTTGCCCTCCTTGTGTTCACTGAAAGACTGAGCATTTCATTGCTGGAGCCACTCACTTCACACACGCTCCAACAATTCACGGCCCCACCCCGTCACCAGGTCACTCTGAAACCTGCCCTTCCACTGTGCCCTTCCTGTTTGCCTTCTCTTCTCCACTGCACTTTGATTGACGTAGTTAAAGATGCCCCTGTCAAGTAGGCTGGGGTCTGGGGCCAAAAAGGGAAAAGACCACAGTCAGCAGAGAAAGGTACCTGCTGGGAGAGCTTATTTCTTCCCTGGCAGAGGGATTATGTTTCACCTGACCATCATGGTTTAACCCCAGAGAGCAAATGGTTTTGACTGGGAGAGAGTTAATTTTCTTCCTAGTAGCTTTTACAGTTCTTTGTTTTGGATTTAGCAGGAGAATAATGTTGATAACGCTGATGTTTTAGCTGTTGCTAAGTGAAGCTTACTACAAGTCAAGAACTTTTCCATTTCCCATGCTCTGCCAGTGAGGAGAAGCAAGGGAAGCTGAGAGGGAGCATGGCCAGGACAGCTGGCCTAAACTGACCAAATGGATATTCCATACCATAGAACATCATGTTTGCCTTCTCTTCTCTACCACCCTTTGACTGACTTACTTAAAGACTTCACTGTCAAGTAGGCTTTGGTCTGGGGCCAAAAAGTGAAAAGGCCACAGTCAGCAGGGAAAGGTATCTGCTGTGAGAGCTTATTTCATTCATGTCAGAGGGATTATGTTTCACCTGAGATATATTGTCTCCCTATTGAAGCAGCCTGAGACTCTCAAGACAGGGCTCAGCAGAGAATATCCCACTGCTGGCCCATCCCCAAAAGCTTCCCGGTAGCTGCTTGGTGGGATTTTCACTTATGGTGGGTATTTCAAGCAGTTCCACAGTTGTGTTTTCTATCAGAGAGCAGCAAGAGCCCGATTTCTGTCTGCCTCCCCCTCATCCACCCCACAGCCATGCTCTCACCCACGAGGCAGGGGATGACCCCAGGGGCTCCTCTCAGCTGCAGAGTGAGGGGGACCTGCAGCCACCCCGGGTGCTTATCATTCTTTCCCTCCCTACTGACGGGTGCCCACTTTAAGAGTGGTCTCAGCAACAGTCCCACTCACACACCTGCAGGCCCTGCCATCAACCCCACTTTCACTAAAACAAACCTTTCATCAGGAATGCACCTTCACTGGAGTCACAAGGCAGAGAAGAACAGGCAAATACCAAAGAGCAAGTGAGGGCACACCTTAAAACAGAGCCACAGCCTCACACAGCATCCCAGAGACTTTTTATTAAAGAGAGACAATCGGCATTCAGGCTGACTTAAAAGATTGAGCAGTATGATGACAGCTCCCATTTCAGGGGAGAAAGGATTTGGTTTCAGACTAAACCCTTGCGGCAGGCTCCCATCAACACGCACCCCAAGGTCACACGTGGGAGGCAGCTTCTTTAAAATAATAGGACAGCTTGGGGCTTTATTTACCTCCAGAAAGGCTTTTTAACTCTGCTGGTGGTGACTTCACCCCCACAAGGACCTCATGGGAAGCTGGTAGTGTCAACTCTAAAGAAGCAGGTTTTGGGGAGCAGTGTCTGGGTGTGTAGGGATGGGGTGAGCAGAGCCCAGACAAGGGTCCCATGTCCCCAGGGATGCACACCCGGTGAACCCATCCCCCAGACAGGGTCTCACCCCTACAATACACAGCCCAGTACTGCCACTCCACTGGTGTCCTGTCCCCACCTTGGATATGTCCTACACAAGGCAGGGTCAGGCTGATGCAGCCTCTCTGCCCATGGCTGCCAGCAGCAGCACACCACCTCCTTTCCACCTCCACAGACCCACCTGACACAGGCACATTCAGATGGACACTCAATTTTAGGCACACAAAGAAACCATTCCCTCTGCTCACACCATCACAGACTTAAAGGCACAAAGGCTCAAGCCTGGAATTTTGAGTTTGCTGGGGAACAAAGCCAGGCACAGCAGCATCTCAGCACCATGCCAAGCACTTCTCCTTTCTTTCATGTGTCCCAGGTGTTAAAAATACCACTTTGCAGTAGAAAAGGGAAAATGGCATCACCTGTGCATGAAACAGAGAATGGGGCTGGTGGGATTGTGGTCTTTCTGTCTTACCTCTGTCACTTGCAGAGGAGGGATCAGGGTTAACTCATGCAGCTCACTTGCCCATTATTTAGAGCTTGCTCTGACTTAAAAGTGAGCCAAGAAAAGACCAACTCCTCAGCATCACACATGCTGATCTGTGGGCAGGGCTGAGCCCTGGCAGGCAGATCTTGCCATCGATCTGATAAATCAGGGCAGCTTCTCCAGCAAGGGAGGTTCCCTGACTTGCTGCAGGTGTGTGGTAACTCATTTAATCTTCAGCATTTCACCTCTTGTCCTTTACTCATGTTCTCAATTTAAAGTCTGAAGCACAGGGGCAGCAAGAGAAGTTTTCTACCAAATAGAGCTAGTAATGCTTCATCAAAGCTTTCAATACTGGAGTTAGAGGGAGCTGGGTAGGATTTTTTTTTCCTTTAAATAAAGCTCCAAGAGATGATACAGTAATCTGAATCCACTTAAAAAACATCCATCTTTCCTACTCCTTGTGGTTATTGGACAGAAACAAACAAACCAAAAAAAAAAAAAGGAAACAGAAATCAAATAATAAAAAACAAACAAAACCCCAAAGCAACCCAAAAAACCCAAGCTTAGATGATTTCTAACCGAATGTCATGCTCTCTGAGTGACTGGCAGGCTTTCCAGTCACGCAGGTTTTGAGGCACCAAATTCCCCCTAAAGTAACATCAAACTCTTCAGCAGCTTGGGAGCTTTGGGGCATTTACCTGTGGGGAAAGGGACCAGGAGCAGGGGAAAGATCTGAGCTTGATGGAGACCTCTGCCCAAGAGATCCCAAGGTCTTGAGCTCAGGTCTCTGCCTCCAGTAATGCACTATGGAATACAAGGAAGCTACACAGCCAAACATCCTTAGCACTGCTCAAAAACATCCCAGCACCTTCCCCTCACTGCCCAGCCCCTCTCAGACAGCCCAAAGGAGCCAGCAACTTTGTCCCTGAGCAAACCAATGCAGTAATAACTAAACCCAGAGCTCTCACCTCTGCTCCTTCCCTGGATCCCAAAGCTGGGGCTGCAGGAGCAGTGCTTCCCTCCCTGGGTGCGATGTCCTGGGCTCCAGTCAGCAGTTGCACACTAACTTCTGGGGACCAGCAGGAGCCCAGTTAGTAACTGCCTGTCCTCACCCATCTGGGCTGGGTTCCCGGCTGGAACCAATTAGAACAATTAGTAGCACATCAGGGTTACTCTGTGCTAAGGACTCTCACATGTGGGTGTTTGCCAAAGACCTTACCCATTTCTGCACCCTTCAGCATCTCCTCGGCTGTTTGTGGGGGTTCTCATCTCCCCACTTTTATCCTTTTCCACCAGAGCTCATACTGGTAAGGGACTGTGCAGTTCAGGGAGGGAACAGTAGGGTAGATAAGGCAGGAGTTGATGAATTGCTCATGATGGAAGAATAACAGCCAAGCTAATTAAGAGTCTTCATATGCCTCATACAACCTTCATTAGCTGCTGTGGTGACCCTGTGCCTACTTAGACAGCAGAAACCTACCTGCTCTCCCAAAGAGACTCAAAATCTCCCCTCTCCAGAGCAATCCCTATCAAAGTGTCCATTAATGGATGCATCATTTTTTCAGTAATTTTCAAATTAAGGCTGTGACTTATTATTAATGATAATGTCACTTGTGCCTTACCATTTTAATTAACTGACGTTCTTCTTAACTTTTAAAAACACATGTTATCTGGAACATAATTATCTAGTCTTTTATTCTGCAGCACAGATGGACATTAGCAGGTTGGACATGACTGCTGACAGATGTCACATCCTTCAAGGAGGACTGGACTTCCAAGACAGTTTTTGTTCTCGGACTCTGCCCTCTTACTCAAGAATAACTTGCTCTTGAGGCATTGCTCTACCACCATCAGCAAGTGCCCTAAAAAACTGCATTGACGAATTTCCCTGAAAAAACAAGGAAAAAAACCAAAAAAAGCCCCCAAAAACTCCTCTCAGTACTTTGGATAAACAGCAGAATTTGTTTAACATCCTGACCTAAGCACCTGGACTAACTTTGGGGGTAAATGACTCCTGAATCCTTGAACAGTTGCAGTGAATTCTGCTAAACCCCAGTAAGCCTGGCCTTCCTGAGCCCTTGTCCTGTTAACTGCAGTGAGTTAGGAGCCAAATTTGAGCAGTTGCTCTTTGCAAAGGCTATTTCTCCTTTTGCCAGTCATGTAGGATGTGCTTCTGCCGAGTTTGAGAGTCCCTTTGTACATTGATCTCCCCATCTGTAACACAGGTTGCTTTAGAAAGTGGGAACACATCTAGGCACAGAGGAATAGATCTGCTGCAAGGGGGCTGCAAAGTCATTAGTGCTCAGCCCCCAACAGTGCTGCTCTGCTGTCTGTCTGGGAGGTGTCACAAGACCCAGATGTCACTGGAATAGCAGGAGATTCTGAGCCTACACAGGGGGTGGCTGCTGGTACCAGTCCCGCTCATGCCCCATGTTCAGAACTACTGGCCATGCCCCAGCACAAAGTTTTGTTGGTGTAACCCTGCTGGCACCTCAAAGTTCTCTTCTCTGACCTCCACCAGCCAAGATGCCAACCCCATTCTGTCTCTTCCCATTCCCCTACCCTGAGGTCCTTTCTGGGAAGCACGGGGCTGTTTTTGCTGAAGGATACTCAGGTAGAATCTGCACAGCCCTGCTTGAAGGAATAAACTACTCCGTGCTTTTCCATCAGAGTCATTTGGAAAGAATAATTGGATGGAAAGGCAACTAGAAGATTTTGCCAAAAAACATCAATCAACAGAAAAAGCAATTAGGGTTTTAACTGTGTAGCTACAGTGCTTTCCCTCTGTAAAATTTCCCTGTAAAAGGGAAGTGGATGCAATTCCCCCTGTGAAAGGGAATTGGGTGCTTACCACTCAGCTTTTTCCAGCAGCTTCACTCCTAATCCTTCTTCTGCCAGCCTCGGGCAGATCTCACTTCTGAGGCACTCTGGGGTGGAGAGACACCAGGAACTCTACTGTGGTACCAGGTATGAAACTCCACTAGTGAAAAGCTTCCAAGTCAAAAGTCAATCTCGGAAAATTGCCTAGTTGGCTCATGCTGGGAATGGCAAACTTATCACGAACGTAGTGGCACAGCCACGATAATTAAGTTGGCCCCATCCAGTTGTTCTCATTAGATACAAATAAATAAACTGACCAAAAAAAAAAAAAAAGCATGACATTTACTATTGCCAAGTCACCAACATAGCAGATCTCAGTGCAACAAAAAACTCATCCAAAAATATCTATTTCTTTATGTGGATTTTTAAAGAAAAAATGTTACACCGTTAAAAACGATCAGGCTTTTTAACCAAAAATCAGGTCTTTCAAGACACGAGAAATACTGTACATCCCACGAACGCCACTTCCAGGCTGCATCCTGCTCTCCGCGAACCTTGCACCCCTCCTTGTGGCGGATCGAAGCAACTGCCGGATGAACAAAATCCTCTCTGCCGGTCTTTGGCTCCCAAAAAAGACCACAGGTAAACACCAGGGACATCCAGGCACCGACCATCACCTTCTCCAGGTTGTGAACGTCTCCGAGCTAGAGATATATTTCTGCTTCTCTCTAGAAGTCAACTCTAAGCATGCGTTTCAAACACCGTTAAACTGGAGGGTGTAGACATGTGTGACACATTGGAACAGTTAAACCCCTCAATCTTAATGTTTGTTTAAAGGTTACTTTTGGATGAAAGCTGGTTGGAGAATAAATAACAGATGCTGAAGGCATCCATTATGTGTTTTTGCAATTAGCAGAAAATCTTGGTGCTTTTCTTAAAGAACATACATAATTTTGTGGGATGTTTATTGCTGGAAGCAATCTGCTCTCGCTGGCAAGAGCAGCATCCAAGAACCCAGGGAAGCTTCACAAGGAGTCACACATAGCAAGCCAAAAGCTATGCTTGCTTCAGGAACAGTTCTTACAACCCCACGCTTGCTGTTGCAGGGAAGCGGTCAAATGCTCTTTATTTCCACAGAAATTTTTAAATTACAAAGAACATGGTGAAATTATCCCTGTTTCTCTTTTCCACAAACATTTTGATTACCCAGCAAAAATGTGGCTCCTGATTATACTTTCATTTGAAAAATGCATCCACGATGTTTCGTGCCATTGTTGTCTTCTATGCCCAAGGGCTTCTTCCATTGGCCCAGCTATCACCTCCCCTTTTGGGGTATGGAGATACTACTGTACCTTGGGAAATCTTGTGCATCCAGGATGCACGGCCTGGAAGGGAAAATGGAAGGAAGGAAGCCACTAAAACTCACAGAAAGCATCTCCCTCTCACAGAAGCTTGCGTGTGGAGTATGAGGTGGGGCAATATCTCAACTTTGAACTGAGCAAGTCCTCCCCCTGAAATAAAGGCACTGATGATTTCCATCATATCCAAATGAAACTAGAGAGGGTATTCAGACAAGAATGGAGAAATTTGAGTTAGAACATAATACAGATCTCAGGATACTTGGTGACCATAGCTGGGAACTTCAGCTGGCTCTGGTTTAAGAAGACAACAGTAGTAAAGCCCTGAACAGGAACCTAAAGAGATAGCCCTGTGCTTAGTCAGGAGAGAGGACAACCACACACTACATGCTCCACACACCCTGATAGATCCTGATAGTCCTTGAAGACCTCCAGAATAGATTAAGCTTCACTCCTAAGACTTGATCTAATTCTATCCCAAAATCTCTCTCATATCTCATGGCACTAAATAAAAGTGCATGCTGAGAACAGAAGTTGCCCAAGATACCATTTCCATGTACCATCACCATCCCATCACACTTTGGTAGTTGCACAGCAATCTTTCCCATTTCTTACCACACAGAAACAGCATTGTGCTAAGAAGCCCTCCAGAATAAAGCAGATAATATCTTTTGGGACAGTGCCTTGTATTTTCCAAGAGTTGTCTCGCTGCAGCAGCTATTACAAACTAAACCAAACCCTCCTATTTGTAAATTAGAAAGAAAAAGCACAACTCAAACTGGTATTTGGTTTAGGACTGAACGGTTCACACAGTGCTTAAGAAGCATTTTAGACAAAAGCGAGCTTTCTGCCAAACATTTGAGGGGAAAGAGAAAAATTCTGCTTTTGCTGTCTCAGTACAGTTATAAGCCAGGATGACAAAATAGCCTGGCACTGCTGCCCACAGTGAAATCCACTGTGCTTCTCATGCTTTGCAAGCAAGGTTCAAGTTGCCTTCTTCCTCCCCAGTTCAGTTTCTATGGTATTATCCTGAAAAAAAATTCCTGTCTTCACCCTTGGAATTTAAGGGGGCAGAGTCAATGAGGGGAGACAGGGAACTTGTAGGCAGGGAGTTCATTTGCCTTAATTTCCATACAGCACAATCATGAAATAGCTGAACTCCACAAGCATCACTGCTGTGCAGAACAGGTATGTACCTAAAGCTGAAGTCTGACTAGTGAAGCAGAATCGACTGAGCTTCTCTAAGCATCTTCCCTCTCCTCCTCAACCATCTCACTTGCCTCCATTGAAGCATAACTGGTCACTGCTGGTTTAACACTAGTGATTGAAGAGGTTTCTTCATGCAACTGCTGCTAAGCACTGTGCAGAAGCATGACAGACCCAGCTGATCTGACTCACACAGGAGAAAAGAGCAGAGGTACTACACAGATTTTCTGTAGTTGGGGAAAAAAAAAAAAGGCAATGTGCAATGTTGGTTTTGTAACAGCTTATGTGCCAAGTTCATGTCAGAAATAGGTTCAGGTTGCTCCAGCTGAAGGTTTAAAGATTTTCTTTATTTTGCACGGCACAGAGAGATTGGTAAGCACACTCCTTTCCCTATCCCAAAGAACATCTGCAATTCACAAATGTAAAGAAAAGGCATTAAAAGGCAGAAAGCAAAGAGGATGGAGCATACTTCAGCTGAGCAGATTAGAAGACTCAATAAAGACGCCTATTGTTACCAACAGAAATACTCCACAGACCACAGACTGAAAACCACCATCTTAAACTAAGCAATCCACGAAAAACAGCAGAGAGCTGCAAGATTAAATTCATCCATGCTCCCCTATCTCCACTGGAAGGTTTATAAATCTCTGCAGATCAAAAGAGTGTGTGCACTGCTGTTATATGAAACCAAGTATTAGTATTTCTGTTACTGTCTCCTTTGTTACCTGATCAGCCGAATCCTCTTCACGTTGTCTTGCAGTTTCCATTATCAGCCGTTAACCCTGGGCACAGCCCCAGATCTCCAAAGCACAGCCCCAAGTCTCCAAGTCCTGCTGTACCACATCTCGAAGAAACAACCTGATGGTGCCCAGGAGCCAAGTGTTGCCCTCCCCACCCGAGCACAAGGCCAGGGGAGCCGTCCCAGATCGCAGCCTTCAGAGACATCTGTGTCACAACAGGCACCAAACTGGTATTGAACCTCAAACTAAGCAGAAAAGTAATCCCCTAAGCTGCAACTTTCCTAAATGCTGGCAGCTGGAAACTGCCAACCGGTAACGACAGTTGGCAGCTCCGGTCTGAACTGAGGGTTTTTTCCATTTAACTCTCCCCTTCTCCCCAGTTCAGCCTGGGCAGCAGCACATAGATGTCCCCACTGTTGTAAGACACAGAATTTTCCACAAGACCTTGGAACACCCTCAGGAGCCAGCTCTTCTTATTAAGGACAAATGTTGCTAGTGGGGAGTATCTTACACTGAGGCAATCCTCAACTGCATGCTTATGGTCTTCTCTGCCTGCCCCCACTCCCACAGTGGGACACTTAACAGAAAATGTCTGTACAGAAGGTGCTAATTTGATGGGGAGCTTTGCCCCTCCCTGTCAGTCAGTCCCTGAGGACATGCTACGACCTCAGGGTGAGGTTCCAGCAAGAGTTTGGTCTGTGAGGTTTTACCAGCAGAAAGATACCTACCACTGCTGGAAAATCCCCTGCTTTACCCACCCCTTTCAGGCCAGCTCTGCAAATCTTCCCAGAGTAAGGTTTCAAGTTGGAAGGATTGGATTCCATGATCTTAGAAGTCTTTTCCAACAAAAATTATTCTATGATTCCAAGTCCAACATGTTGTTTACTGGGAATCTACGCATGACAAAACAATCCATTTTGTGACAAACCTTTACACAAAATGGGTTACTTTAAAATAAGCCTGGCACCCTCTCAGTTTCTTTTATAAAGAATATCATGCTGTGCCAATCTCCTTTAAGAACACAGTCTAGAGTACAGCACATAGGCATGTGATGCAAAGCAGCAGAATGGCATTCAGATCAGCTGGTGACTGGGCAAGGAGGCACGAGAAACCAAGACAAAAAGTGTCTCCAACAGCAGCTGCACAACAGGTTTGTGTTTCCTAGACCACTTCTAGCCCATTTTCTTTCACAGATGTGCCAAATGAATTACCACTGCACAACTATACAAATAGAGTCATCTGATAAACCTACATAACCAAGAAAATGTACCAATTCCCCAGGTAATTGCCTGGTCTTATCCTGTGCCTAACAGGGTCTTCAGGACTTCAGTTTTCATGGTGAAAACTGAGCTTTTATAACTTTTATACACATACCTGTGTGTGTGCAGCCACGTGAAGTATGTAATGCTAATAAAAACTCACTTTATATAGACAGATATATGTGAAAAATATCCCTTGTGACAGGTATCCAAGCACTCATTAAACACAGAATGGAGTTTATTGGATCTCCTCAAATTCTTTATACAGTTTTGCTGCTAAATGGACACAACACATTGGCATATTGCCTTTAATCTTTATTTCAATCATAAGTCCAACTTGGAAGAAGTGGTAACACATTTAATGGCATCTTTAATAAATAAAATGACAAAAAATCTAGTCCTTGCACAGAAACATTACAATCCACTCCAAATTCAATACTGCCAAAACATTGGGGTTTTTTTTCTAAAACTTGCTCCAAAGGTTATTTTTGTTTCAGCACTTAAATATACAGAAAAGTGTAGGATGAGAGAAAATGGATATTCTATTCTGAACAGAACTTGTAAAAACCAATAACTTAGAAACAAAAGATAATTAAATCTAACTGGATTAAAGAATCCTGTTTGAAATATTTTTTGAAAAACCCTGATTCTAACCTTCATATCAAAACATGCAGTTTTGCTGGATCCTATCCTATGTCAGCATACTTATATAGTAAGAACTAAATACCATGTTTTCTTTTTTTTTTTTTTTTTAGGGGGAAACTCGAAGTGAAAGCATCAGCCTCCCACACTCACAAAAGTAGTCATGGTCCATATATTCTGCAGTAGTAAACAGCTATTTGTGCCCAGTCCATTGTCTGAACTCCTACCAGACTGGAAAAGCTACTGTAGTTTACCCTTTGTTTCTGTACCCATCTCATCCCCAGACCAGCACCCTCAACAACCTCAGTGAGATGAGTATTCCTGCAAATACAAATCTGCCTGCACAGATCTGACTGCAGGATGAGGACCAACACATCTGATTCTAATTAGAAGCCAGGCATAATTTAAAACTTTTCCTAAATGGAGAAAGTCATCACTAAAGAAAAGCTGAATGTCAGGATCTCCAAATTGCAGTTCCGTGTAATTAGCATATCACAAACCAATTATAGCGTCAGTTAATGTAGGAAGAACCACTCTATCACTAAAATTAGTTAAAACTCTCATCCTTCAAGCCTTCAGTGGAAGCTCAGGGCATGCAAGGAATGCATGGGTGGGCCCCCACAGACCTATGCATGCTATATAGGGGAGAGAGAAGGTTAAACAAAAGACAAAATTGCACCACATCTGTGCAAACATTTAAACCAGTTTGTTTCAATTAGTTCTCTGCTTATCCCAGCTATTGCTGTTGACTGTACTTGGCTACTCCAAGAGAACTTGGTGAAGCAGGACTCAATCTGTTTAAGGGAATGAAACATTTTCTGCAGTTATCTTCCCCTCAGTTGACCACATTGTAACAAAAGTCCAATAATTTACAAACTTCTCAAACAAACAGCTATTAAAATTATACATTTTTAGGGAAACAAATTCACTAGTTTAACCATAAAAATATTTCCCCAGGTAACAAACCTTAAAGCATTTGGTAACACAGTATTTCAGCAATCATGAAGAGAAATCCCTTCCACTTGTTACCTAAGACAGAACTGTTAGAAGATTTTGCTTTTACTACACTATTTAAGAGCTTTGCCATCTTGTGAAGACCATGCTGTAATTAAGAATATAACTATTATTTGAAATAAATGAGCATTGAAATATTAAATTTACTTTCTTAATCTTTTGCAAACGAAAACAAGGTAAATCCCAGAGCCAAGTCATCCAGGTACTCAAGAACTTAGAAGACAGTTTACATCCAGAGTCATAAGAAAGCACCACTTTCCATAAAGTACTTTGTATGTCTATTCCTGAAAAGCATATTTAATAGTTCTTTGAGAACTGCTAAAACAGACTCTCATACTAACTGTAGCTTGACTTCCAGAATTCATGTTTGGGGATATCAGTGATTTTTGACAAAATTATATTTTGAAAAAAAAACCAACCAAAAAACTTGCTAAATTTGGTCCAAGCATCCAAAAAACAAACAAGGGCACATGGGTCCTTCATTGCTTAATGCTGCTGTTCAGTTAATCCTTAAAAAAAAAATAAAAATATGTGTATGGCAGTAAGGAATAAAAAGGGCTGCCTGCCCATGACAGGCACAGAACTGTGACAGAATAAATAGTTTCTTCAGAGAGATGTATTAACTGTGATTCTGCCATGTGAGTAACTGGACTTCTACTAACGGAGAACCCTGAAATTTGTATACTATAGCCACAAGAAATGATTTCCTATTTAAAAAACCAGATCCATTTCTAATTAACTGCTTTTACAATCATCATTAGATATGTGAAAAAAAATAAAAAAATCTTTTAAAATAATTACAAAGAGTGGACTGCAGTAGCAGCTATTCAAGCAAGATTCAAGCACAAGTTTAAATGAAGTTTCAAGCAGGGAATTAGCCTTCTTTGTCGAAAATTTGTACAACTTTTTCAAACACCTAAAAAGATAAAGAAGAATATTAATTTTATGAAGCGTTAAACAGTTACTTCAAGTCAAACCAACATAAATAGTATTTGCCAGCATTTTAAAAATATATAGGGTTTTTTAGAACATTCACAGTAATTCTTTAACAGTAAAATTGGCATCAATTCTGGCAAACAGACAGAAGAGCAAAACTACTTCAGAAGAGCAAAAGCTCATGAAAATGAAAAAGGCAAGGCACTTAAACATTGAAAATACGTTTAGTTGAGCTCATGTTCAAGCAGAACTAATCAATTTCCTAAAGTTATTCACATCTCATTCGGTTCTTCCAGAGTCAAAACGAGAGTTCCACAACCTCCCTCAGTAATACACATCAGTGCTTAATTAGCACACTAATCACACATAGACACATCTCAGAAGAGTGCCAAAAATACGTCCCCTGCCACTGTCATCCCCATAGTTTTTTTGGCTTATACACTTACTTCATCAACAGATTTAGAGGCATCCACTTTTCTGACTTTTCCCATTCTCTCATACAAATCTATGATAGGCTTAGTGGACTGCAGGTATGTATGAATTCTAGGAGAAAGCACAGGGAAGTAAAAAAAACAAAACACCACATTACATAGTAAAATATAAACAGAAGGGAACTGAAAAGTTTTGAAGATAGTACCTCTTTTCCAGGCTCTCCCGATTATCATCACTCCTACCACTGCTCTTGCCTCTTTCAAGACAGCGGCCAATGCAGATCTACAAGAAAAAACATCAAAAGGATGATTAAAACCAAGAATGCAAATTGCCATCTCGAAGGCAGGAACAAAACAAAAACCCTGAACATCTAAACAGGCCTGAGAAACAACATACTGTCCAGATCTGGTGGAGGTAATCAGAACTCACAGGGAAAGTTAGATTCTTCCAGAGAAAAAGGGTGGTAGCTTTACACGTCATCAGTTTATTAAAATGGGTTTGGGGTCAGAGGAAGTAAAAGTAACATCAAGCTTTGTGGTTTGACTGGGTCTCCAACCTAAGACATTTAAAGAAGAAAATTACCAGATTTTCAAGGGCGTGTTCAGGCTTTCTGAAAAGCAACATGTCAAATGAGACTACTAATATATGCCTGCCTGAAAGTCACTTTATGTTCTTTTGTAAGGCAAATTGACAAAACTAAGTTATTGTCAGGTAAAATGTTCTTACTTGACATCACTGTAACAAAGACTTCAAAATGTAAGTAAAAAAAATGAAGAAAGAACTTCATGTTCAAGCTTCCCAATGGACTAAGTTTTTAAACCTAAAGTTAAATAAGCAAAGCTGACACATGGCCACCTCATGAACACTTTTATCCTACTGATGCAAGAGGACAATGGTTAAAAATTACTTTTTCTTACAGAATGCAATCATAGAAAAAAAAAAAACACAAGAAGATCATGTAAGCATTGTCTATTTTTAGATCTAGCAAAAATCAGAATCCCAAATTAACTTCTCACCAATTGAAAAACTTAATCTTATTTAAGATTTTGAATAGAAAAAAAAATCCCTTATGTTTTCGGATTAAAAAATAAATGCAAACAAGCTAAAAAAAAATGCAACAAAACCTCAGGAAGTTGGAGAAAAGGATAAAAGGAAAAAAAGTCAGCTTAAGGTGTTGGGATTCTTATATCAGTTTTATGTTACGCCTCAAGGGCACTGACATATTAAAAAGACAGCATATCATGGCACTTGTTAAATGAATATAATGCATCACTGTCAAAATGCCCTTGTAATCTAATGACTTGCTGAATAGAACATTGATTACTGCTATCCTATAGCACAGCTAGTTACTATGAAAATAAAGATTGCTGCTGCACTTTAGAATTAAAGCAGACATTGTATCAAGTTCATTTTGGACTAAACAACAAATTACTAAGAGTAAACAGAGTAATATTTTCTGAAAAGTAACCAAATAATTTTGTAAAATGTATTTAAAGTTTTGATAATTTTTTTTTAAGATTGCAATTACCTGAAGTACTTCTTCAAAATAATTTATTCACATATGATTAGACCAAGAGTCATCAGCTGCCTATTTCAATAAATGCAGCTTTTCATCTGTATAAACAAGTTGCCAAAAAATCCTTCCAAATCACAGGCCAAGTTTTCTTTCTACTCTTAAACTAGCCTATTCTACTTGAGAGAGTTTTATTTTCTTCCTGAATGATTCTCACAATATTGCAAGAAAGGAAGTTACAGAATGACACACTTCTTTACCTCATTGTCACAATCAAAAAAGAGAACAAAGGAAACATCCGCCTTTCCATCCATAGTCTTATTCCAGCCCTGAAGATTATCTTCATTCCTGGGAAATCCATCAATCAAAAACTTGTTCTTCTGGGAATTGGCAGCCATTGTTTGATCCATAGCCTGATAAAAGATAATTCAATTCACAGTCTCCCACACATACATTGCTTTATCTACTTATTAATTTACCCCCAAATCTTGACATGGTAAATTGAAAAGCATTTATCTTGGGATTATTGCAGATTTACAAAATGTATTTTTGTTTCACCTTCAATGTGTGCTAATTAGCTCACTGATGCACCAACGTAGCTATTGTTCAAACTGAATTAATTAGTTCATAAAGCTCAAAATCTCCTACCACAATCCCAGCTTTAAAGTTGACTTTCCACAAGATACTGGAAAGTGTTGTTACAGAATAAGACATCAAAACATTCCTGATCTAGAATTAATTCCAGCAGAAAAGCTCCAGAAAAATGTAGTGCCATGAATAACAGAAGCCTTTTCTGTCTTAAAGGAGGTACTCTCACTGTTTTCATAGACATGTAATAAGGATAAAGGCTGGAGCTTATCCTTCCACAAGAACATTAGTAGATGCTCTTCTCCTTCACCTGACTATCTATTTTGATAAAACTTACAAATCTTAGTGCCTTTAAGGCCTCTACCCTCCAATCAAATATGACCGAGCGGACCAAGAGGGTCAACAGCTAGTGCGGGGAAACAAAAAAATACAGTTTCACTGATTCCCCTAGAGCTACTAAAAAATAAAATACAATAAAAATAATCCCTTCTCACAGATTCCCAGGTATCAGAGGACATTACCTCTCCAGCAGTCAGAAAGAAACACAAGTGGTTGCTGAGAGAAGCACCTACGTGTCTGCCAACTCACAGTACTCGCACTGGAGGAAAGGCAGCTCTATCAGAACACAGCCACTGCTTTGTTGCTTAGTCTGCAGGAGTGACCCTGCAAGGAAATAGCCCTTTCCTTACCCTCTTCAGCAAGCTGATCGTTATTTCAACTGGTACAATTTCCCCCTCCTTAATGTAGTTCTCAATGAGTTCTCCATACTGTGAGCCCGGCCTTTTCCGCTCATCCCGGAGGAGGTCACCGGCAGAAAGGTGCGTGTAGCCGTATTTCTGGAACATGCAAAACAAACAGGCACAGGAGCCCTTCAGTTCGGACATGTGCAAGGTTAACATCAGGAAACAGTGTCAAACCTATTTATCTTTGCATTGCAACAGAAAAACACAAGGAATAGCATCTTGCTGGTGATGGATCTATTCCCTCTTCAGTGAGCGGTCTGACAATACAGCACACTGTGCATGCACGGAAAGCACAGCCATAGAATCATAGAATCATTAAAGCTGGAAAAGACCTCCAAGATCATTCAGTCCAACCTTTGACCAAACACCATCATGCCAACTAAACCATAGCACTAAGTGCCACATACAGTCATTTCTTGAACACTTCCACGGATGGCGACTCCACCACTTCCCTGGGCAGCCTGTTCCAATGCCTGACATCCATTTCAGTGATGAAATTCTTCCTGATGTCCAACCTGAACCTCCCTTGGTGCAGCTTGAGGCCATTTCCTCTTGTCCTGTCGCTAGTTGCTTGGGAGAAGAGGTCAATCCCCACCTTGGTACAACCTCCTTTCAGATAATTGCAGAGTGACAAGGTCTCCCCTGAGCCTCCTTTTCTCCAAGCTAAAGGCCCCACCAGCTCTCTCAGCTGCTTCTCATAGGACTTACTCTCTAAACCCTTCACCAGCTCTGTTGCCCTTCTCCGGACATGCTCCAGCACCTCAATGTCTTTCTTGGAGTGAAGGGCCCAGAACTGGACATCCCTGAGTAAAATGCTCAAGAGGGCTTTGGTCAGGTATTTGTGTATGGCTTTCAAAGGCAATCTTGTTACGTTTGGAAACAAGTCAAGACAATAATTTTGTCCAATTACCTACTTAAAGAAAAGCAGATGAGGTGATTCCAGATCCTTTGGTGCTGGAGTAATATCCCAAGCATAAGTCAGAAATCCTTATGTTCCTGTTGTGGCTCTGGCACCAACTTCCGCCTCCACCTTGGTGAATTCACTTATAACATGGCAGCTGCACAAAAAGACCTCCTGCACTCCTCCAAACCCACTCCTCCATGCCTGCCCCTGCTACCTCCTTTCCTGGGATGAACACGACAAACTCAGGGCAGCCCTTGGGGAGCCTAGTGCCTTCTTCCTAAGGATAACATGGCAGATGAAGGTAAAACAGCTACACTGGTGCCACCCTCTGTCAGCCGTGTACAGTAAACAGAAAGAGCAGAAAGATCAGGTTCAGATCATCAATCTGATGGCAGCATGCAGGAGAACAGCACATACCATTGTTCCTCTCTTTCACCTCCGACTACAGCTAAAAAAAGTCACTAATACAAAATACCAATGAAAAGTATTTATTACACTTGAATTTCTCAGGCATTTAGCATTGTAAATAGACACCTACTGCAGGCATAAAAATATATTCCTACCAAAGAGAAAGGCATTGTTATAAAGGAAGTTTCAGAGCACAAAACTATCATATTTCTCAGCTCTTTTAACACCACAAGAAAACTAACCACGTGTACCATGCTCCTCGACCAGGTATAGTCCATAAAAACAGGCAATAAAGACATCTCCTTCGTTATTACTCAAGCTAGTTGGATATTAGAGAGCACACATATTCTCATCTTAAAGTTTTTACACAAAATAGAAGCAACAGCAAAAAACTTCAGGGTTATCAGTTTGGCTGCAGCAACATCCAAAGCAAATTTCAAACAAGGTGTCTGAGAGGCATAATAATGTGACTACACACTTCGTGAGGCTGTGAACTTGGGACTAAAAACTTGGCTACTGGACTAGGCACAACAGAAATATTACACAACCCACTAAGTGACTTTAAAACATTTCAGTTGCTTTCCAATTTCACCCACAAAAGCATGGCAAGTTAGTTCTGCCATAGTCATAATTTAAGAAGGGATATAATTACCTAAATCTCCAAAACTGTACACAGTTGGCAAAAAAAAGAAGCAAGATTTTACTGTAAATAACTGTGAAGAAAAAGCTTCACTGTTCCAGACATTCTCTGTAAGCTCACTGTACTCCTGCTTTAATGTGCATTGCATTTGGATATGCCTACTTAATTGCAAATCTAAATATTAACTATGACCTACAGAAGTCATAAACCAGAATAAATCTTTCCTTGTAAGCACGAAACATTACTCTGCTGAAGAACTAAATTAACATCTAGTTCTTCTTGCTGAAGTTAAAGAACAGTGATTTTTTAACATCAAATTTCTACAAAGGAGAAAACAGGGGGAAAATATAATCCCTTCAGTTTTAGAGGATTACCAAACCATTTAATTTTTCTTGGCATTTCCCTTTTCATGCATGAAAACAAAATTGAGTCAGACAATTTTTGGAATTCTCTGTCTTTTGCAAGAGCAAACTAAAGTAGTTTTTAACAGCCAAACTGGGAAGGAAAGGACAGAAGTGTTTTAAAGTGCTGTTGTACAAATAGACTTGTTTTAGATAATAATAAATTGTATTCAAGAGTAACCTTCAGAATGGCTTAACCAGGCAATAAGAAAAACAAACCTCTCCTTCAGGGGCAAAACATCTATTTGTTAACTGTACTGAGCCAAGAGCCAAGGAAAACATGTCGGTTTAAACAATGCAAACAAGCAGGGAGAACGGCTTGGCTGCTGCTCACACACAGAAGGCTTCAGAGATGTGGCACTCGAGCTACTCTTGCCAGTTTTAATCAAGGCATTCAGGGCACAAAGTTTTCTTTCATCTTAGGCGAGATAAACCCTCGGCAAGTGTCCTGGATTGGGGCAAATCATCACAACCCCAAGAGCTCGCAGAAGGGGCTGTGATGTGACTGCAAGGGTCAAAACACTTTTGTATCTTGACAAGGTTTGCCTTGTGCCAGCAGGACTTTCCAGCAGTGCCAAGTCCATCTTGGTGCAATCCCCAGAACGTGACTTGTTGCCACTACTGCCTAATCCTTCTCCTCTGCAATCAAAAAGGGAGCAGGACTGTGGTTGCCAAACAATGAAAAAGCAGTTTCTCCGGTTCTTGCAGGATGCATAATGTCAGACTGAAAGGAAGACTTGGAGAGAAACTAGGTTAAAAAAAAGTTTCCAAATACTCAGACACCAAGCACCTAAAATCTGGGCAGATTTTGAGATTACAAAGAAGAAAAAAGAAAATATGGAATTAACTATTCTAAAATGTTTCAGAGATAATGTCTTCTGCTGTGCTAGCACACTGGCATGCTGTTCTAGAAGAAGGAAAAAAAATAGCTTAAATCACTAAGTTGCTATGGCACTAGTTCTCATTATTTTTAAAACTATTTTTATGTTAGAAGAACCATAATTCAAAACACACAAAAATCAACTGTGAATGAAAAAGTTCTGTCTTCAGCACCACTCTAGACATCTTCCACCTTTGCTTTAAAAAAAATAAAAAAATAAAACATAACAAGTAAAAAAAAAAATAAAATTCATCCCAGTGAAGTGGGAAGGCAAGCTCAAGTTTCCATCAATCCCACCACAGCGGTGTTCCTCAGAACAGCACTCAGCAGCACTGGATAGAGCAGAGCAGGGCACTGCTCACTTGTTTGTCTCACACTGGCCTGCTCACTCAGTCCCCAGGCAGCAGGACAAACTGGGACACACAGGCTGTGTGCTCCACATCTCCAAATGACAACCCGAGACCGCAGCCTCCCTGGGATGCCCTTCTCTCCCGTCCCACAGCCCTTCCAGCTTTCTCCTGTCAGCCAGGATTTGCAACTTCCACTCCACAGACAGAACACGCTTTGTTTTCGGTAAATGCAATAAACAGATGAATAGAAGTGAAAATACATGAGTCATATCTGTGTCACGCTGGAATCAGGCAGAGTCTGCCCCGGCAATCTCAAGGCAGCAAGAAAGGATCGGTGGTGAGCGGCAGCTGCCGCGGGGACTCCTGACACAGACCCCTTTCAAGGGGCACGGCATTTATTTCTGATTCAGCCCTGTGTGGTCCAGCAGCACATCTCTCTACTAAACACACAGCTTGAGACTTCCTTAAGTGAGCAGAAGCCAAGAAAAAGCAAGAGAAACACAAATTACTCCTCTGACCTTGACTCCTATCTTAGCTTATCATTGTTGGTTTGAAAATGAAAGTCACGGGGCTTAAGATTTAAACAAATAAAATACAAACTTTTATTGCCCTAGTGCTGACCTGTCATATCTTGGGCAACCTTAATAAAAAACCAAAGTTTGCTACATACACCATTCAAGAACTAGCTAAAATAAAAATAGAATTGTGTGAAGCCTGCAACCTTCATAATTTTTTTTAACCTAGAAAGCTTTTTCTTGTCCTATTAGCACAGGGAATTAAAGCTTTGGGGTACAGACTATAATGCAGTAGCAGACCTTCCATCTTCTTATTCCAAATAAAAAAAAATTAAGACATTTTCTTAGTTTGAAATATCTTCTTGCCTCTGAGGGAAGAAAAACAAACAAAAAAAACACATTAACAAAAAAAAATGTACAAAGGAGATCCCACTGACAGTGCCCACAGGGAAGAGGGGGGCAAACAGAGCATCCCAGTGCTTCAGCAGGATTGAGCTCAATAAACAGTATGTTTGGGGAAGTCCAAAATTCAACACCCAGTGTTCTGCAAAATGGAAGTATACAGGGATAAATCTTCAGGGGGAAGATTTAAATTATCACTCACCATATTAAAAAAAAAAAAGAAAAAAAGCTCCAAAGTTCAGAAATATAAATTCCTATTCCAAAAAACAACTATGAGAACTCAAAGCTAAGTAGAATACTAATACCGGGCACTCATGAAAGAGCTTTCAGAAGCTGAGTTTAAAACATACAATTAAAAAAAGTTTTTATTTCAAGGAAGTTAATGCTGTCTCTCAGTAGACTTCCAGAAGACAATTAACATGACAGCAAAACCTAAATCCTCTGCTACTTTCAGAGGAGTGTTTCTGATACAATGAGTTGTTCTTTGCATTGTTTCCTTCACCCTAGGAAATCTTCTTATCATATATCCAAAGCAACTTAACAGCTTTTTCTATTTGAATATTAACTTATGCTCTTATAAAAGGAGAAGGCTCAGCTTCCCACCTTGTGGAATTAATTTATATTTAACCACAAATATACAGGATAGGGTTGTGGTGGAGGTGAATTATATTTTAGGCACATATAAAGGGATGTTTTGCATACCCCAAATCCCTACAGATCACCTTGCTAAAACAAAGAAGACAAAAAATACAAGTCAAATCTTGCTTGAAATAACAACAAATGATTTAGTTATTATTCTTTGCACCAACCAAAGAGCTTTGCATCTCAGGCAAAGGCTATAAGGATTTAAAATTCAAGTACAAGAAAGCGTATTTTGTGCACATTTGACAAATGTATTTTTTTTCCCCTTGACTTTATCACCCTGATTTCATAAGCAAAGTTCAGAAGTCAGTGATAAGACTCATTCATTTTGTCCTACGCACTCATAATTATCTCACAGTCACAGAAAATACACTGTAGAAAGCACGAAGGTTATTGCAAGAACCTGCATTCAAATGACATCACTCAACTACACGCTCAAATATTCTGCCTCACACAACAGCTACACAACAGTCCCAGATGATGCCAAGCTCCACCTAACAGAGCTGTGGAAGGTTTCAGGAGTTAATCTGCAGAGCTGGAAGGGAGAGGATAAGAACTTAAGAGGGAATTCTGCTTTATCCCTATCTAAATAGGAGGAACTGCTCCAGAGGAGCAGCAGTTCTGCTGCATTTGCATTTCCCTGACAATTCTGTGCGTTCGTGGAACATACAAGAGTCGAGTCTTCCCTCTGTGAAGGGAAAGCCAGCCTGGCTCAGCTGTCTCACCCAACCTTATCTGTGGAGATAAAGAGTCCTAATCACTCACCTGCTGTTCCCTTCCCTACACTGTGTCAATACCCATTTCCGCTTGTTATTATGTCTTCTTCCCTTAAATCATTTCTCCATTTGGGTCCAAGTTTGGCATGAATACCTGCCTTCTCCAGAATCAGGGATTTCAGCACACACATAGTGATTTAGGCTAGTACTTAACAAATATATATTTCACCTACAACACGGGATGCCCATGTCCCTTTTTTGGGAATGTAAAGCATAGTCAGCAAAACAATTACAACGCTTCTTTGAGAAATCATTCCAAGGTACTAACTAACGTAATACCTTTACTCTACAAAACACAGACACCCTTGGTTTTCAATAAAAATAGTTTGATGTTAAAATAATACAGGATCTCACCTCAGCCAAATGAGACTTCTTCCATATGTGATGTGCTCTGTCCCAAATCTCCAGTATGAATAGCAACCAAGACATATTTATAGCTCATACTGACTTTTTGTTCAGCACAACCTTCAGATTTACAGCAAGATACTGGGTCAGATTCATTCCAAATGTAAACTAATATTATTCAGTCCATTTACAACAAGGATGAATGAGGTTTATTATGACTCAGCTACAGGCCCTTTTCTCTGTGGCAAGCTGCCAACAGGGTTTAAAATACAAATAAAAACGCACTTTCAACCTAAATACAGCACTGACTACGTAAGGTCTCTTTGCCCGCCTGCACCAGGGCTCTCTGGGGGCTGCCAGGGGCCAGGCTGAGGATTTGTGCTTAAAAAAGCCACTGCTCTTCAGTACTTCTGCTGTGTTTCACTCACACTTCCCTGCTCCTGTCCGCTTTTCCTAAGTTTTCCAGCAGCTTTGCATCAGTCCAACTCTCCCTTAAGCTACCTCAGACCTTCTCTTCCCCGAGTTTTAGCCAGTGACTCCCATGGAGCTATGTGAGCAAGCAGGAAGGCTGTCTATGGGAGTCAACAGGTCCAAGTGCTTTCCACAGTCAGCCCACTGACTTCCATAAACTTCTCTCCATGTAGTGAACAGGATTAGCAGAATTAAAGCAAATTTGCACTATGATAATTTGGATTTTTCTTTCCAGGCTTAGAGAAGAGAAGAAAATAAATACAGTACAAGCAAAACTTTTCCATCTTTCCTTTCTAGCTGCAAATACAATTTGAGCAGCAATGGCTCATTTGAACTCCTCCTAATAAAGTGGTCTTTATCCAATTATATCAGCCTATCCAGCCAAAGGCATTTATACTTCTAAACAGAGGCCAGCAGCCACACACAAGGTACTTCAGCCCTGAGGCTACACTAATGGTTTGGTGAAAGCCATTAATGACAGCCTACAAGATTCCCCTATAGTTTAAGCTCATTTGTTTCCTGCGTGCCAGGGGCTGAATTTGACCTTACCAAAAAGGCTTTATGAGCACCACGAACCTTTCATTCCACAATTTAATTTAATGAATATGCTGGTTTGAATGCGAGTCTGTAATTTGAGGTTAAAATCCTACAGAACTAAAGTCATAACGGCATTTTTCAGTCTGGACCAAATTCACTTAACTCAGTTATACAATACTGAGGTCTGGGATATAACAGCAGCGTGGATAAACTGTAACAGCACTGCCAGGGCACCACCAGAACAGACAACACACAGAGCGTGTCCATTCCAGGAGTTCTGGGATTCTTTCCCACCAATAGTTTCAGGAACAAGGGCATCACCACAGTTCTTAGACATTTCTTTCAGTGAGGGTATGGATAAGCTTTGATCCTACATGGCTTTTAATCAGAAAAATACATACAACCGCTCAGAAAAAAAATGAAAAAAAAAAATCAAAGAGCTGTTTCAAATCCAACATACACACATGTTTGGAAGCATTCAGCCTTAACTACTTCCGTAATTATCCACCTGAATAAAGTATAATTATCCCTGTGGTTTTTGGTTTTTAAAAGGGCAGCACTACACCATGCAGCATTCACTGTTCCTTGTTAGATATTTGTTCTGTCTCAGAGCACTGTAAAAATGTATTTGGAAAACTGAAAATTTGATGATATAACCGAAAGCTTTGTCAAATTATGCTGCCAGTTTTAGTCTCTTTAAAAAGCAGGAACAAGACCTGTGGGATCAGGACATTCCTTGACCTCTATCATATTCTGTCACAGAACCAAATTTTCATTCTATTTTTAACATTTTAGTTCTACAACTTACTGAGATGGCACTGGGCCAGAAAGCCAACACCCTGCAATGCCTGCTGTGCCAGCTGTTACATTTATGGGACAGGCTTCAGAAGACACGGACCTTGATCCCACACATGTTAAGCCAACGAGTTCCCAATCAGTGTGGGACACCTCAGATCCACTTCCAGGCCACGACACCGGCAGTCTAAGCATCTGAGCCACCTACGTGGCCGTGCCAGCGTGTACAGAGCCACCCACCCGGGATGGGCTGCAGGACCGGCCTGGCAAGGCAGCACCCCCCGGGCAGCCGGGAATGTCTCCAGGGCTGCTGTCCCGCCCTTCCACCAAGGCACAGCGGGGCAGCCTCCAGACCCTAAGCGGGTGTCCCCACAGTGGAAGCAAAACCCCCAAATGGGTGTCCCCAAGTCGGATGCCAGCGCAGGCGGACCCACCGGCGGAGTGGCATCCCGCGGGGCTGAGGGAAAAGGCAGGAGAAGGGATAAAGGCTAGGCGGCCTGACAGGGGCAGGAGTGGGGGCTGCCCCACCACTTCACCCGCTAACGGGGAGATGTGGGTCGTTATTTTTATTTATCGCTTCCAAGGGGCGGAGGACGGACGACAGCTCTATAAGAGACCAGACCGCAGGGCAGCTACGGGGGAGGACATGCTGCCCCAAGCGACCCCCGCAAGGAGGGTCACGGACCCCACCGCGGGAGATCTGACACCTCCCAGAGCCCCCCGGGGCCGCCCCGCAGAGCCCCCACCAGTGCCCCCGTCTCACCTCCACGATGCGAGCGCACTGCGTCCCCTTGCCCGCTCCGGGCCCGCCGAGGACGAAGACGACGACGGGCTTCATGAGGAGAAGGAGGCGGCGGCGGAGCAGCAGCAGGACAGCGGCGGCGGGGCGGCGGCCGTGCGGCGGCCGTGCGGCGGGCGGGGAGCGGCGGGGGCGGGGGCCGGGGCCGTGACCGGGGCTGGGGCTGTGGCGGAGCCACCGCCGCGCTGTCCCCGCGGCAGGAAACTGCTTCCGGGTCCTGGGCGGGGCGGGGCGGACACGTGGGCTCCGCCAGGGCTCACGGACCGGTACAGCGGCTGGGAACGGGCAAAGCCGGAGCGGCGCTGGAGCAGGACCGGGAGTGCCGGCTCACGGCTGGCCCGCCCCGGGGGTGCCGGTTCGCGGTTCACCCGCCACAGCCGGTCTGGGAAGGACCCGGCGGCACCCCGCGCTGCCATGGCAACGCCTCGGCGCCGCCGCACTGCGCCTGCGCGCTGCCCGCCCCGCTAAGGGCATTTTTAAACCCCCTGCGCGCGCGCTGGCGGTTGGTTTGCCCGGGGCGCGCCCGGATTGGCCGAGCGGGCGGTCCGCCCGCCGCGCACCGATTGGTCCGAAGAGGGTGGAGGGGGCGGGTCGCGCGCTCTGATTGGCCCGCGGGGAGCGGGGGGCGGGCGGCGGCCGCAGAAGGCGCCGGAGCGGGCGGGACCGGCGGGACTGTGGCGGGTTTGGGAGTTTTTCAGGGGGCTCTGAGGGAGCGGCGTCACCAGCTCCGCTCCTTCCGCAGGGCCCCTCCGCTGCCCCACGGGCTGCAGCGGGCACGTCCCGCGCCGGGGACAGGAGGAGGAGAAGGGTGGGCAGAGCTGCGGCCTTGCTCCGACCCCCCATTCGGCCCGACCTGGATCTGAGGTACCCGCTCCGCACCGGGCGGGCCCGCATCGCCCCCGGCCCCTCTGCGAGTGCGCCTCTGGGTATAAAGAGCTACGGGAGGGAGGGGTTCTGCTTCGTGCTTGCCGACGACTAGTGGAAACCGGGGCTTTAGAGGAGTCTCCCCTTTTGCAAACTTAAATTTGGGGTTTGTTTTGGTTTGGCTTATTTGACTTGTTTTGTTTTTGACTTTTAACGGGAATCACTTGAGTGCCGCTAGAAACACGAGAGGTGGATGAGTTCCTTAAAGAACTGCCTTAAAAATAAAGTCCTTTCCTGGCAGCGTGAGGAAACGCAAAGGAAGCACCTTTTCTTGGCAAAGTTTCGCGCTTCAAATAACTACAAAAGAAACTTCTCGCTTATTTGTTAAAAGGTGTTGAGGCATTTGCCAAGTGATGTAGGCTGTCAATTGTTTTCTATTTTACTTGATATAGCTGGTTTACGAAACTCAAAAAAATCTGCTCGTGTGAATAATTTAATGTAGTTACAAACTAATTTCTTCAGGGCTCTTTGAAGTCTGGTGGCAAGTTTTGCACTATATTATTTGAGTTAAGCCAAAGCTTTATTTCAGAGGCCTTCAAAGCTTAAGTGGATTGTGTGCGTGCTTTTAAATAAAGTGACTAAAATAGGGCTTTGGGAGGCTGCACTAATGTTAAGTTTGCTAAATCAAGCTTTTCTGTGTGCTATGGGAGTTTCTAATTACTGATAACTCTCTTCTTCCCTAAACTCTATCCAGAGCTGCTTTTTCTTGGGCTTTATCTGTAAACTTATATTTTGACTTTTCATCTGCATGAAGAAACTGTCAGGTGGAAAATAAAAGTTTTGTGTTGACTTTTGTCACTCTGACAACTTCGTAGGACAAACTTTCTGCTTTATTGAGCTGGACTTGAAACAAAAAAAAATACCAACACCTTATGTATCCTATTTCTTGTTTTTACTGCGTCACACTTTTGTTCCTTCTTTTAAACATTATAAGATAACGATGTACTTTTACCCATTTTTTATCTCTGTGATCTTCTTCCCAGATTTGTTCCCGAAAGGATGGTCCCTTTCAGTTTCCCTCTGTCTAAGTGTGCACTTTGGGACCCAGTCCCCATGGGTGATGTCATTGGCGCACATGTTACCTACTACAGGTATCAATAACCCTTTTTGTGAAGCTGAAGGTTAAAATAAATTATAAAATGTGTGATTCAAAACCTCATTTTGAGTTTTTAATGCTGTTGTATGACAAGGCACGAAGGCTTATGTTATAAGCATGTAGGAATTTTTATTGGAAAGATATGAGTTTCCTTTTCCATGGGGGAGCACAGTCAAGTGGGTTGGAGGGGTCTCAGTCTAAAGTAACTTAGTTTCTTTCAGTTTTCTCAAGTAACTGCGTATTTGTAGCTTTCTTCAACATGTTTTTCCTTGTCTCTAAATATATGCAGAGAAAAACATGTTTTTTTACAAATAAGATGGTGTGTCTCAGGTAAAACTTACAGCTAAACATTTGACTTGCTTCAGTAATCTGGATTAGAATGTTAAAAGTTCCTATGTTTTGGTTCTTATTGTTTGCTTAGAATTGGTCTAGAGGCAAATCTGAAGCACTTTGGAATTTCTAGGGCAGGATATTCCAAATCTGACTTGAAAAACAAATGGAGGGTAAAATTTAATCATTATTACTTATATGGGTGATTTCTCTGTAGGTGCTACAAAACTCTTGCTGTAGTTATTAGAGCAAGTATGTGGATATTTGTGCATATAAGGCTGGGTAGCCCTTACATAAGGGGCCTTCACTTGAATTTGCCACACAGTCTTCTTTGAGTTAATATTAAAACCTCAACATTTTAACAAAGTTTAAAATAAATTACTTTTATGGAGGCACTTCACTTAATCTTGAGCAGGTAGGATATGAGGCACCATCACCGTATTCACATAAACCAGTAGCTTCATTTTCAATTTTGACTACTTTTCAGGCCGAAATCAGATAAGCTCTCTCAAGCTAAAATAACATTGATGTATTTACTGCCCTAGATTACAATTTACTGCAGTTTTTACCAAATAGTGTTTTTATAATTACCTAACCTTTCTCAATACTTGCATTCCTGTGTCACTGAGCCCAGTGTGCTGCTGCTTTAAGCATCCACAGTAAATATAGTGCTAAAGTGAGTTAACCCCACTTCAGAATTAGTTAAGCTTTTTTGCCTATTCTACTCTTTAAACTTATGAGATTTTTTAAAGGTTCTATGTTTTGCTTTTAGTGTTTCTAACTTTTCCCGTGTGCTATTAAAATAATTCACTTGTGTTCATCTCTAGTTCTTGTGACAATGGTACCCTTCAGATGAAAAAGCTTTTCCCTCTCATTGTTACTTATTCTCCATAGAAAAAAAAAAAGCTCTTCTCTCTCCTTGCTATTTATTCTCCATTGTTTCCCTTCTGATGTCGGTTTGCTGGACTAGACAAGCCAAATATTCTTGCTAAGATGGTTTGTGGCTTAAATTTGCTTGTTGTCTGTCCTTAGAAACCCCAAGTTATCTCTGCTGGAGAAAACCTTACGTCTTGCCTATCGCCATGCAAAGCAGAATGAAAAGAAATTACTTTCCTGTTTTTTGCTTGGGACCCTTGCAGTAAGTGAAGGTAATTTTAAGCATCAGGTAGACAGTCAATATTGGCTGGTTGAGTAAGCTGTTAAGTAGCCTGAGTTGTTGCTCTTGGACTTTTAACTTTATTTATTTATTTTAAAGATGGGGAAGGCGTAACGCTGACAGTCGACCGCTTTGATCCTGGTCGAGAAGTTGCTGGCGGATCGGGCAAAATTCCGACTGCATCTCTTCCTGGAGACTTTCTGATTCCATGCACAGTTAGTGCCTGGGGGCCTTCTTCAGATAATGTTATAGTGCACAGTGCTGAAGATATCAGCTCGGCTTTCAAGGTTGGCAGCTCTTAGCTGGGTCTCTTAAACAGTAAACTGTCCGCTAGGCAGGAGGCTGGACTATGCACAGGACTTGATTTTCAACACAGCAAGCTTATGGTTGAAGCAAGACTGTGTAGTTAATTATGTGAAATGAACTGCCTGAGTGTCATTGAAAAGTCTATTGGAAACTGTTGAAATCATTTAGTCATCACAGGTGTTTAAGGATCCCACAGTCTTTAATCTTGGACTAAAATGTTTCTGTCTGACCAAGGTTTTTCAGCTGGTTTAACCACCATAACCAGCAAAACAGTGATTGCAGCAAACTTACTTAAACTAAAGAAAACACCTTTTTTTTTTTTTTTAAACTATCATGAATGAATTGCAGTATTTAGGCAGTTGTTGATAAGGTGTTGCTAGGGAAGTGACTCACAAGAAACATGTAAAGCCTTATGTAGTTAGTAGCCATAGTTACTGTGCCTGTCATTTCTGTGCTCTGCTGTAGACATAGTCTACTAAATCCACCATCCATTCCTGTAAATTTTTCCCTGTAGTTGTTGTAGTGTGTATTTTATAACACAAATTAAGCTTGCTTCACATCTAAATTTTCTCATGATTATACGTCCAGATGTTAAATTACAAATTTCCTGATTGCAAGTAAGAAAACTTCGACAGATCAGCTTGAGCCTTCTAGTTGTCTGTTACTTATATAAAAATATAATAACCCTAATTTTTTTAATACATCATAAAACAATGCTAAGGTATGCATCACTAATTTTCAAGTGTATTCTACATTAGTCATTATATTTGGTAGAGCAATGAGCTTTGGAGACCAGGGTTAAGGGCTTTTTGTATAGTACCTATTGCAATAGTAGCTGTGATGAATGATTTGAGTTCCTAATGTAATACATCTTGAATCATGGTAATCACAGGAAGATAAGTGTATTTAACTCTTCTTTTTTCCTTACTTCTAGGGTCTGCAGAACAGTCTGTGCAGTAAAGAATCACTGGATCTTTCTAAACTGCTCACTATTAGAGCTCACATTGTTTTCACAGAAAACCTGGATAATCTACATTTTAATTTTCGCTGGGCTTCTATTACTGTGGCAAATACCTTGGAATACACCCCCGTGAAGTCTGTCCCAATTATTCCAACAGCCCTTGCAAGAAATTTGAACAGCCCTATGAGTATTGCACAAGTTCAAGGAACCTGTAAATGTGGGTGAGTAAAGGGTATTGCTAAAGCTGTCAAAGTTGCCTGGCAGTTTGTTGCCTTTCTTGAAGGAGATAGGTAGGAGAAACCTCAACTGTACTTTTCTTTTTAGTAAAATAGCTGGCATAAAAATAACATCACTTCTGGTCTTGGAAAAATACTGAAAGTTGTGAACAAGAAACAGGAAATGGGGTGGAGCAAAAACATTAACTGGTTCAGTAGAAGTTCTTCTTGCTCTTGGCTTGAGTAGAAGGATCTTCCTACTGGGGTGGGGAGACACGCCTCTAGATAACATAATAAATATAAACACCATCCAGCTTTTTAAACAACAGCAGTACCTGTCCTAGAATGGAAATCAGATGAATGCAAATCAAAGCTTCTTTTGTTAAAGGTGCTGCTAAGATGGTATTGGGGAGTCATCATTCTGACTGGGAACTAACTTAGTAGGATGAGCTAAGGATAGATCAGGGAAATAATTTGAAGCAACTGAGTGTCATTTTATTTGGAGAGAGACTTTGAGTGCCTCTCTGAAAGTTACTCTTCAAATTTAACATGACTTGCACTTCTGGATTTGTTGTGAATACTAATTCTAGTATTCACTAAAATACTAGAATTAGTACTACTAATAAGTACATTTTATCTTTGATAATTCTTTCATACATGGGGACTTGATGAAAAGCTGAGGAGTTGCTGTAAATATGGAATAAGAGCAGTTTTGATTATTTTATTTTTTTCCCAAACTTCTTTTCTCACGGTGTTTTCTAGACTTATATTTTTCCTCTTCAGGATTTTTTCTGAAAGACTGCCTTCCAAAATACTGGAAAAAACCCCAACTTTTGCTTTCTTTCAGCTACCTTACTATGGACCAAACACGGAAACTACTTTTGCTGCTTGAGTCTGATCCCAAGGCTTATGCTCTGCCATTAGTTGGAGTGTAAGTGTTGTGCTCTGTTTGTCCACATTAATACACATTGATTTGACATGTATCTGAGAGATTACACAGTGGGAGCTTGGTAACAGAACTGGCTCTAATTGGATATTTTTTTCTTACTTCTAGTTGGCTGAGTGGAGTTACTCATATCTGTAGTCCTCAAGTCTGGGCCTGTTGCTTGCGATATTTATTCAGTTCTTCAATTCAAGAAAGGCAAGTCACTTTTATAGGTAAAACACAGAAGCTATTGGATGCCTGAAAATGTATGCCACAGAAATGCATGGCAACATGAGCTCTGTTCAAAGATATTTGAGGGAATTCTGTGATATATATGTTGTATAGAGGCAGAGCTGTCTGTTTTAAATGTTCTTTCTGGTTTTGGCTTCTGCCTCAAGAATTTTCTGTGACTGAATTGTTGGAAAGCTGGGCTGATATCTCAAAGACAGAAGAGGGTAAACATTAATATGAAGGTCATTGCATTTTAGTTTAAATAAGAAGCTGCAAGCAGGAAATAGTACTTTAAACAATGATGGGGTTTTGGTTTTGAACTTTTCTTATGGGTATTTTCCTTGACATAAGCTTTCTCCCTGGTTGTACCTGACCAACATATTAAAGCATATTGCTTTGCTGCTAATACTGCCCTGTTATGCCTTCTTGTTAAATATTCAGGTTTTTTAATAGTATTTGTATTCTGGGGTGGTTTTTTTCGTTATGATGTTAGTAGATAATCATTCCTTATTCTCTACATCTTTTCACTTGTGATGTTTGCCAAGTTATATTTACATGGAAGCTGGAAGGGAGTTCAAGTGTTTATAGTTTAAGACTGCACTTCAGTTAAATGAAACTTTAAAATATGCTCTATGCATAAGCACTTTTTCTGCTTGACCACACCTGTTTTTAAGTTATAAAATAAAACCATATTTGGTGAACAAATGTGTGTGTACTTACAGAATAGACTTCCTTCCCTTAGCAACTTAAATGCATCCAAATACAGATAAGAGCCCAATTAGATTATTAGATAGTCAAGTTAGATGCTTGACTCTCATTATCTCTCACTGATTTCATCATGGAACTGGATTAAAGAGATTTGATGAACCATGCAAACAGAATTAACCTCTGCGGGCTAACTGGTTAATCTGCCTCAAACATTTTTAACTCTTTAAGTTGCAAGCATAATTTTGAAGTTGTACATAAATGCGTTTCCCAAGCATCCTGTTTCTACTGCTTTAGAGAAATATATTATTTAAAGAAAAAGCAAACAAAAAAAAAATTCCACAAACAACCATGTTACAAGTGCTATAAAAAGGAAGTAGTGCTACCTTTTCCTGGAAACACATTATTGTAATTATCCTTGAACTTTTGTGTTAAATGCTGACTTGTTACTCCTTGTTCTCAGCTTGTAGAAAAAAAACCCCTGCAATATAATTTTTTCTTTTAATTTCTTTGCTAATGAGAATTTTTTTGATGTTTAGGGATAACTGAACCACTAAGTGTCTCTATAATACATCTTCAATTAGATTCTAAAAAGAAAATTAAACACAGTATCATTTTTACAGATGTTTTCTTCTATGCTATTCTTGAAGTCTTCCAGGAAGTCATTTAAAGTCCTAAGTGATCATACAGGTTTGAACTACAAAGGAGATGAATTTCTCTACTTTTCCTTGATTCTTGTATGTGGTTTCAATCATAAATCCACCTGCTTCATCTATAGCTCAGTACCATTCAAAGTGCTGATTCACCAGTGATTCACCGGTTTGCTAAACTGTGTGAAAATTTGCTCCCTGTATTGAGAATCTAAGGGCCTTCTTCATGTTTAAGTTTTTTAAAGATGTGTTTTTCTTCTATTTTAGGGTTTTTTCGGAATCTGGGAGGTTTCTTATTGTGCTTTATTCATTGACACACAAGGAACCAGAGTTTTATGAGTGTGTTCCTTGCAGTGGACAGGCTGAACTGGGGTTTCTGATCTTAACTTGTCATGAGACAGTACAGCTCTTCAAGGTAAGTGCCTTGGTTTCCTACTGCATAATGGTACTTCAAAAATTGACTTATAATGTGACCCAAGTGCAGTGCTTGAAAATGATGTAGCTTTATAAAGCTACCTTTTCCCAGTGATTAGTGCAAATTCAGTTTGTCCCTCAAACTGGGAGATGACTTCCAAAGTCAGCACTGCTCACTTTTCTAACAGCATTAAGGATCTGTCTTTGAAATGTGCTGTGTTGTGCTCTCCTGCCAGTGACTTCGGCTTTATGAGCAGAGATTCAAACTTCCTATAGCATTTGTTAATCTGGTGTGCTGTGTGTGCACTGGCCACATCTAACAGCTGCTGTGGGTGATGCCTTCTAGAGAGCAAAGCTGAGAACTGTGCTTTGCTTGAAGTTGAATGCAAAAAGGAATTCAGTGGTCACTAATCAACTGGTCTCTTGTTGCACTACAATTTTATCTTTTTGCAAAGTAACTCCTTGAAAGAATTTTGTGATACAGCCTCTGGGACGTAACTAGTAAGGTTGAGGAAATTCTAGGAAATATCATTCCCTTGCATGTTTTCCTAGGCTTGTTCAGAATCTGAAGCTGAATTGTAAATCTGCCCAGTAAGTGCTGCTGTGCTCTGGCAAAGAAGCAGCGACTGTAGTGTGTGTCCTGTGCTGTGTTTACCCTGTTCTTCCAATTAAATTTCCCTGTTCAAGGCTGCCTTCCACCTTTAGCCTAAGTGCAGCTTAGCTTTCTGAAGATGACCATCCTCTCAACAGAGATTCACTTCTGTTGCCTCCAGGACTTGCCCAGCTCTGGTGTGTGAAGCAGCATAGGAACGTTTGCTGTTTCCTATGGTGGTGAAGGCTTGTGGAGGAGTGTCTGAGCAGTTACAGCAAGGAAGCATCTGCTCATGGCTATAATTAGCCCAACCACTTCACAGAGTAGCAGGGGAACAGTGTTAAACAGGAAGGGAAGTTGCCTCCCTCCTTGTAGTGGTGAAAAATTTGAAAGTAGAGGACAAGCAGAAAATAATCCTATAAACGTCCTTAAAACTGTTTCTTTGGGAGTGGTATCTCAGTGATTTGGAAGTTTGAATGTTTCATGCTTCACAAATATGGAACACTTTTTTCCAGAATGTTGAACCCTCAGACAAGACCCCTATCCAATTTGAGTTGAGTGCAGAAAACCAAAATGCAGAAACTGAGTTCTTCAGCAGAGTTTGCAAGAAACTTCCAATCAGAAGGTAAATCTTTCAGACATCGTTTATATGCAAAAATTAAATGTTTATTTGATGAGGTTTCTGGCCTCCTCTGTGCCATGTGTCAGTTTAGCTATGTATACATATTGTTACATTAAAATCTGTGTATGTGCTTTTATTATTCCTAGAGTTAATATTTTTCAAGTGAGATGGTTGAGTTGACTTGTATTCCGAGAGAAACTACTCAGAGTTCTGCTCTTGGTACTGGTGGTTGTAATACAGTCAATACAGTTTCTAAAAAGGCTTCCTTACTGATGAAGCTTAGTTCACTGTATTAAGCTTTGAGATCTGCCCTTTGAAGCAAATCCCTAATTGAAATCTACTTAAGTTGGTAAAAATTCCTTTTTTCTTCCCACTTCTCACAGCTCCAAGACCTGGATAGGTTGAAATTTAAGAATTTTAATAACCTGGCTTATCCATCAAATTTTTATCTGTAACTGAGATGGCCTTTATTTTCCTTCAAACAATGTTACAATCTTTACTGTAGCACTTCCTATCTTTAGTATAAATCAGTGCTTTGCTGTTAGAATGTCACTTAAAAGGTGTGTGTATGTGAGGCTGTGGGGAGGGAGGGTTCATATCTCTTTGCCCAGAAGCAGCATTTGTACTTTCACTGTTTGATCTTAAAACTATTTGCTGTGTGAACTCCCCTGTCTAACCAGGGAGAAGATGGATAGCAACTGCTTCTTGGAAAAATGATGCTGATATTGCACTGTAGATGGCACAGTGAAAAACATGAAATTTCATGTTACTGCTGCCAAATCTGACAACCAAACGTTTTTACTTTGATTTATTTTGGTTTTAGTCCTCTCCAGGGCTCTTCACCCAGCAAGTTGTCAGCAAGCGATCACGACTCTGGTGTAGAAGATGAGGATTTATCCCCCAGACCAATTCCAAGTCCTCACCCAGTGAGTCAACAGGTAAGTAAATAATTGCTCTGGGCATCTCAGATGTGACAGTTGGAGCAGCAGAACTCATTGTAAGGGGACCAGAGAGTGTAAAGCCTCTGTCTCAAAGTGCTAGAAGGGGAAAAAAGAATGGAAGAAATGAACTGAGAGTCCTAACTCCTGCTCTAGTTAACCTACCTTTTTCCCAGTTTTCTAGATACTTTAATTCCTGTATATGCTAGGATTTGGAAACAGAGATAATAGTTTCTACATTAGGAATCTTGCTGCTGTTCAGTGGAAGAGCTGTGGTGTCTGAAGCAATGACAGAGACAGCAAACTCATGTAGTTTTGGGTAAATAAGTAAATAAAGATCTGCTGTCCTTTTTTTACTGAAGTGTATACAAATACAATAAATAGCAGCCCTTGTACAGTCTAGAAGGATGTGACAGTTGTGGATTATTAAATATGTTCTGTTGTACCAATCTCCTGGGTCTAAAAATAGTAAGAGGGAACATGTAGTCCCCTTCTAGAAGGGGAATATGCATACTTTGAAATGACATGGACCATTCATTTGGTACACATGGCTGTTATGCTGCATGAAAGCAATTTTTTTCCTTTAAGAATGACCCTAGAGAGCTTGCTGCTTTTTCTGTATCTGGATTCTCCAGTCTTTTAGGAATGTATTCAATGTGTAGTTGATTTCAACTGATAATCATCATACATTGATTTTAAATTAAAACATTTTCTTTGAGAAAATTCTGCATGTAATGATCAGATAATATTTTTAAATTATCTTAAATTTGTGTAATTGTCCTTTCAGGTTACCAGGATTTTTCCTTCAGTGCCAGAACTGTCACTTATTTTGGATGGGAGTTTCGTAGAATCAGGACAATTGTCTAAGCCTATGGGGACTTCAAATGCTAAAAGTCTACCCTCAGTGCCAAATCAGCCTATTAAAAAGAAGTCCTGCTTGAGATCTACATATCACCCCACCCAGCACTCTGAAGACAGGCAGAACTTTTCTGCTAATATGGGAGATCCCTCTTTGAGGCAATTACCAAATCCTATAAACCAGAAAATTCCAGCTTCGATGCCTTCCAGAGGAAAGCAAGCTCTAGTACAGCAGCAGGTGCACTGTAAGAACACTTGCCCTCAATCAAGAAAAAGTTCAGGGTCATCTTCTCCTTCAACCCCTTGTAGTGGGCCTTCCCCAGATGCATCTGTGCACCACCCCAGAAAGCCATCGGAGAGACTTGTGTTAAATCCCGAAAGTGTCGCACAGCAGGGAGAGCCTCCAGTTAGGAGAACATCAGTATCCAGTTCCAAGCAGCTTCCTGCTGTTACACAACCAGTCCTCTACAGCTCTGCTTTCTCACCAGAGAGCTGCAGACACCCACCAGACCTGCAGGTGCCAGTTCAAGTGCCACCTTGCTGTCCAGGGTGCAGCTGTCAGTGTCCTGCTTCCGTCCACTATAATCCGGTAAACTCGTGGCAAGGAATTGCTAAAATGAACCCCAAACATGGAGCGGAGATCCAGTTGGAGATGGCTCAACAGAAGCCGTGTGCAATGCTCCATCAAAATATCATTTGCCCAAATATTTGCTGCAATCCAGGATATGCCCCAAGCAGCCCTATAAGCCCGAGCTATCATGGGAAAGCAGGGAGCTGTTCTCTGGACAACAGCTTATCACCTGGAATGAGGATGCCCTCAAGTGCAGGCCCCTCGAGTCCACAGTTGTGTGCAGCCCACTCACCCTGCCTGCACACGCCTGCTGCTAAAGCAGGATCAGATAATGGAATGATGGGATTATCTCCAGATGCATACCGGGTTCTTACAGAGCAAGACAGACAACTCAAATTACTTCAAGCTCAGGTTTGTGGAAATGGCAGCTTTCTCCTCTGGCCTCTTAGTGATTATGATTTGATAGTTCCACGGCCAAAGGAATTAAATTAACTGTTGTCTATCCGTGTTGGAGCAAGGGAGCCTGTCATACCAGCTGCAGTCTGGGGATGGAGAGGGGTCCTCATGAGCTCTGCTCATTGGTGTCCCTTAAATGAAAACTATTTAGCTCACACATAATTCAGTTTTGTGTTTATTTTATCATATTACCATAACATAAAAGTTTCCCTTTAGCACTCTTTTGCAATGGCAAATATATAAATGCCTTGCCACATATATGTTTGCCTGTGTAAAAAAAAATAATTTACTGCATAGGCTTTGAAATTATTGTAAGCATACAGATGAAGCACAGAATGTTCTCATCTGTTGCTTTGTCCACCTGCAAGCCTGCACCTCCCTGAGCTTTTGCTTTGAAGATTTCAGTTGTCTGCAGCAGACTGGCAGGATTCATTAGATCTTTGTTGCTGTGCTGGAAAAGCGGGCTTTGGGAATCTCACTGGGTTCTGTTACCTTACCAGGTTAAGTTTCTTCAGAGTATCAGCCCCTTAATTAAATTGTTGTCTCTGTATTTTGCAGAGTATGATTTGAGGCTGAAGAGCCAGAGTTTAAATTTTGCTGCTGGTGATGAATGATACAAATCGGAAAGTTGTTCACAGTACTTAAACTAGAAAATTACAGCTGAAATAAGTTTTTTGTATGGTTCCTGTATGTAAAATCAAGCTCTCAAAGCATGGGTTGTGCATGAGAGACACCTCTCCTTATTGCAGAAATGCAACCTTTACTGTTATTTTTCCCTGGAGCTGCAAACTAATGGGTGGATGGAATGGATGCAAATCCTAGAGTGAAGATTGCCTGGGCAACCTTTTATTTTATCATTTAAGTGCTTAGTTTAGTAATTAATACGAAGTTGGTATAGGGACAGTTGGCACATAAATGCTTGGCTGGTAAGTCAGTAATAGGCTTTGTGTGTGAATGAAAGGGACAAGGAATACTTCCAACAAGTGTGGTGCAAATAGGCTTTACTCAAGCTGTCTTGGTGCTGGCTTTGCCAGTGTGCTTAAACCTCTTCTTTGCTGGTGCTGCCAACATCAAAATTGGTGTTTTGATTAATGCTGTGTGCACTGCTGAGAACTGGAAGGTTATCAGAACTTCTTTGGCAGCGCAGCCTGGACTCGAATCCAGATCTTGGAGGGACCCAATTTAGTAATTCACTTTTGCCTATTATAGTTTCTATGTGATTGTGCAAATCGTAACTTTCTGATAACCGTCACAGATCCAACGCTTGCTGGAAGCACAGGCTCGCCAGGCTTGTTCCTCCGAGCCGGCAGCAGCAATCCATGCTCTGCAGCCTGAGAAGCAAAGGGACCTCGTTTCTATGGAAACACAGACCTCACCACGTTCACACACGAGGAGAAGTGTGAGTGTTGCTGTGAGCACAGGTAATGCTTGATTCTTTTAAAATAGACTGGCACCGCTTTTTCTGGATGTTTCTGGGATTTATTTGGCCATGGAGGGAATGTTTTGCAGAACTGCTGAAGCTATGCAAACGTGCACCTAGATCCACAAGCCAGCTAAGTTCTCTTGGTGTTATTTGCAAGTTTAGGCTGGAGTTACTTTTGTCTTTGGGCTTTAATGGCAGTGATTGCCATCACTGAAAGAATTATTTGTCCAATAGCTTTAGAAAGATCTTGTATTTAAAACTGTGCCTTATTGAAAGAAAAATCCACATCTTTTTTGAATTAATACACTGTTTCAAAAAGTAATAGCTTCTGGGCCATATAGAGTTCTAATAAATATATTATTGATGTTGTTTGTAAATCATGCATGAAGAGGAGACTGTATTTGCTTTAATTTAGGCAAGTTATACAGCTGTATCTGTAAAGTTACATATTAATGTATTGGTTCCTGTCAAATCCGTGGAAATATTGTGGTTAGTCTGGAGGAAACTTTCAAACAGCCTCAAGGTCAGTGCATTAAAATGATTTAATATGACAATTTATTTTTGTCAAGTATGTTTTGGAAGAAACTAGGACTTGAATGATGTTTTGGCAACTCTTAGCTGATTTAAACCCTAAATCACTTTTTAAATGGCAAAAAAACCGGGAATTGGAGAAAATTATTCCTCTGGCTTTACAAAGCCAAAGCGTCTCAGAAGGAAGTAATGACTTTCTTAAATGGGTAAATCTTTAATTTTTGTCCTAGGTGCTAGTTTATTTTGGAATACAGCCTCAGAAAAACAAGATGATTCCATACCCCAAGGGAAAAAAGAGGATGAAGAGATTTCCAAGGAAGACATAAGCATTTCAATTAGTGCTGAACAAGATGCAAGTAATAAAAGTATTGCTTCTTCTTTAAGAGTGGTTGACATTCCCAGCTTCGTAGAGAGTACTCATCTTGTGGAAGAAGGAACTAATCAGAACATTCTCCAGTAAGTAACCAGAAATATCTTGTGTTCACATAATAGGCTGAACTGCCTTTCATAAGTTACTACTTTCAGAACATTTTTGTCCTCGGAAATTATAAATAGTCACCTGACTTCAGTTGTGTTCTTTCCTTCTTTCTTTTTTAATTGTGCATCGAATTGTGCAGCTCACCAAAACACAGTTGCCTTTAGAGTCTGCATTCATCAGTCATGCAGGTTTAACTTGCCTACCTATCAGCAGGAGCTGATGGTAAAAGCCTTTAACTTGTAAAAGCATGTACAGTGCTGGCAGCATTCCTTTTCTTACCTTAAATCCTGACTGGAAAAGGGGATGCTGCTATAGGCAGTTGTTTTCTTACAGTGGCTTTTCCCTGTCAGCATTCAGAACTCTTCCAGTTCTGAGGGTCTTGGGATGAAGAGTTTATGATTACATGGCTGTTCCCTGAATTTTTCTGGATTTTATACCTAATTACTTTGTGTGTAGTGAATGCAGGTACTGACTTCACTGCTGTTAGTTTAATAATTTTTAAGCTCAGATTCTTTATAGTGCAATGACTAATCTCAAACTGATTTTGGAAGTGATTTTATAACTTTTTAATTTTCTAAATGGATGCTATTTCTACAAAGGGAATAGCTCAGCAATTTAGTACTTTTGGTGATATAATATTCTCTAAGTGTAAAAAGCCAAAAGAGGGAGAATACCCTTCCAGTTAAATTAGGTTTCTAAAATAATCATATTGAGAAAGATGTTGGTAATTAAACTATAACTTAAACATTCATAGTCCTTGATTAAAGTACTCTCTGCAAACATATACTGCTACCACAAATATGATGGATTCAAATCAGTCTTCTGAAGGTTGTATTTTAGGATGATGCCATTTAAGGTTCTCTTCAACTTGCAAAATAGCTGTATAAGTATCATAGTAAGAATGTAGAGCATCACCCAGATTTCTTTGAGGAGGAGGGGAACATTTTTTGGAAATGATGAATAATTGCTCTTGTAACAGTAGCTGATAACCTACATTGACTATCTGGTCTATCACGTGGTTTAAATCTTATCTCTTTCAACACAGGCAATTGATCAGTTGAGTTCTGAAATTCCCTTATCTTACACTTGTCTCCTCAGGAGGAACAGGAAGGGGGAGGAGGGTCGCTTAAGGATCTCCTCAGGATGATGGTAGTATTGATATGTCTGGTCTCAAAAGGTTTTATGCAGTGCACACACCAGCTGGCTGAGGGGGATGCAGAGCATCATGTTGTACCTCGTTCTAGAGTATTTACCCTTTTACCCTTTATTGCTTCTCTTTCACTTCTAATTTTGGGAAATATTTCAACTAGGTGTTTGTTCTCAGTTCGTGGTACTGAGTGTGCACGTGTGTACCTGTAACTGGGGAGTTTTTAAACTACCACAGGATCAGTTACTCACCTTGGTAAAACCAACTTTTTGAATAAATGTTTCAAAGCATATGGAAGATATCTGTTCCCGAGGGCTTTCAAGTGTATGTACGAATGCTGAAACATAAGAAGAACTTAAATTGTTAATAACCTTCCTTTCATCTGCCTTAAGGTTGTCATAGAGTGTCATTGAGTTTTGACTAGTCCAGAGAAGCCATTGCCACTTTTAAATCATCCTTTGAAAAACTCTTGTAGTGTTACGCTGCAGCGTGTATTTCCTCAGTCCTCAAATGACTTTTGAAAGAAAGTGACTGCAGAAAGGAGCAAAGCCTCAAGCAGCAGACAAACCAAAAGGATCTGTTTCCAGTACTCGATTTTAATCCTCCTCTGTTCATGAAATGATAAGGTAGATGCAGTGATAATTATGCTTTTTCTGTTTCAAAGGAGTATCTAGCTCTGTTGGTGTTCTCTTCCAGAAATGGAAACGTCTCCCAAGCACTCGTTCGCCGTTCATCCATGGAAGAAGGTGTCAGCGTGTCTTTACAGAAGGAACCATCAGAGGGAGCCAGCAACCAGGTGGTGGTAACAAGTGAGCAGAACTCGGAGCCACCCGCCTCGCTGCTGCCTCGGCGTCCCTCAGGGGATCAGAGGCTTTACCAGGACTTGCTGGTAATTGATGCAGGTTTTATATTCTGCACTGAGTGCAACAGTCAAAACAACCACTGCTGAAGTTATGATGTGGTATTGGCATCAGTGAAAACTGAATGTGGTTTTCAAGTTCACATGTTGTGCTCTACTGAAAGTTCCAAGTTTGTGGTTCTTCTTTTTTTTTTTTCTAAAGGTTTAAGTGGTTATTTTGTACTTCACTCTTTCATGCATACAAGGAGTACTGTCTACTGTCTAATAAATAGTAATTCCTTACTTCAAAGATGTCAGCTGGTAACTTCCCAAATTAGTGGCCTTTAAAATAACACAGCATTTTACCTTCAAGTCTCTTAAAGGGCAGATACTTTAATCTTGACTAATATCAGTATATGATGTGCTTAAATTTGGAACAGACTCTTACAGAAAGCTTGAAATGTAAGATGTTCCGGTGTTTGACTACACTACTCTGAGTTTAATTGATTGCATCTGAACTGAATCTGAATTTGCCTTCTTTGTCAGAATAAGCTATTAACCCATCAAGTTGTATTTGAAGTTGCATAAGAATAAACCAGGATTTAGGTTTTTGACAAGTCCTGCATGTCATATTTTTGTCATGTGCTCTCTTTCCCGCTCCCTTTTTCTGTAGGGCCAAGTAAACCACCTCTTAAAGTCCTCAGAAGAGCAAGATCACTTGCCTGTAAAATCTGTATTTGTTAATGATGATGGTCCTAAGTATCAGGATATTGATGGTACAACAGAAGTGGCTTCAGAGACTGACACAAGAGTGGTGGATAAAGAGAGTGTCATTAGTGCTACACTCAAACAGCTGAAGAGTCTTGGAGTGACACTGGACTCGCCTGACAATATGAAGAAAAATACACACAAAGTGGAGAATGCCAGGTAAAATACTGGTGGTTTTTGAATAGTAATTTGTAGATCCAACTGAAAATGAAGATTGGCTCAATGGGTAAAGAGAAGAGACTGTGTTCATTGCCACTGGGGATTTGTTTGCAACTTGATCTATATTTCCTGCAAAGATGAAACACTGGCTCATGCTATGGGCATTTCAGATAGGTTTAAGAGCTCTGCTAGTAAGTCAGATTATTTAAATATAACACAAGTAGTTCTAGCTGCTAGAGCATCTGGTGATCCTTGAAGTATTGTACATGCAGTAGCATGCAATTTCCTAGAATAATGAGGCTGCTTGAGTAATTTCAATCCTTTGGGCTATATCAAAGTGTTCCAGAGAAACACTGGATTTGGGAGACTGGATGTTAAAGAGCTGTGTATTTTCTCATTGCTTCTTAACCTTTGTCTTGCACTTCACCAGTGTACATGAAATTGTTATCATGGCTTTGGTATCTAATCAAAACTGATTCTGTCCTAATTGCTTGTAACTGTCAGTGCTTTGCCTTGAATGGAGAGACTGCAGAGGCTGGGGAGGGAAACAGCCTTGTTGAAATAGAGGAAGAAGCGGAAGTAACTTCTGAAGAAGGGGTTTTAGCACAGGAATTTACTTCTGTAGCTGCTTGGGCATAGGCTGATTGCCTGGTACAGCTTCACTTTCATGCTTATTGTCTTCTTGATCCCTGTATGTAGCTGTTATGTAAACAAAAAATCTAGCCACCTCCTAATTAATCTTCTCTTCAGCCACGTATCAAAAGCTGTTTCCAGTCATACAGTTTCTAACTCTTTTCTCTCCTTTTTGTTTGAATTTTTATTGGGTGTTTTTCTGGAATTTCTGGGCTACCTTCCCAGCTGGGAGAATCTGTCAGTGTTCCTTTAATGTCAATAATGTGCTAATGAGTGAACCATAGGATAGAACTGGAACTCTTGGGGTTTTTGTCTTCAAACTTGGGGAGTGGGGTGGAGTTCTTCCTTCTGCCACTTTCATGACTGATAAACAATTCTGAGAAAAGGTCTACAGCTCAGCAGAGAGAGAAACAACAGTGCAACTCCACAGCATAATGAGTGGTTGTTGTTCTGAGCCAGTTTATTCTCCCTAAGCAAACTTCAGAATTGGTGCTCAGTTAAATAGGAAGCCTCTTAACTATTGGCATGAGGGGTTTGGTTTTGAGAACTAGTATATGGCACATGTACTAAATGCACTGCTTTATAACCACTGCTGGTGTACCAGAGTTTGTCCTTTCAGTCTTTGACACATAATGTATGCAAGAAATTGGTGTACCAAGCAACAGACTGAATGAACATTTCCTTACTGAAGGATACCTTCAAAAACTAGAACCTTGCAGGCTTCTGGAATGAGACACTATGTCAGAGTTTCTGTAAAAATCCTGGAATTGGCACACAATGGTAAAGAGTTGTTCTTGGTCTCTGTCACTGGGCTTGTATCTTCTATCTAGTTATGAAATTTGGGTTGGATGGTAAAATCTAAAGTCTGAGGATCAGAGACATGATGTCACACTCACTATTGAGAAAAACCTGCTTTAAAACCAAAACCAGTTCTGAAGCCTGCTAGAGGTGAGTTCTTCAGGCACTTTGTATTGAATCAGAAGGGAATATCGTCCATTCTCTAACAGTGTTTGGATACTGTGGGGTTGAGTAGCTGCTTTTCAGTACAGGCAGAACATACAGTCTGGGTGCTGAGCAGCCTGATGAAGCTGTGGTGTTCAAAAGGAAGGACAGATCAGTACAGTGAGCAAAATGATTATATTGTGAAACTCGTGCTTTTCCTGTAGTGCTAAACTAACTTTTTGATGCTTTATTTCAGCATCTTGGCGTGCATAAATCCTGAAGCAGTGGTGCCTGGATTAAATTATATGTCATTTGCCAATGTCAGCATGTGTGGCTTAACTCCTAATGTTGTTGATCTGAGCATGGAAGCAAACGCTATAGCACTCAAGTATCTCAGTGAAAACCAGTTATCTCGACTGTCTCTCAGTCGCTCAGGCCAAAATCTTCCTGCGGATTTCTCTTTCCAAGACATCTTGCATTCAAATATGGACAAGAGCATGGTAGGTCTTAGCTTAATTTCACCAAACAATATGTCCTTTGCAACCAAGAAGTACATGAAGCGATATGGGCTGATACAGGGCAGTGACAGCAGTGAAGACGAAGAGGAACTGCGGGTTCAAGATGGCAATTCTGGCACTGTCAAAACAGAAAACATGCCAGGCAAAAACTGTGCCACTGTGTTGGACAGCTTCAACCACTGGACTGAATTATCCAAAAGAATTGATGGAAGACTTCCCATTCACCTAAAAGGTCACAGCAGAGAGTTGACTTCTCCACCGGAATTAAACAACCCTGTATTAAGAAATATTGCAAATGAAATTTTTCCTCCCAGAGCAGATCAAGCAGATGAAAACTCAGTTCAGTTCTTAAAGGATTTAAAGTCAAAAACCAAATTGTTACCTGGGAGGATTGAATTCACTGAACAACCTGGTAGGAAAGACGGAGATACTCAGGTGTTCCCTGGAAATCTACGTGCTCCAACTCTTGAAACGTTAAACCAGTCAAACAGCATAAATTCTGTTGGCACCATTCTTGATGTGAAACAACTCAGGCAGTTGCCAAAGTTGTTCTGAACGTCCCCTGAGATGGCTGGCAACGACTGTTACAAATCAGAGGGACCTCTCTGTAAAAGATGATAGGAAACCACGAATTAAGCTGTCTTTGAAGAGGTCCCTCTGCTGCAGCAGTGTAAAACTTTGCAGAGCTGAGTTTTCAGCCCAGGTCAGGGACAGCCACCTCTAAGTGCCTGGCTGAGGCAGTGCGGGTCAGCACTGACACGTGTGCACTTTTGTTTACAGTTAGGTGTGATTTTTAAAGCGTATGAAAGTTGAATCAACCTGAGCCCAAGATATACTCTTAATATAATTTTAACAGTGATTACTTAAATGTTTTTCTGTTGATGTTTTAAAAACACTGATTTTTACATGTTTGTGCCAACTGTGAGCCACTGATACTGTGTATGGCAGAACAGGGCAGAGCTAAAGCACTAATTTCTAGAAATTTGCTGAAATGGTTGGATTCCTGTGGGGGGGTTGTGTCTGGGGGGGGAAGGGAAGTATAACTGTGGCTTTACTTTGCATAAAATTATCTTGAATTTAGTCAAAATGGCATATGTAACTTTTTGTATCATGAAATCTTTGAAGGAAATTGGGGAAAACTAGCACTTTTTAAAAACTTTTTTTGTGAATTTTTTCTCTCCCCTCCATGTTCTCTATTTATTTAAGATTACATCCTGCTTATAAATGTCAAAGGTTTCATTAAAAAAAAAATTAATCTTCAGTTGTCTGATGGTGCCTTTATTTAAGACACATGCAGCTTCCCAGTCACTGTTAGAATGGTTAACTGGAAGGTCACTGGTTCACCTGCTCCTGAACTCAAGAATTCTGATACTGGGTGGTGGGGTGAGCAAAAAAATTAGATTTGCTTTGTTCTGAGTTAATATACGAATGTTCTGTCATCAAGCACTACAGTCTGTCTATTAATGAAACAGCTCTTTTCCATAACCTGCTGATAATATTCCACAAGGTGAAGAAGTTTTGTTTAACAGGTCCATTTCTGTTAAGACTCTGAGTCTTGTTCAGTTTTCAGGTGTTGTAGGCCCTTTGTGGTCAGGATGTGTTGTCCCTGGTGCTGGAGCCCCGCCGGGTGCCCAGTGTTGGCTGTGACAGCTCTGCCCGCCTTTGGCCAGTGCCTCTGAGGACATGGCTTAGGATGCATGGCTGTGGTGTGACACAGCCCTGTGCTGACCTCCTGGTCTTGGGAATGAGACACCGGTGCTGGAAGTGGTGATTCATTCCCATTCCCACCGTTCCTGATGAGAGGACAGTTCGGGATGGCGGTCGAGCCATGTGTTTTCTCCCTGCCTGTAGCACATCAACGTGCTCTAATAGGTGCTGGAACAAACTTTGTTTTCGTGATGGCATTGTCTCAACACCAGTTCAGCCTGCGGTGCTGACCTTGGCTTTCCTGCTCTGAGTGTTAAACTAACGGTTAAAACAACCTCCTCTAAAATCCTGGGCCTTTCCCAGTCAAATCCAAAGGACTGCAGTGTTAGTTCATGGTGTGTTTGACTGGACACTAATTGCTAATTAATTTATTACAGAATTGGGGTGAGATAAGCCATGTGCCATTTCAAAGCCAGTACAGAAGGCAGCAGCTCCCTTTAAGCCATGTCAGAATTTCTCCTCTCACGCAGCCTCTTCCATCAACAAGAATATTTGCTTCCTTTCAGGAAAGGTGCTACTTTTGCTGTGCTGAAAAATAAAACCTTTCTCAGTCCCTGAATCTTCCCTGGATCAGGCATAAGCTTATTATCTCCCAGCACCTTTTCTGCTGAATCAGGCAAAAAATAGTTAATGTTTTTGAACATTCCAGTGAGATGAATGAGGCAATTCATACCTCTGAGCTATTGTTGTAGGGTTTTGTTCTTTGTTTCCTATTGTAAAATGTCTGGAAACACAGGAAGATGACAGTTGTATTGGTTAATATTTTAAAGACTTTCTTCAAATGCTCGAGGGCTAGAAACAATTTGAAAACAAAAGCCAAACTACTTGCACACAGCTCAGGACAAGGGTGTGGTGTTATATTAAGTTACACAAATCATATAATCTTGGACAGCAACTTCTGAGTGAGCGAAACATTAATTTACTTGACCAAAGCAACAAAAAACCACCCTTCCCTAAAGCGGCATTTTCCTTTCATAGTGTGGTGCTGAGTAATTTCAAGATGTCTGGGTGTTTCGTTTTTTTTTTTTCCTGAAACATCTACTGCAGTTTGAAGTAAAAAACACATGGAAAGCCAGGTCTGGCTTTGTTAACTGGGCAATGGGGCCCAAATTCAAGCACTGGCTCACAAGGGAATGACATGGGGGTGGGGCAGCACGGTTTAAGATTTTATTGTTTTGGGGTTGGGGTGTTTTGTTTTATTTTTCTTCTGTGATTTCTAGCTATCTTTTATTATAATTAAAGATTTTTATAGTGCTTGATTAAACGGTGCTGGTCCTCCTCGGAGCATCACTGAGTGCTTTTCTCTGTATCTTTTTGGTTCTCCTCACTCTGTTTGCAGGGCTTGCCACCTCTTCTCTACTGAAAGCGTGGTGAGGGGTCGGGAAGCCCACCCGAGGCAGGGCAGGCGCAGGGAAAGGTGCCACACATGGGTTCCCTCAGGCTCGGGGTGGGACAACCGTGCGGGCTGAGGTGGGTTGAGCTCGGCCACGACTCCCATCGCAGCGGGGACCGGCACGGCTGGGAATGGCCCCGCAGCGGCCCTCGGTGCTCAGAAGATGCTCGGCTTCCTAATCTCCCCCGCCCAGCCCCGGCTGTTCTATCTTTAACGCTTCCTGTTGGTGAGAGGAGCCGGCTTGAAAATGGTCGTGTTTCCTGGCGGGAGGCACGGCGGGCTCTCCGGCGCGTCCTGACCGCCCCTGCCCCGCCGCCCCGCTCACGCTGCCGGCATCGTGCGGGCTCCTGCCGGCCGGGACACGGCCCCGGCCCCGGCCGTGCCGCGGGGGGAGCTTGGGGAAACCTCTCCCACGGCCGCGTCCAGAGCGGGAGGCTGAGGGGAAGGAGTGAAAGGAAGAATAACAGCTCCGGCATTTCCCCCCTGCGGGAGGGTGTGCAGGTGGCGGGGAGACAATAGCGACCCCCGCACCCCAGCCCCGCCGCCGCCCCCGCCACGCACGGGCAGGTGCGGCCGGTCCGCACCGCCGCTTCTCCCCCGAGCCCCGCGCTCCGCTCACGGCCGGGGGCCGCCGCCTCGCCCGAACCCCGCAGCAGGGACCGGGGGGCGTTCCGGGAGCAGCTCAGCCCGGGCCCCCTCCTTCCCACCCCGCACCGGGGGAGATTTCGTTGATTTTTTGTTCCCGCGCAGGCCGATCCCCGAACTGTCGAAAAACCTCTCCCTTTAGGAACCTTCAGGACCGCTTTACCCGTGGGCGTCCGGAGGAAGGGGTCTGGGACCCTACAGCAGCCCTCCTCCTCCCCTCTTTCCATGCCGGGTGCCTCTGGCATTTCGGGAAGGGTTTCACTCGTCCCGCTGCCTTGCGACCCCCGCGCAGGGCACTGCGACCCCCTCACCGCCCGCCTCCCGTCCCCGCCAGCCGCTCCGGCTGCACGGCGGCTTTGGGAAGGCCCGGGAATCCTCGCCCACCCGGGCTCGGAGACCCCCGCGGCCGGGCCGAGCCCCTTCCCCGACGGGGCGCGCAGACGGACCCGAGCCCCTCTGGCTGCCCCGCATTGCTGCAGGGAGACCCAGGGCCCTGTCTCCCCTTCCCCAAACCCCTCTCCTCCAGGCTGCTCCGCTGACATCCCAAATTTCTCGAGGGCGAGAGGTGCCGGCTGGGTACCTGCTCTGCTCCCAGTCCCCAGCATCCCCCACCCTCGCAAGGATGCTGGGACTCCCCCCGCCCCAGCACGGGAGAGAATACGGGGAGCTCGTCCCTGTTCAGCCCTTTAGCAAAAATACACAGGATGGGGGGAAGAAGGCTGGGGATGGGGCCACTTCTCTCCAAAACATCTCCTCTAGATGTGCTTTATTTACCTCCTCTCGTCCCAAAGCAGCACACACCCCTTCCCCCTCTTTCAGCATCTCCAACAATTTATTTTGGCTCATTAAATTTAATTAAGAACGGAGTAGGTGTTCCATATTTAATAATAATAAAAAAAAAAGGGGGGGGGGGAAACAGGGGCATAATAACCTCCAAGAGGACTAAAATAAAGAATCACTATTCAGATGCGGGCAGCCACAGTGCAATTTTTTATTACTTTTTTTTTTTTTTTTTTGCAGTGTCTTTTTAAGAGCATCTAAGCACACACACATAAAAAGCTAGAAGGCATGCATTCCGGAGTTATTCCTATGCATATCCCTGCAATAATTTTCCGCTTTCCTTCGATAAAATTGCCAAATAATAATGAATCATTTCATAAATAATGGGTTTAGAAGCTTATCAGGGCAGGCGGGCCACTGCTGGGGTTTTATCTCTCTCGGCCACATTGCAGTAGTGTTCCGCTCTCCATACTAAATAGGAAACTGGACGTGATGTGGAATTAGAGCCTACCCAGCTGAAGCCACCCAACACTTACTACAAATATAGCCGCGATGCGTAGGCCACAAAATGGCTCCACTCACTTTTCCCAATGAAAAGCAAATGGTGAGTAAAGAGGAATCGGCCCTGCAGCGAGCTGGGCGGTGCGGGCGGCGGGATGGGGTTTTGGGGGGCTCCGGCGGGCAGCGAGGGGGCTTTGGGGGGGCTTCTACCCCATGTGAGAGGCAGCCGAGCAGGGAAAAAAACACAAAACCTTTTCCGCCGTTGGGTTTTAATCTTTTTTTTTTATTATTCTTTGATGCGGGATGGGTGAGGAGGAGAACGCGCTTTCCCCTTTGAAATTGTGGGGTGCGATACCCCCACCGCCCCGGGACCCCCGGGGACCGGCCGCGGGTGTGAAGCACCCACCGGGCCCGGGTCCCCCAGCTTCTCCCAAGGGAAAAACACCAGGACACGGCATGGCCGACGGCCAGAGTCTGACCGCTTCTTCCCGGGAGGGGGGTCCCCCCATATCCCGCTCCCTCCCGCCCCTTCGTTTTGGGGCGATTTCCCTACAAACGACCGGCGGGAGAGGTGCGCTTTTGGGCTGGAAATTTCCTGCCGATCGGCTGCTGGAAAACAAAAGGATTTTGCGGAGCAGAAACGAGCAGGCGGGGAATTATTGCCCCCCCCCATCCATTTCTCCAAACGAAACCACTCCAATTTAGGGCAAAATACTGCAGATATCTTTGCGGGTTTATGTATTTCGTTTTTAACGAAAGTGGGGGTAGACGCCATCGTTTCTTTTTTTTTTTTACAAAGGGGTAAACCTTATTTTTCGTGATTTCGTTGGCGGGGGGGAACCGGCCTCGCCTTCCTGTTGCTCGGCGGCGGGGAGCGGGCTCACCCCGCTACCGGCCCGGCCCCGGCTGTCGCGGCTCCTCGGCCGCGAGCGCTCCTGGTAACCGGCCCCTTGAGGAATTTAATTTGCCCCTTTAGGAATTAAATTTTCCAGCCGGACGCGGGAGAAACGCCGCCGCCGCGGCCGCTTCGTGCGAGCCCGCTGGGAGAAAAACAACCCCGTGTCCAGGCCCGTCTGGGATTTCCTCCCAGAGAGACTGGGCTTGCAATGTATCCAAAAAAACGCCCAATTCGCCCCAAACATAGAGCCTTTTTTTTTCACGCCTTTTTTTTTTCTTGTTTATTTTTTTTTCCACGCCAGGCCATGCCCGTCGCTCGTTGTGGCCCCTTGTGCGAGGCGGCGGCTCCTGGCGGCGGCGGGGGGGGACCCGGGGGTGGCCACTGTCCCCTGTCACAGGGGCCGCCCCGGGGTGCTGTTCCCTCCTTCCCTCTCCCCTGCACCCTTCTCTCTCCACTGATCTTTGGCAATCCGGACCCACGAGATCCACCCTCTCCTCTTTTTCTCCCCCCCTTCTCTTCCTCCCAGGATTTAGCAGTTTTATCCCGATGCGGGTGTCCTTCCTCTCTGTAAAGTCGTAAGTACCTTGAGGTGGGAGGAGTAAATTCAGCCTGACACTGAGAGCGCTTTTGTTGAAACAGGAGAGACTTGCGGTGTCCCTACTTAAATATGACACATGTGAGTAATCTCTTCCTATACAATATCGGAATAGGCAATTAGATTTTTCTTTCTAGAGGGTTGGAGGGAAGGCAGGGAGCTTGTGCTTTATGTTGGGTGGCTGGGGTTTTTTTTATTTTTCAGAGAGATGGTGAGATATGGCAAAAAAAAATGGGATTTCTCTCGCAATTCAGCCCATCAAAAACGGGAAAAAAATTACCCAAGGCAAAGGAGCGAGAAGGATGGGCGGCAGCTCCCTGCTCCGTGGAGCTCCCTATTTATATAGGGAAAAAATAAACCAACCAACCAACCAACCAAACAAACAAAACATCTGAAAGCGAATGAGGGGATATATGAGAGAAAAAGCATGGCAATAATCGCCATATCGCTGCCTGCCCTCGGCGCGAGGTGCCCTGTCGCGACAGCATTCGTTCTATGGGAGAAGGGGGACAATGCTGTGTGCGGCCGCGGCCGGGCCCCTTCCTCTTTCCTGCTGTAGTGAATGCGCGGGGGGATTGGCTCCGTTAGGGGCTGGTTTAACCCCCTCTCCCCCAAAAAGTGTTTTCGGGTGTATTTCGCTGTTTCATGAATAATAATAGTGAAAACTAGACATGGGAGAAAAAGAGGCCACTCTTGAGGTTGAGGCCGCTGCCGGCAGGCCGGGCTGCGGTCGGGCTGGCTCCGCAGGTCGGCAAACACTACCGGGGCCCCCGATGTGGAGAGAAGTACCCCGCAAAAAAGCGGGGGCGAGCGCTGTGCCTCCTCCATCATTTGGCCGCATAATTTAACTCGGTGCGCCGGGCGCCGGCCGAGCCCTTCTTGCTGCACCGGCCGCCCCGACGGTGCCACCGCTCCGCGGGTACCGGGGGATGGAGGGTCGGGCCCGGTGGTGCGTCCTGCGGGACCAGGGAGCTGCGGGACGTCAAAAGTGCCGCACCGCTCCGCCAGGCTCCGTGACGTCACGGCAGGGCCGCTCCGTGACGTCACGGCCCCGCACGGCTCGGGCGGGGTGGACCCGCAGACCCCCCGGTGCCGCCAGCAAACTCTAAATGATTTTAGGGTGATTAGTAACTCCCCCCGTGTCTCACCGGCCAAGCCCGAGCCCCGAAGCGGCCACCCCCGTCGGGGCGGTACCTGGGGAGGGGTAAACCCCCCTCCCCAAAGCGGGGCCGCCCCTCACCGCTGCCTCTCTCCGCAGGACGATGGACAGGCCGCCCGCCCCGCCGCCCCCCAGTGACCCCCGCGATGCCCGCCCCCCCCGGCGGCACGACTCGGAAGCGGAGACCACGAGCGAGCCGGAGAGCAGCCGCGGGGGCATGGAGGCGCCGGCGGACCCCCAGCTGCTGCTCAACGGGGCGTCCAAGGAGGCGGGTCGGCCCTCCCCCGGGCCCCCCGCCGCCCCTGTGCCCGTCATCGAGCTGGTGCGCCGGGGGGGCTCCCTGGACATAAAAGGCCGGGAGGCGGCGGGAGAGGCGATGCAGAGAGCGCCGGGTGCCGAGCCGTGCCGCGCCGCCGAGGCCGCCTGCGAGGCCCGCATGGTGCAGCTGAGCCCCCCCCGCGCTCCCGCTGCAGCCCCACGGCAGGGCCATGCTCTACAACCTGGGCCAGCCGCTGGCCACCATCAACAGGTCCGTGTCTCCCCGAGGGGTGCCCCGCTCGAATGCGGGGCCGGGGAGGGAGGGAGGGAGGTGCGGGGAAGAGAGGGGAGCTGCAGCATCTCTTCTTCCGAGCGGGGCTCGGGGCTTAGTCATCGCGGGTTTGCATGCAACTTGGCAAAGGAAGAAAGGGAAAGGGGCAGAGAGGGAAAAAAAAAAAAAAAAAAGAGGAAACGAAAAACTGTCATTCCTAGGAAAAAAAAACCACCACAGTAGAAATGTCCCGGGCAGAGCAAGGGGGTCCGTCAGTAAACGGCCGAGAGCTGGTTCAGCTCCTCGGACTCTCTCTGTCCTCCAACGAGTCCCTCAAATAAGCGCAAGGGACAGCAAAGGCTCTGGCAGGAGCTGGGTCAGCCCGGGGGTGTGCGGGGACGGAGCCGGTGCGGACCTGGCCCGGCTGGACGTGCGCGCCCGCCTGCGGGAGGGCACAAAGCCGCGGGAATGCGGGTGGGTTTTGCCCGGAGCCTCCAGCCCGGATGTCCCAAGCTGCCCACATCCCCCTGCTCACGCGGGGCTGGCGTCCCTCGCTTCGTGTCCCCAGGCGGCCGCGTGTCGTGTCGCCTCACGACCCAGGGCTCGGCTTCGTGAGCCGTGAGCTCCCTCCGAGGTCACGGAGCAGCTCCGCTTCCCGCCGGCCTCGAGCTGCCCCCGGACGCTGCCTCCCCCCATCGGGGGCCGGGCCGGGGGGATGCCGGAGTGTCCTCACGGCCTCTCTGCCTTTCGTTTACAGCGGGTTTTTCGGCGAACCGGACTCCTTCTCCATGTACGGCAGCAACCGGGTGAAGCGGAGACCGTCTCCGTACGAGATGGAGATCACCGACGGTGAGAGCATTTCGCCCCTGCGCCGGGTCTTTAGGGGGGTCCCCTTCTGCTGAGGGGGGCAAGTTGCTGCACGGTGCCGTAATCCGGGATTAAACCCCCAAATAGCAAATAACAAGAGAACTAAACCCCCTAACCGTGAAATGCGACTAGGATGCCTGGGGAGTCAGGGTGGCTCTGCGGTAAGATTCGGGATAGTGGAGCCCACACCCGTCCCCACTAACGCCCAGCAGCGTGCTCGGGGGGTTTGACTTCACCGAGTGAAGCAGTTCAGTGTAATGGCTAATTACACCCCCTAGAAATCAAATCCGAAGGAAGACCCTAAATGTAAGTCTTTGCTGAAGTTCAGATCAGGGCCATTGCAGTGAGATGCTGTGTCTGTAAACCCTTTCAGCCAAGAGACATTCGCAGTGCAGACCACAGCCTTGGGCAGAAAGGACAACCTGCCTTTAAACTGCCTGGAAGCAAAGAGCTAACCCTGTGCTGAGGTCTGCAAGGGCGCAATGGGATTGCTTTTTGCATTTTAATTCAGTGTATATCCACACCTTGCTGCTGTCTGCCGTGGAGAAATATCCCGTGGCAGAGCGCGGGAGCAAATACGGCGGGTGACAGTCTGGTGTCTGCGCAGAGATCCCAGGCAAGGGCATCCCTGTCGGAGCCGCAGGACAGTTTCAGAGAATGGAAAGGAGGGAGAAGGAAGGCAGTGCAGGATCCATTGCCTGCTCCCCGGCAGCCGGCGTGGGGTGCGGGATGCGGCGTGCAGGCGGCAGCGCTGCCCACGCAAAGGGGTGTTCGCAAGAAAGATTTACACGTGGAAGGCCAACCCTTTTATCTGCGGAGTTAACAGCCCGTACGCACGAGATCCATTGAAACGTGTTTTCTCTTTAGCAATTGTAAACACTGTGTTTCAATTGCTGGACAATTAATTTTCCTTCTTTTTAGCTAGCTGTTCCTTTCCTTCTACTCGGCTAATCTAAGATCAAATCATAATCCGCATCACTCTCAAACAATACAGCCCGAAATGACGGGCTCAGGGTATTATCTGCATTAATCAGTCCCTCTCTCCCTACTCTGTGCTCTCCTAGTCCTTTTAGACCGGAGTCCCGTGGGACAGGGGGATGTCACAGCCCCGGCACAAGAAGGGCTTTTTGTCTGTCTTTCAATTCTGGGGCTTTATGGTTACGGTGAAAAGTCCATCAAATCACGTTGTCGGACTAAAGCTTTTGACTTGCTATTTAATTAGGTGTTAAGGATTACAGACATACTTGGTTGCGGCCAAGTTTTTGGATATGTTCTTTGATTCAGGTGTACAGATTGGGCCCGATCCTGAAAGTTCTGGCTCATGTGAATTTCCAAGACTGGGCTCAACATTTTTCGGGGGAGAAAAATATGTATTAGACGATGCTGTCTAAACAGGAGCAATTTGTAGGAATGTACATCCCATGCTGAGGGATGGGATGGTCTGATGGGCTTTGCTTATTGCTCTGGTGGTCACCTGCCAGGTGACATCTGTGGCACACAGGAACATCACTCCTCAGGGTCCCCAGCCCTTGCGAGCTGCAGAAGGGCAGGAAAGTCTTGCCAGGCACTTGGTGTTTGGTTTTCTCCGTAAGGAAAGGAGTGGAATTTTTTTGCAACTATTCCTTTATCTATTTTGTGGAAAGTTCGGTGCATTTAATATCTTCTTTAAAAATAGCCATAAATGGAGATAAAAACGAGGAAAAAGTATCTGTAAAAAAATATATCCTGGAACTTTGGAAGCTCATCTTTTTATTAGTTTTCCTTAGATCTCTAATTACAATTTTAAAAGCATCAGTCAATCAATTTGAACAAAATCCAGGCAAAAATTCTCATCTGACTGCTTGAATTAATTATGAGGCAAATTTCTTTATAAGAAATAGATCTTCTATTATAACACAGCTATGGGGCATTTTAATTTTCTCCATTGCTTGACATGTTTTGGTCCAACCCTGACCTCTTTCTAAAAGATATTGTTAATTCAGTTGATGTAGGAATCAAGAATCTGAGTGGTGTCAGAATTTGTGTTATATACTGGAGCTTGGTTTGGGTGCCCCTGGATGAAAATGAGCAAGTCTTTTTTTCTGATTTCTGACCTATTTATGAATAGATGCCTTTTAGTTGTCAACTCTCAGTGAACACAGACATATGTTTGAAGCCTGTGAAGACTGGAAGTCTCCTGAGGTGTTTTTTGGGTCTTTTATTGTTTTGGTTTGGTTTTTAATATCCAATGTGAGTTTTTTTTTCTCATAACCTAATGGGAGTAAGTGGGTCTTAAGCTGCATCTTCTTCTGGATTTAAGGCTCGTTTCTTTGTCGTTTCCGGAAAGAGCAGTAAAGTGTTAAAACTGTTGTATTATCGTAGTAGGTTATAGCACATTCTTCACTGCCTTCTTAGTAGTGCTGTTGAGGTCCCCTTGGTCCCCACCACGATCCTGTAGCACAGCAGACTGTGCACATCAGGGACAAGAAACCTTCCCTTTCCATGAGCTCTTGCAAATTAATTCATACAAAGGGCATTATGTGCTGTTTAGGGGTCAATATTACCTTTATTAAAGCATCAGACTGGAATCTTGGAGGTCAGAGAAGATGTGTTTCTCATTTTTATATCCTCCAGCTTATCCCAGGGGCTCTTTGTGATTTTGGAGGGCTCCCTGCTCCTGAGCATGCTGTAAGGAGAGGTGGCTGCTCACACTCTGCAGAAGCTGGCACCTTTAACCTGCCTGTTTGGGAATGTGTCAGCATACAAACCCTGCAGTGCAGGGTGTTCTGTGTCATGTGCTGGACTGAAGGGACTCAGTTTGCCCTGAAAGGAGTGAAGTGTGATGTTGTTTAATCAGCTGGAATGTGGGATTCCTCTTTTTGTGTTGTGGAAGGTGGAATCTGTTGAGGTGCAGCCTAGTAGTGTGCTTCCAAAGTCACATTTGTTCAGCTGCTCTGTCACAGTCAAGGCAGCCAAGAGTTTTGCTAGACAAGAATAATGATGTTAAATTGTCCCACGGGGTGCTGGTTTCATGGGTGATGGCAGAGCTGTGGCTTAAACTGCTTCCCACAGCCAGGGACTTGATCTCTCCAGGAGGGAATAATTAGGCAAGTGTCTCAATGTGGGGATGGGGATTCCACAGTCCTTCGGGGTACAACTCACTGATGTGTTACCTGCAAGTCTTTGCCTCACACTCTGTGATGATTTTCACTTTATGTGATGCTTCCCACCCTTTGGGAGTTTCTGCCATGGTCAATCTCTCAGATTTCCATGAGATTGATGTGACCTTCCACTGTTGATGTTTCCTGGAGATGAGGATGGAAAGGATGTAATAATAAAAGCATCTTATGGCAGTGTCCCCTTATGTGAGCTGGTTTCCATGGACCCAAGGACCTGCAATCCTGATTTACAGAACTGCTGCTCCTGTAGTGCAGAACATTTGGGTAGATGTGCTTTTGGGTCTCTTCCAGCACAGAAGGAATGTTTTTCTCATGGCAAGAGGAGTTACTTACCCTGGTGATCTGAAAGGAGAATTGATGTGTTTTGTGTGTCCATCCTGTATAACATGCTCTGTCAGAAATACAGCTGTAAAATTTCAGAGATTTAATTGGAATTCACATGTAACTGAACAATTTTTTCACTTCTCCAGTTAGTGTCAGAGGGAGTTTTTGCCCTGTGGCAGTGATATGTAGAGAGAGCAGGAGGCCCTCAGTTCAGCTGTGAAACTGTTTCATCCTCTCTCGTGATCACCCTTCCAGCAAGGACACTGCCTTCACTCTGTGGGTCACGTTGCCACCTGTCCTCATTGCTATGGGGCAAATCCCACCACCATGTTTCATACAAAACACCCAGAGGGCTGGTGGCAATCCTATGCTCTCTATCAGCACTGGATCCTGCCTGCAGCAGGGAGGGTCTCTGGATCTTAGAGTTGTCAAAGCCTCTGCTCAAGACAATTTCCTCCTGCCTTGATGATGTGTCCTTTAGACACTTTTGCAATACAAAATAAAACTATCTAGTGAGATCAGCTTTTAATAGGACCTTTGTTGCTGAGTTACCCTTGTTGATGAGCTGAGATACCCTAAAAGCATAGCAGCCTTCTGCACACGTGTCATGGCTTAAGCCTTCCTCCTTGGAGAGGCAAATTTACACATCTGAGGAGACACCCAAAGAGATTCAACTCCATTTTTCCCTTCCACTGGATTCAACAGAAGTTATGGCTATCTCAGCTCATCATATCAGCTTCCAGTTAGCTGGAAACTCTTGTTTCACCGCCTTGCTGATGTCAGTCACTAGAATAAGTCAGTTAGTCAATTTGGGAAACAGTGACCTATTCAGCAAAGTAAACCTGACCTGTTATTCCCTACTCCTAATTCTGTCTGGTTGGAATTCCAGGTCCTCACACGAAGGTGGTTCGCCGCATTTTTACCAACAGCCGGGAGAGGTGGAGACAGCAGAACGTCAACGGAGCCTTTGCAGAGCTCCGCAAGCTCATCCCCACCCACCCGCCCGACAAAAAACTGAGCAAGAACGAGATCTTGCGCCTGGCTATGAAGTACATCAACTTCCTGGCCAAGCTGCTCAACGACCAGGAGGAAGAAGGAAACCAAAGGGGCAAAGTGAACAAAGACTCTGGGATAGTCCAGGAAGACCTCCTGCAGGACATGTTGTCTCCTAACTCTAGCTGTGGAAGTTCTTTAGACGGAGCGGCGAGCCCGGACAGCTTCACGGAAGAGCACGAAGCGCTGGACTCGAAGCACACGCGGAGCCTGCACCACGCCATCCTCCCCGTAGAAGGCAACGCGCAGCGGTGATGACCTTGGCACTGCTCCCGAAGCGCCGAGGGGGAGAGGCGAGACCTGAGCGTGAGGATGCTGGAACTTGTGCTCGCGGGATCTGTGACTCTGCCTTTCCCCGGGAGCTCGGGCTCCCCGCTCTCCCCGGCCCGGGGCGGAGCGGCCGGAACGTTGGCCCAGGACGAGACCAACCCAGATGGACGTTCAGTATTTAGGTACGTGATCGTACAAAGAAGAAAAGCATTGAAGTCATCTTCATTGTACATACTGCTCATGACGTGACCCTGAGGAGGGGGAGGAGACGTGGCCAGCGCCTCTCCAGCATTTAGGGGGCTTTCAGACCGTTTGATGACCATTGCTTTTTAAACAGTCGCCTGGTTGAGGCATGAAACTCCTCTTTCACTGCTGGCAGAGGCCACTGATGCTTTCCTGCTCCACGTGGTGCTGGAGGCTGCTGCATCATGCCAGTGCAGCACTTCTCCAGCCTGTGGCACACACAGCTGGTCTGAGCAGGAGCTGGGGCCACGTGTTCCTGTTGTCCCAGAGCTTTTGTCTGTATCTTTTTAAAGAGGTGAAAAAACACCCTCAGCAAAAGAACTATTAAAAGGATTAAGACTATTTCTTTCTCTCTTCTTTTTTTCTTTTTTTTTTCTTTTTTTCTTCCCCTTTCCTCCTTTCCCTTCTACCTAACTTTGAATTGTTTGGGGTTGTAGTATTTATGACGTGGGATTATTTCTGTTTAACACTGTCATGCAGTATCCATTGAACAAAAAGGTACATAGGTGTTTTCTTCCACCCTCCCAGTCCCTAATTCTTCTGCTGGTAACACTCAGCAGGTGAGCTCCAAGCCTGTTGTGGTCTACTAGAGTTTTCCCAGTGGTTTCTTAGGGCCAGAATTTCTCTCAAGAAAGATGAATTTCAGAATTGGTAACGGAAAAAAAATACTTGCTAGTGGAGTATCTCCTTGGACTGGAGGATTTTTATAATCAAAAAGGAATGAAAAGGCAAAAGGAGTCAATGATGTATTAACAGTGTGCGTGTACATAGGGATATAAAAGAGTTTTAATGGTATGCTTTGAAGTTTTTGATTTTATTGTGTGAAAATGGTGGTGGTTCAGCTGTGCCAATGCCCACAGTATGGACCATAGTGCTGGATTTATTCTGGCCTTAGGGAGGTCCTTACTGATGAGACTGGTAGGAGTTCACAGCCTCTCTGAACCTTGCAGGGGAAGCACTAAAAACAGTGGTGGGATTAGCCTCCATTCCCAAGTGCTCAGATTGCTGCAAAGTTGATATCTGTGACTGAGATGGTCCTCTGATTCCTGCTGCCCCTCCGGGAGGGTGTTTGGGAAACAGGAGGACTGAGGAGCAGGAGGCTGCTGCTGTGGGGGCTGGGAGCTGAGGACCACCCTGTGCTATCACCACATCAGTCCCGTCATTTCCCACCCACCCACCCATTGCCTGATGGGGCAATTGCCCCAAGTCCGTCCTCTCCTTCTGCAGAGATGTCAATGCACAGAAATCTCTTCCATGCTACAGTAAAAAAACCCAAACCACAACAAACCACACACAAATATCCTTTGGAAGGGGATATATCTTTTTAAGCGGGGACACCTTCCACCTCACTTGTTTCTTCCCAAGGATGCTGAGGTACAAAGGAACACAGAGAATTTAAGTGGGTGTCTGCAAACCCATCCAGGCTTGTTTCAGAGCTCTGTCATTTCCATCCCTGCCTGGTTCTGATGCCTCTTTGTAAATAATAGTTAAGAGTCTGGCGTGTGGCTTGGCTTATTAGGTGGAATTAGTTGCCTGAGAAGGGATCCTGGCCCATGTAAGGATTTCCAAGACCCCAAATCTTGGAGTGCACCAACATCCCCCATCTTAAATTGGGGAAAAGGAGGAAAACTTCTTCCTGGGTCTGGATTGTCCATGCATGGGGTTTTTTACTAGAAGGGGTTACCCGCAGGGCTGTGCCAGGGAAGAGGTGCTGACAGGTGACAAAGTGACATGAGGAAGAGGTTTGGGCTGGTACTGGTGCCACGGGTAGGAAAGGCAAGCAGTGGGGGCTGCCAGGGGACCCTCTGGGAAGGGAGGGGGATGCTGTCACACAGGTAAAACCATTCTTGGTCTCAAAATAACCCTTTACAACCTTTTTATTAAACCATTGCAAGAAACCCCCCCCACCGACATCCAGAAATTCCTCATTCCACACAAATTTATTATTTTTTGTTTAAATCTTTTTTGGTAGCTGAATAGTTGGGAAAATGGTACAACCTTGGCAGCACCCTCAAACACCCCCCCTCCACACACACGTGCCTGCTCGTAGCCCTTGGCAGAGCGCACTGTAAGGTCTCCTGGGGTATGTACAGTTGTACTTAATTGTGATTTGAATGGTACATTTCCTCTGCCCACCTCTCCTCCTCTCTGCTTCACCTCTCGCTGTGCGGACCGTCATCCCCTGTTTCTGTCGGAAGCGGCGCCCTGGGGCAATGTTGTACCGTGTGAGTGAATTCCTGCCTTACGATTTTGGTTTTTTTTTCAGCCCCCCTCCCTTTCTCTGCCACCTTCCCTTTGGATTTCTGCATTTTTTCTGCAGAAATGAAGTAACCAGACCTGGTACCCTGAGTCTCAACCCACTGTGGATGTGCTATTTAGAAAACACATTTGTTGTAATGTGTGTGTATATATAAATATATATATATAATGAATATATCAAGAATATTTCTAAATAAAGTTTTACAAAGCAGCCTCCACTTGCTGTCTGCCTCTGTCCCACCTCATCACCTGAACCCATCGCTACTTTGGTATTTCATTGCGGGATGAAGATGCCAGGGTGGCCCATTCCCAGCCACCAAAAGTCATAATCGGGCAGCAAAATCCTTGCAAAAGGACCTGCTATTTTTTTTTTCCTTGCTTGAGTCACACCGTCCAGCCTGGGCTGGGCTTCTGCAGAGCGAGCGGGCGGGAGGAAGAGCGCGCAAGGCCGGCAGGAAGGAAGGCGGGCGATGAAGCAATGCCCCCGCCGCAGGCGAGCGTTACCAGCCTCCTCACCCCCAGCACGTTATTTGCAGGTCCCCCAAAGGCTCCAGTGGCCTTTTCCCTCCTTTTGGAGAGGGTGACTGTGCAAGGAAGGGGCTGCTGGGGGGCCGTGCGACTTCCTATGACAATTCGGCCATGATTTAATAGGCAGTGACAGCAATTCCTCTTTTTTTTTTTTTTAAAGTTATCACAGCCATGTGCACAAACACTTTTTTAAAAAAATAGCATTAATTAGGGAGTGTTTACAAGCTAAGTGGTCCACTGAACATGTGTATGTTAATATATATATATTATATATAATACTAATTTATATATATTATATATTATATATAATATTAATTTATATATATTATATATATTTTTATATATATTTATATTTTTTTATATATATATATATATAAAAAACACCATGCTGCTGCTGGTGGTCAACACCATACCAATAGCATGGAGCAGATGACCAGGAATGGCAACTCAAGTATTTTTTGTCTTTAATTTCTATGAATTTCAGAGTCATTGCTTATTTAAACAGAGCCTTTTAGAGCATCCTCGACTTTTTTAAAGCATCCCCCCCCAAAAGTTTAGCTGCTGAAGCCCCTTCCAGAGCAGACAAGCAGCCAACTCTTGCTTTTAAAGTTTCTGGGTGACATTTCCCCCTGTGTGAAAGAGGGGACTCCGTTTCAAGCTCCAACCTGGGGGTACAGGGAGCCCTGGCCAGGCACAGTCCCAGACTAGGGACATGGGGCCCCCCTTGACAGCCAGACTGAGCAAAGCCCCTGTAGCCAGGACCAGGCTGGTTTCATCCCAGGCACTGGGACAGGGGTAGGTGCAGTGTGTGGCTGTTGGGTGTTTATCTGGAGCTGGGAGATCAGGGCTGCACAGCTGGTTTAACCCGTCTCGCCCTGCTGCCAGCCCAGCACGAGCTGATAGCTCAGCCACCGGTTATCTCTGCCTCCCACCTCCTGGTTCTCTCCCTCCCTCCTTCCATCACCAGGACAATTCTGCTTCCACCTCCCCCTTCTGCTTTTTTTTCTTCCTTCAGTTAAAACACCCTTCGTGGCCACATGACTTTTACCACCAGCACAAGGAAAAACACCCTCCAGGTGAAGGCTTTAAACCCCTCTGGGCACATATATAGTGTCTATAACCGATGGAAAGGGATGAGAGGTTGCCAGTGCCACCTGCTCCCCGGTGGGATGGCCAATGTGCATCACTCCTGATTGACCCTGGTGGTGGGGACACCATGAGTGCTGCCGTGCTGGGACATTCTCCAGGGTTGTGTCCCCATCTGGGTGACTGGTGGCTTTGTGTTGGCCATGCTGGGAAGAGTATCCTTCTTCCTGTATCTTCTTCTCCAGAGCATCTGGACCTTGCTGCTGCTCTGCCACCAAGATGCATATGCCACTGAAGATAGCAGATATTCACCTGCCTTTGCATTTATTTTTAAAAGTAATATTCAGAAGCCCTTCTCATTCTCATCTTCTGATGGAAAATTTAATTCATTTCTCATCAAATGGTAATTTCTTTTACAATCTTGTTGTGTTACAAATGGTGATGTGTGCTGCTCTGTGGATTCAAATACCTGGGGGAAAACCCCCAACCCAACCTGGTTTTTTTTCTCTGTTTATGCAAAACAGAAAGGAAAGTTGGGAAAAGCACCTTACAGCCCTGGTTTCCACGGCACAGAAGGGATCAGTGCAGCAGGAGGGTGTTGTGGGTGTCATTGCCCTTGGCATTGCCACCATCTCTCACTGGTGGCACCACAGGGTGATGGGGGTTCTGGTCTGTAGTGCAGGAAACCTTTTGGCAAATAGCGCTTTTTTTTTTCAAACTTGAAACAGGTGTGTTTAAGGGTATTTTTTGTTCACCCGTGTTTCTAATGTGTCGCAGGAATCTGGTGGCAGGTTCTCAGTGGCAGAAAATTTCCCTTGCCATTGTATGGATGACACTGGGGAATGAAACAGAGAGGAAGTGACTTTAGGATAAAATTGAAATAAATAAAAGAGAAGATGCAAGGGATGTGCAAGAAACAAACAAAGAAACCCCCATAACCAAACAAAATTTGGGTAGATTTTATTTTCAAGCCTCATTGTCCGGTTTTAATCACAGCCTTTCTGGCAAAGCCATGTTGAGGGCAGCCTGCACTGGCTGCCCTGCCTGGGAACACTGCTGAAGCCTGGGGCAAGGACCTGCTTCATTAAGGGCATTCCCACATAATTGAATTAAATATGCTCACAGGAACGACAGGACCCAAACATTCCCACCCTGGCAACCGATGAGAAAGCTTCTCCTCTTCGCTACGACAGGCCAGTGACAACAGGAGGGAGTAATTTATGGCTCTCTGGGACTGCTCGATATGCTCTTCATCCCGGGGCTCATCCCGACATTCCCACCGCCGCACAAAGGCTGCAGCCGGCCGGAGGTGCCCAGGGGACACCCCGCTGTCACACACAGCAAGGAGATGAGCAGCAAGCACGATCCCCTCTCTCCTCCCACCTCTGCTCTTTTTCTCTGGTCCTCCTGCCTCTCCTTTCACCTTTATTCTCACTCTCTTTTTTTTCTTTTTTTTCAGTTTCCATCCCAAAATTGGTCCTGGGGTGCGGGGAGAGCCCCACAGCTCGTCAGGGCTGGGGGTGGACGGGGCAGGATGAGGATGCTCTGAGGCTGCAGGGGCTCAGGAGGGCGGACCTGCACCACTGACGGGGGGTCCAGCAGGCACCTTCAAATCTGTCCCCCCGGTAGACATTCCTTTTCCCCTGATCTTGAAGCTATTCTCAGCCGCCCCAGTGACCTTTCCGGGGAACAATTTACTATTGTGTTTTGGTAAAGCCCAGCCTCTATTTTTGCACTCTGTTTTGCTGATGCGGGCACAGGGAGCGAGACGGGAATCCAGCAGGAAATGGGAGGGAGCGTCTGGATCACAGTTAAGACTGCCCCGGCACTTTGATGTGCCGAACTCGCCCGGTAGCACGTGGTTGGGCCGGGGGCTTTACTCCCTGCCCATCCCTCCGGTAAATCCTGGGTGGCACCAGCTTAATCTGACCGTGCCAAGGTGGGAATGGGTCCTGCAGCAAAGGGCTTTTGGCAAAGAGGCCGGCAAAGCCGCGGCGGCACCGTGCTCCTTGGTGCATGCACAGTGCGAAATGACAGGCAGGTTTCTGCTGACATTGTGTTGCTAAAGGACTGCTGGAAACAAGGGGAGGAGGTGACTGGGCTGGGAGAGGTTTGAGGACTCGCCCAAAGGTGTCCGGGAAAGCCACGGCAGAGCATCCTGGATTGCATCAGGTGAAATGAGCTGGCTGACAGCAGGCGAGGTGGCAGGTGTGAGGTGCCATCAAGCCGTGGTCCTTCCTGATGTGGGACCCAGAGCCGGACTTGGGAGGAGTGAATGGCTCCAAAAATGCCAAGCATCACAGCCTAGAGTGGCTAGAGGAGCATGGCTGCCTGGATGCCCTGTTCACCCTTTGTGGATGGGAACAACCCCAGAGGTGTAGCTGGTGAAATGGCCAAAGCCCAGGGAAGGGAGTAGGACCAGCCTTATCCTACATCTGTCCTGCTTCCACCATCATCACCATCCACATCACAGTCTCCCGGGCAGGAATAGCACCCTGCTGCCCCAGTGCTTGCCCAGAGCCCACAGAAACCAAAAACAGGGCCCTCCTGCATGTCTAAAGGGTCCGACCACAATCTCATCTGCTGCATATCCAAAGCTCCCTGGGAAGGGATGGGAGCAAGGGAATGCTTTACAGCAGCTGTCACATCTCCAGAGCACTTTGCTTGCTGTGATATATCCCTTCACACACTACTGGAGCTGAAGTAAAACACATCAACACCATCCCAGTCGTGTGTCTTGCAACTATCCAGCATCACAGCGTTGCTCCTCTGAGCATCCAGTCTGCTCCATCCCGAGGAATGACATTAAAATGGGAGCAGGGGGCTGGTGGGGGTGGCCTGGCAGGTAGATGAAGACTGTTAGCAGTGTGCCATTATGGATGCTGTGGGTGGGAAGCTGCTGCTTGGGGTGGGGAAGGCTCTGTGTTTGCTGGTGAACTGGTGCCCTGTGAATACTGGGCTAGGGGGAAGGCAAGGAACAGGCCTGGATGAGGCTCCAATGTGGAACATCACTGAGATGTGTTAGCAGTAACACATCAGTACCTGTGTGACAAGGAGTCACAAACACACTCAGACTCCACAAACATCTGTGCCTGCACATGACAGGTGAGTTTGTACACCACTTGCTCACAAAGGCACGGCCCATGAGCTATTACAGGTGTGATGGGGCACAAACACACTCACGAATGCACACACTCATTTTTGCAGGTCCCACACCTGTGGCCATGTCCATGGATGCACCAGTCCTAAATGCACATTTGGATGGATGTGGACATGCAGTCCTGCATGTGTCTTCAAGTCACCCAAGCCCATGACACGCTCACACACGTGTCCTCTGTCCCTTGCACGCTGCCCCATTGGTTGTCCCCACCAGACAAAACACTGGGGTGGTTTTGCTTTTGGCTGCATCAGCAGAAATCGCTCCCAAGCTGCTCTCTGCCTCATCCAAGCAAATCCTGAGCTGCTTTTCCCCTTCTTCTGGGTCAAATGGCACCGAACCATCCACAGCAGGTACCGGATGGTTTTCCCAGGGTGTTCTTAGGGTTACAGGAAGGCTGAACTGGCCCAGCAGTGGCAGCCGTTGCTCCTATCTCGGCTCTCTGCCCGTTCCTGGGGCCACCCACCCTCCAGCTGGCTCCGTCCTGCTCTGAGCTGCCCCCTCTATCGCTGCCTGCAGGTGCCGGGGACTGAGGATACGGTCCTACCTCCACACCCCGCAACGGGCCAGGCAGAAGGGCGGCGTGAGCGGGAGCCCGTCTGTCCCCTCCAGCGGGGACACTGTCCCCACGCTGGCAATGCCAACACCACCGCCCTGCCCGCCGGTCCGCCCTGCAGCGGGAGCTCGCACTCGACGCCTCCACAGTGCCGGGGGTGCCAGCGGGGCTGTCCCGGCGGGGCTGTCCCGGCGGGGTCCCACCAGAGCCCCTCACACAGCCCGGGTGGCGCCTCCTGCGAACAGTTCTGGGGGAACCCCCGCTCGCAGACAGACGGCACATCGGACCGACGGCAGCAACTGCGCCTCCCGAGACGGGGCCGGAGCTGCCCCGCTCCCGCCGCTCCGCCCGCGGCCGCCAGAGGGAGCGCAGCGCCGGCAGCGGGGACCTGGGGGGATCTTGGTGTCTTCCAAATAAAGCATGTAAAGGCTGTCCTTTCCCCTCTTCCTTTCCCTTTTCCTTTACCTTTTCCCCTTTTCTTTCTTTTTTTTTTTCCCCTTTTTCTTTTTCTTTTCTTTTTCTCTTCCTCTCCTCTCCTCTCCTCTCCTCTCCTCTCCTTTCCCGACTCTTCCACCCTCTACAGGTCTTCCTGGAGTTACCACAGACCAACAATCATTATGTTAAACCCACTGTATTTGAACACTGCAGCTATTTTCCTGCAGAACTCTGTACTTTGGGGTGGAAAGGTAGAGAGAAAGTTTTGAAGAGCTGGTGTTCCCACAGCTCAGCCAGGCTCTGGAGGTCTTAGTCCACTGGTCCCCACTCCCTGGAATGTGGGGGCACTGGGTTCTGTGCCTGTGGTCACTGGCTCCTTGTTGGCTCTGCCAGCAAAGCACAGGCTGCTGAGTCTCCTGGGATTTCCGCAGAGGTGAGGTGACCCTGGGAAGACTCACACTTCCCAGTGGGAGCACCGGTGGCTGTGCCAATGCCCTGCTATTTATTGAGTTCTAATTAATGTCCCTCCCAGTCCTGGAAACAGCCTCTCCTCCTCAGTCCCAGGCAAAGGCATCTCTCAGGAGTGTTCACCTTTTGTCCTCAAAACCTGTTCAGGGCTGGATCCAAGTGCAGCCTGTTCTCAGCTGCTGAGGCACAACAGCACAGTTTGGCATTGTTCAGCCTTTTCCTATCAATCCCATCCCTCCCACAGGAGCCTTGGATCCCTGCCCCCATCTCATGGTACTCAACTTGGTCACAGTAGCATCCTGGTGGGGCTGGCAGCCTCCAAGGCTTCAGGAATAGGTTAAGGTTCCCAAAAAGCTCTCCTAACATCAATATACTCCCAGAAATGCCTCTTTCAGCCCTTGGACTCACATGAAATCCCTCTGGCCTTTCCATGTCCCTCCCACTCCCTTCCCCAGCAACAGAAGCCGCTGCTCAGAGGAGAAGGTGATGTGACTTTTCCCATCTCCTCCGTTACCTGCATCTGTTTGCTTGGGTAGCAGCCAGAAAAGTGACTTCATGCATTCAATCTTTTTTTTCCGGCCCTTTATTTTTCATTTTATTTTTTCTACCAGACCAACACTCTCGCCTGTTGCAGAATCGAGGGGGAAGCATCCGGGCCAAAATCGTGCCCCTGTGTTATGGTAATCGCGGCTGCCGCCCGGCAGATGCAGCTCGCTGAAATAATGAGGCTGTTTAACAGGCTCAGAGAAGGAGAGGGGAGCTTTTGTTTGGCACTTGCCGGGGTTGGAGTACACTTGTAAAGCAACAACTGGAGCTTGTTGAAAAGAAGTGGAGGTTATTAGATTCATTTCACTCGCTGCCGATGGCCCTGTTATTTTTTTCCCCCTGCATATTCCAGGCAAAAACTCTGGTGCTGAGAAGGAAGAGGAGTGAGATGCCACCTGAAAATGTGCTGCCCTTGCTGATGAGCATGGAAATAGATAGGGCTGGTGCCTGTTGGCAGGGCTCTGTAGGTTGAAAAACCGAGTTCAAGGATGCTGAGGCTGATTTCCTGTATTGGGAATACTCCTCACTCTGCCCAGGGTCCTTCCTCTGCCCCAGTAAGGCTGTGAGGCTGGAGAAGCCCAATTGAAATCAGGCTCTTCTCTACCCATTGGGGGCCTAGATGGCCATGCAGGAGTGTCTTCCTCATAGGACATGGCATTTCTTGATGCTCCTCTGCCTTCCAGGAGTCTGAGTACTGCCTGATGCAAGACAGCAAAGTTAAGAAAACTCAAGGGCACTCTTAACTGTGCTTGGAGCTACCAAAACACAGGACTTGTCAGCAGCAAAGGTGGTCCAGGATTTGTCAGGGCTTGAACAGCAATGGGTTGCTGATGAGCATGAAAGAAATTCAAGTGAGTGCAGAAACTGGGGTGACACAAAACCTCATCCTTGGGGGTTATAATCCCATTTTGAAGTTTTGTAGTTTCGGGTGGGAGAATGACAGAATTTAGATCTGTGGGGGTTTTTATTTTCCCCCAGGTAAGTGGGGACAAGAAAATGATTAGATGGGTTGGGATTCTGTCTGTGCAACCCTCTACCTACCTATCTACCCCTCTGTCTCAATGCATCTCTCACCAGCCCTATCTTTGCTCTGAAAAACAACAGCAATCCCCTTCAGAAGCCAGGAATAAAATCAATACATTCCCTCTCCAATTCAGGTAGCTGTCCATAAATCTTCCCAGCTTCAGATTGGTCTCCTAGGACTCCCAGCTCAGTTGGGAACCTATTTAATCAGCTGAGATGATCAGCGCTGTTTGTTGCCGAAGGGCCCTTTGAACTCTTTGTCTCCTCGTTGAATGATGCTCTCCTCCCCTGAGGATTTAGCCAGACTGGCCCACTCTGTGTGACAAGTCTCAGGTTAATAATGCCAGGCACTGGCAGTGCCCACAGAAGCCCAGCATCAAGCCCAGGGTGCTGGGAAGAGTCACAGCCCCTCTGCCAAGCCCTTATCGCCCCATCTTCCTGTGGCCCCTCACTTGGCTAGCTGCAAAGCTCCATAAACCCACACTGGCATGAAAAGCATCCAGCCTGGTGCCAGGGGAAGAGAATTATAGCTCCTTTTGGGGAGGCTTGGCAAGGGCTGGAGGGGGTATGTGAAATCACAGCTCCCCCATCCTGGGGCTGCTGACTTGGTTTGTAGCATATTTTAGTGCATTTTAGGTTTTAGCTGGTTGGGAATCAGTCCCATGCAGTACCTTTGCTGAGGGACTTCTGGAAGAGGTTTTCCAAACTGGTCCAACCCTTGGGAAAATGGGACTCAGCATCACTCAGGATCTGGCTTCCAGGAAACAAATCTAGAGCTGTTCCAAAGCAGCAGGAGTCTTGGATCAGTTTTCAGCCAGGGAAATACTGAAATGTCACCTTCAATAGCCAGGATTCTCTTCTAGGCTGTGTTGAAGTTGTGCTGGAGGTGGCTGCCACCCCAACAGCCTCCAAGCAACCCAGCCTGGTGAGATCCAGCCAGGTCCTCACCTCGTCTCCATCCAGCTCTGGCCCAAGGGGTCAGTGTTTCTTCTTCCAAAGGCTTCTGCACTCCATAAATCACAACTTAGCATGGACCACCATCAAGACAGGCAAAGTAACCTAATCTGTCAGCACATTAGGGTGTTGGAAAACAGTAATCCAAGAAGGAAACACATTATCTGGCCTTGTTACTTTACAAAGTAATTTAAATTAATTTTTCCCTAGAGTGGTTAGGGAGTACTGCAACTTGCCCTTGTCTATTCTCTCCGGCTAATGAAGCTTTACCAGCGACTGCTCGTGAATTCCTATTAAGACCTCATCTTAGAGGTTACAGGGCAAAGCAATTTCTGCTCCTGGGAAAAATGCCTATGAATTTGTAATTGTAAGTCCATGTTTGATAGGGATTAGCATCTGAAAGGGGTAGAGTGGTGGGTAGCAGAGAAAACATTATTTCAATTAGCAGAAGAAAAGCAACTTAACATCTGATTATAGTTTACACTTTTAATTTTCTCCTATTCTGGCATCTGAGGTAATTATTTCCTGAAACTGTCCGCCCCCACCAAGCCAGCCACCTTTTCCTTCTCCTCCTCTTGGCCATCTTGGTTGAGATTCACATGGAAATGGTTGATGAGTTGGGTTTTTTCCTTTCCCTTCTTCTCTCTCAATTAACTGAATTTGGGAACAGCGACGAGGATGGTGCATCAAACCACACTGAAATGGGACAAGATATTTCTCTTCATGCCAAGGAGGTGAAAGATGAGGAGGATGAGGCTTTACTCCACAGCCAGGCTCATGGCCAGCAGCTTGACATGGTGCTGGTGCCTGACTCTCCCAGGCAGAGCCTCAATGCCTAAAGATTCTCTCTCTGTTCAGAAATTACTTCCAGTCCCCTGTTTTCCTCCCACCCCTTGGCCTTGGCCCTTGCTCTAAGCTGTGCTCCATCTATTTTTTTCTGGCTTCTTGGCCTCCTGTTTCCTAGTGACAATGCAACCAGTTTTTGGGTGGGAGATTCCTCGTGAGAAGGCTTGTTGTTATTTAAGGAAGATCATGAAATCCATCCTTAATGAAAGGACAAGAGAAAACCCTTCCACCAAGTTACACTGAAGCCTGAGATTATCATTTTTATGGGCTTCCAATCTTTCCTGCCTCATGTCTTATCACCAAATGCAGCTGGAGGCTTCAAAAACCCTCCCAGCTTGCTGCTGATTTTATGGGATGAAGATTAGAGATGATCGGATAGCAAATTATTCATTCCATTCGGTATCTCTGGGCAGGAGGGAATATCCAGAGCGAAGTCAGCTCCGTTTTCCCCTTCTGAGCATCACATTGGGATCCTGCCTATCTGCAGTGGTGTTTTCCCCCACACTCAGAGATGATTAGGGGTGCAATATGCCCTCTGGACAGATGGGAAAGTCAAGGGGGAATCATGGATGCAGGCTGATCCCCTGACAATAAGGCACAGCAGAGGCAGGAGGATTTTCTTCTTATTTCCAGGATTTTTAGTTTAAGTCCTCCCAGCCCAGGGCAAGGTGGGGCAGATCAGGGAGGTGTTTTCTCAGCCTAATTTTCCAAGGCTGTGGGGCCTGAGGCTGATGTGAATGTGCTGCCAGAGCCCTGGCAGCTATTGGTGTCAGGAACAGAGGAGTAGGGAGCTCAGAGAGGACAAGGGACAGAGGAGAGAGGCCATTGCTGCCCTTGGATGTATGGAGCTGCAGCATCAGGCACACACAGTGCAGGGTGTGAGTGCTGCCCAGAGATCCATGCCAAAATCAACTGGTGTAAAAAATATCATCCAGAGGGTCCCATGAAATACTCATGGGCCACAGTGAAGCTACTGAGCAGATCTTTAGGGAAAAAGAAGGGCACACCTGGAGCCCAATTGTGGTGCCACATCTGTGTCCCATCACACACAGGTCCTGGGTACCAGCTCCCAGAGAGTGCCCCGACAGGTGAGGTCCTGGCTGACCCCACTGGAGCATCCAGGCTGCCTGGGAGGAGAAGGGGAAAATACACATTCTCCTGAAACGAGGGACAGAGAGGGATCATGGCCACCACCACGTCTCCCTGCTGTTTATTCAAGGCTTGTGATTATCATCAGCCCTGGGGGACACACAAATGGAGTAACAAAATGTCTAATGAAATGCCAAGAGGTGTTTTTTTCTTGACCCTGTGCTTGTGTTCAGAAGAGGAGCAAATGGTCCAGCTGAGCCCTGTGTGGTGTGGGGAGGATGAGGCTGGCATGGGGTGATTCCCTTTTGCCATATCATTGAAACCTGGAGTTTTCAACAGCACGTAAATAAGAAAATATATTGCAGCTTAAAAGGCATTTTTAAAGACAAGTTGGGTACAGAGCTGTGATGGAAGAAGACAAGCTGAGCAGGATCTGCCTTTTTCTGCTGCCTTTTATCCACACTGGCACACCAGGCCAAGAAAATGCCCTTTTCACAGTGGTTGTAGCTCCTAGTTCTCTCCTGGCAGCATCCGTACTGGGCAGGATTTGAAAGACAAGTGTCAACGGGAAATGAGAGAATTCTGGCACAAGAAAGGAATGTTTGGTTTTGATGGCAAATGTCAAAAGAAACAAGCAATTAAAAATTGGGTCTGTGGGGTTTTTTTATTTGCTTGTGTTGAGGGTTTTTTGTTTGGGGTTTTTTGATGTTTTTAGCAGCTATTGAAATGTAACAATTTTATAATTACTTTTTTTTTCCTAGGAAAAATACAATCTCTTCTTTAGGGGATGTTCAGAGTTGCTCTCATAGATTTTTTTTTTTATTTTTGTGGCTCTGTCTGAGAGAGGGGGAGGAAATGGAGAGGATGAAAGAGGGAAGGAAGGAGAGAGGAAGGAAGGAAATGAAGGAGAAAGACAAACAACTTCCATTAAAACACAATCTCGCAACATTTTTCAAAGAGGAACTGGCATCTGTGCTTTGAAATGTATCACCCAGGAATATTGCTTTGAGCAAATGTTAATTTCTCCTAAAAATTACATATCTTTTAGAGGAAATAACCCTCAATATTTGGAGGATATCCTGAAATTCCAATCCCTGCTTTTAGCAAGATCTATTGTACAGGCAACTGCTCATATGGGTCCCCGAGAGAGAACTGTTCTGGCTCTGGCTCCACTTGGGTTTGACTGAATGCTGCCAAGGTGATTTGCCCCTCAGTGCCTCAGTTTCCCTCGCCTGTAAAATGGACCTGCAGGGCTTTGACTCACCTGGCTGGGTGATGTTGAAGGCTTAAATGAGAGACACAGCAAGATTTCCAGCACACTGTGCAGAAACACAGAGCTACTTGCCACTGCAGGTCCCAGGCCAGGGCCAGAATGACAGAAGGAGGAGTCGGTTGACAAATTATTTGTCGAAATTTCAGACTTTACCCTTGCAACAAGGCTGCTGCTGTTACAGTGACTTGCTACTTCTCATTCCCTCGGGCCAGACCCAGGGATATGCAACCAAGCAGGTGCCCTGGGAGCTTTCTCCACAAAGGCACATACCTTCCTAATAGCTGCCCTGGGCTAAACATGCATTGGAGCACAGAAGGGCTTTGAGATAAGCATGGGAGTGATTCCCTGGCCTCATCAGCAAGCCCAAAACGGTTAAATAATTGAATTTTCTTGAATTTCATATAAATATGGGATTGTGCAATTGGTAATGTGTTGCTTGCTCCTCAGGAAGGAGCTGAGAGCAAGATCCCTGTCTGGAAGGCACAGCAGCCCTGCCTTCAGCTCAGGGTCTGGTCTGTCACATCCTGTCACCCCAACACACCACAGCATACAGGTAGACTCTTGAGGCATCCCTGTCTTTGAAATATCAGCCCAGGGTCCCTGGAGCTAAACTGGGCAGAGCCCTGGTATGATAAGGCTGGAGTACACGTGGAGGAGAAGGAACCTCATGAGCCACCTGCCGCAGCTCCAGGCGTGACTGAGAGGCAACAGCAGAATGTCTCAGACCTTGAATTTCCCAAGGGCAGCAGCAGGACTGGCTTCTCTAGGACTTCTGATCTGCTGATAAAGCCTTCTGCTCTGAACAGCTCAGGTGGTTTTGCTGGGAGTTTGCTGAGAGACAAGCAACAGGCAGGCAGCAAAGATGGCAAACTCTGCATGCTTCCCCAGATAATGTGGAAGCAAGTAATGGGGAATCCAAAGTTCACTCTCACTTTTACTTCTTCAGAAGACGCTCCTTTTCCTCTGAAACATGATTAGATTGCTTTTACAGAGTCTTATTACGGGCCAGCCCCTGTTGTGACACTTCCTTGCCCAGTGTACCAGGAAAGTCCCTGACCCACAGGGTTTGCAAGCAAGAATTGGTGAGGTTGGGGATGGGATTATCCAGCATTGCAGGTGGGCACCTACCTGGTCATGGAAAGGAATTTGGGAAAGAATTGGGAATTGTCCTTCAATCTTGTACAGCTCAAGTCAGGTCTGGTTTGTTTTCAGGATAAATGATATTATTCTAAATACAGGGGAAAGAGGAGGGATGAAGGAGGGCAGTCCTGCACTGGTATTGTACTCCCGAAGTATGTATTCCTGAGGATGCTGCACATTCCTGAGCACGGGTCCCTTGTGGGCTCCCATGGCGGGACCCAGCACCCAGGCAGGGTCCCTGGAGGGGAGATCACCAGACTCAGAGGCCAGGAATTCATATGCTGCCAAGGGGGATGCTCAGAGTCTGGGCTTGCAGAGATGCTCTGACACACCACAAGAAGAGCGACGATGAAAACCCCGGCTCGCAATTTTATAATTTCCTTCAGGAGTAAGTGAAGTTTCTCAGCTCTGAAGCAAAATAACTTTTATTCTTCCGTGGGCTGGGTTTGCCAGCCATCTAAACCTGGTATGGGCTGGGAAACTGCTTAACTCAGGACCTGCAATCTTCCCCATCCTGTAGCATCTGCACAGCTGATGTGAAGGGTGAGCCTTGCTGTCTGATGAAGGTCTTCGGGTGTTTCTACCTCTCCTGGTGTCAAGAAATTTTGGAGACAGCCCTGAAGACTCAATAAAGTGAAGGCTGTGTTTGCTCTTTTTAATAGTCTCACAATTAAACAAGATGTAAGAAGTGGAAGGCAGTAGCCGGCACCGAGTCTGGTTTATTAAGTTGATGTTTTAAAGTCACAAATGTGTTTTGCTGGGTTGTTAGTGACACTTGCTGAAAAGAAAAGAGCAAGGAAATGAGTGGGAGTCCCACAGGGTGGGAAGGGTTGTCAAAGCTGAGACATCACTGGACTTCCCCCTGCTCTCCTCCTGCGGGGATGGGGACTTGGGGGACACCATACTCCCCAATCACTGAGGAAGAATTTTACCCATCTGGATGTCACTTTTTCCTCCTGGGCTGATGCAAATATTTTGTGCCTGAGTTCCTTTCCACGCCCTGCCTAAGAGGACTGTCAGGTTCAAGTCACCGTGCCCCAAATTCCCCGCCAGCTTCCGCGGGGGAAAGCAAGAGGCACCTCCTTCCACCCCTTCCCGCAGCAGGATTTGAATAAGCAGGTGAGAGCATCGGCCTCCCTCGTTAATGCGTTTGATAATTGACCTAGCGCTCATTCCTGTGGGAGGGCGGCGTGTCCAAGTGCAGCGCCCGGCTGCTCCTCTGCACCCCGGGAGCCCCCGGCCCTGCCTGCCACCATGCCTGCCCGCTGCCTCCTCCTCCTCCTCCTGGGACTGCTCCTGGAGCTGGAGCCTGCCTTCTGCCAGGAAGGTAAGTGCAAGGCAGCTGCCTGATATCCCGGGGAAACTGAGGCAGGGGGAAGGCAGGAAGGTGCACCGAGCCCCAGGCAAGTGGGAACTGCTCCGTGGGGGACAAGAGACAACTGTGGAAGAGCCTCTTGGGAAGAGAAAATACATCCCAGCTCCTGCTAAGCTTTAGCTGTGGCTGCACATCGGGATGGGTGGGTGTCCCGGGGGTTGGAAGGTCTTACCGGAGCTGGAGCATGGAAACTTTCTACCTGTTTTGCCGAGGGCTGAAACTGCCACCTGAGGCTTATCTTACCTGCTTATGTGGAGATAAAGCAGCTCTGATTTACCTCTCGCAGGACTGTGCACTGAGATGAGTAATCTGTTTTCTTATGGCTTTTTTTTCTTCTCTCTCACTCTCGTCCTTGGGCAAGTGCTGTGCTGGGTCGCTCCCTGAGCTCGCAGATTCTCCTGTTAATCTGTAATTTTGATCATTGCTGAGGAGAGAGAGCAAATATTTTCCTCTGCAAATTGCCCTCCTGTTCTCTTCCAAAAAACTTAATAGAGGAACTTACTATGGCTAAGGCATTTTTTTTAGGAAATTTGTTGAAGGGCTTGTCTAATGCTAGAAATAATGAGGAGTAATTAAAACTCATCTGGTGTTGCCAAAGCCCTGGAAAATTCCCTCCCCCCTTCTGCTTCTGAAGCCCCAGCCCTGACCACTCTTCCTGTGTTTGTTTACCAACTTGCTGAGGATTTAACAGTCTGGGGTCTCCACTGTCAGCAGGATTGAAAGTTTTGCTGTTGCTTGGAAGGGGTGCAGAAAAAGAAACCCTTTAATGAGGATTCAGAGCCTGGCAGAGCTTCCTCAGAGGGTGGAAAAGATAGGGGCCAGCCGATGTTTTCCAAGCACTCAGGAAAGATGTATCAAAAATCTGTGTTTTCAGTTTTGCTGTTGAGCATGGAAATGAAGTTACAAAAAGTGTACAGGCTTATTTTAGCATTGGCAGTTCCCTTGGTCTGGTTTGTAGCTGCAGATGTGTGGACACAGGTCTGCCAGGGCTGCAGGTTCCACATTGCTTAGTTTGGCTTACAGGATCTTGTTGGTGAGGGAAAACCCCATCACTGACGTGGAGTGAAACCGAGAGGAGGTGGCAGAGCCTGAGGGACAGGCTGTCCCAGGAGGGGCATCCCTCATAAAGCATTTTTCCAGGAACACAGTTCTGTTTCCACAGGTGAGACTCATCCCTTTGGCCATCCCTCCTGGTGTGCTTGGTGGGGGTCCAGCCAGGCAGTGCCCCCCCAGGGCTGGGATCCCCATAGTCACACCTGGAGTAGATCCTATCAAGCTCTTGCCTCTACCTGGTCCCATTCCTCCTTTCTTATGCCCATGTAAGTTCCCCACAGGGGATTTCAGCCCGATGTGGAGGCATTTGCCGTTCCCTTACCACCCTCCTCTCCCCTTGCAGCCAGGACCTACATGGTCTCTCAAAGCCAGAACCCCTTGATTTTGGTTTGGTGCTTTTCCTTTTGGCTTTGGATGCTCTGAAATCTGCTGGAAACAGCCATCTGAGCGAGGTTTCGCTTGCAAAAACATCCAGTACCTCCTGAGCACAGTCACTCCAAGGAAATTTCCTACCACTTATCTTCTCTCCTCCTTTGCTGGAAGATCACGAGATCCAAATTTGGCACTTCCAGTCATCACTGACTTCATTCCCTGGTTGACCTTGAACTCCCTTAACCCCAGCAGAAACATCACAGAGGGCTGGACGTGACCACCCCCTCCTAGGCTTAGGCTGGAAACCCTGACTCCGACGGGAAAAATAAACTACAACTAATAAATAAATGTGGCCAACAGCCAAGGGCAGAGCGAGGGAGGACACAAAGTGAGACAAAGCTCAGGCGGGAGGCAATAGGTGTGTTCAGGGCTGCATTCCCAGGGCTGGTGGGCAGCAGGAGCATCCTTGCCCACCAGGCAGGGCAGGAGGGGACCAAACCCTGCTCTTCCCAATGCCACCACCCCCTGGTGCCACCCCTCCCCCAGCCTGCTGATACAATGGTATTTCAGTCGAAACACGCTGATACAAGAGGGAATTTCCGTCTGAATTCCTCCTGCTTCAGCTTTGGCCCTGGGACCTTGCAGTAAACACGGCAAGTGTCTCTGCGGGGAGAGGGGGCTGAGAGATGCTGTTTGGGGCTGCTCTCACAGCCCCTTGCCCAGGAGTGCCAGTGCTTTCCAGACTGGCACTGCTGGTGAGCCAAGCAGTCAGGCTGATTTCACTTCCAAGAGGAAAAAAGAGCCTTGTTTTGAGTTGTTGGTTTGGTTTTTCTGGTTTGGTGGTGGGTTTTTTTTGGTAAAAGTCTCTTGCAGTAAACACTGGAGGCCTTACCAAAGGACAGCCCCCTTCCCAAAAATCAGAGGAAGGAGAGGAGAGCTGTTAGCAGCAGAGCCAGTGTGAAGCTGGTTACAGATGAGGAGTTTGCACGTGTGGAGCACACAGCCCCCTTTTATTGCTGCTAGTAAAGATCATTTTTCTGTTTCTAGCAGAGATCTGTCTCCTGTGAGACAGATGAAGTGTTCAACTAGTGTAAAGTTCCTGAGTGAGACTGAAGAACCAATTGCTCATCTGGGGGCAGCTCAGCTTTGCAGGCATCAGTGGCCAGGTCCGGGTCTGAGTGTTCTGGGGCTGATGCTGGAGCAGGCAGGTGTAGCATCCTCCACCTACCCCATGTGCCCATGCAGAGAGACCTCTCTTATGTGCAAGGGTTGGCATTTTGATCAGCAGATGAGGAAGAGAGATGCCTGAATAAATAGTAATTAAATCCCAAAGGGATGTGGCTGCATGGACAAGGTGCCCTTTGGTGCTGACATGACAGTGCTTAAGGATGGGTTTGACTACAGGACAGGTTTGACTAAAGGATGGGTTTGACTACACCTGAATGCTCCAAAAGCCAGTGGGAGGCAAGGAGCAGCCATCCCAGCAAGGACTGGGAAAAGGTTTCCTCTTCTCACTACTCTGCCCTCACATTCTTCCCACATCCAGGAATGCATGTCTCAGCCTTCTCACTCATGGCTGGATCCCTGTATAGGTCTGGATAGAGGAAAATGAACCTGTGAGTCCACCCCACCTGTGGGGGGAAAGGGGATATCCTGGTCAGCTCCCAGCTCTCCCCTCAACCCCCATGCTGCTTGGCCCCCCTCCAGCCCTGCCTGGCCTCTGCATTGAGGTTGTTGCTCTGAATGCATCAGCCTTCAGTTTCCTGTCGTAAATCAGTTTGCTGCTCTGGAAACTTTTGGATGGTGCATTTTACTGAAACCCACAGTGACAACTGTTTACTGTGAGAGTGGTAACCAAATTTTACACTGTTACGGGGTCCTTATTTTACCAGTCGGTATTTGGAAAATATCCTGGGAATTATGTCTGTGGTATCTGGGGATGGAGAACAAACAGTTTGCTGAAACTCCTCTGCCTTCTTCCCCTTGACAAACATTCTCCTTCCCTCCCTTCTTCCACATCCCCCAGCCCTTTTTTCCCCCATCACAGAGTCACCAGCACCCCACAGCACATGTATATGTGTATGTATTTGTATATGGGGCCCCAAAGCTGCAGGGCACCACACTCCATATGCAAACGCCAGTGAAACCACTGTTATTTGTGCTTTGTTTTATTGCTATCACCCAGGTAAGCTTGCCTGAATTGACAGCAACATGTTCTGCTTGGTTTTGTAGGACCAAGCTCTTGGCTGGACGCTGCTGAAGCTGAATGGGAGAAACCCAGCAGACAAATTCTGAGGATGAATTTCTAACTTGTGTCCTCTTCTTTTCCTGTAGCCCGGGGCAGCCTCCAGCCGTGGTCACAGGGTGTCATCGCGGTGGTTGTGTTTCTAGTGCTGGTGGCCATCGCTTTCGTGGTCAACAGGTTCTGGTGTAAGAAGAAAGTGTAAGTGTTGGGGGTTGACAGAGTTGGGCTTAGCTGCCTGGGCACGTGTCACTTCCAGCAGCCTCCATCCTTGTGCCAGGGCTGGGAACACCGTGATCGCTGTGCTGGGAGCTGGGCAGGGAGAGCAAAGACTCCCTGTCCTCATCTCTCTGTCCTCTTCTCCCTGCCCTGGTCTCTGCTCCCTGTTACTTATTGCCAGGTGTGAGCTTGCACTGTACAAATGCTGCCATGAGAAAGTGCTGTGCTGGGAATGAGAAGCCAGCAGCATTGTGGCTGGTTTACAGGGGCACATGTTCAGGGGACTGGCCTGAGCCTGGTTTTCTATAGTTTTGCGGGTGCAGTTCCCATGTGCCTTATATCCGTGGGATAATAAGCTCAAAGCAGCTTTGTTTGCAAAGCAGACAGATCCAAGTTGTCAGAATGCACTGAGAGGAGCTGGGAGAAGAGGGAGGTAGCCAAGCCATGGCAGAGCTCTCAACCTGGAGCCCATGGCACAGACAAATGAGGTGGCCTTACTCATCAGAAGAAGGCTCTGTGGGACAGGTTACCTCTTGTCCACTGCTGGCCAAGCAAAGCCACAGGCTGCTGCTCCTGCTCAGCCAAGCAAGGCCAACTGGCAAAGTTACAGGAACCTGATCTTGAATCTGAGCCCAAAGTCGACAGGGAATGAAGCCTGTTTCCTGATTCCTCTACGCTGGCACTGTCGCTTTGGGCTTTGCACCCAAAGGTGCTGGAGTGTTCTTGTACTTGTGCATTCCTGCAGCCTGTCCAGGCTGAGGAGGGGGAGAGCTGGGGTGTATCCTGATGCACAGCAGGTCGGCTTCATCCCCAGATGTATTTAAGGGGAGTCCCTTTAGGATGCATTCAGGGCCAACACATAATGCAGTGAGTGTACACCTATATTTACATGGTCTGATTTGCCAGGACTGCAGGTCTTTGTTTCCCAAAGAGGAACCTTTGTCCTCAAACTGAAGGAACCCCCAGTGCATGGAGTGGGAAGCAGGGATGGTGTTTCCCACCGCTGCCCATCCCTGGCTGCCTCTTCCCAGCCCAGAGGCAGAGGATGCTGCGAGGGGCTTGAGGGGGGATGGTGCCCTGTTTTAATTAATGTGGCCCCTCTTCAGCAGAGCGGGCAATGAGGCTCGGCTGCCTGGCACCCTGCCAGCTCTGCACTGTCACTGTGACAGCAGCTATCAGCTCAAGCTGCTGCTTGTTTATGCCAGTCTGTTCCTTGGAGAAGCCTCTGAAATCGCCCTGGAGGAGTCAGGGATGTGCTTTCAGGGCGGACCTGCACCCACCCTCCTCAGATAACTCCCCCTGGCACCATCTGGGCTACGGGCTCGCTCCAGAGCTCAGCTTCTAGATTCTGTCTGAGGTCAAACACTCCATCCCTGCCCAATGGTTCCTTCTGCAAGTGATCCAGACTCACATCTGAGAGAAAGCAGCTCTGCTTTGCTCACACAGACGTGCACACCTACAGCCCAGCCAGAGCTGCAGCACCAGCAGAGCCCTGACTTTTCTCTCTGTGTCAGTTGGGATCCATAGGGGACTATTTTGCAACAGATTACATAGAAGTAGACTGGAAAAACCAGTTAGTGGGAGGAAACAATCCCACATATTGACAATGAGTCTTGCTGACTGCCAGCCCGGTGCTGGGAGTCCCAGCTCCAGAGGCAGGGGCTGGTATTTGGCATCTGGGCACAGCCTCTGCAAACCAGCAGTGAAAGTGTTTGTCCTCGCCCTTGTCCTGATGGGAAGGGGGCTGAGTTGTGTGTCCAAGGCCAGGATCACACCTTTATTGTCTCTGTAGTGACAGATCAGTCCCTTCCTCTCTGCCATCACCACTGGGAGGCTGCTCCCCAGCATGGCTCCTTCAGTGTCCTATCTCCCTTCTCTCCCTCCAGGGAAAATGCTGAGACGGTGGTGACTGTAGAGGACAAGCAGGATCCTGTCATGTCCAATGGCCATGAAGGGAGATACATATCAGCTGCAGCCGACTTCAGGTGAAGGACTTTCTCAGACCTTCTCCCCATGGCTCCCAGGCTCTGCTCTGTCCCCCTGGGGACAGCTCAGGCACACAGAGCCACAGTCTCTCCCACTCAGGGCCTTACACGTCCCATGCACCTGGGTCTGGGGACTTTTATCATCCAGAGGTTAAGCAGAAGGCAGGGAAAGGGACTATCCCAGTATCCCCTCCTCCCTTGTCTCTCCCTGTCCCTGCAGTTGAGCCCCATGATCCATCCACCACCTTGCAACCTGCTACACCACATTTTTCTTATGCTGCATCACACCTTTCCTACAGAAGAAGCCACCAAAAGTGGCCACAAGTCACCACGTAGATGTTGACTGTCAAAACAGACCTCACCAAAAATTAGAGCGATTCCCACCCTGCTCTTGGCTTCCTTCCTGGCAGGGTGACCCCTCCTGTCCTCCCCACCTCCCCCCTCACTCCGTGCACAGCTGGCACCAGCGAGGTCAGGATTCCCAGTGGTGGCTTCGGGGAGGCCGATCTTGCTGGGGGTGAGCTCAGCATTGTGCTTCTCCCTCCCCACGCAGGTCCAAAGAGAACCAGCACGCCTACGAGAACACGGTGGAGCCCGAGGAGAAGGTGATCACCACTGCCATGTAGCAGGCACCCAACCAGCCACCCTCCTTCCTCCCCTCAGTTGGCTTCACACGATCGCGATGGGCATTTTCACAGAGACCCTCTGCCCTGGCACCCCCTGTGTGTGATGGGTCCCTGACCTCCCCATGGCACCACCATCTCCCCATCTTTCCACACCTGTGGGACGTGCTCTTCTGCCTCGGGCACTGGTGTCCACGTGGGTATCGGTCCCCAGGAAAGGTCTGGAGGTGCCACCTCTCCTGCCTGGTGGTCACCCCACCTGCTTGGCAAGGCTGATGTCCCAAGTCCCAGGAGGGTGTTGACCTGCTTATTACACAAAGGGTCTCCTGCTGGGTGCCTGGGACCTCCCTGCACCCCCAGCTGCCTTATGGGGAGTTACTGATAGAAAACCTGCTCTTTTCTTCTTGGTTCACCCTCCTTTTTACAACCTGCACGAAACATTTTAATGTCAGAACAAACCTTCTCCCCTGTACATATCTCCCCTGTGAGCAATAAAGAGAATTGTTGCCCCTATGACAGCAGAGAGGGTCGTTTCGCTTATCAGCCAAAAGACTTTCTGGCATCTCACAGCTCTCCCAGCCTTAAGGCAGTTGGGAAAATGAAGGACATCAGGGAATGCTCAGCATTTGGACCACGTCAGGGCTGCAAAGGGCGGCTGAGCATCATTCACCATTTGCTGGGTGGGGAAATTGAGGCACAGCACCAATCCAGCACTTCCCAGTGCTGCTTAATGGGTGAAAGGCAGCACTCCCTGAATCCCACTGACCACAACATGCAGACCTACAGCCAACTGGGGGCCATTCCCAGGGCTGGAGGCTGTGAATGGCAATCACTTATCCCTGCTGCCAGGAAGTGGCTGGAGGCTGCTCTGGGCAGTGCTGGCTATCCCAGGGCAGCTGGCCATAGTGCAACCTGCTCCTGCCAGGCTGTTCATTAACCAGGGTCCATCTTCTGCTATGGTGGGGACACTGCCAGGGCCACCATGGGAGCAACAAGTGCTTCTAAGCCTTGGCATTTGAAGCTTGAAAAGAGCTCTAATGCCTTGGCCATGCCTGGAACATGAGTTACTCAAGTGGCATTCAGAGTCCTCTTCTTGACAACTTATGAAAGGGCGAAGGGACTCTGAAATCAAGGGCAGCCCAGCTGAAGCAGGACTGGGAGGGATGGGGTGGGAGGTTTATAAGAGGGGCATTTTTGGCAGCCTCCGGTTTTGAGGGGAGCAGGGTGTTTTTAGGACCCTGCTGTGCACTTCTGCAGGTGAAGCTGCTGATGTCCAAGCAGGTGGTGACACAAAAATTCAGGCAGGAGCCTTCCAGTAACAGATCCACCTTGAAAGGCCTTTCCCCTAGAGACTCAGGTAGGTGAGTGTTTCGAAAATGCCCTCAAAGACTTGGAGTTGAGAAATCACAGCTCCAGTTGAGAAATTGCATGGGAGTAGAAGAAAACAGACAGAAGGGTTAGAGGGGTCAGGCCCTCAGATTTGGAGGTACGATGGCTGCACCCCCAGCATCGTGTCAGAGCTGTTCCCTTCTACCACCTTCCCTTGGACAGCTGGAGGCTGAGCCAGCCCCAGGCTGGGTCTTGCACCTCCCCACTCATGCCCCTGTGGATGCTGCTCCCCCAGCTTTTCTCTTGTAGGTGCCAAGTGTCATGTGGTTTTGGAAAAAACAAGCTTCCCAGAGTTCAGTGGTAGTGCTGTGCTCAGCAGGGTTTAAGGATTAGCCAGTACATGTTCCCGTGGCATCAGCACTTGGGCTGGGGGTGTGGTGAGAGGAGGGGAGCCCATTAATTTTTTACCTCTCAGTTGCAAAAGGAGTTAGCAATGATATCCTTATAATGAGTAACAGCGGGAGCTTTTTCCATGCCCTGTGCACAGCCTCAATATGTGATGGATGCTTGAGCTGCTCACCCTGCAGTGCCTGGATGTGGGTTTGGAGTGGAGGTGTGCTCAGGACTCAGTGGGTCTCAGTGTCCCTTTCCCCATGGATCCCTGCCATGGCTGTAGGTCCAAGCAAGGAGAAGGGTGGGGCTTTACTGCAGGACATTTTGGGCTAGTCCAGGAGCCTCAGTGCTTGGTCTTATCACAGCCAGTATCCATTCAGAGTTCACTTCCCAGGGGAAAACATCTCAAGCAAGAGCCAGGGATATCTCCTCAGTGGTATACCTCACCTCTGTACTGTCCATGGTGCTGTCCTGCCTCAGTTTCCCTTGTCCATGAAGCACAAGCCGAGGCTGATTGAGTGAAGCTGCCTTCCCCTGAGCTGTGCAGCCGCCTCGCAGATGCTTCTCGGTGTGATCCTAAAAAGAACAAAAGGGAACGAGCATAAATGAAATTTATTGTTGGAAAATCTTAATTAGATTTTAAGCCCCAAAGGGAGAAAAGTGAGGTATTATCTGACACAGCTAATGAGTGTTAAGGGTCCATTGTTATATTTCTTGTTTACCTTTCTGTACTGGCTGATACAGCCCGGATCCTCGCCTGTACTGCCGTAATTAGGATATCTCATCTCTTGCTGATAGGGTCGGGATGCTCTTTAAAGCACAATGCTGTCTCATCCCTCCCTGGAAGGATGAGCGTGATTGGGATGACAACTTCTGGCGTGCCAGTGCTTGTGCCTTCCATGCCGACCCTGGGAGCTCAGGAATGTCCTCCAGAGTTGGGGCAGTACCTGACAGGCCCCAGGTGATGGGCACCTCCCACAGCCTCTGTGACTGGGGGCCTGAGCCTCTGAAGGGGCCTGAGACAACTTGCCTGGGGCCAAATCCTCCCCAACACCTCTCTCCATGCAGCATTGGGGAGTGACCATGTCCTTCGCAGTGACATCATGGGTGCTTCATCCTATCCCTCACTCCATAATGCCATTAACTCTGAAGACTGGGCTTCAGGAAAACATCCAGGTTTGGATTTTGCTGCAGACAGGACCATCTCCTTTTGGGCAGAAGACATTCAGGGTGGGTTTTTTGCATTACCACCTTGTTACAAGATGTATCACAGCTTTTCTTTGACATCCAGGAGGGTGCAACTCATCTCTTAGACCTGGAGATAATGGGGCATCTTGTTGAAATCCACCTTTACTCTGATGCTTTCCTAATCTCTCCTGAGGCCCTTTAGCTGTGAGGGTTTAAGATTCTGTTTCTGTTCCAGCTGTAACCACAACCCTGGAGCAGTTTGGGCAGGTGGACAACTGCCATGTAAATTATTGAAAGGTAGTTTAATTAAAGGCTTGCCGTATTCAGATAAACCGCTGCTGGAAGAGCCACCAGCTCCAGCCCTGGACCCAAACAGTGTAGCCTGGGGTTTATGTCCTGGCACTGGGCACCTTGGCACCCAAGAGATGTGATTTGGACCTCCAGAAACAAAAAGGGAGCCCGTCCCACCAACGCTGTCCTTCGGGTGGGGAAGAAGCTCAGCCACCCAGGTGGGAGCTGGGAGCACAGCAGGGAGGGGTGGCTGTGTGTGGGCAAGGGGGCTGCAAAATTTTTGGTCTCGATTCAAGCCACTGAAAGCCAGAAGTAAAATACCATCCATTGTTGGTTTGTACACCCGTAGTAGCCAAACAAACATCCCCGGAGCCTGTCCTTATCACTTTATTACACCTGCTAGAGTGAATAGATTAAAGAGGATGGGGGAGGGGGGAGAAAGCTGAAGAATCCAGCAGAAAAACTGGGTTTTGGGATTGTTAATTATTCTCTGGGGTCTCTAATCTTTAACTGGCAAACAGCATCACTAACTGTCTTAAAGCCCCTCCTGGAACATCGTGATAATAAGCCATCTGCATGAAGGCACCCCGTTATCTGCCCTCCTCCAGCCGCCTGTGACATGGCTGGAGTGGGAGATAATGAATGTGTGGTGTGTAATAATGACACGTCATTCATGATTATTGGCCTGATACCCAACCTTTTAGCTCCATTGTTTGTGTTTCAAAAAAAAAAAAAAGAAGGAAAAAAAAGAGAAAAATAAAAACAAGAAGGGAAATAAGAAAAGGGGAAATTTTTGGTGGTACGGGCTGTCCCAGGGTCCCCGAAGTGTCTCCCTGCCAAAGGGGCTGGCTCTCGGAGCATCTCCCAGAGGGTTTGTTGGTACCCTGGAAGGACTCGCCCGTGGATTGGCGGCTGCTGTAGCCATGGTGATGGAGGAGAGAGCTGAGACAGCGCAGAAATGTCACTGCCTGGCAGGGAGACATTTGGGGCAAATGTGCAGGCGATTACATCTGTGTCAGTGGCTGCTGCCCAGCTCCTCGCACAACTCCTTTGCTGCTCTCAAAACCGTTTGGTGGTGGCTTGGCAGAGGAGGTTATCTTGTACACGCTGCTGTCCAGAAACTGCCAGCATCTGAAGGTGGGGGGATGTTTGTGTTGCTCAGTTTGACCCAGCCAAGCTGAAAAGTGAAAGAATTTTCTCCTGGTTGCTCCTGTATTAGGGCTCCTTGATGAATCGGTGCTGTGAGACCTTCCCCCAAAAGCTTTGGTTCTTCAAACTGAGAACCTGGGTTAAGCACAGTTCTTAGTGGTAAGGGATTTTAAAGTGTTTGGCTCAGGTTACCTCAATTATTGTCATAACTGCCTGGAATAACAATCCATTATTTGCATCAAAAATGCCGGCGGTTTCTCCTCTCTTTCCCAAGCAGATTTGCAAGAGCGATTTCCCTGGAGAAGGTCTCCACTTGCAGTGGTTGTGGTTTGGTCGTTTATAACAATCAGGAGGACTCTTGGAAATCAAACGAGCAGCCTTGGTCAAGGCTGGTCACAGGGTGATGGCCTCAAAACACAGGCCCCCCGTACAGACCCAGGGGTGGGCAGCAGCTGGGGGTCCTCTTCAGATCTAACTTGTCCTGCTCTGGCCTTATCCCCCCCACATCCAAACCAGAAGATGCTGTAGTGACATCTTCAAGTGCCACCCAGTTTCCTTTGCAACAGACCACCAAGGAGACTGGGATGGGTCTTTACGGCCAAGTGCTCCCGAAGCTCATTTCTTGGACCACCTGCTGGAGAGTAGATGAGCAGAGCTATGAGGTGGCTTGCCTGTTCCCAGGTGGGTGGCTGAAATATCTGACAAACAGGACTTTTCAGTAATGAAAAGGTGTATCAAACTGCTGCCCTCCAAAGGCCTTGCTGTGCTGGAGCAGGAGAGGAAGACATCTGGAGTCTGACCTGTTAGACCAGCCTGAGTCCACCAGAGGTGCAAGTGTGGTGGCACCAGCACCTACACAACCTGCATCCAGTCTCTTCCTGGGAGTAAGGTAAGAAGGTGTGGGCTAGGAAAAGAGGAACTTGGTCTCCAGATGCCTTACAAAATAAATGCAAGCTGCACTTTACTGGTTAATCCCAGCATCCCTGTCCCAGACAGCCAAAACAAAGGTCTGAGGAGAGTTTTGTTTCCCAAACTAAGGATTGAGCAGGCAGCAGAGACGGGGAGCACGGGGGGCTGCAGGAATTTAGTCAGATGGGCAGATGCTCAGATTTGGCTGTCCCGAGCTGCCCAGAGAGACAGACAGACGGACAGACGTGCTTTGGATACATTAGTACCTGCAGGGATTTGGTGATGCCATTGCTGTGAGTGAAAGACGAACAGCCTTGTCCGTCCCTGTGGCACGGCTGTCTGTCACTCTGAGCCTCAGTTTCTCCTGACGACTGCTGGGTTCTGAGGCACTCTCAGTGACAAACCTTCCCTGGGCTGTGCGTGGGTAACACCATCACTCCGGGACTGTGATGGAGCAGTGCCCGCTCTGCTGCCCTGCACGGCTGAGGGTGGGGATGGGGACGGGGTATCCCCAGGGACAGGGCACATCAGCTGCCTTGCTGAGCCTGCCCATGCTCCCTGCCCAGCCCAGAGGGGTTTTACCAGGGACCAGGGAGGGCTTTTTCCGGGTCTCCCACTGCCACCTAGTGATCCATTTCACACCCTGGGCCTGCAGTTCATGCAGATGGTCCACCTTGGCTGGTGCTTGGGGAAAGGCTCCCTGTACCCCCAAAACAAGCCTGATCCCAGGGGCAGTGCTCACCTTCACCCCTTGTGCAGGTCACTCATGTACTGAGTGGTCAGCTCTCAGCCTCTGCAGAAAAGGTTTTGAGGCAGACTCATGTTTCATCTTGGGACTTGTTTTGTTTTGCAAGCTGATTTTGTTCTTACCACCAGCATTTCTCTGTGTGTGGTATGTATTTGTGTTTTGCTTAGTCTGACCACAGATTCATTTCAGTTTTTTCCTCACCATGGAAACTCCTGGAGTCAAAGGTGAGGGCTTGCTGATGTATGTTGTGGGAGGTGTGGAAACAGGCTCCTCAGGCTCATCAGGGGGCAAACCCACCCATGTAACCAGTGGGTTGAGGAAAAGCTCACAGGGCTGCACCCTTGGGCACAGCCTTGCCTCTGGCCTATTGGGGGTCCTCCTGTACCCCCTAACCCCCAAATGCAAAGGAAGCCAAAGCCATGCTTGGGGAGCACCCTCACAAAGCTTTATTCTTGTTTCAGAGACGAGGCCAAGGCTGATCACACATTGTTTTCAGTGGGGTGAGTGCTTTCTCCAGGTTAGCTGGTGTCATGTCTCTGTGCTGGCTCCTGAGCACCCTCAACTCAAGGAAGTTCAGTGCTGGGGCAGAAAGAAACCACAGGCCCACATCTCCATAATGGTGGGCACAGCGCCAGCCGCAGAACGGGAATAATTTGGAGGGTGTTGCATGGGGATGCAGCAAGGCTGCCAGGAGGAGCCCTCCTGCCCTGGCACACCCAGGCTGGAGGCAGGGGAAGGACTCTGTGCTGGGGTAGCGCCCAGGCTTTAGACATCCATGCAAACCATGCCAGCATTGTTCACTGCCAAGCCCATCCTGGAGACTGACAATGGAACAAATCCACAGACGGGTGACAGAAGTCCCGCCAGGCAGCATGTGAGGGCAGGTTGGAGGTCAGGAGATGATCAGGACATGGAGGATGCCCACGGAGGTGAAGGCTGAGCCACAGCTGTGCTGTGGAACCCCCTTAGCAGTGCTGCTCCCCCTGCAAGGAGGGGACCTGGACCTGCTGGTGTTTGTTCGAGGGGGCTCAGTGTGCCCCCCTGGACAGCAATGGTGGGGGGTTAATGTGGGAGAGATCCAATGTGGCCAGTGTGGATCTCGTTCCCTGCTTAAACCTCTGGGTGGAGTGTCATTTGGGAGAGCTCTTGCCCACCTGCCGTGGTACCCCGTGGGATCAGGGAATCTTCTTCAAATGCAGGTGTATTCCGTTGCTGGACCTGAGGACGATCTGTGGTATCATTATGGGAAGCTTGGATGGGTCTGGGCAGAGCTCGAAGTGGAGCAGGGTCAAGGCCAGAGCCACCTTCATCTCGTTCATGGCGAACTGCTGCCCGATGCAGTTCCTGGGGAGAGGATGACAAATGCTCTGACTGCTGCCTTTGGCCCTGACTTCCCCCAAACTGGGCTCAGCCCATGTGTGAGCTGGGGCACATCCAGCTGCTGTGAGAATGGCACCACAGCTCATCTAGGGATCCTCTGATGCCACACCAAAATGTACCTAGCTCTGTGGTGGGGTATTCCTAATTTTTATTGATAAGAATTGAAAAAAGATATGAGATTGAGAAAACATGGGCTTATTTCACTAGAAAGTGCAGCCTGGATCCAGGTAAAAGTCCAGACACCTCAGAAAAGTTATTTTTGACTTGGTGGGGTGATTCTCTTGCAAGTTACTGATATCTCAGTATCCTACATCTGCCTACTGACACAGCATAGGAACCACAGAGACTTGGACCCAGCTTGGACCCAGCTTCATTTTGAGGTGCACTGGGATTCACCCCTAAATAAGGGAGCCTGTGTTCCCAATGCAGGCAGCAGAAAATGTAAACATGTCCACAAAGCCACAAGAAAAGTGTGTGAGAGCCTACAGTGACCACAGAGCTTGGGGTGTTGGAAATGCTCTGGAGCTGATGGAGCATGGAAATCCTCTTACAGGAGATTCTGTAATGGGAGATCCTGTTTTGGAAAGCCTGTCTGAGTTGGCCAAGCCAACTTGGCTCATGGAGGCTGAGGGAAGATTAGCTTCAGGAGCTTGGCTCTGAGCTAGGTCTCCCGTGCAAGGCAGCCTAATGGGAAGGAGAGGGATGAAGGATCTCCCACCTGGGTCCAGCGGAGAAAGGCAGGAAAGCATGGGAGTGCCTCTGTGCTGAGTTCTCTGGAGAAAACCTCATGGGATCATAAATCTGTGGGAGCAACAAAGACCACTCAGTCAGTGTTTGGTCTGATATGAGCAGCACCAGGTTCTTCCCTGGCCCCCAGGTTAGGGCTGGATGTGGTCCCTGCCCTTCCTGGGGGAGTTGCAGTTAACAGACATCTCTCTACAAAGTCTCTGAGTGGATCTTCCCCTTGGAGATATCCAGGTTACCCACTACAATGCCCAAGATGCCTGCAGATGTTTTCCCATTGGGGGCAGCAATGATGAAGTAAGACTCCCTTTGTTCCAGAGATGCTTGATCCTTGCTTTCCAGACAGCCACTGGAGGGAGGCAGCTGCACACCCTCCTTCAAGTTTTCCAGTTATTTCTTGAAGCCTCAAAAATATCAGCTTCAAATCACACACTGCCTGGAGGGTTTGACACTTCTCATACCACTCCGAGATCTAAGACTACCCAGGGTAGCTGAAAGCAGTCTGAGTGTCTCTATGTCCCCACACATGCAGAGGGACTATTCAACACCTGTTTCCAGCACTTTGTCATGTTCAAAGCCTTTGGAGTGTTTGATAACTTGACTGAACTTTGCAGTTGGACATGGACTCTTGGAATGAGAAGGGAAAAAAGCCCCACATAGCAGGGAGGCACAGTCTGAACAAGGCACAAGTGGAATGGATATCTGGGCTCAGACATCATCTTCCCTTACTTGTTACAAAGATGAAATACCTCAGGGTTCTCCCAGACATCCCGGTTCCTGTGAATACCAAATATGTTCAGTGCAACCTGGCAGCCTGCAAAAGAAAAATGAGAAAAAGCTCATGACACCTCAAAGTGAAGATGCAGGAAAGGTGGTTTTGGGATGGTCTCTCTCCCTGGGCTCTGCAGGGGCTGTTGCAGGAGATCTGACAGTGGTGATGCTCAGCCTGTCCAGGCAGGTCACCTGCTGAAATCCTCACATGGACAAAACAATGACCTCAGAGCTGGGCCCCATTTCTTGTATCAGTGTATCACTTTTACTTCACCAGCAACAACACTCTACAAGTCCCCTGTGAGCTCTGTGAACACCCCAGTGCCCTGGAGCATACCCTTGAACTCTCTCTGGTCATCCTTTCCAGGCTCATGTGGTGGCAAGCTGTGGTAGCCCCACACAGCCCTTTGGAGAGAGAAAAGAGGCTGGAAGACCCACTATCCCCTCCACTTAGCAGCACAAACAAGGAAACCCCACTTGGCACAGACAGGAGCATGAAGGATGAACAAACTCAACAGACCTGCTGGCAAGCTGCGTCCGTCAGGAAATGTGATGGGTTTGGAGAGCTGTCGGGACACAGTGGGAACCGGTGGGAACAGGCGCAAGCTCTCTTTGATGCACATCGTGGTGTAGGTCATCTTCCCAAGGTCCTCCCTGAAAGCAAACTTGCTGAGGGTGCACTTGATCCCTTTGTCTATGTCATTGATGAAGATATTAAACAGTACTGCCCCAGTACGGACCCCTGAGGACATCCCTTGTCACTGATCTACATCTGGACATTGAACTGTAGACCATCATCCTCTGGGTGCCACCTTCCAACCAATTCCTAAACCACTAAACAGTCCACCAATCAAATCCATCTCTCTCCAGTTTAGAGAGAAGGATGTTGTGGGGGACCATGTCAAAGGGTAAGAGAAAAGAGTTCAAGGTAAATGAATAAGATGTCCTAGCTCACCACTCAATGGTGTCTCGGTCTCCCAGGATCCCCTGGATCTCCTCCCTGCAGCGTTGCTGGTACTCTGGATGTAATGACATGCAGTAGAAGAGCCAGGAGATCCCGCTGGCTGTGGTATCATGACCCTCAAACATGAACGTGTCCACCTCGGCACGCAGGTCCTCATCGGACAGTCCAACTCCATTTGCATCCTAATAAAGAGGAGAGTGTATCATTCCTAAGCACACAGGCCTTTTATTTTCATACCCAAAGGATTTGCATGGTTTGATGTCGCTTGTGTTTCCCTGTACATCAGGAAGTCATCAGAAAATTTATCCAATATATGTGAGATTGTCAACTCTGTAGTCAACAGAGCAACAGAGTTGGGCTACAAGTGTGGGACACAAGTTTCCAGCCCATCAGAAGGACACCCTTTTTGATCCCCTACCAATGGTCTCAGTTACATTTTTCAGTAGTTTGGTTTGGATGACTTTTTTTCAGACTGAGACACGAAAGAAAGCAGCAGCTCCAGAAAGACAGAGTGAGTATCTCCCTCCTGAACAACAACTGGCAGCTTCTCTCCAGAGTATCTGAACACATCTGTGAAAGTAAAACTACCAAAGGTAATAAAGAAAATATCTTGACAGGACTACAGACAAGATGCTCTCCTTGTAACCTTTCCAAAGACCTCATTCCTCTCTGGTTTCTGAGAGGTCTCTTCTTTTAAACTCAATGTGTGCTCAATGGAAATGATCAAGGAAGATGAAAGCCTGCCCAAGGTATTTATACTCACTCACTGCATTTCACACATTTGAGTTTCCTTTCCTTTCCATCCACATTTCCCTGAGCTAGGAAAGCTGAATTAGGAAAGCTGTTGCCAGGAATCTCAGCCAGGGCCTGGATGCTTCCCTGCTGATGTATCCTCAGTGTGTTCTTTATCATTTGATGCGATCATTTCAAACATTCACCTTGCTACAAAGAAGAATGTCCAGAAAATCCAGGCGCTTCTTCTTCAGGATCTTGTCAAGTTCTTCCTCACTGGAGAGCAACATTTTTCTTTCTTTTATTACCTTATCTGCAGAGAAGAATGCCTCGGTTAGTTGCCACTCCAGAGACCTCATGTACCTGACCATTTGGTCAGCAGCTTGGACTCTGTTTAATGTGTAACCCTCTGGCCAGTGTCTGTTGCAACCCCCCTCTGAGCCACTCCAGGTGCAAGTGGGGGAGAGGTTCAGCTGGGAATAAAGGGAGAAAAACAGAGAGACTGGGGAGAAAGGGGGAGAAATACCTGTGTGGGTATGGGCCAGCTTGCAGGCATCCTGAAACTCACGGCCTTTGCGAGTCAAGTTGTAGAAGATATCCTTGAAGGAAAAAGTCTGGATTCTTTGGCTCAGGAGGTAGCTCAGGTCAAAAACGGCTTTAATGTAATAGTGTGAGTTGCTGTAATGAGACCAAGGTTAAAGCTGGTGTTAGCAATGTGAGGGGGAAACAGGAGCTCTTGCTTTCCCAGGATTTGAAAGTTCAGACACCAACCTCTCAGTCTGACAGTCGGAATTAAAGCTGAAGGCACACTTCATGATGCTGTCTAGTGTCATCAAGCTGACGTCTTGAAAGAGCTCCACTGACTTCCTCTCTGTGCTCTTCTTGTCCCATTTATCCTAGAGATGGAGACAGGGGTAAGGAGGGACAGGCTACCATCTATGATCAGGTCATATATTCCTGTCCCTCTTCCCAGATGCACACTGCTAATTACTTTCTTTTCTGCAGGCAGAGGCCCTTGTTCACTATGTATTCTGTGAATCGAATCAAACTCTTCTGTACATCTCTTTTTCTAGGTTTACCTCTACTGGGCTAGGAAAGGATATTCTAGCTGTGATTGGTTTCATTGGGGGGAAAAAAAAAAAGAAAGAATAAGTGCAATGTCCAAAGGAAGATAAGAGGGACAATTTCAGAACTTTACAACTACCCCAAAAGTTCAATGAAACTCTAGACACTGAGTGCAGTCTCTTTCCCTCACTCATTCCCAGGTATGATTATTTACACCGTTACACAGCTGAAAGGTAAAAGTAGCAGGAGTGGGAATTCTTACCAGCATCACTTTGACGGAGTCTGACATCAGGGTCACGTAAGATTTCAGCACATCGTAATGAAAGGCTGGGGTGAGCATCTTCCGGTGCTGGAACCATTTGGTTCCATCCAAGATCAACAGCCCTTCCCCTGAAGGCACAAACAGAGAAGGTTCAGTCAGCTCCTCCAGGCTCTGATCATGGTTCTGGCAGCCTTACTACTGCTTTTGACTTACCAATCCAGGGAAGCAGGAATTTGTAGGGTACACTGGCCTTGGGATCTGTAAAACAAAGCAGATACCAGAAATGTACGAATGACTAATGAATTCAAAAAAGAAAACTCAGGATAAATTGACATTAGATTTTGCTCTCTAAATCACAAGATAGAATTAATCTTATTTCAATATGTAAAATACTCTACCACTAGAGGTAGAGTTTAAAAGTGGCCATCTACAAATACGACCTCAGTGGACTTGAAAAAACAGAGAAAGGAAGAGCAATAAATGTGTGTGGAAAGGAAATGACCATGGCAAATGCTAAAGCTGAGAACAATGGATGGGAGTTACTGGAGATGCCCATGTGTGTACCTCTCACAGGCATCGTGCTCCACAGAAGGGAGCAGAGGAGAAGACTTAAGGCATTTTCTCAGATCCATTGCCATGCCAGCTCACCCATATTACTGGGTTTACTGGGAGGTACAAGCACAGTGGTGGTAGATTCCATAGAAGGCAGTAAGACCAATGACAATGCAGATAAGGCATGGAAGGAACAGGCACCTGGTCACTGTTCTGCACAAGAATACAAATTGCTCCATGAAACCTGGGTCAGGCTGAGAGTTTGTGAAGAGGAGCTAAAGAGGAATTGCAATAGCTGTGAAGGAAGCCAGCAGAGGGGATGACTCCAGCCAAGTTTCCCATGATTTTTTTTGTCAAAACCAGATGTAGAGACTTACCCGTTCGGCCAAGTATGCTTTTGGCATATTCAGGATGATGGACAATTAGAGCAGGCAGGACTGGTCCAAACCATCTGGGAAAGGCATAGGGGTATTCTTCTCCCCACGACACTAGTTGATGTAATATTTTTTCAGAATATATCTACAATGAATGAAAATTAAGCAGGGACTGAATGAAGGCAGAAAAAGAGCATGCCAGGGAGAGCAGGGCTTGAATTTACCCTGTCATGGAAAGCACAGGCAAGACATCCTCTCTTGGGAAATGAAGCAAGAGTAGGCAGACTTGCCATACAGGGGCTTTTACACTGCAGGTGAAGGAGAAGATGGGCATTGCAAAGGGACTGTGCACAAGTGGCAAAGCTGCTTGAGCCACCACTTTCCTGCAGCACAAGGCAACTCCATGGAGAGTTCCTAGCTGGGGCCAGCTGCAGTTGAGCCACCTTAGGACAGCCTGGGCTTGGAGCAGCTTGGTGTTGCTGGGAGCTACAGCTGGCATGGGCAATATCAAGCGGCCTTGTGGACAGGTCAGGAGGACCAAGGGTGTTACAGTCCTGTTCTCTGATTTCAGCAGTGCAAGGTGGGCATGCAGTGTGGAGGCAAAATATCTTCGCTATAGAGCAATGAAAATAGCTGCATTAAAGTGCCCTGCTTTTGTGGCCATGTCTTCTTCAGTGGCAGTAGGGGGAGAGACTCTTATTGCTAGAAGGTTTAATGTAGAAGAGAGGCATTCAATGGTTGCTTATATTTAAGTAACTTCATGAAAATCCAAGAAATCGCCTAACTCTTTGTTTAAGCACATGATCAAATACAGCGTGACTCTGTTTTTTCCCAAATGATGCACATCTCATATCCTGGCAACCTTTCCTCCTGCCCTGCAGAACTCTTGGCATTCCCTGTGCAGAGGTCCTCTCGTGTAGTAAGGGACAGTAGTAGGGGACACCCCCCCCCTATCCAGTGCTTCTTATCCTGACTGATATCTTGCACAGTCGTTGGGACAAACCCACCCTGACCAAGCCCAGCTCACTCCTTACCAGGTGATTGTGGCCATAGAGCCAGTGTTTCGGGGGGCCAGGAAATGCCTCCAGAGCTTTGATGAGTTTCTTCCTCTGCTGGTAGAACTGGACCACCTTCAGCAGCACGAAGATTACCCCAAGCACCACAGACAGCTGCAGGATGACAGCAGAAGGTCTGGCTATGTTGTCCAACAGAGACACCATGCTGGTCTGGGATGGCTGGCACCGCCTTCTCCTGCCTCTTTTCTTCTGCTTCTCTCACGCCTTCACCTGAGAGGGAGCTCGGTGCAGGTAAAAACCGTCTCTCTCCTCCTCTGCTGGAGCTGAGCCTGGTGAAGTGGAGCTGACAGCAATTTATAGCAGCAGAAACATCATGGTAAACAATGCGTCAGCTCGGCTGGCAGCCCGATTGCTGCTGCTCCCACTCACCCTTTGACCTGCTTCCTGCAACCTGTCCTTGTAACCTGTGGATAACAATCTGTGCACATTCCCTGCTTTCTTTGAAGTCCCATACACCCCAGCAGCACTGTCACACACACTCAGTCCTCCATGCCCAGATGGATGAAGCCAGAGGAGGGAGGAGGTGAGAGGCAGCCAGGCTGGGGCTCTAGCTGAGCTCCCTGCTCTCCGCAGGCAGTTCAGGCATGGAAGCCATTCATCCACCCATGTGAAGTGAGGAACACACAGGCCACCTCTTCCCAAAGAGTGAGGTGGATGGATTCATCCACCTTCATCTGTAACAGCAGTGCTCTGACTGACTGCAGCATCACCCATCTCTGCCAGGCTGTAATCAAGACAACAGACATAACCCCAACAGCACACAAGGGACCTGGCCCTGTTCCCCAAGAGCTCCTAACATAGACAAACCAGGAGACAAAACTGATGTCCAGAAGAATTACCACGGTCAGTAGATGAGACAAGGAGAGAAAGAGCTGCAGAGCGATAAAATGATCGAAAGTAGGTTGAGAGCACATCTAACCTGATGGGGAGGTGTGATGGTAAGGTCATGTTCCTGCTACAATCCTGGTGATTCCTCATTCCTCTGTCCACATGGCATCTCACCATCCTCCAAAGAAGGCTCTGCATCACCACGTTTACCTCTCCAATGCAGTGCTTGGTTGGACCCTTCTAGCAACCCCTGAGCAGATCCTGCTGGTTACCTGAGCTCACGTTCCACAAACACAGAAGCCTGGAATGGCAATGCAGAGTTCGTGGAGGACTTGGGCTGGAAGCCTGCTGTGTGAGGGTGACTTCCAGGCATATTGCATTTTTGTGTTGGGATACTACAAGGATCAAGTGGGTTATCAGTTGCTGAGGCTGATAGTCTGATAGGCTACTACATAGGGGCTGCTGAACTTTGTCGGTGGTTCTCTTCAATGTAACACATCTCTGTGTTAGGACTTCTCACGTTTGGGTACTTTCCTTTAGTTTTAAATCTAAAATATGCCATGTCAACTGAAACCCATGTTTTCTTCTTGGAGAGTAATTTTATTGAAAAAGCTACAGTTTTTCTCATGTTCATTGTTCAGATACATCATTTTTACAGAGGCAGAGACATGGAGATCATTGTCTGAAGCAAACCTGCACAGCCCCACTGAAAATATATAAACCTGTTAGACAGAAGGAATATATGAACAAATGTTGCAAGACCTACTGTCTGGGAATTGCCTGACTCCACAAAAGCGTGTCATAATGGAGTGACTTTTACCTCAGCTGGCTCATGGCCCATTCATGAATTAATGATTACAATGACAAAGCTGTAGTTGTAGGCAGTACCATTCATATTTCGGCCTCGGCGAGATTTAAAGTGTCTGGCTGCTATGAACCCATGTGAGGGGTTGTTGCCCACTCCTTCTGCATGCTGGTAGTAGAAGACTGCTCTAGAAACATACTTTTCTCTTGAAAGACATCGACTGTAAGATCCACTCTCAGTCTATTCCTGGGCTGCAAATACCCTTTTGTTAGTCTGCCGGTGTTGTCTGCAAGGTAAAATTTTTTGGCACTTTTCTAGAAATAGTAGTTGTGTAAGTTCCTCAGCTGGGATAAGGTGACCCATTCAACACCACAGATGTCCACATGGCATGGGGCTTTTGTTAACATGGCAGGAGTGTGCATTGAAAAGAGTATTACAGCAGCTGAAGACCTCTTGGGTGCTTTGGTTGCTTGAGCCCTCTTCTAACACTGTTCTTCAGCTCCACAGTGTGACTTTCCCCTGGACTGGACTCATGTAACATATATTAAGGTGGTGTCTCTGGTTCTTCAGACCGGGAAAAGAGGAAAGGGGATTCTCTGTCTGCCCTTAGTCATCCTACTTTCTCCCCATTAGTCACTGACACACTCCTTTTGTTGCCTTGGAGAAGGTCTCTGGCAGGCATTACCCTTAGCAGCATTAGCTTTTCACACACTTGGCCATCTTCATGAAAGTCGGTGTATCTCGTTATGCTGAGCCAGCTGGATCTGTGCAAAAGTTCAGAGGAGAGTTAAAGGTTGATCTTTAGGAGGCAGAAGGCTGCAATCTTCCAGGTTAGGCATTTCTTAGGGAAGGCTTTGGCTGTAGCCAGAGCATGAGCAGTTTGCCATTTACAACTTTACACTCCTGAGCAGGAGCATCTGACTCCAGGGACCTCATGGCCATGGAAGGTGTAGCAGATACATTTAGGACACATCTAGTACTTCTAGCTCTTCCTTTTATCCTTTACCTGTCCAGCAGCACAGTGATTAAGGGGTTTCCACCAAAAGAGGAGGCAGCACAGGCTCGTTGGCCAGCTGGCTGCAAAGTGAGTGGGTTGCAGTCCATTGGGAGGCTCCTGCTGATGCTTCTCACCTACCTGAGGAGAAGGATGAACATGCAGCACAAGGAGCCACTTGTGGGCTGTCTGAATCAGATCCATGGCTCTGCAAACTGCCTTCAAAATGTGGGGCTGACCTAAATAAGCTGGGCAAGTGAAGGGTGTGAGGAGAGCAATGTTACTGAGAGTTTGGACAAGTCTGATGTGCTCCTGGGGTTAGCTCTGAAGTCAGGTTCAAGGGGTATGTGCTGAGACAGTCCATTCCCCATCTCCAGTGCATCATGACCTGAAGCTGTCCCCACTCCAGGCTCTTTTTCCTCTCAACCATCTCTAAAATGGCCTAAAACAGCCATCCTCTTGTCTTGCCTTGCCTTGCCTTGCCTGGGTCTATGGAAGAGAGGGAGGAGACGGAGATCTCCATGGAGCTGAGAACATTGAAAGGTGGGACTGCTGCTATGGGTCTCTCATGTGAAGACCTGCAGTATACTCATAAATCCAATTATGTAGTTGGGTGCCTTACAAGGTCTACATAAGGAAAACAGGAAGGTCTGAGGATTGAGCCTTTGGTCAGTGCCAGCGAAGCATGACCTGTGACACTTATTCAATTACCAGACTGACTGATCTGGGTCTGGCTGGCACCTTTCAGCAATCAGTTACAAAATAATTCATAAATACCCTAAAACCCACACGTGGAGGGGCCAGGCCAGTGAATGGATTTGCTGGAGCAGGCACATATTCAAACTTTTATAGCAACACATAAATTCTTAGTAGTGACAAAGTTCCTGTACAGTGAGTTTGACCATGGATTACTGAGCAGGGTCAATTTTTACTGAACTGGCTCCCTCATAGTTATAAAATAACCAGAAATAACTGTTGAGCGTGGAGCTATGGGTTGTCTTGAAGGTCAAGTGAGATGCCAAGCACTGAAATGATATGGAGGGAATACAGGGAACAGAGTGGCTGCACCCACATTTATGGGAATTTGGAGCAATAATCTGTGCTTGGGTGAAAGCAAAACAGTGTTTAATCCAGCCTCCAGCCTCTGCATTCTATGTTTCACTGGTAGAGGGGAGAAAAAAGCCCTTCTCATGTATTTCAGAGGTTTCACAGCAAGAGAGGCTGTGAACACTCTTTAGCACTCTTTAGCACAGCCTGGGGAAGATAACTCAGAAGTTTTTGCAGAAGAAGAAACCTCTGCAAGAAGTTCAAATGGGAAAGTGAAGTGACTGCAGAGCTGCAAGTGGAGAAAAATGAAAGTGGACAGCACTGGTTTGGTCATGGTAAGGGATTGAGACAAGGCCAGAACAATCTGTTAGCACCATGAGAATCTACAGCCCTATTGCTTCCCAGAGTCCTGAAAGAAGAGGACTCCAAAAGAAGATCTCAGCATGAAAAAGCAGGTACAAGGGTCTTCTGATAGCCAGAGGAGTCTGAGGATGCTGGCAGGGTGAACAGAGGCTTGGCTTGACCTTCTGGACATTTTAGACTGGTGAAACTGCTGTTGGGTGTTAAAGGACACTTGGAAAGTTGTCAAACATTTGCAAAGAGCCTCTGGGGGGATGGCTCGATGATGTGATGGCAGTGGGGCCATGACAGGCCAGGCCATCAACATAAAAAAACCCCCATGACATTGTAGAATTTCCATCCCATATCACAACCATGGACACAGCAGGTTGTGGAAGTTGCTTTCTGAGTCTTGGGAATTTCTCTACCTACTTTAGACATCTAAAGAGAAGAAGGAGAAGATCTTCCTCACAGATTTAACTCGTACTGTTGACATCCATTGCAGAAGACCTGGTTTATTGAGAAGGTGAAATGCAGGTGGCAAACGGGTACTGTGCCCCAGAGCATGACCTTGCAGCAGCTGCTTTCCCTGTTTGTGCCTGTGTTTATTCGGATAGGAAGAAGAGTCCAGGCCCATCTGTCCCTGTGTGTTCCTGCAGCACTTAGTGCTGACAGATGAAATGTAGCTGTAATGCCAAAAAAAAATAATAACATTTCAAGCTTCCAAACACATGATAGATGAGAAAATCATGGCAGGAGCCCAGCAAGTGTTGCAGGGTAATGCAAGCTGCCTGGATCCCATCTGACCACACTTGTCTTGAGAATGAATGTATATCTGGAAGCATTTAATACAGCTGTCTAAAAAATATGTTGCAATACTTATTTAATTTACAGGCTGCTTCCAGCATAAAATCCCAGCGGGGTTTAGATGGAAGTTGCTGGTACCATCTGATAATGAACTTTCCTGGAGAGTGGCGTGTGTCCTGTGCAGGGACTGCATTCCCAGTGGTGTGAGCCAGCTGCTCTCCCTGATGGCTTTGCTGCTTCCATCATGCCCGGCAGCATCGGGGTAAGTGCCACCAGCAGACTGTGATGGACAGGCACCTTCACGTGACCGGGATGTGGCTGCACAGTGATGATGACAGTTTGCAGGGAAAGGAATAACTGCGGGAGTAGGTGGCATCTTTGCTCTGCCGCTGTTGAAAGACCAAGCTGTTGCAATGAGAAAAATCCAAGATGTTTTTAACCGAAACAAAGACTTATCCTGTTGCACCCCATACAACCCCTGTCATGAGTTCTCATTAAATTAGTTATCTGAAGGTGTGAATTAGCAATCCAAGATCAGCCATCGCCTCTGCAATTACCCTTTCTGCAGGAAGTAGGGAAGGATTAAAGAATGAGGTAACCTCTCTGCAGCTAGTCCTTGACTGCCTTTATTGCTCTGAGCAATACATCCCATGTGACCAGGTCTTTTTATTACTACCATGTCTCTAATATCTAGGATGGAAAGGGTAATTTGTGGGAAGCATTCTCAGGAATCACATTCTGGAAAGATCCGGCTTGCTCTGGCACTGGGACACAGTAGCTCCAGAATCCCTGTTGCAGTCTCAGCCCAGCTCTCCAGCTCAGAAGCAGAGCAGCCACGGAAGATGTGTGATGCAGGATGTGAGATGACACAGGATGCAGAATGCAGGATGCAGGATACGAGATATGGGGTGTGGGATGCAGAGATGTGGGATGATGCAGTATGCAGGATATGGGATGTGGGATGCAGGATGTAGGATGCAGGGTATGGGACGCAGGATGGCTGGTCTGCCATGCAGAGCTGGCCTGGCATGCAGTGCTGACCCATGTGGTTCGGGAAAATTGGGAGCTGGGCTGCCATGTGTGTTGTTATTTAGAAGAGTGTGCCTTGGAGGGTGATAGCACCAAGGAGAGCTTTGTGAGCAGATTTTATGTAGGGTTTGGGTACATGGTTGCGGAGGGAACCAGGCTCTGCTCCCTTCTCCTGGGAAGAAGCCACAAGCACAACACAGAGAGGGCGATGAGAATGCTGCAGAGCACCTTTGCTTTTCCTCTTCAGATATAAAGAGGCAGATTTTTAGGGAATCCTAAAAGTCACAAGGGGGACAATGACTGAACAGGGTGAAGATGGGAGAAGTCAGGCTTTTCCATCCCACGGCCAGAAACATTCACATGTTGAATGATCCAGCTGGGAAAGCAGCAGTGCAGCTTTTCCTGTATCCCCGATTCAGTCCACTCCCAAAAACCAGACCAGAGGTACCCTGCCTGAGCTCTACACCTGACCAGTTGCCTTCTTTGGGCATTTGGATTATGCAATAAAAACAGTGACCAGCTCTTAATACCTCTGAAAATGCAGATTCCCCAGGTAACCAATGTCAGGACTTAAGAAGCCTTAGGCAGTGCTCTATGCTATGTAATCTGTATCTACCTAAATTCAATTTAGCAGCTGCCATTTATCTACATGAGAACTGTTATGCCAACTTCCCCTAGTTTGACCCCCTCTAACCTACACCCTTTCAGTGGGTACACCATGATTTCAGCCTTTGCTCTTGCTTATTAAATGCTCTTGCTTTAATGTTTCACATTTGAATGCCAAGGTCCACTCCTCTTTAGATGGTATTTTTTTCAAATCTTACCTTTAAAATAAAATTATATACAATGCAGAGATTTATGTAACTTGCTTCCAGGGACTTCAGTTATTTTGATTAAAATGTTTCTCATTTTGCACTTTAGATTATGTAATCTTGAAGTAAATGCTGTTGCCTCTATACTTAAATCTCCAAACATAGTTGAAGGACACTGTCTCATTTCATCTAGTGAAAGAGATGCAAGTGAAAAATTTTTGAGAAATATTTGTGTTTGTGTATCCAAGTACGATGTTTGCTTTGAATGCAACAGCAGGATATTATTGATTCATATTACCTTTTCAGTTTCTATACCTACAGAATACCCTTTGGAGAGATTGCTGCCTTTCAGTCATTTCCTCTCTTGGTTTTGTGCAATGCCTGTGCCTGCTCTTGTGCTTATGGATTCACATCCCATTTACTGCAGCAGTTTTTCAATTTATCAAGATAATTTTGTATCCCGATATGGCCCTCCAAAGAGCTTGTAGTGTCTCACAGTTTCATAACATTTCACGTTTTAATAAGCATACTCTGTCTCTCTCCATTGCAAGGATAATTCTGATTTCAACTCAAGAGCTGCACCTCGTGTCTGAAGAGGGAACAGGCAGCTGGAGCATGCAGGTATTTTCCTGAGCTGCCCCAGCAGCACATCCCTGCAAATCCAGCATCTGCAGATGAGAGCTGTGTGAACTCAGCTGGTGTCTTACTGCACAGCAGCCTGCTCACAGTGCTGGAACTGCAGCTGACATCACTGGGATGATAACTGCAACAGCATTTGGGATTTCACAGTTTTTTGTGTGATATTCTACCCCAATCTACAGTAGTGATTCCTGCAGAGGCAGAAGACAGCTCTCTGGTGTCCTCCAGTCTGCCTCGAGCATGCAACTCTCCTAACTTTATTGGCTTAAGAAAATAAAAAATTACTAAAAAGGGGGGAGGGGGAACCCTTTCTAACTATCTGAACTTTGAAGATTTCTTATTGGACTCCTGTTAAGGAATTGCCCATGGAAGGAGATGCTGTGTTGGCTGTGACCAGAGACCCACAGGCAGTTGACTGGCATGGCTGGACACCTCCAGAGTGATCTCTTGCTAGTCATGAGCTTTCTCCCTATCTCCCATTTCTAAAGGCATTTTACATTGCATTTGTGATGAAGCAGGCAAGCATCAGCAATATAAACAACACAGCTGCTGTTGCAGGAAAAATTATTGGTTTATTAAGACAAAAACTACAGAATATTTTGCAGTTTGGGCAGAATTTCAGAGCCCAAACTGGAATCAGTGCTTTCAGTAAAATAGAGACACACTGAGTGTGAGAAGTGAGACAGAGGTCTGCAATGGACTGTCCCTGCTGCAGGAGAGGAGGGCTGACCTCTAGGCACTGAGGAAGGTGCTGACGACGGAGAAGGGCTGGAAATGGTCATATATTTGCACAGGACATGAGTGTGAAGGCAGGATTTGTTAAGAAGGAAGCTGGTGGGACCTGCAGATGTTGCCAGGCCAGCCCTTATGGTAGGGCAAGGGGACAGACAGCATGGCCATGCCTGGCTGCTCCGAGATCAGTGCTCTGGAGCAGATGGCAATGGGTCTGTGCAGTGTCATCCCAGCTACCTTAACCCAGCCTGGAAAGGGCTTTCAGCTGGTGGAAGAAGCACAGAAATCAAGAACCTCCATCTCCAAATCCTGCCCTGCACTTTTGCCCCAGAGAAACGTTGTCCCGTCATCTGCTTGGTCCCTCCCTCTGGTGAAGGCAGGATGTTTTCCAGCATCAGCAGATTTTCTTTAGATACAGGTGAATCCCATTCTTGGAGCGAAGAATGATCCGAGTTATTTTGAGGGGAGGATTGGCAGGGTCAGGCAAGAGCTCGAAGCGGAGCAGGGTCAGAGCCAGTGCCACCTTCATCTCGTTCATGGCGAATTGCTGCCCGATGCAGTTCCTGTGGTAGAACAGCAGCTCAGCCAACTCCACCTCAGTGCTGGGCACACCAAACCCCTGAGGCCAATCCCAGACCCCTCACACAACCTTCTTCCCCTCTGCAGCTTGGGGAGAGCCTAGGCAGTGTTTTGGATAGCGAAAGCGGAGGCATGGGGTGAGCAGGAGGAATCTAGGGGAGCAATGGGAGCTCAGGAATATGTGTTCAATGAGCATGGAGCAGGAGGGAGATGGGGAAGCCAAACAAGAGGCCAGCAGGGATGAGGTGGTGGGTCTACAAGCAAGAAGGGTCTGCAATGCGTTTGTCTCGGCAGGGCGAGCACAGGGCAAAGGGAAGGACTGGGAGAAGGGTGAATCAAAGGGTGGGAGGGTGGGATGGGGTCTCTGCATCAAGGACAGAAGGAGAGCAGATGAGCTCAGAATGCTGCAAGCTCCCCACGCGATACCAGCAGGATGCTCCACAGCTTTGGGATGCAATTCTCTGTCCCCAAAAGGGTCATGGCAGTGTTGCCTTTTCATTTTGCCTGCTGGTATCAGAACCCCTCTGCAGCACAAATGCTTGTTATCTGCTCGTGAACTGTTTAACGCTGCAAAGCAAGGACTTCAGGTGATGGTCTCTGCCCACTACTCCTTCAGTGCTCAATTCACTTTACCTCATTCCAGCAGAAAAAGGCAGAAAGGCGTGGGAGTGCCTGCCAGAGACATTCTCTGGGGAAAACCGGGAAGGGTCAAACACCTGAAAATGAAGAATATGCAGCAAGAAAAAGCGATTATTTAAGGAACACAGTGTTGACTGGTATCTTCAGAAATATGACACTCAGTTTCTGAAGAACTCCTTGGAAAGAGAATTCTGCTCTCCTGCTAACAGGTGAAGGGGACATGGGAAGAGGTACAGCACAAAGGGGAAAAACTATGAGAAGGGCAAAAAAAGGCTCACCAAAGGATCTTTCCATATTGCAGGGTTCCTGTGAATGAGGTAAATGCTTACTGCAGCAATGGTGCCTGTAAAGCAATCAAGGAGGAGAAAAGGGCTCACTGACAAAGAAAGTAAAGGGAAGGTTGCAGCACGCTCACCCAAAGGTCTATCTAAATCATTGTGGTCTTATCTGTCAACTGGAAACCTATTTTGTCATTGTATCAGAGAAAACTAAACATTGTATCAGAGAAAACAAAGCAGCCAACCAGTAGAAATGAGGAAGGCACCAGCAGCGTGGGCACATCGTTCCCCCAGTTGTGCCAAATCACAGAAACAAAACAGCAGCACAGGACAATTCCTACATGCAACTTGGCATGGGACCAGTCCCTGTCCCCCTGCACCATTTACCAAGAGGTGAACCATGAGTTTGTGCTTGGCCAGGAAGAGAAGGGGCTCGGCACAGGCACAGCTGCCCTACAGTGATGGTGGCAGGAAGGACATCACGGGGATGCTGCTGTGCAGCCCAGACCTCAGTCTATCAACAGGACGCCAACATCTGCACGGCACTGTCTGAACATCTGTGCCTGAGAGGGCCACAGAGGCAGGACTGTCACCTTTCCTCTGCCACAGGAAGCGAGGATGCAGCTGATGTCTGAGAAGGTAATTTTGTGAAGTGGGAATGGGATTTACAGACCTTCTGGCAAGGTGTTTCCATCAGGGAAGGTGATGGGTTTGCCGAGCTGCCGGGCCACACCAGGCACTGGTGGGTAAAGGCGAAGGCTCTCCTTGATGCACATAGTGCTGTAAGTCATCTTGCTCAGGTCCTCCCTGTTGGGGCAGAGGGAGGCTGAGCCCCACACTCCCCCCACTGCCCTGCCCTGGGAGGCCCCTTGTCCCAACCCTCTGAGCAGATCCCCTGGCAACAGACAGGGTGTACAGGGGGATCCACAACGTCCAACCAGGGGCAGCTGCAAGCTGGGGACACCAGGACACCTCTGAACAACCTTAACAACCTCTGAACAAACTCAAGTGCAAAGTGACAGCGAAAGGTGAAAAGCCATGACTATGATGCCCCGTGGCAAGAAAACAGGAGAGAGCAAAGAGCAGTGCTAGTGGCCCAGGACTTGGTATGGCATCCAGAATGTCCCTCCCAGTGTGGCAGATTTAGCTGAAAGATGCAGTATCTGCTCCATCCTATGGAGCCCCTGTGCATGCAGCAACCTTTAGCTTCTGAGCTTTGAAGATATTGCTCACCTAGAAATGGCAGCGATAGGAAAAAAGTTACCAGCTGAGGAAATGTGCAACTTTACCACTGAATTGTCTTCCGGTCCCCCAGGATGCCCTGGATCTCCTCCCGGCACCGTGCCTGGTGCTCAGGGTGTGATGCCAGGCAGTAGAAGAGCCAGGAGATCCCACTGGCTGTGGTATCATGGCCCTCAAACATGAATGTGTCCACCTCGGCACGCAGGTCCTCGTTGGACAGTCCAGCTCCATTCTCATCCTAACAGACCAGAGGCACTCTCAGTGGCCCATATATATAAAATTTATATATATTACATACAATATACAATACTTAGATTATATACATTATAGTGACACATACATGTATTTTATATATATATGTAATACATAAATATATAAACATATATATGTATATATATATAAAAATGTCCCAGGAAGGACTATTATATTCTTTCAGCTATTGCAAAGGGGTATGATGATGCCCATGGGATACATATAAATGAAACCAGTGTCTGTTTGCACTGAGTTCAGGGCCCCTTTCCCTTCACTTATAAATCTCTTTATCCTCCCATATTAAACTACCAGGACTACAAAATCTCTCTGCATGTTGTATTCCTAAAAAGACGCTACCAACATTTCAGTGATGGAAAATGGCCCCTCCTCAACTGGGCAGGACTGGATTAATTTTTTTAATGGCTTGTGCCATCCCGAGGGTCTCTGGTGGTTCGTGGCACCCCTGTAAAGACTGACTGGCTTTTGCACCCTGTGCCATGCCACACACACTCTCCTCATCACTCACTTTGGCACACAGCAGAATGTCCAAGAAGTCCAAATGTCTCTTCTTCTGGATCTTTTCAAATTCCCGTTCATCTTTTAGGGATTCCTTTCTCTCCTGGATCACCTTGTCTGGGGGAGAAAGAGTTAAAGGTTCAGCAGGGAAGGAGATGCCAAGCTGCAAAATCATCCTTCAAATGCAAAGCTCACGCAAGGGGGTGACTATTGCTCAGTTCATGAGGCATTTAACGTGTGCTTCTGCATCCCAGGGAGTTTGGCATTTTCAGCAGCATGGCAACAAATGCCATCCTTTCCTGCAAACTTCTTTGTCCCCCACAGGCTTCTCAGCCTATTTTACACACCCTTCATTCATTAAAGCCACACCTGGCTTGGAAAAGAAAATCATTCCTTGCGTCGGTGTTGCCTGCAGTGCCCATCCCTTTTCTCACCAGTCTCTGCTCATTTAGCAGGAGGGTTCCCAGAGGGGAATTCCTCTGTTACTCCAGTTTAATAACCCAGGAGCTGTGAGACCTCCTGGCTTCATGCCTAGATCAGACCACTGCTCCAAGCTGATGGATCCCAGACCTGAACCTCCGGGCAGGATCACTGCATGGGCAAGGAGGTAATTTAATTGCCTCTGGTCAGCCATCACTTACCCTGCTTGAAAGCTTCGGGAGAGGATGAAGGCAGGGAGTACCTGTGTGGTCATGAGCGATCCGGCAGGCCTTCCTGAACCGAAATCCTTGGGGGCTGAGCCAGTAAATGAGGTCATTGTGGTAGGGGAAGATGCGGAGGCGTTGATCCACCATGTAGCAGAGGTCGTAAACAGCCTGGATGTAGGCGTTTTCCCTAGGGAGAGAGGAATGGTGGATGCTTGTAAATTTGGGAACACTGTGACAAGGAGTTTGCCCATTTCCCTTTTGAGCTGCAAACTTCCTGCCAGGGTTTGGGGCAGCCAGCACTGACCTGTTGGTCTGACAGTTACTGTGACAACTGAAGGCACATTTCATGATGCTATCAAGAGTCATCAAGCTGACATGCTCGAAGAGCTCCACTGGTTTTCCATCTGTGATCAGCTTTTCCCATTTATCCTAAGGCACAAAGGAGACAGAAATGAGAAAGCAAGGGTCAGTTCTGCATGATCTGCATTCATACTCTAGTTAAATGAGTGCTCAGATAGGAATACATCTCAGAAAAATGGGGGAAAAAAAGAAGTGGATCTCTTAGCTGCCATCAAAATCCTGGAGAAGAGAAGCCAAGAGTGGGATGGTTAATACAGGATGTGTCTCAGGCAGCTGCTGTTGTTGGATCAGGGGAGTGGTGAGTGCTGGTACACCCTACCCTGGGGTGAGGGCATCCTGGAGAAGCCCAGGCCAGATGCATTTCTGGGTGATGGGATGTGCTACCAAAGTCTTTCTTAGGATGCAAAGTGTTTTCTGCACAAGAGCAGCATATGTTGGCATTGGGCTTCACTGGGCCTGTTCTCAAGCGCACAAGTTTGGTGCTCAAGATGCAAACTTTGGACCAAGGTTTTTTCTCTATCACACAATCCCTCTGCCACTGTGTTTTTCCAGCATATAACATGGGAGTTCTTGTTCAACTCTTTCCATAGGGGATCCCTAGGGAAACTATAAATAGTGTCTCTTTTGCCCGGCAGACATGAGGTGATGTTGAATCCTCTGTCCTTTCGTGGCTGTAAGGAACCAGTGGACTCAAAAGCTGAGAAAGGGAGGAGCACAGTCAGATCTGAGCCCCCACAGCATGAAACCAGGCTTATACGGACAGATGCGTGTCCGAAGCACATACAACGATTGCCACCTGGTGGCACAACTCCCACAATAGGCACTTGTGCTCTGTCTGCAAGGAATTCTGAACTCCCAGGCACTTGTGTGCATTGTGAAAGCGCTCCTGGCTGCTCACTGGGCCAGTGGAAGGGATCCAGTCAGGATCCATTTGATGCTGGGAAGGCTGGAGTGAGGGAGGCGAACGAGAAGGAATAGATCCAGCATCCAGACTCCTGCCAGTTTACGTGCACAAAGACTGGTGCACTTTGTCTGTAATTCCTACTTGTTTCCATAGTGTCCAGCACCAATGGATGGAAGAACAGTGCAGTTTCACTGTGTATGAGGCAATGCAGGGATTGCAATCCAGTCATGGGTACATTGACAACAAATAATACCCTTTAATTTTGGTGACAGCATACCTCTGCTCCAACTTTCATATTTTCAGGATTTATTATGAACGTTTGTTTACTTTGATTCCTCATTTACAAAAAACACCTTAAAAGAAGTTGCAGTTGGGACTGAGACCATGCACAGTCTGAGGATGGCAGTAACGTTAATCCTCAAATCTCAGCCACAGATCCCAAGGCAGTACCAGAGACATTGCCACTGCAGGGAGGCTCAACCTGCCCATTCCTTCCAACTCATGGGCAGGGATTTATGGTGACTCAGAAAGACTGACAGTCAGGGCACAGTGTGTCCTTACAAATACCAGGTAAAGAAAAACCTGCTCCAGCATTTACCTGCTAACCAGTCATGATCAGGGAAAAGAAAACAGGGCAGAGAGAGGAGCATCAGACGTGAGTCCTACCAGCATCACGTTAGTAGACTCTGCCATCAGGCCCACGTACGGTTTCAAGACGTCGTAATGAAACCCTGGAGTCAGGAGTTTTCGATGCTGGTGCCATTTTGGCCCATGTAAGATCAGCAACCCGTTCCCTGGGGAAACACAGGCAAGGCATGTTTTGCTGGGCACAAGCAGGCTGCTTTCACCTGCCTGCAGACACAGCCCTGGCCTGCAAGGAGCATGATTAAATCTGCTGTCTGAGCTGTTGCCATCAGCTCCAGGGTTCCCAGAGCTGAGCAAAATTTCCCTGCTCGCCAAAATTACACAGCGCTGCCTCTGAAAAGTAACACCAGAACTGCTGGAGCAGAGAAGTTCAGAACAGAAGATGTGCTTTTGATCAGTCATCTACTGAATCTAAGCTTCTCCTATCACCACCCTTTGCTATCTATGGACATGTAAGTGGTTCTCATTTGTGCATATTGGCTATGCCTGAACTTTCCTTCCCTGAAAATAAAGAAATAGCACTATTTAGCACCTTTTTCAATAAATGTAATAATTTCAGGGAGCTTTTGGCTATAACGCCGTCAAGGAACAAGCACAGTGCTGTTTATTTATAACATATTTCTGACTTAACTTCAGAATCATTCCTGGTAGGCAAAGCCCTGGGAATACATACCAATCCATGGGATAAGGTGTTTATAGCTGATGTTATCCTTGGGATCTGTGAAAAAAAAACCCATAAAGAGAAAATGGTAAACAGTAGCATCAACCCACAGATTTACAACTGAAAGCTCCCTCTGGGCTCTCAGTTTTGCTTGGGTATGAAGCAAAATTGGTGGGATCCCTGCAGAACTCATCAGTATTTCACCACAAAACAAGTCTGTCTATGCCAGCTGCAATAAACACATATAAAAGCAGATGCCCACACCAGAAAAAAGAATATTGGTAGTCCAAAGTCTGTGCAGTGTGATAAATGATTAACCCTCCCAGATGGCACTCTTCAGGATATTTTGTCTCAATGTACTAAAGATACTTCTCTGCAGTAGGAGCCAGGACTCTGAGGTGAGAAAAAAGCTCCCAGGTGTCTTCTGCTTGCTGGGGTCAGGCACCAAATGGATAACTTTTCAAGGAGCACTTGAGGAAGTGTGATTTCCCAGCAATGGATTTGGAGGGCCCATGATCAGCCCTGCAGCCCTGTGCTGAAGCACCCAGGGCAAGGCATGAAGAAGGAGTATCTCTCCATGTCTTTAGATGATTTCTGCAAGAAAACCTCTCTGTGAAACCCTGCCTTGCTGTGAATTTTGGGGCTGGCATGGGAAATATGCAGGCTGTGGTTGCTGCTCCACAGCTGAAGGCATCATCTCTCACCTCCTCTGGCCAGCAGAACCTTGGCGTAGTCGGGATCGGTGACAACCAGGAACGCTGAGAAACTCCCAAACCACATTGGGTGAGCATGTTGGTACTTCTGTGCCCAGATCTCTGCCTTGTCCAGCACCTCTTCCTCCTTGAGAAACTAAATGTGGAGAAGTAAAAACAGAAAGAATACATAGATCTGGAGGAAAAAAAAATAAACAATCTCCCAATACACTATCTTAACAGTTCAAAGTCTTTCTGATCACAAAACCAGACAAAGAAGAACAAAGTGTTGTTCCTCTGAGTTTGCAGAACATGAGAAGTAGAGATGCTTGTTACTTTTAAAGCTCATATAAAATAATTCTTCCTTATCACTTGACCCTAACACAGAGGACATCCTCAGGCACAGTGGTGGTGCCTATCAGCCCACATATATTATCTGCTCTTTTTCCATGGCCACCCCAAAGAAGACTCAGATTTGCCCCAGACAGCATCTGCATTTTGTGGTGTGCAAATACATTCTCACTTGCACATGGCTGAGCAATTAGTACCCTGCAGTTGTGACAAAATACAGTAGCACTTCTAAAGCAGCAAACATTATCACTGCTGTGTCTGCTCAGTGCAGTGATGCCTCCTGACTGGGAAACCCGGGCCACAGCTTCCTCCAGCCATTTAGGCGGAGAAGAAGGCCAGTGTTCAAGCAAGATCAAACAGAATGAGTCCAAAGTCATCAATGGAGTGTACAGACAAGGGAATGCTGATTAATAACGTTAGATTAAGAATTCTTTGATTTCCAGGAGTTGAATTTATCGGCAATGAAGAGCCAATGCTCCCAGAAAGATTTATCTCCAGTCTTGGAAGCTGCAATCTGAGGAGTAGCATGAACACCAGCATTCATATCAGCAGCACTGGCAAAGTTCACTCAAAAGCGATCACTGCTTTATTGCTTTTACAGCCTGTGTTGTTGTATATTAAATAGGCAATAGATAAAGAACAAGTGGAAAGATCCACAGTCACAGGCAGGTTAAAAAAATTCACGGAGACAAAGCCATGTAAGAATTCTTTTTGCTTTGAGCAGAAACTACTCTGGGCCAATATGCAGGGGGGTGGATTTTGGGAAGCTGGGGCTGACACAGCTGCTACTGCTTTGACTTGAAGCCTAAAGATTAATTAAATAAGCGTACTGGTGCAGAAATCAGCCTCAAAGTCACCCTATTGACTGAATCAAGTGAATATTTGCTCAGTCACTTTGGTGTTGAGTTAGCTCAGCTTTCTGGCTGGTGTTTCTCAGCCCGGACATGGATTGTACTCCAGTGATCACGCACATCAAATAATCAGCCACGTGTGACTTGTCTTGGAGAGGATGCTCAGGAGTGCTGGGGTCTCTGCCAGGGCACTGCACAGGCTGTGTGGGGGCACATCCAGATTTGTGCTCTAAGGCTAAGCTTCCTCATAAACTGGGAGGGTCCCTGCAGTACATCCTGTGTGTCTCCCACGTTCAGCAGAATGATGAACCACATCCAGTTATCATTTTTGACACAAGGCTCACCTTCAGTTTCTCTAGCTCAAGTTCAAGATTTTGAACTTAATAAAGAGAACCATCAATTTCTCTGGTTGTGGGGATCAAGTCTGGGATAAAAGGAGGCAGCCCTGCCCAGCACCCACCCCTTCAGTAATGCCAGCAGAAGCAAGGCTTGGCAAGGTGCCTTTAGGTCAGTGATGCTTAAACATGTGAAAGTCCCTTTGACACAGTTGCTTGTGTTTCCTCCCATCATGAATCACAGAAAGCATAAATGGAAGTGACTGGGAGATGCTGAGCAAGTATTGCTGGCAGAAGTCCTGATGCTAGAAGTCTTTTCATCCAACCTTGTGTTTGGAGAGTGACCTCAGTGTGTGCTATAAAGAACCATCCCTGTGCTGGCAGATAGTGGAGTGGGTTTATTGGAGGAGAGGTTACCTCCGAGGTGAGTGACCTGCTGCACCAAGCACTCCTGGAGCAGAGGGTGTAAAGTCCTGGAAGCTGCAGAGGAACAGGAATGGAAAGCTCCTGTTCCCTAATCAGGGCTTCAGATACCAGGCTCTGCATGAAAGAACATCACTTCTCCTTCTTCCTCCCTTGTAAGCTTGAAGAGAAAAGTATAACCTCCACTCATGTCCAAGGAAGAAAGATAATTGCCTGATCTCATGCTGAAATGCAAGTTTTGAAATGGATCCAACACTAAAAGCATCTGGGAAGAGGTTTAAAAGCACTTTTAATGGCTATGCACTGATAGCAAATGAAAGAGAAAACACAGGAGCTGAAATCTGAGCACAAAGCTGCACTGTGCACAGCCAGGACCAGGCTGGCATCTCCCCACAGGGCATAAGTGGGCGAAGGGCTGCCGAGGGACTGACAACTCCCTGCTCTCCTCTAGCTTCCCACTAACCCTGATGAGGGGAAGTCAGTTTGTCCAGCTCACAGCTGGCACTCTGGGTTTTAATTAAGTTGTGCTTCTACAGTGAGACTGAACAGGTCTACACAACCTCTCCTGATCTTTTAATGTCATTTCTATTGCGTGGTTTGGATAAGCAGAGACTAATACTGTTTCAAAGCAGAAAATGCTTTAAAACAAAGTCATGCAATCCCAGGAGATCCACCCAATCCATGACTAACATATTTGAGATTCTAAACTGACCTGAATCAAAACTGTCAAATAATCACTTAAATCAACAGAACAGGAAATGTCAGTGCTCTCCCTGAGTACAGCTCACAGGTCCTCCTCCGAGGTGCATGCAAACTTTGTATTCAGCGTGTGCCCAGAGCACTGCCAGTTTCCTTCCTGGCTCAATGAACTGTTGGACTCTGGGGAATTCAGCAGCATTTAATCAACAAATTACTAAATTCACAAAAGAGAAATTCTTCAAAAAATACTGAGGTAAAGGTTGAGCCGTGAACAACCTGGCCATGATGGGCAGCACAAATGGTTATATCCACTTCTAGGATAAATACTCACAACTAACAAACATACTTTATTCAATTGCAGTTTTAAAGTCTAACTGGCAGTCTACCAAAGCCCTGAACTGGCCCATCTTCATGCTTACATTGCCAAAAGACTGCCTGTTCCATCCAGCATGGCAAAACTGGGGCTGCCATGGCATGGGGACAAGCACTAGGAGGTCCCCTCCTGATTTCCCAGATACTTTTCAGAGTGCCAGTTATTTAATGAGCCACAGATTTGGCCAGGGCAGGACATCAGCAGAGTCCAGCAGAAGTCAGGCTGATTTTAAGCAGCCTTTAGCATGTATGGAAAAGCCTTTTGCACCAAGCAAGCTCAGCTACTCCTCATGAAGCTGCCAATGAGTTGTGGCAATCTGTTTGTCAAGGCAGACATGCTGATCTGTGTTAGCAAGTCATCCATGCCACCAGTACCCAGAACAAGGCTTGCCTATGCACATGGGTTTAGTTAGTCATGACTTTAATGCAACCTTAACAGGATCTATGGCCCCTCTGCTGGATGCAATACCCGGGGTGTGTTTTGGGGCTTAAACGTGACTCGCAGTGATCAATGCCCTGTCTGGCTCACCTGACTGTGAGGCCGATGGAAGATGGCAAGGGACAGAAGGTGCCTCTGGATGCCGGGAGCAGCGTGCATCTGCTCAGCATCGCAGCAGCTCGGCACTGCAGGGACAGCTGCAGCGGCCCTGCCCTGGCTTTCAGAGGAGCAGAGAGGTGACAGTGCAGCCTGCCCCGGGACAGAGCGAGGAAGCTCTGCTGCCTCCAGCACCAACGCCGGGTCACAACCCGGGATGACCCTGCCCTTGCCACACTGTATTACCGCTTTCTTTGCCTGCGAGCCGGCCACCACCCCTTTCCACCGTGCAACCTGCAGCAGCCTGTGTGAGCCGTTCATGAGCCGCACTCTCTAAGCATCACAGGCGGAGAAAGCGGTTTGAATGGCTGATAAAAGGGATGCCCATCTCCCAGTCACACCCGGACTGGGAGAAGCAATTCTCCCATACCACAGGGACAAGTGCCACCAGCATCACCCCCACCTAACCCGCGGGGAGACTGCTCCCCGCACTCCTCCTTCCCTCCGGCAGCGCAGCCCCGGCTCTGCCCCACCTCGTGGACGTGGCCGAAGAGCCAGTGTGTCGGGTGCCCGGGGAAGGCGGCCAGCGCCCGGAGCAGCTCCCGCCGCCGGTGGTACAGCTGGATGGCCTTCAGCAGCACGCAGGTCAGGCAGAACACGGCGGCCAGGTGCAGCACCCTGGAGACATCCACGCCCAGCCACAGGAGCTTCATCGCCGCACTGAGAGTCGCCGCCGCTGCCTCCCGTGTCCCCACGGCCCCGGCGGCGCCAGCCAATGCGGGGCGGAGAGGCAGGTCCAGAGTCCGAGCGGCTGCCAAATCACGGCAGCGCTTGTTGGGAGGGAAGGCAAGGCAAAGCAAAGGGAGCATCCCCGCGGGAACGCCGCCACACCGGCTGGGAAGCGCTGCCCTCCCCGATGCCTCGCCGCTTCCACAGGCTCGCTCCTGGCCGGGAACGCGGGCTGAGGAGAGAGGAAAAGACTATACCCTGGGATTTTTCCCCCGAGGTCTTCATCGCATCTTCCTGTCTCGGAAGGTTTCACCTTTACCTCCATCCATTCCCATCCCTCCCTCCCTCTCTCCCCGCTGCCGGCGCTATGGAGCCGCATCCCAGAGCCGAACGGGACAGCATCTGCCCCGCAGGGAGAGCAGTGAATCGGCCACCGGGCCGGTCTGGCGATGCCTTGTGTAAGCCGAGGCACCGTGGCAGCTTTGGCACGGCTTTGGCACGGCTCTGTGGCAGGCGGAGGGCAGGCGGAGGGCGGGCAGCTGCCGGGCAACGCCGCTTCCCTGCCACCGTTAACTCCGGCAACAACGGCCCCGCCGAGCCTGGAGGGGCGAGGGGACGGACACCGGGCTGGTACCGCCTGCAGCGGTTCCGGTCCGTCCCCAGCCCGGTCTCGGTCTCCGCCTCCCCCGCTCCTCGCCGCTCCTACACCGCTCGTCCCACCCGCCGGGGGCGGGACTCGAACCCGCGGCCCTGCGCGCTCCGCGGCGCCGAGCGGGGCGGTCCCGCGGCGGCCAGTGGGAGCGCGCCTTGCTGGCAGGCGGCGGCGGCGGCGGGGCCGGACCGGCCATGGC